>NW_026126424.1:9627500-10227500 GCF_943737965.1 Phodopus roborovskii | reverse complement strand
ATGTCACTTTTCTACATAGAGAAGTATCATTTCTGTCTTTTGGGCTTCTGTGTCTTACAAATATCCTTAAAACGTAGTTGATAACAAGGTAGTCATAAAAGACTATGAATTAACTTAAAAGACACTATAAGCTTAAAAGGCTAGACATAAAAGACCTGTATAAGTTATGATTATATTTGTATGAGATTCTAGAAAATGAAAATTTAGCGCGACAAGAAATAGATTGGGGTTTTCTAGGTCTGAGGGAATGGGATTGACTTCCCAGGGTTGCAAGAGAACTTTGGAGAGCGGTAACCATTTTTCATGTTTTAATTAATTGGTGGCATTCCTTGGGGTACATAGAGTACACAGAATGTCATTTTAATGTAAGTGTAGGTGTAAGAGGCATTAATTACACTAACAGTGTTAAACAACCAGCACCCTACTTCTAAAACTCTTTCATCATCTGAAACAGAAATCTTGTACCCATTAAGCAATAACTCCTCATCCTCATAGGTGACTTCTACTGCTTATAAATGATAGCTAATTGCAGGTGATTTGTTAAATGTGCTACCTCTATACAGCCCTGTGATAAGGTCCTCACTCTGATTAAGGTATTTTTATAACCTTTGCAGAGCTCCCACAAGAGTTCCCTGTTTCTGTACCAGCTTCTTCTCTGGGCCATTGACAGTCACTTCCCCTCCCCAGAATGTCCACAGACTACCAACACTTCCCCAGGTTGTTTAAAACTTGATTCTGTGACACACACCCTTACAGCAACACATTTCTTTTCTCTCTCCAGCTAGTCTTGTCTCAGTGAGTCTTTTAATCCAGCCTAACCTACCAGCATCCATCTTTGAATATGTACAGGATACAGGATACACACACAGACACACACACACACACACACACACACACACACACACGGGGGAGGGGGATGCACATTCCATATCTCCCTTCAACAGTATGACACAGTTGATATTCATCAGTGTGACACAGCCTATGTTTTGTCTTATTCTCAGATTCATGCTTTCATGCTTATGTTTGTAAATGTCACAGATTGCTAGATCAAAAGAAAAACATGTCTTCTTCTCAAAGAAGGGATCTTGCTGGAATAGTGGTGAAGGTCAATCAATGATCCTTCACTTCGGAGATTGAGACATCATGAGTTTGAGGTCAGCATGGACTGTATATCAAGATTCCACTGTAAGTGGGGGGAAGGAGTGAAGGAGAGAAAAGAGAAGGGGAAGGAAGAGAGAGGGAAGAGTGGGGAGAAGAAGGCAGAAGAAAGGGTAGAAGAAGGGAGAAGGAGAAATCCTTCCTATAACTGTCCTTTAAGAACGCATTTCCAAGGACTAAATGTCTTCCAAGGTTCTTTTATGGCTGCATATCTTCAACTCCCAATGTGACTTGTTCCTGTTGCCAGTTCAGGCTACGTAAAAATGTATCTATCCTTTTTGTTTGCCCTCCTCCTTCCCTTCCCAAAGGCATGTAACTGATGCTCTCCCCCACCACCCCATTGTTCCACTAAACTGAGGAGAAATTGTTCAAAGCAAAGTCTTCTCTTTCATGAGATCTGTAATGGCACAGGGCATGGTTAAAGGAGTGGCCACTTAGCACTCACCTCTAATTCTGAGGCCTAAGGTAACCAGTTTTGAAAGCATGGGGTAAGGAAAGAAATGCATACACTCAATCATGGGAGCATGAAGACTGGACCTACAGTCAGTCAGGAGAACTCTAAGGAAGCTGGACTCAGGCTATCCACTTGGAACACCTCCATAGAACTTGTAGTGTTGAGACAATACCAGGACTTGTAAAAGCAATAGGAACACTACCCCTTTAAGTACTTAGGGCTTCCTCTTCAATGTTCAGCATTCTACTATTTAAGATTAAGAAGTAATTTGAGGATGGAACTGACCCTTGGGGACAAGCATCAGAGTTTCTTTGTAAGGTAAGGAGATTAATCCATAGTACAGAAGTTAGAAGAAGGTTAGAAGAAAGATCTATTGGCAGGAGCAATGTTAATAATCAGAATAGGGGCTGGAGAGATGGTTCATCAGTTAAGAGCACTGGCAGCTCTTCCAGAGGACCCAGGTTCAATCCCCAGCACCCACATGGCAGCCAACAACCATCTCTAATTCTAGTTCAGGAAAACTGACACCCTCATCTGGCCTCTGTGGGCATCAGGCACACACCTGTTCTACAGAGATATATATATATATATATATATATATATATATGTATGTATGTATGTATGTATATGTATATGTGTATATATATGTATGTATGTATGTATGTATATGTATATGTGTATATATATATATATATATATATATATATATTTACAGGCAAAACACCCATACATATGAAATATTTTTTTTCAAGACAGGGTCTCTCTGTGTAGCCTTGGCTGGAACTTGCTCTATAGACCAGGGTTGGCCTCAAACTCACAAAGATCCACTGTTTTTCTGACACTGGGTGAAATCCTGGTAGACAAAAGAAGCTGCAGAGGAGCAACCAACCAGCTGACCTTCCTTTTTTGATAGAGGTCAAGCAAGCATGTCTCTCCCTTCACATGCCCCAGACCAAAAAAAAAAAAAAAAAAAAAAAAACCCACGACTCTCTAAGTCCTTCCCTCTCCTTCCTGTGTGCCTCTCTATCTTCTCTCTATGGCTAATTCTTGTCAACTGGTCACTGGCTCTGCCCCCTGATCCAAGGTTAATTTTATTAACATTAGTTTCAGAGTTTCACAGTGCAATCAAATATCCTAAAACAATCCACCTGCCTCTGCCTCCTGAGTGCTGGGATTAAAGACATGCACCACAATTGTTTGAAATATTTTAATAATGATAATAATCAGGTGTTAGTATTCAGGCATCTGTACTGGCATGCCCTTGGGGTTCTGACAGGATACACCCTCAGCTGCAGCGACTAAGAGCACCACCTGTGCACATTCACTAAGTTACCTCCATCTTCTCTTTCTCTTACACCAGGGACTAGTCTCTGGCCCCCTCTCTGCCCCTTCTCTCTCTGCTTCCAATAAACCTTCTATGTGGGTCCTGCTGGAGGGCATGACTTCTCTGTGTGGGGTTTTTAAAATCATAATGAAATGTTCCTACCTTAAAAAAATAAAAAGTTCTCAGTGCACTTCAAGAAAAGTCAGAGTATTTTGGAACAGAGCCACCATATGTAATGAAGTATGGCTGTCACCACACTGTCATCTTAACTGCTGCCAAGCAGAGGAACCCTTTGAGGAAGGGATAATACCTAGAATCCTAGCAGGTAGCAGCAATGACATCATCTGAGGTCCACATCAGAGTGGGAGCCCAGGGAAGAAGTACTCAATACAGAAAAAACAAAAACATGTAAACAAACAAACAAAAAAAACCAACAACAACCCCCAACAGACCACCCCAAAACACAAGCACACAAGACAAAGTCTTTCCAAATCCTCTCATGTGACCTCTCATGAGAAGCTGGTATTTGAACTGCAAATGGATTATGTCCAGACATCTTACTCCACCCCAAACAGGATGAGAGAGGCAACTGTCATGAGTATGTCAAAGATCAAGGCTACATTTTCCAGCGTGTGGTCTGAGCGAGCACTTAAGGAGAGAACTATAAAATCTATACTAAACAAAAAAGCTCAGCAAGGTGAGGAAATGTCCCTGCAAGTGATTGCCAAAAGACTATAGCTCCAACATGGAAGCAATGTCTGCAAGCCAGTGAAATGATGATAAAATAATGAAGTGAAAACGAGCTTGCCTTCAAGTAGAGGATGCCGAGGAAGCTTTATTTACAAAGAGGCTAGCTGTGCATCTGTAACTTAGTGTATGATTCAGGCCTATTTGTAGGCCAAGTTACTACTTCTAGCCCTCAAACAACAATTGCAGAGGAGGCTGCAGGATCCCTGAGCAGAAGATTGGGTCAGAAAAACCATGGGCTTTGTTTTAAAGACACCCCATTAGAGGTATTCTCACAGAGAGGAACTCAGAGTAACAAATACTTTGAACTTACTCCCTTCCATCTCTGATCATTGCCAAACTTTCCCCTGGTTGACCCCTGATGGGAGCCAAAGGGCATGGTTGCCAGGGTGATGCATCCCACAGAGGTCATGTTGGCAGGGCAAGAGTTAGATGCACAAGGAGGGGGTGACTATGACGTGCAAGCAGAATGTATGCCACACCAGGGAAAATAAGGTAAATGTGTGACTCACAGGGGAGAGGAGGCCAATGGGTCTAATGGCCGCTGGAGACTGGCTCCATCTCCTCAGTTCCTCAAAGCTGAGATGCTAACGCGAGTCTGGCATCTGAAACTCGACCTATGCACACTTGCTTGGTCTACCTGTTCTACAACATGGTTATCTAGAGATCTTGGCCAAGACTTGCTCCAATTATTACCTAATTTTGGGTCATAGTCTGAACCCTAAGAAGCCAAGTTTAATCACCTGTCCTTGAGCAGCCCATTAAAACAGCCAAGTTAATATCAAGAAGCAGAAAAAAGGGGAATTACTCAATGTGGCCACATTGAGAAGAGGGACAAAGAGATCCAGTGACCCTCCTTCCCCTAAATCCTGAAGTGAGATTGAAAATTAATAGGATGCTGGGGGTATGATAATAGAGTTTCTTTCCACCTGGTCCCACAGCCGTTTAGTCCCAAATAAACACACAAAGGCTTATATCAATTATAAACTGTTTGGTCAGTGGCTCGGGCTTCTTATTGCCTAGCTGTCTCTTAATTATTAGCCTATGTCTATTAATCTATGTATTTCCATGTGGTTTGGCTTACCAGAGGACACCCAATGTCTTATCTTCCTGGCCACTCCTCTCTGCATTCCTCTTCCCAGAATTCCCTAGTCTGGTAGCCTCACATCACCCTTTCCTTAAAGGGTTCCTCTACCTGGCAGCAGTTGAGATGACAGTGTGGTGACAGCCACACTTCATTGCATATGGTGGCTCTGTTCCAAAATACTCTGACTTTTCTTGAAGTGCACCAAGAACTTTTTTTTTTTTTTTAAGTAGGAGCACTTCGTTAGGGTACCCTGTGTTATGATTTTAAAAACTCCAGGCAGAGAAGTCATGCCCTCCAGCAGGATCCACATAGGAGGTTTATTGGAAGTGGAGAGAGAAGGGGCAGAGAGGGGGGCAGAGACTGGTCCCTGGGGAGAAAAGTGGTGGAAGAGAGAGAAAGTTGGGAGGTGGGCGGGCTGCGATCTTGTGAAAGATCTTGTGAAAGGCTGGCGGGGGCATCCCCTCTTCCTGTTAGAACAGCAAGAACTACATCAAGAGTTTAGACTTTGAGTCAATAGAAATAAATGCCCAACGAAGAAACATGGAAAGGCACTGTTCCACCTTGAACCTAGCCCCTTTAGGCTTTCCTTCTGGAAGGTTCTCTCCTCTTTTTGAAAAGAAACATGGTGATTGGGGGGTGAAGCCCAAGCTGTCTGCAGTTTTCCCCTTTCTTGCTTTTGCTCTTTATGAACGTGTTTCTTTGTTGTGTTTTAGGTAAAGGGTCTGGCATCTAAACCAGAATTTATAGAGATTGTATCAGCTCTTATTCAAACTCAAGTCCCAGATAGTCCCACTTCAAAACAGCAAAACCCCGTGTCTGGTGGAAATATTGTCATGACCCTCCTAACTTTTTTTTCTCCATGAGCATAAGATTTCTCTCATTTTTTTCTCAAATAAGGCTTCCCCATCCTTTGTCACTTTGCTGCTCAGTAAAGAACAGATGGTCCTCTATAAGTATCTCATGAGTGAATTTACTCCTTCGAGAATAAACACTGTAATTGGTGTACGACCTTCTTTAAACATTACCAAGACAGAGTGGCACACTAAGGACAGAGTGTCAGTGAAATGTTTTAGATTGCACAAGAGAAAATCCTGCCTTATGTTTACTTATGCTTATCTAAACAAGGGAACTCGTTAGCTCACCAAAAAGTCCAAGGTTTTAAAGATCCAGGAGGATTAGGGGAAATGTTCACTCCAAGACCAGGGTTATGCCCTTATTTGAGTGTGGAGCTCTTGGCTCACCTTTGGCCTAGTCCTCAGGCTGATTTTTTTTTTTTTTTTAATTCACATGGTACCTGCAGACATCTGCCTTTAACCAGGGTCTGCTTTCTTAGCTTGCTAAGCTTTGTAAGTCTCATTAGATTTCTGAATCTTATGAGAGTCCCCTCCTCTGCTCAGGCAACATTTAATATAGGGAAATAACTGCAAGATGTATCCTCCATCACTCATTTGGGTGATGGTTAGTGAGTACCAACTGTGTGCCAGGCATTTTTCCAGGCCCTGGGAAAACAGAAAAGAATGAAGTAAGCAAAAACCTTGCTCACATGGAGGGCAACCCAAAATAAAGAAACACAAAACTGTCAAGTAGGGTTAAGAGCTACTGGGAATGATGACAGCTTGCTAGTCTACAAAGGATAGTTGGGAAGTCCTCTCAGGCAGTGTAAGCCTGGTTCAATCCTTGGCGTGGTGCATGGGCACACACACACACACACACACACAGAGAGAGAGAGAGAGAGAGAGAGAGAGAGAGAGAACAAATGAGTATGAGTGGGAAAAGAACAGGGAGGTATCACGGGGCCAAGAAAGTGAAGAACGCAGGATGAAGAAGCAGAATGTGTGCTAAGTGAGGCCTGAGGACCTAAGAGGCAAGAGCACGCAAGGCCCAAGGAACATGGAATGGAGAGAACAACAGTGAGAGCCAAGCCCATGAGGCCTCGCAGGTCATGGAGAGACGGGAGCTGCGGGAGAAAATAAAGCCTGTCTTCTCAGGGCACGACCTCACCTTTAAGCTGTGTACACACTGCTGCCGCTATGTTACTGTCATCTGCTGCACCGCCTCTCCCTGTCGCAGAGTTTACCTCACCTGAAAGCATGAAAACAACAGTTCTTTTCCTCGCTGCCTGACTCTGAGGAATGACGTGGCTTGTGGGCAGACAGGTTGTCGAGGAGGACCGTCGCCAAGAGTCGCCAAGAGAAGGCCTTCTCCAGATGTTGGAGAGATGAAGGCTGCTGTAACGGTGGTCAAAGGTTAGAGGATGAAGAGATGAGGGCTGGCTGAGACAGAAGCGATGGAGATAGAACAGAAAGTTTCTGCACAACTAATGTGAACAAGCCAGGGGAGGGAGAGTCCACTGGGAGAGCAGTGCAGCCCGGAGCGAGCAGTAGAATATTTAGAGTTCTCTGAGGTAGTAGCTGTGTGTGATATGTGGGAGAGGGAACGGACTCTCCATTCATTCTGAGTGGAGTTTTGATTGCCGTTTTCTTTGTCTGGAAAACTCCTGTTCATCTCTCAATACCCAGATTAACTGTAACCTCTTCGAAGCCTGCTCCAGCCTAGCTCTCCTTCTAGGCTCCCCGGCCCTTCCCTGTCATCTTCATTCTAGCACTGACTGTGCACAATGCATTATGACTTCTCCATTCTTCCTACTGGACTACGTGAGGAGATCCTTAGGGGTCAACATAACCCTTTCTATGCCCAGCATTTAAAATTGGGCCTGGGATGTAATAGACAGAAATAAGCACTAAAAGAACTGTTGATATTGACCCAAGGGGATCGAGTGGAAGAGATATAGCCAAGGGAGGGGAAATTTAAAATACCTAAGTTAGATTACTATAGCGAGACGTCATACTGACACAATGAGGGTGTTATTGAAGGCTTTCAGAAAATGCTGCCGCTGGAGAAAAGGGGTAGAAATATTTGCGCTGATACAGAATAGAATATGGCGAGGGTTTTCTATTGTTAACTGAGAAGAAATCCAGAGAAAAGTAGAAGAAAATTTTAGATGGGACTGAAAAGCATGAGAACAAGTCTTTGGAGACAAACGTATTTATTTCTCAATGCAACTGTATAGTGCAATTATGAAAGTCAGAGACACTCAGGACAGATTTTTTTCCCACAGGAATCAGCATGAGTGTGAGTGGCACATTCCTAAGCTGCATGGCGTATAAACAGGTGGTTTTGTGGCATTTTTTCTGGGCAGTGATCTTGTGACTATGTAAATGATGGGTTTGTGTGTGTGTGTGCACGCGCTTTGAATTCTTTCCCCTCTGTTTTAGAACAATTAGGAAAATGAAAGTCATGAACTCTAATGTTAACTTTTCAGTTTACCCAGCAGCTATAGTGTGCTCTTTCTCAGTGTCTCTTAACCTGGGAGAATTCCAGGCCTTGCCACCGTCCTCTGCCCCGTGGCCATTTGGCAAGTGGGGACATTTTTGAGTGTTACAGAGAAATACTGTTATTTACTGGATAGAACTACTGCTCAGCACACTACAGCGCACATGAGAGGCCCCAGAAATGAAGAAACACTGGTCCTCACATGTCAAAATTAACAACATACTCAAATGTCTGGCTGGCCTGGCTTATGTTTTTGTGGACACTGGGTTTTCCTCTCTGTTCTGCAATGTGCCAGAGGAGGGTGCTGGAAGACTCCATTTGAAGCCTTAACAAAGACTCCAAAGGTTTGGTTTCATGTATTGCACCAAAATATCCACAAGATGGTGCCAAAGAATTCCTTTTGAACACATAAGCAAGTCCTTCCAGCTCAGTTTCTTTAAAGGATACTAAAAATACTGCAATTGAACAGTTCCTAAGGTCAACTGTAAACACACTTCGGTTGAAACAAAGATCAAATCATTCTTCTCTGTTCTACAACTAAACTTGAAAAAGTATTAGAGAGAAAAGTTTCTGCTTTCATTAACTAAGTAAAAACTGAACAAAAGGGCCTGGGTGATGGCTCAACGGGTAAAGGCAGTTAGTCTTTTGAACCTGACAACCCTCATGGTAGAAGAAGGGAGTTAGCTCCCATAAGTTATCCTCTGATGTCTACATGTGTTTTGTAACACAAATGTGCTGCCCGACTACTCTCTCTCTCTCTCTCTCTCTCTCTCTCTCTCACACACACACACACACATACACACACACACACACACACACACACACACACGAGATAAATAAATGTAACAATCTTGTTAAATGATGGAATGAAAATCACTGGTAGAGAGTTAGCAGTCCCATCCTGTAAGGGAAAAAATGGGGTTCTTGGCATCTATTTTGCTTTTGGTCGCCGCCCACTCCCACTCCCACCTCCCACTCCCGCCTCTGGAGACAGGGTTGGTTTCTCTATAACCCGGTCTGCCCTAGATCTATCTCATTTTGTAGAACTAGTTGGCTCTGCCTTCTGAGTGCTGGGATTAAAGGCACAAACCGAGCCACCAAGCCCAGCAATTCGGCATCTGTTTACAAGAAGCCTTGTTTTGAGGGATGGCTGTGAAGAAATTTGTCTTTACTGGATGTGGCTTCTTTTCCATTTCACCTGAGCCATGGAGAGGTCACGAAGAAGCAGAGCAAATGAGGCTTCCTTCAAGCCCTGGACGGCATTCAAAGGAAAGCTCACAGCAGGAATTTTTACATAATAAATTAAAAATAAGTGACGTGGATTAGCAAAACCTTTCACAGTCCTAATGTTTCCTGCCCTGGGGCTAATCCTGTGAGGTAGAGGTAGGAGCTGAAGAACCTTCCTGCCTGCAAGCACACTCGCTCAGAGTAACCTCTCCCTCAGAGAACACTCAGGCCAAGAGCCTCTCAAAGCATCGAGTGTGCATAGTTTTTGAGATGATGAAACCAGGTATGGCGGCTCATGACTTCATCCAGTTATTTGGAAAAAAACAATTGTGTGGCCAGGCCTAGCCTGAGAAGTATAGGGCAAGCACAGACACATACCACACAACACACACGGTAGAGGGGAGAACAGAGGAGAAAGGAATTCAGGGTCTTTCGGGTGTTCCACTGTGTCCATTCAAATAATAAGGCTTCCTCAGAATTTTTTTCTACCTGCACTCTTACAGTTGTTGTTATGCACTTATTTATCTATCCATCTACTAAAATTTATCTCTCTATTGAAACAGGATTTCATATAGCTTCAAAGGCCTTGGCCTTACTAGGAAGCCAAGGATGGCCTTGAATTTCTGACCCTCCTTTTGAGAGATTCGAGATTACAGATATAAACCACAACCAGTCTCTGCCAAACAGGCGCTCCAACCAAGGGCATTAGGCATGCTAGGCAAGCAGTCTACCAAGAGATCTACCCACCCCCCCCCAGCCTTCATGTTTATAGTTATGTAAAGAGGACGTTTAAGGATAAATTTGGAGTTAAGAAAGAAAGTCTAGAACTGAAATCTAGAACCAGAGCATCCAGGTTTGTGTCATCCAAATTTGCTGAGAAGTCTAGGGGGAAGAGGAAAAGAAGGAAGGCATGAGCAGAGAAGAGGAAGGTACATGACACATGCAATTCTCAAGTAACTATCAGTCTGTTGCCATTACCTTTATTTGACAAGTAGGTAAATTGAGAATTTGAGAAACTGAAATGTTTTCAAGGTCACTCACCTAGTAGAAAGAGAAACAAGGAATCAACTAGATAGCTAAGAAATGCCAAGTATGAGGAATCGTAATCAAAGCTGGCAACTAAGCATCCATAACCTTAAGTATTTTTACTGTGTAAAGGTCATCAGAGGACCATATCACATACAGGTTATGTACTCCTGTGGTTTTGACTGGCAGTGATCACAGAACATACATGTGGGATTTTTGGGTCCCACCCCACTGCCCCAGGGAAGGGACTTCTCATTCTCCTCAGGAAAGTAGTCCTGGGACACTGGTAGTTTTCAGGCTAGTGTGGAAGATATGTTTCCAGGCTTGGGACCACAGGCTAGCTAGTGAAAACTGCCGGGCTCCCCCCCCCACCCCCCCACCCCCCCCCCCACCCCCCGGTGTGGCAATGTCCCTCTTCTGTTTATTGATATGCCATAAAAAGAAAAGTGTTTGTAAACAACTCGAGTGCATGAACAATCTAATTAAAATAATTAAGGGAATAGCTTGTGGGAAAAAAACAGTAAAGCTAATTATTATAAAGTAGCTGTGTGGGAGGATGAGAATTGCTGACATTCTTTAGGTCCAAGCAGCTTGGAAGGCATAGATGATCTAACAGATCTCTTCTGAGGCTATGGCTCCCCTCCTCCCCAACCCCGATTTAAGCTTTTTCTCATCTTGAGCTTGAGTTTCCTTCCCGGCAACAATCATAAGGTCCTGACCCTCTTTCTGGTGGTTCTCTGTCCAGAGTGTCCCTTCTTTCCTTTTGAACCCAGAGAACTATGTGTGTTTAGAATGGGAGGGATGGCTGGAGAGATCGCTCAGCGATTACCAGCTTTGACTGCTCTTCTCGAGGACTTGGGTTCGATTCTCAGCACCAGCATGGTGGCTCACAATTGTCTTTATCTCTGGTTCCAGGGCATCTAATATACTCTTCTGGCCTTCGTGGGTGCCAAGTGCACACATGGTACGTAGACATACATGGAGGCAAAACACAAATATACTTAAAAAAAATAAAAGTAATCATTTTAAAAAAAATTAAGCTTAAAATAAGGGAGTCCCAGCACCAAAGGAAACTGTAGCCCCTCTAGTAAAGGGTGCAAGACCTCTTTGCGAAGATTTCAACCATGCTTCTAATTGATACTGACCCAGCCCTTGCTTGATGGAGCTCTTTCAGTTTAGGGGAAATGAAGGCTGTAATTGCTTGGGCTGCAGTCTAAAACCTCTGTGTTTGCTTTTGAGCTTCACCTGGTTCCATTCATATCCTTCCATTTATTAAAATTCTATGCCTGGGGGCTTCAGGGAATATGCTCTCTGCTAAGTATTTGGAGGCAGAATAATGTTAGCTCGGGCCTGCTAGTGTCTAGTTCCAGGAACAGGTCTGCTAGGTGCCCCACCCCTAGGAAAAGATCCCTCAACCAAGCTTCCCATTGTTTACCTTGGGCTGGGATGTTTATCTAAAATGGGCAAGTACTACCCTGCAGAGAGGAGGGCCAGAAGTCTTATAGGCAGCCATGAAGGAACATGGGGTAAGCCCCAATCCAAATGCAGAAGACAGCAGGAGACGTAGGTAGCAGGAAATACAGAGGGCGGAACATTCCAGAAGGGCATTTCATAATGATGACCATGGACAGTAAATCTGTGTAGAGCCAGATACCCTTAGGAAACAGATACCTGACAGCTCTTCAATTATTTATCACATGACAAACTTTCACAACTGCCTTCATGGGCCATTCCAGAATCATTTTAGCATCTCATTAAGTAATTGGTCCAGGGCACAGGGAGATTAAACAGACAGTAAAGTCTTTGCCATGCAACCAAGAGGCCTTGGACTTGGATTACCAGAAACCACTGTAAGAATCTGGGCTAGGTGGTTCACCCCTCTTGTTTCCAGTGCTGAAGAGGCAAAGCTATCAGGACCCTGGAGCTCATCAGTCAACTGCCTTGGTAAGCTCCAGGTTCAGGGAGAGACTCTGCCTCAAAAAAAGAAGGTACAAACTGATTAAGGAAAGTATATCTGGCCTGTGTACACACTACACACTTGAGTGCACACACACACAAATACACCTCCTCATCCCCACCCCCACCACACAGTAGACTGTAATAAACAACCGCTCCATTTGATAGTTTGGAGTGATAGCACATCAGAAAGGTAGTTGAGCCTGGGTGTGATGGTGCAACTCTTTAATTCTAGCACTCAGGAGGCAGAGGCAGGAGGATCTTGTGTGAGTTCAAGGTAACCCTGGTCTACAGAGTAGTTCTAGGATAGCCAGGACTGTTATATAGAGAAACCTTGTCTCAGAAAACCAAAAAAAGAAAGAAAAAGATAGTTGAAAATACATACCCAAATTTCTTTTGCTTAGGAAAAAAATCGCTCCAGTAGACCCTTTTAGTTTCATGAACCCCTCTGGTAGAGGGTGAGGGGGGGGGGAAACTATATCACAACCTAGCTAATCACTTAAAACCAGATTCCTGTGCTTAAAAGCTCATTCAACCATTCTTATCTACTCACGGGCTGGCTTTGTGGGGGGTCCCCAACAACAGTCCCAGTTCGCTTCTAAAGCGTGGGAAATAAGATTCCAGGGCAAAATATTGTCTGATGGATGTTTATTCAGGGAGAAATCACTTACACCAGAAACAGATGAGCACTGCAGGTTCCAAGTATGCATCCAGATGCTCACTGTCTCTGACCAGGAAGCAAGAGAGCGAGCTGGGGCCCAGGACCCCAGACCCAGTACCCCCAGGCCACCCCCGCCCCTGTCCCCATGCCCCAGTGGGTGTGGTCAGTGCAACAGGTGCGGGCGGGGTGGGCATCTCACTCCACACTTCCTCTCCATCCCACACCTTGCTTCCTTCTCTTTGACCACCAGCTTTTAGTTCCTGTTGCTTTTCTCATATAAGATAATTTAGCTTTGGAAGTTTCCTCTTTCATATCAAAGGTCTTTCCCAAACAAGGGAATGTCCTATCTGTGAACAAGTTGAGT
The DNA here is from genome assembly GCF_943737965.1 of Phodopus roborovskii. Classification (NCBI taxonomy): domain Eukaryota; kingdom Metazoa; phylum Chordata; class Mammalia; order Rodentia; family Cricetidae; genus Phodopus; species Phodopus roborovskii. Next base: position 10,214,163 of record NW_026126424.1, on the reverse strand, counting down.
TCCATCTTTAACATTAATATTTTCAGCCCGGTTACACAAAATTTTCTGTGCCATTTGTATGGATTTTTAGAATCTTAATCCTAGAATGAAAATTGGTGCCAGAATCGTATTAACTGACAGAGTCACTGAAGCTAGGAGGGAATGGGTTTGTTGAGAAAAGTCTTTCTGCCGAAGACTACAGAGCCCCTCACTCCATAGGGCAAGAGGGGTGTTAGCCTTGAGAAAGAGGGAGGAGGGCTCCGTGCTCTCAGAAGCGGGCAAGGATGGCCAGCTAAGCAGAAATGGAATATGTTTTGAGTGGGGGAAATCCATTCAAGTTGGGAAATGACAGTAAAATTGACCTTCCTGCCATCAATCAGGGTGGGGCTGTGGCCTTTGGCGAGTATAAAGGATTTGAAAAGGCAACAAGAAATCAACCAGTAATGACCCCAAGGAAATTAGGAGGGTTCCATTCTCAAATCACCCCTTCTTTTTTTCTTCTTGCCCACCGCCTGTTTCCCCTCACTAAGGACCAAACCCAGGGCTTCATGAATGTCAGGCGAGTGTTCAACCCCTGCACTCCATCCCTAGTCCAAGGCTGTGTATTTCCTCCTGAAACTGTCTACAAGATATCGCACACGTTATCTCATTAACTCTTAGAATAATTCTTCAGCAGTGTTATTAACATTCTTGTTCTGAGATGAGGAAATCAAAGCCCAGACAAGTTTTAGAAATACAGTCCATTTTCCCCTGGCCTAAACCCACTGAGTTATGCTTCAAACCAAGCTGGTCACGTGCCTAGTCTCATTCTCACAACCGGCCCCCACTTTGTAAGGTTTTATCCTTCCCATCATTTCTTATTACAGTTGTGTTCTCTCTACTCCTGGTTTCTAGGTCTGACTCCAGCCCTTCCCAGAAGGTCTTCCTGTACTGGAAATTGTTTGACAGAGCTGGGGAGATAGTCTGTGCAGAGTTTGCGCCCCAGAACTCATCTAATCTTGGCATTAGGGAAGCATACCTAGGTAGATCCTTGGAACTTGGTGGCCAAACAGCTTAGTCTTCTTAAGGAACAACACCCAAGGTTACCTTTTGGCTTCCACATTTACACCTAACCGTGTGTGTGTGTGTGTGTGTGTGTGTGTGTGTGTGTGTCTGTGTCTGTGTGTGCATGTGTGCACAAACACACACATGTCTTTTGCACAGGGAACTGTTCGCTATCATCAAGGGCTTTCTTTTGCACACCTTTTCTGTGAGGGCTTCTCAGAGAGGGAGTATTTCTTGTTTGTGCATGTTGGGTATACACACATATGAAGACACCATTAGCTCCCTTGTTTTTCTTCCCTTCCCCCTCCCCCAAAGACAGGACTTCTCTTTGTAGCCCTTCTTGGTGTCCTGGAACTTGCTTTATAAATCAGGCTGGTCTCAGACTCATAGATCTGCTTGCCTCTGCCCTCAAGTGCTGGGACTAAAGGCTTGTGCCTCCACACCCAGTTACTGTTAGCTTTCTTACTATTATCCTGGGAGTACTTTTGTGTCTACACTGGTGTGTTCTCCTTAAGAATGTTATAATCTTAGGGAGAATGGGCACTACAATCTGTTCCCAAGTCTTCCTTATCTGAGGAACCAGGACATTAGTTAACAAATAGCCTCTGTAGACTATGATAATGATGATAATGATGCTGATAAATAATTGTCAATAAAAACCTATGGTAGAAATTCTAAAGTGGCCAAAGTCTAAAATATTCTTGTTATGGTAGAAACATCACCCTAGCCCCTGTCATCCATATACCCAAAGAGTCTGGAATGTTTTGGTGAAGCCCCTTACCTATCTCCCTCCAAACCCTGCTGCATCTCAGAAAGCCTGCCAAATGATGATCTCCCCCCTAGAGATGCTCAAGACCACTCCTCCAGAGTATTTAAACTGTCCCCCAGAAAATGGACATGTAGTTTTTCGGACTCCCTTTCCCTTCTCTCTAGGGGGCTGGAAGGTCATCCAGGAGCATTGTATCCGTTAAACATGGGCTTTTTCTAATTCGGTTTGATTTGGTCTGATTTGGATTGCTGCATTGCGGGAGAGGCTTTAGGTGGGTGTAGAAACTTTTCAATTCTATAAGATTTTTAATGGAGAGGACACTTTTCCTAAAATTGGATTGTTGTGTCTGGCAAACTCATGCATTTCTATGTGTAGCTCTTTGTTTATTGCTCCTGAGTGACACGGGGAAGGCTAGCCATTTTCTGCTTTCTTTTGGTCATTTCCTTGCAACTGACCAGATTTACTTTGTCCTGATTTCGCAGAGTTTCTCTGTCTTTCCAAAGAGCCCTTCAGGCATGCATGGCAGTATTATTAACTCTAAGCTCCCTCCGCCCCCCACTAAGGACTTGTCTCCTCTTAAGCCATCTTAATTTACTTGAGGAGAAATCCTAATGGCCCTTAATCTATCACTGTTAGTGTACTGTTACCATTTTAGACGACACATTTGCTTGCTCACACCCCCAAGAAAGAAAAAGAGGCTAAAATACATGAAAATAAAACCTCATTTAACTGGTCAAGTTCCCAGTGTTCCCCCACCCCCACACCCCACCCCACATTGTCACCTTAAGGTATTCCAAGAATCTCTTTGGGTTGTCTGTCTCGAAGGCCCTTCTTCCATCACTGTCTACTTCAGATTGTCTGGCTCACTTTTACACCCTCTTGCTATTGTTCTAAACACAGAGCCTCTCCCTTTCTTTCTTTCTTTTTTTCTTTTTTTTTAAGTGTGCTAGGTTTAGAAACCAGAGGCATGGGTTTCCTCAGGGTACCTTTAACTCATTAAATTTAACACATTTAACTGTGTGTGGTGCTTCTTTGTTTATTAGTTTGGTATTAGTTTGGGACAGTCAATTCGTTTCCTGGACACAGAATTTTTAAGAATCCTGAAATTGCCTTATTATCCACTTTGTCTCCTAAATCATCCCTTTGTAGTAGTATCTGGTCGTCTAATCCTATTTAGCAACTTCATTCTGCTTTATAATCTCCTCCCGTCCACCCCCCCCCCCACACACACTTTTTGAATAACTGAGTTGCCAGTTGAAGTTACCTTGTCTTTTAGCGTTTAGCATCTTGGTTGATTAAACCCGAGAGCTTCTTAGGTTTCTTCTGGATAATTATCAAGTTGAAATAAATTTTAAAAACCTAAAATATCTTTTTGGGTTCAATATTTTTTCTGCATGACAAAAATCATGTGTGGCAAACACATTGGTTTTAAGAGTAATCAAATTTTTATTTTTATGAAACAATTCCACTTCCCTCTCCCATCCCAATCTCGTCACTATCCTAGGTTATAGAATGTGCTATGGTCTCAAATAATCTTGATACTCGTCAAAATAACTTTCAAATACCTTTACAGTTTTCTTCTTAAAAATTATCTTATTTTCCTACTACTTTCAGCTAATGCTAATACTTGTACTTCTGGTATAAGTTGATAGAAATATTTTTTCAGCTAGCCCAACCTTAGATGCATGTTTTCCTGGCACGGGGGTGGGGTGGGGGGGCAGAGGACAGTTGTTTTGGGTTTTTTGTTTGTTTTGTTTTACAATAACTATGCAGACATTTATATCTGGTATTCATAACAGTTATGGAACATTTCAAAGAACCCTATGAATAAAGGAATCTGCTTCAGAATGAGGCTTTGGGACACAAAGGAGTTAATTTATGAGCTCCAGCAAGCCAAACACTAAGGCTCTGACAGAACCCAAGAAAAGCAAGCTTTTCTCAGTGACTTCTAGACTCCTCTGGGCTTGAAGCAAGCTAGGCCTCTTTTGTTGCAGACTAGTTTCCTCTGATTGTCATTCATTCTGTATTCCTTCCTGATCCCCTGTCATGGCTAATTGTTTTTTTCCCACACTGCAGGCTTTTAATTTCCTCCTGTTGAGGCCACACTGCATCACTGGAGGCCTACATTTCCTCAGCCATTTCTGACACAGCAGATCCGCTCCATTTCTACACTCCTTGGCATGGGGGCGATATTTCTCCTGTGCTTCCCAAGGCGGCTATACCCAAACCCAGACATTCTGGGATACTCTTACCAATGAAGAACTATGGCTAGCCTGGGTTCTGTGGTTACTTCAATGGGCATTCAGTTAGACCCACCGGTAAGGTTAGAAGCTGCAAGGATACACCATGCCTCACCACATTCTCCCAAACAGCCTTTTGGTTAAGTTTTATCTTTTATTTACATACATATTTTCCAAATGAAAAGTCTAACTAGCTATGTAGCACTTTCAAACACAGGAGCAATTTTCCAAGCGACATTTTGAGTTAAACAAGGGTGCTCTCTCACTGGCTATCCTCAAACCATCCCCCACCCCCACCCCCACCCCCCCACCCCCGGTCTAAGAATCCCACCAAGATGCTCAGACTCGGCCTTTACCCTGGATTGAGAAAAGAAGCTTAATTTCCACAGCCTTAAAAAACAAACAAAAGCAATGACTCCCATTTATCAGAATGGAAGGAAGGATTTTATATTAAACGTGAACATATGACAATGAACCCAGAGTGAACGGAGAGGGACGGGTGTGGCCCAAACCCACTGTTGACATTTGGTGTCCTGTGTGGTGTCGGGTCCCCTGACTCCCCATCCTCCCCCCACCCCCTTCCCACCCTGGTGTAATTGTTGCTGCTTTTCCCTTTGACTGGGGACTGGAGTGTCTTCTCACCAGAGCGAAGTGGAGGCTTTTGTTTTAAGACCGGCTCCGATTACCCCTGCCAGGACTGAAGCTGGACTTGGCACAGCTTAGCCAAGCCTCATCTTCTCACACAGACCACTCACTCACGGTAGGAATGTCACTGACCGAGTCGCTTTGATTTCCCTTTGTGTGCTGCTCAGCATGGCAACAAAAACCAAAAAGTCATTTCCCCTTCAAATTAGCTCCAAGGTGACTTCTCCTTTCCATTTTGTTTTTTTTTTTAATATAAGTCACCATAGAAAGATGTCTTCTTGAGGCTACTCTTAATGTTTCTCCAGAGAGTCTCAGGGTTCACGAGAACTTAATAAAAATCTGCCTAAGAAAAAGACTCAGATAGCCTGGGCCATGGCAGTGATTTTGTGGTATTTGGACTCATGTCTACAAAAAAATATTTGTACAACAGATGGTGAATTGCTCGGTGCATTCATCCCAAACAAATTTTAAACATTCACACACACAAAACACTGTTGGGGAAGAAAAATCATCACTGGTTTTTTCCCATTGGTGCTGCATGAGTAATGATTTAGCAACACCTAGAACAATAAGATTGCTGGATAGAAGCTGTAATGCCGAGTCGGGTATAAAAACTTCAAGTAGTGCTGAAAATATTTTCTCCCCCTGAATAACGCATACCTTAAGCATAACTCATTTTAAAAGCTCACTGACTAACTGCACAAAGTTTCTGAAATCCAAAGTCACGGGCTGGGTGTTAGTTCTGGCCATCTTGCCTAAGCTGCCACAGCATCACCTGATGCCAGCTGGTGGGGACTAACTCTGGGGACATCGCTCAGTTATAGTTCAGCGCTTGCTACATAGGCATGAGGACCTGAACCCAGTCTCCAAAAGCCATGGAAAGAAGCAGGGTGTGGTGGAGACATACTTGCAATCTAAAGGAGAAAAGAGCTTTGCCTAGCCTAATGAGAAAGCTCCGGACTGATGAGAGACCCTGTCTCAAAGAAGAAGGTGGGTGAGAAGTGACACCCAAGGCTGACCTCTGGCCTCCAAGTGCATAAATATGCTTTACATGCATGCATACACATGAAATCATCTTGCTGATGACACTGTCTGGTTGAGAGGGAGCCTAATTACATACTGAGTCAATAGCCTACTACCCCAGTCACAAATCCAACAGGTTAATTTCAGGATTTTGTTACTGTTTTCTTTCAAGGTAGAGGCTAGAACCCAGCATGCTAAGTGGGCACTACTCAGTCATATCTTTAAGCCCTTGATTTTGGTTTCAACCGTCAATTCTCAGCTGTCTGCTTTATAGGATGGGGAGGCAATAGAAAGACAAAAGCAAAACAGTAATAGAAAACTAAATTTATATTTGCCTGGGGGAATATATACTATACTGGTGGGGGGGGGCTGTTACTGATGTCACACACTGTTCTACAGGCCCGGATTGCCCATTTGCTGTCATTTGAGAGTAAAGGAGCACTGTTTTCTGAAGAAAATCTAGCCCTAGCCCATGGGGACACTTTAGTCTGCATCTCTCCAAGGATGGGTCCAGGCAGGTGTCTGGCTCGATTGGATCATTGGTTTCTACAAGTGGCTATTACACTCTTATGTGTGGCCCTGTGTCTAAGCAGTACTACAGAGTTTCCACATGTGACTGCCAAAAAAACTTATCTGTGATGCTGGTGCTCATTCTTATGTATGCTTGATGGTCAGTAAGACATTGAGAGAGGAATGGAGTGCTGTGGTTTTTGTTGCTTTTCTTTTAACCATACATTTATCCTCTCTCTCTCTCTCTCTCTCTCTCTCTCTCTCTCTCTCTCTCTCTCTCTCTCTCTGTGTGTGTGTGTGTGTGTGTGCATGCATGCATGCCATGACATGTTTTCAGACATCAGAGGACAGCTTGTAGGAATTGGCTCTCTCCTTCTACTGCAGAGTTCCAGGAATCAAGCTCAGATCACTGGTCTTGGGAGCAAAGCATCTTTACCCCCTGGGCCATCTCAATGGCCCCAGTCATTTCATTCTTTTAGGCATTTTAAATCTTATCCTGGATTAGCTCAGATAATTAAATTTAAAAATCTATCACACTTGAGGAGCATCATTTCGTCCCTTAGAAGAACTTAGTTGTGGAGGGTCTTTGACAATCAGTGCTAACCTGAGGCCCCTTGGTTTACACGTAGCCCATGCAACAGTACATGTCCATTAAGAGAAAACTAGTTCCTTCTGGTCAAGAGGTTGGAATGCTTCCCCTGACATTTCAGGTGGGTGGATCAATCAACCTGCCAAGGGGAAAGCAGGCCCACCTGAGGAAGGCAGGCTCACTGTGCTAAGGACATAGGAGGGATAATGACCCCCCCACCCCCCACCCCCCCTCCCGTTAGTGAGATATTGTGACTTTCCTTCCCAGAATCCCCATAGTAAGTCCCTACGAGTACAGTACAGTGCCATGAGGGTCACTGAGTCTGTGCACCTAAAGTTGCAACTTTACCTTTTTATCTCTTCGGAGTCTCTTTGAAGACAGGCCAGAACCTAAGTGTGCTTTTTCCCCCTGGTACTTTCAGCTTTCTTACTGTTTCCCTAAAGCCTCCCTCCCCGCCATATTGCTGCCTGCCTGATGCCATGCGGCTAGCCTCCGTACCAGGCTCGTTCAGAAATAAACATGTTTTTTTTTTTTTTTTTTTTTTTTTTTTTTTTTTTCTCCGCACTCCTCTAGGCAACTGCTGAGATTTACAGCATGCCTGTCCTGGGGTTTTCCTTTTAAGTGGCAATAAATTGTACTTCTTAATTACAAATCCATTGTTAAATTCTTTTTTATTAATGAACTAAGAACTTCAAGAGGGGACCCCAATTTCTTTGGTATCATCCAACAGCTAAAGCAAGAATGTCCAGAAATTTCCAGTAACACCAATGTTCCTTCTGAGGGTGCATGGGAAAATATTTCCCTACTCTCTAAGCTCCTGGCCTCTGTCTGAATCTTACAAAAGACTGAGCGTCCGTAACTGTCTGCTCCCTGTCGCTGAGCCAAGTCTGTGGTTTCTTCAGGAACCACTGTGTTTTTTTTTGTGGTTGGACTTACTGTCTTGCTCTTACTTTTCTTTGCTCTGATTAATTTCTTTTGATTCAATTAGGCTGTCTGTTTTTAGTAGGTCACCTAAGGTGTATTTTGAAACCAGACAGGCTTTAGATGGAATCTTTACATTAATGAAATCATTCTTATGGCATTTTCTAAGCCATAGCAGTGAGGTGTACCACACACTTGCCAAGCAGGGACTATCACTAGGTTGATGTCTTGGGCACCTATAACAAAATACAGATCAGTTAGAGAAATCATACACATTTATTTGTTAGTTTTATCTAATCCAGACATAGTATAATCCTAGCATGCACGAGGCAAGAGGCTCACTGGAGGTGTGACAATAGCCTAGTCTACATCGTAAGGTCTAGGCCAGCCAAGGCTGTGTTGTGAGACCCTTTCTCAAAAACAAAACAAAACAAAACAAACAAACAAAGAAACCACAAAAGTGGGGCTGGGGAGATGACTCGGGTCTGAGTTCAGAACCTCAGCACCCACACAAAAAGCCAGGCACTGCAGCCTGTGGTTGTAATCCCAGTGCTAGAAAGCTCTGCAGAGGCAGAGGCAGAGAAGCAGAGGCAGGAACATCCCCGGGCTTTATTGGTCAAGCACCCTAACCAATCAGTGAGCTCAGTTTCAGTAAAAGACCCTGCCTGAACATATGAGGTGGAGAGCAGTTGCAGAAGATAACTGACACCAACATCTAGCCTTTATACATGTGTATACACATGTGTAACTCCCAACATGCACAAATACACTCATGGGTGGGGGCTGGGTAGGGAGAGAGAGAGAGAGAGAGAGAGAGAGAGAGAGAGAGAGAGAGAGAGACCATGAAACCATTTGGAAATAAAATTTTGAAGAAATGGGGGAACTGTGTACTTTTATGCTGCTCAGGAGGACGGGGGAAGTCTTGTTTAATTCGGCCTGGATAATGGAGGCATAATCTAATGGTGATGAATTAGAAAGCATTTAGCAAGGCCCATCTGTTCAGGCTCCTCTGTGTCCTCATGTCTTCAGAGACAAAGGTCTTCCTTTGCTGAGGGTACAGCACAGACATGTCTAGAATGAAAGATGGTCACTATCATTATCATTATGTGGGGGGGGGGGCAGGTGAGGCCAGCTTTCTCGCTACTATAGTTTCTCAAATGTCAAGGTGCCTTGAATCCCATCAAGAGAAAAACCAAAGGTCTGAATAGCTGTGGGACAATTGTGGAGGATGTTTTTAATTATCCAGATAATTAAGAATTTGTTATAGAGTGATATCTTAATGAAAAATATGCTTCAAGACAAGTTTATTATTTTAGGCACAGAAGTTAAAGACACGCTGGTCTCAGACTGGAAGAAACGTGCAGTATTCGTTACGTTGGATAAGAGTTTTCTGCAGGGGAACCAGCACTTCCATGCAGTCCAGACGGTTCCATCGGACCCTTCACTGGGTCCATCTGAGCTAAGGGTTGAAAGGTTTTACTCTAGGGAAAAGCTCAAGCAGGGAGAAAAATCTGTTCCCCACAATACAATTTAATGCTTTACAACCCATCTCCCTTCATCTGGTCTTCAAGGATTATTGTAACAAACTGTTACCAACGAGGTCCTTCTGTCCACCCCTGTTAGTTACTTTCCTTGATGCCCTGTCTAAATCCCTGACAAGAAGCTGTGTGAAGGTAGGAAGGGTCTGTTTGGGTTTAAGCTGAAGGAAGGCCTGGGAGCAGAAGCATGGCGTAGCTGGTCACACAACTAACTACCCTCTTAAATGAATGAAGGAGAACAGGAGTAGAGCCAGGCTAACAAATTTCAAGGCCAGCTCCCAGTGATCAACCTCTTCCCACTCATCCCAACCTCAAGGCTTTCCATAGCTAAAGATCGAGTGTTCAAAGACACGAGCCTGTGGAAGCCATTCCACATCCAAACCACAATACTTGCCTTAATTATGGGCGCCAGTCAACAATGTGCCTGGCTCTAGGCATAAATCAGCCATTCTGGATCCCTGCCCTCGAAAGGATCATCCTACTTGAGCTGTTAGGTGTACCCATTCATTCAAACAGTGTTGGTTGAGTGTCTGAAGGGAGAGTAACAATTGCAAGGGCTTCTAAAGTTATAAGGGACAAAGAGAGCCCATGCAAGACGGTGTCATTGGTCAAAGCCAGGAAAAGAGGCTACTGAGTTGACCATGGCGTGTGAAGCTCCAAGGTGGGAAAGAGATGGCTGGGGTAGCAGGGGAAGGTGAGGGAGAGGTGCATAAGACAACTGCTGAAGAAGATGGGTCTGACAAAGGACTTGAATGGGCTCATGCCTCAGCAAGGTATTTTCTTTCCTCCCACAAGGCCCCTCCCCCTCCTCCAAGTCTTGGCTTTAGGGAAGCTTGTCCTGCCCATTGCCTCTGAATTATAATATTCCCTTTGTCCAATTGGTCCCCATCATATCTGTCACCACCGATCATAGTAATAATTGGCTCTTTATTATATTTCTTTTAATAGATCCCCAACATCAGCAAACAGGGTCCACCCCATTCAGTAGGTTTTCAATCAATAGCTGTTAAATTGAAAGTTAATGGATGTTTTCCAAAGCCATGTGGTGTCGACTAATTTATATTTTGGGGAGCTGACTCCAGATGCTGAGTGAAAACAGTGTTTTAAATCCAAAACACACTTTTCAATGCTGCTGAGATCAAGATTTGACCAAGAAGTTGTGCCCCCCCACACACACACACCTTTTGTTCTTCCTTTTTTTTTTTTTTTTTTTTTTTTTTTTTTTAAGTCACCCAGGTGGAGGGAAGCAAACAAAATGGATAGTTACAGAGGCTTTAGGCACAGGGGTGGAAGCCACAGAAGGAAAGCCAAGTACCCTATCAAGCAAGTTGAGCCAGAGGCACAAACTGCACACATGACTACCAACAAATCCCTAAACACCCAGGATCAGCTAAATGACAAGCTACAAAAGGTGTGTTTGTCTCTCGATTCTCTGTGCTGAGGCTTGCTACTGCCTCAAGGAAGAAACTGTTTACTTTTCATATGGGATTTTTTTCTTTATTATTATTATTTTTTTCTGGTTTCACTCAAAAGCAAAGCAATTTGTACCAGCTACCTCTTTTTGAAGAAGTCTGTTGAAAGAAATCGCCCCAGGGTGGGCGCTCACAACCCATTAAGGCAGGATTTATGGGTTACCACAGGCTTAGAAAGCCTACTCAGGGCTGATTCATTCATTCAGCAAATATTTCTGGAACATTTTCTATGTGCCTGGCCTCACCGGAGAGTTAAGGGCGCAGTGCTTTTACCGGCTCCTTACAAGGCTTACCTTGTAGTTGAGGAAATGACTTACATGCACAAGAAGTCAAAGGAAGACTTGACACTGCAAAATGTGCCCCCGGGCTCTTGTGCTTAAGCAGCAGCAGGTGGCAGAAAGCACGAAGTGCCTAGGAGCCAACGCCCAAATATGCCCTCTGTCTGAGCAGTTTTCCTTACCCCAGAGAGCCACAGGATCCTGGGGATATGGTCCATTTTCCGAAGCTAACTGTGCTGCTGTTAAAGAAGTGGCCATTATTCTGAGGCGATACTTTTCACAATTAGAGATAAAATTGTTTTTCTTTAATAGCGAATCATGAGTGTGGAAATTTTGAACACGCTCCTATTTGTCAAAGTACAGAATTGATAACCCTATATTAGGTTGTATAATTATTTTTATAAATACTACTGGTTCAATTAAGACCCCTTCTCTCTAAGAAACCGCTGCCTCGAGGCAAGCAGAATTGGAGAGACTGGCTGACCCGTCCCAGTGGCATGAACTGGGTAAGATTTACAAGTCCTACTGGGAGCAGATGCACATCCGTGTCAGGCCGTGGCTCTCTTTTGTTTCAGATTCACAGTCTATGTGGAGATGGGGGTGGAGGAGATGTAAACACACCAGGTGGAATGGCCTGCTTGGGAGTAAGCAACCAGTAAGTACAAGTACCTTCTGTGGGACTCCTAGAGCTGTGGTTCTCGACCTTCCTAACCCTCCGACCCTTTAATACAGTTCCTCATGTTGTGCTGACCCCGAACCATAAAATTGTTTTCTTTGCTACTTCATAACTGTAATTTTGCTACCGTTACGAATCATAATGTAAATATCTGATATGCAACCCCCAAGGGGTAGTGACCCACAGGTTGAGAACTACTATCCTAGCAGGATTGGTGCTAGGAAATAAGGTTGGTGAATATAACTTGGGCAAATCATGGAGAGCACTAGAGGTCTAAGTGTGGGCATTAACTGGGAAACCGGCAGTAATTTAATGTCCCGCTGGAAGGGGTTTTTTTTGTTCTATTTTGCTTTTGTTGTTTGTTTGTTTGAGATGGAGTTTCTCTGTGTAATAGCCCTGGCTGTCCTGGAACTTGATCTGTAAACCACCAGCCTGGCCCTGAACTCACAGAGATCCACCTGTCTCTGCCTGGCAAGTGCTGGGATCAAAGGTGCCACCACAGCCCAGCCCAGCTGGAAGCTTTAAAGCAGAAAATAACATAACAGAGCAATATTTTTCAGCAACTAGTCTTTTTAAAACATACTTTAAATTACGTTACACTGTGTTACATAAGGCAATTTTCTTGCAAATATAATGAACTTTGAGAGCCCCTCCCCTCCACGCCACTCTACCCTCCAACGATTCATCTTTATTCAAACTGTGAACTTACAGTGATAAGACACATTGCCCATTGTGGGATAACCAGTTTAAAATGTGCTTCTCCTGTATGGAGCATCAATAGTGGGGAAGTGTGATGGGGAGGTGTCAGGGGAGCGCAGCCAGCCTGCATTTTTCTGTTCTGTTTTCTTCAGAACTCAGAACTGCCCCAAAATCTAAAGTCTTTTTTTTTTTTTTTTCCGGGGGGTGGGGGAGTTCTTTCTTTCTTTCTTTTATTGTTGTTTGTTTTGTGTTTGGTCTTTTAAAGACAGGGTTTCTCTGTATTGCTTTGGAGCCTGTCCTGGAACTAGCTTTGTAGATCAATCCAGCCTCAAACTCACAGAGATCCACCTGCCTCTGTCTCCTGAGTGCTGGGATTAAAGGCCCGGCTTTCTTTCTTTCTTAGATTACTCTGCCAGCTGAGCTCAAAATACAAAAGGTTTGGAGCCGACTAAGGATGTAAAGTTGCAAATATAAAATCAAGTACACTCATTTGAAACAGGTCTCTCTATCTAAGCAAGGCATCCTGGGGCTTATGGCTGCTCAGTAAACTGGCAAATTCGCCTTGAGAAGAGAGTCCTTCTAAAAACCAGGAGCTCAGCCAGGAAGTAATTGCAACTTCTCAGACCTAAAGTGAGAGGAGCCGAGAACAAAGCATCAACAAAGAAAATGGAAACCAGCGAGTGATTTGGACACTCACAGGAAGGAAAATCTGTGGTATTTGATGATTCATGGGACGGGAGGAGAACGAGGTCATAGAAGTGACCCTGAGGTTTGGCCAGCTGGGTGATAATTGTTTTGCAACCAGAAATAGGGAAAATCAAAACCTAAAACGTTGAAGGAGGAGACAAGAAACTGGAGCAGGGTGGAGAGGTGCCTTTGGGTTGATGGGACAGCTCTCTGAGGAGAGGCAGGGTCCACCATCAGCGTTTCCTGAAGGGGTGGAGCCAAGCATACCCACCCCCAGCAACTCGATGGCTGCGGAGTACACAGATGAGTTTCCTAAGCCAGCGTCTCTGAATGTGAAGAGTAGATCCCCTGTCAGAGGATGTGTTCAATCCTGTGACACTTCCAGCTCCTTCTTCCCACTGGCCCAGATACACTCCCCCCACCCCACCCAAACCCCTGAGCCCCAAGACTCAGAATAAAGACAGGATGCTGCAGCGACTGCTGCTCACCTTTTCCGGGAGGGGCCCAGAGGATGTTTACAGGAAAGATTCCTTTCTGCCCTTTGACTTAGAGCATTCAGAAAAGACATGGGGACCCCAGGGTGGAAGGCCTAAGGGTCAGCGCAGATATATGTCAAAGATAAAAGCAAAGTGGAACTTCCCAAGACACAAAGCTGGAGGGAGGGAGGGAGGGAGGGAGGGAGGGAGCTGTCCCTTAGTGTGAAAGGACATCTCAGACCCTTTCTCTCCCCTCTTCAGCCCTGCCTTTTTATTCCCTACTCTTTCAAAATTGGCTTCCCTCTACTGACAAAAATACTACCAAGGGCCTGGGACAGAAACGTCCCGTAAAATACATGTTTGCCAGAAATCATTTGAAATGATAACCATTTTCAAAGACTGCATCATTGTTACTGCAGTTGCATCAGGTGAGATGAGGAGGAGGAGGATCAAGTCCACCCCTAATTTGGCAGGAACTGGAGTTAGGTTTGACCAGCCCCTCTTTCTGTTCAGTGGGGTTGTAGAGCTGGGCTCCAATGTGTAGGTACTTCCTCACCTAACCCTCCCTCATGCGGTAGCTGTGGCCAGTTACCTAGTGTGATGATTAATATCAGTTGTCAACTTGATAAGACGCAGAGTGAGCTCAGAGATAGCCCTGGACATGCCTGTGAGGGAAAGACCCAGCCTAAATGTGAGTGGTACCAGTCCATGAGCTGGGATCCTGAGTTGAGTCAAAGGAAAGGAAGCTGAGTAGTAGCAGCTGTCAGCTCTCCCAGCATCCTGACTGAAGACTGAATGTGCTGCCCCAAGCTCCTGCAGCTGTGATGGAATGTATCTCCTCCAACCGAAAGTCCTTCCTCCCATTGGTTGCTTCTTGTCAGTTTGCTTTTGGTCACAATAATAAAGAAAGCTGTGAATACACCCACTTTCTTCATCCGAGAGACAGAGGTAAACAATTGTCTGATGTCTGTAATGTAATGATGAAAAGCTATCAGCAGAGAAGCAGAAAGGCAGAGATCCATGAGGCCTGGCAATTACAAGTCTTTGGAAGTCATCTGCAATAAAAAGAAGGTAAATCCAACTTTTGCAAGTTTTATGTGAATATATGAATGCAAAAAACAAAACACACACACACAAAACAAACAAACAAACCAAAAAAACCCACACAGCAAGACTGACAGTCTGAGTTTGACCCCCAGGACCCACAAGATGGAAGGTGGAAGGAGAGTAAAATTATCCTCAGATTTCCACACCTGTGCTTGAGCACGCACACACTTATACACACAAAGATGCAATACTTTGTGTGTGTGTGTGAGTGTGTGTGGTTTTTTGAGACAGGGTTCCTCTGTGTAGCAATGGTTGTTCTGGAACTCTGAAAGTACCATTAAACTATGAGTGGCAGATGCTGCCTGTCCTTAAAGCCTGCAACCTTTAGTGCTTACCATCTGAACTGGGTAGTAATGTCTCATAAAAATATATAACCTTTTGGTTTTTCGAAACAGGGTTTCTCTGTGTAACAGCCTTGGCTGTTCTGGAACTTACTTTATAGACCACACTGGCCTCAAACTCAGCCAGATCTGCCTGCCTCTGCCTCCCAAGTGCTGAGATTAAAGGTGTATGCCATCATTGACTAGCTTGCAATACATTTTTTAAAAAAGACACCTTATTTGGAAAAAAAAAAAAAAAGGTTCAGCTTGAAAACTTGTTAAAGCAAGCGATTTAGAAACTTGAACTCCACCAGCTTCAGGGAGAACCTACTTCTACACAAATGTCTAAAGTAAACATTAGTCCTTGCTGCTGTTTATTTATTGGGGAAAAGTACATGCATGGAGCAAAGCGTATGTACTCTGTGCCAGGCAGCAAGCCTTCGATAGGTACCGGGGCATTGTGCATCTGGGAAGTCTGTGCCCTAGTTGACGGAAGGTCACTAAATATCAAAGCAAACTAAATTCTTTATCTAAAGAATGTGGCTTGATTTGACAAAACATCCCAAAGCTAATAAATAGCCACAAAGCACTTGCAGACCTCTTTAACAGAAATACTGGCACAGGCAATAGATGAACTATTTAGAGGTATTTATCTTTTCATTTAAATTTACCTTTTCATTTAAAATTTATCTTTTCATTTAATTTATCTTTTCCTTTAAAAATTGTGGTGGACACACATAACTTAACACTTACTTTCTTAGCCGGTTTTTAAAGGATGTTTATTACTTTTAGTGTGTGAGTCTATGAATGCTTGTGCCTGTGTGCACACAAGCACATGTATTCAAGCATGGAAGCTATGAATTGCTTGAGCATGTGTGCACACAAGCACGTGTATTTAAGCATGGAGGCCAGAGACCCTTTTCAACCACTTTGTGTTCTGAGATAGTATCTCTCACTGAACCTGGAGCTAGCTTGCCAATCTACTAGAGCGGCAGGCCCATGAGCTCCGGACTCTCCCTAGTGCTGGGGTGACAGATACACACTGCTGCACTCTGTTTTCATGTGGGTTCTGGGGGTCTGAACTCAGGTTCTCATGCTTGTGTGGAGACCACTTTGGTCCCTGACTCATTTCCCCAGCCCCAAGGCTTTTCTTACTCAATCTATGCCCTCGGGCTTCATCTAATGGGATAATAAATATCAGAATGACCTTCCTTTGTATGGCTGAGTAATATAGCTCTGTATATCTGTACCACATTTGTTTGTCCATCTCTTTGCAAAGGACACTGGGTTTCTTCGTATTTTAACTATTGTGAATAATGCTGCTATGAGTATGGGTAGAGAGTGACCATTCACACAAAGGATTAGAACATATGTACACTTATGATTACTGGTTAGGAATGTACTTTGGTTGTTGCTTTTCATTTGTTTACATGTGAATTAGATCAAGCAATGCCCACAAGCCCGAATCATACTGCACTTTCTGAATTTCACTACCACAGATGAGGACAGTGGGTCTTGGGAGCCCTAGCCGAAGATATAGGGCATTGGGTAACTGGTCTCAGCCCTACAGTCATTAGTAGCATTGTTGTGTGTTATTAGGGAAGATTCGTTCATGCTGAGAGCGATGAGAGTCAGAGGAGGGTTTTCTTTCTAGGGTGGTGGTCAGCTCAACCCATTTTGCCAAGTCATAAAAAGTCTTGTACCTCAGGCCAACTGGGCTGTTTGGTCAGCCTACCTTCAGCAAAGAGTCAAATCTAATACCAGATTAAATGGGACAACTTAAATGTAATATGGCTATTTGCCATCTTCTTCTCTCACCCGTCCCCCAACCCAGAAAAATTAAAAGGGAATCCAGCAGCTGAGTCAGCCTAGGACAGAATTCCAAGGGTGTAATTTTTAACAGGGTTTTGGGGAAAAGGTTGATTTTAGATCCGGTTAAGAAGTCATCCTTCCACAAATGTTTTGGTTAGGGAGGTTTGTGTGTTAACCATTAGACAAGAGCTATTACAATAGCAGCTGAGTAACTTTAAATATTTCCTACCTTTAAAAACTAGCTTGGCTTCTCATGGACCCTAAACTGTAACACATGTAGAGCTTTTTGGGGTTTTGTTTGTTTGGTTGATTTTTTGTTCTTTCAAGGTATGTATTTCTATGCCATGAGGCGGGGCACCCAAATAAATAAAATTAAAGTGGTTTTTTTTTTTTTTTTGTCTGATTTTTGACTACAAGGAGAGTCCAGCCTGTAGAATTTCAGAAGTTTCCCTCTCTTGCCCAGGAATGTGCTGAAATTCCAAATGAGCACCTGAGATTCAGCTGGGCCCCAGCTCCCATCAAGAGAGAAGGCTGCTGCGAGGCAGGCTGATGAGGGTTTGAAGGCTGTTCTAGGAGGGAGACTGAGCTGAGCACAGTGACCATTGATGGCTGGTACGGACAGAAGTATTTCAGTTCAGTCCCTTTGGTTGCATTTTTTTCTTGATTTAGATTAAAAACAACCTTATGTTACATATCAATCCCAGTTCCCTCTCCCTCCCATGCTCCCATACTCCCCACCAACCCCCATCCACTCCCCAGGGAGGGTAAGGCCTTCCATGGGGGATCATCAAAGTCTGTCACATCATTTGGGGTCGGGCCTAGGCCCTTCCCCATGTATCTAGGCTGAGGGAGTATCCCTCTATGTGGAATGGGCTCCCAAAGTCCATTCGTGCACTAGGGATAAATACTGGTTCCACTGCCCGAGGCCCCATAGACTGCCCAGGCCTCCTGTCTGACACCCACATTCAGGGGGCCTAGTTCGGTCCTATGCTGGTTCCCTAGCTCAGGCTGGGGTCTGTGAGCTCCCACTTGCTCAGGTCAGCTGTTTCTATGGGTTCCCCCAGCATGGTGGTTGCACGTTTTTAGATTAAGAATATAATCCTTGGTCCATGAACAGTTACAAATGCATGGCTGACTTGATCGGGTCTTGGCATGAGGCCCAAAAGACAAGGAAAAAGTAAAGCAAACAAAAATGTTTCTCTGAGTAGAGAAATGAGAAGATAATCCCCCGTATTTATCGTTTACATTAGACAGCATTCTGGTGACTCTTGCAGTTCACTCTTCAGAGACCGAATTATATTTTATGAGACTTTTCATACAGATGTAATTCTAGCTCATATATAAGACAAAATATGTGAGGTAAGTTTTCCTCATCCCTATCACAAGAATGCAGAAACAGATTGCAGGGAAAATGAGTCTGATCCACAGACATATACTGGCTAGTGGCTATGCTTGCCTGGGCTCAACCCAATTCTTCAGAATCAAAATCAAGGCTCTTCATCAGAATGCAAAGGAAATGCTCTGTTTTTAAAATATTCCTTCTAGGAGGTTTTTGCTGCTCTTTCTCATGCTAGTACTATCATCTAAAGATAATTATTAACAGGAGTTTTAGAAGGAGTGTTAGAAGAGTAGAGAGTAAAAAACAATGTTGGGTAACAGAACCAGAAGAGAAAGAGAAGCCAGCAAAGAGGTCTGAGTCTGGGGATGGGGTGGGGATGGGGTTTGGTCAGTGCCGGGTAGAGATACTTAGCTAAGAGGCTGGGAGTTCATCTGAAAGTATATTAAGAAAACCCCCAGGTTAAAGTTCAAGGGGCTGCTGATGGGCTCTGGGAACATAACTGCACAGAATCATGGAATCTGGGCTCAGGAGATCCAAATGCACACCCATAGCTCCAGCATGCTTCCCGGATGTAGACTGCTGCTTCCTCCAACAACACTGAGGAGCAAGGCATACAGAGAAGGAGCTTGGGAAGTACTACTGAGGTCGAATCACCTTGAGAGAAGAAGGTTGGAGAAGCTAATGAAGCAAGTGTTTAAGAGTGGTGGAGCACCTCTGTGCTCTCGATCTCGCTCTCCTCCTGAACTCTCTCTTTATATAGTATTGAAAAGAAGACCTCTAATTGGATTTGAGGCTGACTCTATAGGAGGAACCACATGTCTGAAACTGTAAACCAAGAACCCATGGTCGGGAGCTCACAGGCCCCAGGGGTAAACCTATTATTCTGCTAAAAGGACAGAGCGTCAAACTGCCCTATAAGTTCATACTTTTATAGCTCTAGATTATCGAAGCTCTCAGAACTTGTTGGAGGAGTTTCTTTGTGCAGTGGACGATGGTTAATACAGACACTCACAACTGGCCGAAGTGTGAAAGAGTGTGTGGAACACTCAGCCACATGGGAGACATCTTTGTTACAGACCTGTCTTGAAGCTTAGGGCCCATGGAAGCAGAGGTTGGGGAAAGATTGTGAGAGCCAGGGGTTGGGGAGGACAAAATAGCATCTTCTGGATAGGACAGGACCTCTCTACTCATGAACTCACAGCTGCTGTGCTGCCTACATAGACCAGCACAAGATCATTAGTCAACATTCTGGCATGGAGAGGGAAGGGACTCTTGAGACCCACCCTCTAACTGAAGAACTATTGAGAGAGTCAGTCTCGCAGAGGGTGTGGTCCCTGATAGACCAACTTTTTTTTTTTAAGGTCATGTGTATATTTATTTACGCATATGAAATAGCAAGAGTTGGAGAGGTGGCTAATCTGTGGGTCAAAACTTCCTAAATTATTCTTTTCTCTGACTATTGTTCTTTTTTATTTACTGGCTCGAGAGCATGCACACAACACAACACAACACACACACACACACACACACACACACACACACATTGAATCATCTGTGTGTGTATGAGGCTGGAAAAAGCGTGGATGGGGTTGGAACAGCTGTGAGTATTGTGGCAGCGAGCTGATAAGTGAGAAAAAGCATTTTCCAGAGCGCTGGGCACTGAGATCAAAGCCCTCTGCAAATATTTTGATAGGAGGCAGCTGTGTTATAACAGTGTGAGCACTGACCTTCTCTACCAGGACCTTTACTGGGTTCTGGTCCCACTGTTCTCCACTCTTGTGACCCTAGGGGAGTTATTTATTTCTTTGAACCCTGTTTCCTCACCAGGTAGAAATAGTGATAACACTTTTTAAAATTTTGTTGTGACAACCCAATAAGGTACCTTAAAATATGAAACAAGTGTTAGGAAGTAATGCTTGGTATCTTTTTTTTTTTTTTTTTTAAGTAAGTGGTTAACTAAGCCGCTGGCTGAACTCCTGGCAAAGCAGATACCACTGTGCACCTGGCAACAGGGATGAGAGAAAGGAAGATTGTGGGAAGGGCGATACAGGGATGGCTGACTGAGTTGCTTAGAGATGTAGGTGCCTGATTGTCCTGCGCTACCGTCTCGCCAGCAAGAATGACGCGGCACACTCAGGATCCTTCTGCAGTAAAGCTTTAATGCATCTTGAGAGGGAGAGCATAAGCTTACAGAGCGGAGACCCCAAACATCCAAAACCCAACCCTTATATAGGTTTACAACCTTCGCCTCGGACTGTCACCTCCTGATTGGCTGCAGCCCATCGGCCTATATGATGCCACGGGAGAGGCAGAGGCCAAGGGAGGGAAAATCACCCTGCACCTGTGCACTGACTTGTTTACTCTCAACGCCAGCCGGATGCAGGCGCCATCTTGTAATGGAGAATGCCGGGACGGCTCCCTACACCTGATCCCACATAAGCTCTTGAGGAGCCTTACAGGAAGTGAGTGTCAGAAATGTCCACCCTGGGACAGTTCACCCAAATATGTCCTTCCCAACAACCAGGTTAAGGCGGCCTATAGACATCAAAGCCCCCTTTCTTCACACATGCCATGTGTGACAGAAGCCTTGGGGCAGAAGGAAAAGGCAAAGGTGTGTGGTAGAGCCAGGCCACGGCAGGTGGCATGTTTGGGGCTTGCTCTGATGGCCTCCTGGAACAGTAGCTGGGTTAGAAATGAGAACAGAAGGATTTAACGTGATGGACGAGATACCACCCCACCTGGGAAAAGTGAAAACAAAATTGCTGACATGACATGGCCTTGGGTGTTTATGTCAGGTATTATATACCATCTGTTTGTACAAAAGGAGGCAAGAAGGCTGGAAGATATTCGTTTTTAATCCACTTTTGTCAGATGCTCTGTATTTATGTAGAATTAAAGATTATAAAAGCCTTAAGTTTACATATATATATGTGTGTGTGTGTGTGTGTTTATAAAATGGCCCATCTAGCTTTTTGTATCAAAGAGACAGCATCAGCTAACCAAAGAATCCTCAGATTTGCTTTTCATTATTCTTTAACTTTCCTTGCCCAAAGAAGAGATAGCAAGCCAGCAAGCCATTTGAAACACTGACTGTCCCTACAGTTTAGCTATTTTGATTTTCTCCTGAGAAAACTGTTCGATGATTTCTGCAGTGAAGAAGAGAAAGCAGAAAAGCAAACCATGAATGCATTTATTGCTGAGCTTGGGACCCTACCATTCACCCCAGTTAGGTCCTACTGCTGTTGAGATTTGGGGAGATGGAAAGAGGTTCATTAGAAGACCTATCTGAAAACATTTTACAAGTAAGGAGGGCTTGCTGTCATTTGGGTATTAATATTGGTTACTAATGTCTGTTCTTCTCTCTGGATTCTACTAGAATCAAAGTAATTTGAGTTGTTCAAACCCAAAACAAAACGCAGAGCTCTGTCTGACAGCTTCTCTGCAGATGGACACAAAGACCCATGGAGAGAAAGGGCAACTGGGTCCTGCTAGCTCATGAATACTAACTCCAGGAAGAAACTGTATAAGCATCCAGGATCTGTCAGATGAAGGAGCCCAAAGTGAAGTCTTGCTTTTGGATTGTCTTGTTTTGGAAAATTATGACCACTCTCCTATTTATAACTGTCCTTTCCCTTTAGCGGTTTCACTATTTTATTTTATATTTTACAAGATGCTTTTTTCATTTTTTTAAATTTGTAAGAAACAGAAATATAGTTTTTTTCCCAGTCAAATTTTCTTATCCCATTTATTCTACCCCTCCCCATTGTTTTGAAATATACTTTTATCTTAATTTATTCTTATATGTGCTCACCAGTCTGTTCCACTCTATTATTATACATTATTTAGTATGATGGTTTTATAGTTTGATAACTAGTGAGAGTCAATTATTACCCCTTTTGTTTCTCTCATTTTCTTGGTTGGTCTTGTGTATTTATTTTTCTGGACAGTTCATAATCACTTTATATTACACTATAAAATCTTACCGGAGTTTTGAGTATGGTTTGTTTTTATCATCTGTATAGAATATTATATAAAATTATCCTTTTCCGATAAGGTAGAAAAGAAGAATAGATGTTTGAAAAGAGAAAGGTGAGGATTGCCATATTGTCCTGCAGGTGAGGAGGCAACCAAGAATTAATAACCTCAACCTCAAGTTTGGGTGATGTTTATCAATGATGGGCTGTTGGGGAGCAAGCATGGAGAATGATTTGACTGATTTAGGCTTGCACTTGTTTAACAAAATGAGAATAAAAAAGGGTGGTGGAGAAACAAGCAAACAAAAAAATCACTTTTATTAGTCAGTAAATTCAGGATAGAAATAACTGGTTTCCCCTGATTGAGCAAGATATGCAAATGGTTGTTGCTTTCGTTATTATAAATATATTCATAAAATGAAACTGTTGATGTGTCTGAAGAAAACTAAATCATAGCAGACCTCTGACCTCTGTATTGTGATGTGTATGTATAATAATGTGTAGAGCTGCCATCCTTGTGGCATTGAGCACTCATCGGTTCAAGTCCTGATTTCTAAGTGTGTGCATTTTCCCGTAGCATTTTCTTTCTTTGGAATTCAGCATTCCCAACTGCGTTCCCCAGAGAATCTGGAAATGCTGGTGCACCATCCATCTGGCAATTGGAGCATTTGTTGGAGTGTGGGAAACTTCAGAGGTTATTTTCAGGTTATGACATTTAAATATTTCTCTGCAGGTCCAAAGCAAAGTTTATCTTCTTAAACTATAAAGACACCAGAGTCTTAGTCCTCATTTAGAGAAGACATTGTTTCCATCTTTAAAAAAAAGTAGCATTTGAAATAAAATCCTGCATTTGAAAATTGAAGTGCTAAAATTCAGATGAAGCAATCTGAATGTTTCAGATTTTCAAATTACCTTTTGGATTATTTTTTCTCTTACTTAGGTATAAAACATTATAAATCAACTTTTGAGAGCTGGGTGTGCTAGTATATACCCATAATCTTAACACATGGGAAGTAGAGAAACAGGCTTTCAAGGCCAACTTCAATTACACAGGGAATTCATGGCCAGCATGAGCTATGTAAGACCCTGTCTCAAAAAAACCAACATCAATAAGTAAAATATAGTCTTAACTTTTAAAACTTATGTTTTATGTGTATCCAGCATAGATATCCATATACCACATTCATTTGGTGCCCATGGAAGCCAGAAGAGAGAACCAGATCCCCTAGAACTGGAGTTACAGACCATTGTGAGCCATCACATGGGTGCTGGGAATCGAACCTGTGTCCTCTGGGAGAAAGATTAGCAAGTGCTCTTAATCACTGAGCCATCTCTCCAACCCACATGAAATAGACTTTTAGTATTTTTCTTATCTGTGAAGCCAGGCTTCAGCAAGGCAATTTGTGTACACCCTGGGAATAACTCTAAGGTTTTTCTCTGGGAATTCTCAGGTTCAGGATGCTGCTTATTCATACCCAGTTTCTCCCATCCTGACTGTCAGATTGTTGGGGAAAGACCCAAAGAAACTATAAATCCCAGGCATACTCAATGCTCAACTGCTGTGACCATGAAGAAATGATGTCCTGTACATTGGTTGTACATGGGATGCTCTCATCCAAAGGCTTCCGGCTGCTATTTCCATAGACCTTGTCAGCATTCAGCCACCTTCTGTATTTCTTTCAGCCACAGAAAGCTGGACCCAGGCAATGCTAAATGAGTTGTTATTTTTGTCTAGACTTACTGACCCAACATGTGGGCAGATGTGGTAACCCTGTTAGACAATAGTTGCCAGGAACCACCCATGCAACTGCTCTTATCGTGTATCTTGTGTATGGTCAACCACAAAGCATTATCTGAATCTTGAGGTAAGACAGTGAAAATCAACGTGAAACAGCAGTGTAGTCTTGGAACATACCACTAAGAAGAGTGCACACTTCAGCTGGGTATGGTGGTACATGCCTTTAATTCCTGTGCCCTAGGCAGAGACAGGAGGATTGTGAGGTCAAGGTCAACTTTAGTTGCACAAGTGAAATCTTGCCTCAAAATATTGAGGGCTTGGGGTTGAGGAGATTGCTGGCTGTGGCATGTGCTGGCATGGACATATGGACTGAGTTCAATGCCCAGGGCCCACGTTTTAAAAAGCCAGGTGTGGTGATGCACCCTTATAATTCCAGAGCTGGGGAAGTGAAGACAGGCGGACCCCTGATGCTCTCTGGACAACCAGCCTAGCCTTCTCGATGAGTTCCAGTCAGCAAGAGACCCTTCCCCAAATAAGGAAACAAATAGAAACAAGGGGACAGCAACTGAAGAATGAGAGCTTCCACATGCATGTGCCGTACATGCATGTGCATACATGTACACACACACACACACACACACACACACACAAACATGCACATACATTGAAAAATGAAGGCTGGAGTGTAGCTCAGTAGTAGAGCACTTACCTAACACAAGTAATGCCTTGGGTTTGATCCCAAGAATTATACCTACACATGTATACACACACACACACACACACACACACACACACACACAGAGAGAGAGAGAGAGAGAGAGTATTCAGATTTTTGTTTTTTCTCCTCTTGACACTACTACTCCCATTTTCTCCATCCAGTCTTAAGTCAATTTTACCTAAAAACATCTCTTTTCCATTTCTTTCTCTCCATTGATAGCGCCAAGTTCACGGTTCAAGTCTTCATCTCTCATCTGGTATCCAGCAGAAGCCTGTTGAAATAATCTCTCTCATTTTTGCAATCCATTTGCAATATTTGCCTACTTAATGGTTTTCTATGGCTCACTGGCCTAGATCATCGATTTGCATTCCCCTAACTTTGGTCATTGCCCATGTTTCCTGCCTCATCTCTGTTGTCCATCCATTGTGTTTGTGTAGTAACACAGAGATCCCAGCATTGTTCCTTCTTCCCAGAGGTGACAGTGAAAATACTCAAGGGAGAGGAGCCGACAGTGAGAGCATAGCCACTCACAACTATCACTGCCGAGGACCCAGTGGTGTGCAGCAACTCTAGCTGCTCATTCCCAACCCCCTGAGCAGGCTCACCTCCCCGGGGAGCTTCTGCCATGCTCTCCACAGGCCCAGAGGACCAGCCACTGAGCCAGGGTTGGAAGTGAGGCAATGAGTTGTTTAGCAAGACTTATGGACCTGATTTTTCCAGTACTGATCAGAGATGAAGTGTTCATGCGGCAGGCAGACCTAAAACGACCTCTTACGTTTTCTAAGCTATTCTTGAAAAACTCACCGCCTCATCTCTGGTTGCTCTATAAATACTTCTGTCTGTTTCTGCTTCCCAGAACGTTATCAGTAAAAGACATCTACCTCTCACAGAGGCCCACCAGCAGGTCAGTTTTGTGAGCAGCCTTGATCTTTTCTATTTTCATACTGACTAGGAAACCCTATGTCCTGAATTGACCTAAAAGCATGAGGAAAAGTTCCAGCATCTTTTCTAGCAAGCAAGAAAGAGAATGATACATGGGCTACTCAACACAGAACACTTACCTGGCCATAAGGGAGTTCTAAAGAATGAATAGACACAGTCGCTGTCTCCGGAACTTAGAGTTGGATGTGGAAGTTAAGACATGAATAGCTAGAATAACAACACTCATTAAAGCAGTTGTAGTCTGGATGTTGTTCAAATAACAAATATTGTGGGAGTGAAGAGGAGTGAACATGCTTTTCTCCTACATGGAAAATGGGTCTTAATAGAGGGTGTCAGAAAAACCAGCATATGTGATTCATACAGAAAGGGGACTAGCATGTGAGAGGCCCTAGGTTTGCTCCTTAGGAGCAAAGGGATGATAAATAATAATAATAATAGAGAACATAGGGAAGGCCTCAAAACTGGAATGAGGCTAAAATTGTAATTGTATGAGCCTGTAAAAAAGAAATGTACCCAAAAGCAGCATCTAAGCCTTAGACCGGAGGTATGTAGCACTCTTAAGTTGCTGAACTGAAGTTTAAATGTAATCAGAGCAGAGCAGTATTAAAAGATTAGACTGAATGTAATTATCTCCGAGCCCCATTTAATCAGCTGTAAGCACACAGCTATCAATACACCACTTATGGGGCTGTTTAGGGAAGAATGATATTTGCATTGCAAACAGTTATTACGACTAGGTTGTCAGCTGTACTTTTTTAAAATCGTGGTAAAATACAGATAGCAAAAACTCTGCCATTTAAACTAAATTGCTTTTAAGAGTATAGCTCATGGCTATCAACTATCCACAATTTTGTGCAATTATCACCCCATGCATTTCTAGAATGCTTTTCCTGTTGCAGATCTGAAATTGTACTCCTTAAACAGGAGTGCAAATGACCACCATTTCCTCTGTTCCCCGGCCTCTAGCAACCATCAGGCTTTCTGTCTGTATGAATTTGGCTGCTTAATGGAAATACAGTCATACAGTTTTGTGTCTTCTGTGACTGTTTTATTTCATTCAGTATGTCTTCAAGAGTCATCTGTGTCTTAGCCTGTCTTAGAATTTCTTTCCCACTTAAGGCTGGATAATATTCCATCAAATAATGTATATTATCATCATGAGAAAATTGGTTAAAGAAGTGAACTTGCCCAGACTAGCATAGTTGGCTAGAGAAAGATTGAATGTGCAGGGGAGCAGGGCAGGTTGACACAGCCTAGTTCCTAGCCCACCCACACTCCCTGTGTGTCCTGTCTTTGCAGTTGAGGGTCTGTGACTGTGTATGCTGCATTTGTTTAGTGGTATAATGTGCTTCTCTGATCTCTAGGCATGATTTATTAAGTCATAAACAATATATCACCACAATGTAAGGATATGTGTTCAATTATATACAGACATAATTAGGCACCTTGCTTGCCTAAGGAACCTGATTGGTCTAATAAGCTAAACGGCCAATACCAAGGCAGGAGACAGGATAGGCAGAGCAGGCAGGGAGGGAGAATAAGTAGGAGGAGAAATCTAGGCTCAAGAGGAAGAAACAGAGACGGAGGAGAGAGAAGGAGGTACACACCTCAGATACATGGCTGTCCTGGAACTCACTCTGTAGATCGGGCTGCCCTCGAATTCACTCATAGAGATTTGCCTGCCTCTGCCTCCAAAGTGCTGGAATTAAAGGTGGGCACCACGGCCACCAGGTTGGATATGCTAGTTCTAAAAAGGTGGAATAAGTTGTCATGGAAGAAGATTCAGACTAGAAGGTGTTTGGTACTTGAAGAAATACAGACTTCTGAAGTCTGCTAGCTACTTTACCCCCCTTACAGAATCTCAACCTTGTGACAGCATCCAAGATCTGACCGTGACCAGGCTTGTGGTCTCTGACATTTATTCCCCTAGCCTCAGTAAGCTACTTGGAGTTTTTCTTCAAGGCTGTTCTTTTTTTTCCATTAACCTGCTCTTTTTCACATTTATCAGGTACCCTGGTGACTGCTGCTGTATGTCAGGTGCTATGCCAGGATCCAGCGATAAAAAAATAACCATGTTTCTCCATGTTTTGTTTAGTGGAGCAAACAGAGTGTGGTGTCTTCCAATTGAATATGATTAAAATAGTGTTAAGTGCTATGAAGAAAACAGGAAGTATCCCATAAGCGGCAACCTGGGAGGCATAGGGACCTAGTTTATACATGGAGGAGAGTAGGAAGACTAGGATAGAACTGCTCTGGGAAATAGCTTTGGAACTGAGTCTCGGCCCAGTAAACTGAGAGGAAGGTAGAAACCCGAGGACCTGGTCTCACTGCCCTTAAGAAATAGGTGAATCACTATGAGCAATGTAAGGCCAGGCGACGGCGGCGGCGGCGGCTTCTTCTTCTTCTTCTTCTTCTTCTTCTTCTTCTTCTTCTTCTTCTTCTTCTTCTTCTTCTTCTTCTTCTTCTTCTTCTTTTGTTTTGTTTTTTTTTTGTTTGTTTGTTTGTTTGTTTTCCAAGATAGGATTTCTCTATTTAGCCTTGGCTGTCCTGGAACTCACTCTGTAGACCAGGCTGGCCTCAAACTCAGAGATCCACCTGCTTCTGCTTCCCAAGTGCTGGGATTACTGGCATGCACCATCACAGCCTGGCTGCCAGGAGGCTTCCAAACACAGGGTCTTCATGACACAAATTGATGAAATAGGCTTAGGGACCCCCAGAGTCACCCTGAATGACTCTCTGGGTTTATTCACTAATTCAAGCACCCATTAAGATTTTTTCATGGAATACTTCAATGAGGAGCATTGTATTAAAAGTTGAAGGTTTGGCTGATGCAGCACACACTTATCTCGAGTTCAAGGTCAACCCTGAGCTCTGTAGCAGGACCTGTCTCTAAATAAATAAAGGTGTAGATGATAGCTTTCATTAAACTGAAAAGGGTCTGGAAAGCTCTGGGAGAAGGAAGACAATCTCCAGCCAGTTCCTAGCAGAAGGCTAGAAAGCCCCAATAGGCTCCAAGATTCATCGTAGTGAATTTGAGAGGATCTTAGACACAAGCTAGCATGAATGTTTAGAAAGATTCTTTGCAGCTGGAAGTATGGCTCCTCAGTCAGGGACATTTGTTCTTTTAGAGGACCCAGGTTCAATTTCCAGCATTCACATGGTGGTTCACAGTCACCTGTAACTCTCTTCTGGCTTCTGTGGGCGTCAGGCATGCACGCGGTATACATATATACATGCAGGGAAAACATTCATACACTTTAAACACTTTAAAAGAAATGTTTTTTGCTTTGTTTTTGTTTTAATTAAAGAAAAAGATTTCTTTTTTAAGGCCTTCACTCTAGGGAACTTTTTTTTCTGTTGTTTTTTTCACTCAGCTAAATCCAGTTCTTCTAAGCAAAGACAAAAGTCCTTTGCCCACATAAAACTAAGCAGCATGGCAGCCCAACACCAAACACAGTGTGGCTGCCCAGTCTCTCCAGATAAACACAAGGAAAGGTCATCCAAACACAGGAAGACAGCCGTCCCCTTCCCTTTTCCTTTGCCCCCTCCCCTTCCTCCCCCTGCTTCTCTTATCCCCAGAGGGTGGACCCAGCCTTTCCCAACGTTTATTCTGAGAGCTCCAGCTCTCACAGTGGAACGTGATTCTTACATGGGAATACAACAGCAGGGCCAACAGGGAAAACCAAAAATATAAACTGAGATATTTGATAGATTTCAGTTCTCCCTTCCCGAATTGTGCCAGAAATGTCTGCTAGTGCTGCTTTTACTGTTCTTGATGTAACTCAGTCCTTCCTGGGAGGAGGGCTTTGGGACTTTATAGAATTTGCCAGTTTGCACAAAAGCTAGTCTTGCGTAGACTTCCAGTGCCTTTTGCTTGACCCGGCACAAGAATGCAATAAATGTTAGGAAACAATATCCAAAGAGCCTCACATCTCAAACACTGGCCATGAGTTTAACAAGTTCCCCTGAAACTGCAGGGGAAATCAGAAGGCTAAATTTCCTTTAAATTTACTGTTGGAATTTCGAAAAGAAGTAGGAATTCTAGGGCCCACAAATAAAGAGGCATTTTATCTTCTACTGAAATATTTTCATCAAAACAGTGGCAAAAAAATAAACTTTGATCTCGTCACTTTGGTTTTTACTTCCCTGGATAGGAGGGAAGAGATTAGTACTTCAGGATTATTAGCTTCAGTGATTATAAACCAGCACTTGTGATGACCTATTCAGAACGAATGTCAAAACAGACCCAGGGTTTGAAAGCAAGGCATAATGGTGACCTTTCTCATTAGCTGTTGCTCAAACAAAGATATGTTCTAGCAATATCCGATGCTTCCTTCCTGCTGGGCCTCCACCCAATGCCATTTAAAACAGCGTGTCATATCCAAATGGGAGCAGAGGATGTGGTGTGGCTGAGTTTCAGAAACATTGTGTTTATGCTTTATTATTATTTTTGAAGGTTTTTAATGTTGTATTTGTTTTCTTTTGTTTCCACAAATTTATTGTCACGAGTTGGGTTCATAAGATTAACTCTGAGAACCAATATAAATGAACTCATTATATACACATTTACTCTTCTATTTCTCTAGATTTCTATTTTTGTGTCAAATAGCAACATAGTTTTTGTTATTGTTTGTTTCTTATTTTCTAAGACAAGTTCTCTCTGGCAGGCCAGGCCACCCTAGAACTCACTGTAGCCCAGAATAACCTCAAACCTTTCAGTCTTCTTACTTCCAAATGCAGGGAGGGACAGAGGTCTTACTATGTCATTGCTCTTTGGTATTTTTATGAATGCTCTGGAGTGCAGAAAACAAGCAAAGATTTCTTTTTTAAAGAACCATTTACTTGTTTTGTAAAAACATTATAAACACAAATAAATACAAACCCCAGGAAATAATGGGAAAGAAGAAGAAAGGGAGAGGAATTCAGAAAGAGGAGAAGGGCTGATGCTCCTGAATCAGGTAATGTAAGTTGAAGATGGGCAACATCAAACTGATTTTTTTTAAGATTTATTTTTTGTGTGTGTGTATTTTGTCTGCACGTATGTGTGTTTGTTTCATGTGTGCTCATATAGGAAGACATCAGAAGAGGGCATTGGATCTCCTGAAATCAGAATTATAGAGGGTTGTGAGTCACCATGTATGTCCTGGGAACCAAATCTGAGTCCTCTGGAAGAACAAGTCCCCTTAACTGGTGAGTCATCTCTCGGGCCCCCACGGCAATAGATCAATAAATAATGAGAATTTTGCAACTGACCAAACAGCAACCAATATTTAACTAAAATGACAATAAACATGGTAGTGCCACTATGAAGGAAAGCATTCCTCATTTTAAAAATCAGCATGAGCTTGTACTAGAAGAAAAATCTAATGCATGGCACTGTATGAAGCTTTTCCTTACCCTATCACACAGTCCAGAGAGAAAACCTGCTCCCGGCATTCCCAGGAAGTCCTATGCGGCTGACTAGACTTACCTCTACAGCAGTTATTGAGCCCAGAGAGATGAATGACTCGGGTCAGGAACTATTTGTTCCTTTCTAATAACGATGCCAAGAAAGAGGGAGCACTTATTTCCCCACGTAATATCTGGGCACTCCAAAGAAAGAAGGAAGGGAATGATTAGTGGAGAGGCAACTGGCTCAGTGCTCAGTAGGAGTTGTCACGGGGATTAAGATGGTGTGGATATAAAGTAGTTCTGATCATGCTTAAAACTGAGGGCTGGAGAAGTTCAGGAGCCACTGGAAGCATTGTAAATTAGCTTAAATTCTAAAAAAAAAAAGGATTTATTTCTTCATATAACTTGAAGGCTCAAGCGCAGAGGTAAATATTCAAACATAAAATTTCTTTTTTTCCATATGGTTCCCTGGGGGAAATGGCTGCTAAGTCCCAAGCCCATCTCTTGGCAGTGGACGACTCCATAGAAAAAGAGACTCTGCCCATATCCATGGATCAGAGTTCGTGGAAGAACTGTAACAGGCCTTGCTTGAGTCTCAACCCATCCCTTAATCACATGGATGGTAGGAAAGGAAAGCAGACTACCTGGCTTGGCCAGACCTCACTTGCATGAAGACTCTTCCAAGAGACACCATGGGGAAAGAGAAATATTGTAATTGAGAGGTTTCCCAGTATAAAAGATGTGGGTGAGACAAATATTTTTCTAAACCAAATTTCGGTATTGAGGTTGCTCTAGAGAGAGATCAATATTCTGAGCGTGATAGTAACGTGTGGAAGCTCACTTAGACTCTAGTTTAGATTGTTTCTGTTCCTTGCAACTAAAAGGGTTCAGACTAACTTTATCAAAACCATCAGCTTGGACATAATTCTAGTTCTCCAAATTTCATCTTTTTTGGGTTTTCAAGTCTGTGTATCTCTGGCTGTCCTGAAATTCTCTTTGATGACCAGGCTAGCCTTGAACCCACAGAAATCTGCCTACCTCTGCCTCTTCAGTAGTCAGATTAAAGGCATGAGCCACCACAGCCTGGCCAACTTTTCATCTGAGCACATTTGTTCAACTACTCCCTAGCCATACAGGGCTCCTTCATCTTCTCCATATTTATAACCTTCTACTTTCAATTTCTTCTCTCTGTAACTCAAACTTATGGTTCATTATTTCAAAGACATCTTTGCTCCTTTTTGGTCAAATTTATCCCATACTCTTACCTGCTAGCTTTCTCTCTTCTTGACCAGGGAGAAAAATCACAGAACAGACAGATTGATTCCACTCAGGGTTCATGGTCATACCTGACCTGGACCAATGGAAACCCTTCTGCTATGCTCTCCAATGAAAACATCAGACCTTTAGCACTGTTCTCAAACCTTTCACCATTTTCATCTCTCACCACATCAATCACGGGCATCCTTCGTTTTGTACGAAATGGAACTGGAAAAGCCGTTTGTAAACATAACTTACTGTCTATCTTCTCTTCCCATAATGTTTTCTGTCTTTTCCTTTTGCTTTTTTGAAGCAGGGTCTCACTGTGTAACTTAGAAGGACTTTGAATATATAACCTCCCGAGTACTGGAATGACTAGAATTCACTACCAGGTCTAGTTTGCCTTTTCTGCCTGGGTAGTATCCGCTCATCTAAGACTTGAACGTTGAGACCCTCTCCACTTGGTAGAAACATGCACTCTCAGCTCTTCTCTGGCCTGTCTCTCCCACCCTTCAAGCTCACCAGCTTGGAGAGCTCGTGGCTTATCTATGTAATGCTCTCTTTTTATCCTCCTCTCTTCTTCGCCACACTGGAACAGGCTAAAGCCTGGAGGAGAACTTCTACAGACTCCCCTTGTCTCTACTTTTACATCTCCTCCCAGCAGCAGATCTAGAGGGGGAAGGGCATGAGATCATATCTGCTTCTGGAGCCATCTCTGAAAGGTCTCTGCAGTTTGGCTGAGTATTCTTTGACCCAAATTATTGCCTTCTCAAGACAGCCAGCTCCTGAATTCTATAAATTATTCTCTTTCATTCACCCTTTTCAGTGGTATAGCCACTAGTGAGGAACCTATGGTCCAGCAGATAGCTCCACACCCACGCCCACATGAGTACCTCTAGTTAAGCCCAGCGGGTCAAAAAGTATAAACAAAAGCAAATAGAAGCGCATGAAAGAAGAATGGAGACTCGATGCAGGAGGGGAGCCGGTGGGGGTAGGAAGGGGATAAAAGAGAGTGGGGACGTTAGTGTGGCCAGAATATTATTTATATACATATATGTGTGCATATGTATGTGTATGTGGGTGTATAATACACCCACCCACCCACCCACCCACACACACACACACACACACACACACACGTTAAAGAACAAATTAATTTTGAGAGTACAAGTAGGGAAATCATTGCACTTCTCTTACCCTGGAGTACTCTACAGTCCTTTATTGGGTCTCTATATCGTTACCCTCATAAGTAGTTTATTCTCCTAATTCTTTTTTTTATTTCTTTCTATTTATTCAATGTGTCTTTCACAGCATGCACCTTGATCCCATTCATTTCCCCATCCCTTCACATCTGACTTCTGCCCGAGTCCTCCCCTCCCCCCAAAAAAACCCAAAATTTGAGAAAAAAAAAAATAAGAATCTCATCAAAGACACTGTGGTGTGATGCAGTGAGCCACAGAGTAAACCCCTTTGTCTGTCCTCCTTATTCTAATGTGGACTTCTACCTCTACAGAATGTGGAATCTGTGTTAGAATCCTAACAGGCATTTCATCTGTTTCCTGTTGACTCTCTTGCTATGACAAATTGTTTGCATCGGACTATAAATATGCTCAAGCATCCTAGATGTACTCGTCCATAATCTTTTCCTGTTGTCTAGCAATTTTTGTAGCCTGCACCCTTGGCTACATTCTCTATCTTATCATCAGTTGGGATGTTCCATCTCTGAATTCCATCTCTAAAGTCCAACATCTGAGCACCATTGTCTTGCAAATGGAATACTTCTTAATTGTATCAAAGGCAGTGAGCACCTGGACTCCGCTCTGCTTTTCTGCCTCCTTTGTTCTCATTTCCTTCTCCAGCTTAGAGACCGGAGACCCCACCCCACCCTTGCCATCTTCGTTCCCTTTCATCCTCGTCCATGTCTACGTGGCAAAAATCCCCAAACCGTGTCAACCCAACTGCTCATCCTCGCTCCCTCCCTGATAAAGAACCACAGATGTATGTAGTCCCACTATTCTTTTAAGATCTCTAATGTCAACTCTGTCCTTCTCATGTCCCCTCAACGATACAAACCTTTTGTTAACAAAAAGAGAAATCCACAACACTTTCTTCAAATTGAAA
Organism: Phodopus roborovskii; assembly: GCF_943737965.1. Classification (NCBI taxonomy): domain Eukaryota; kingdom Metazoa; phylum Chordata; class Mammalia; order Rodentia; family Cricetidae; genus Phodopus; species Phodopus roborovskii. Next base: position 10,179,898 of record NW_026126424.1, on the reverse strand, counting down.
GTGGGACATCACACCTGGTAGACAAGAAGTCTATCATTGAGACACACCTCCAGTTATCCCATGTCCTTCACACTCTTATCTCTTTGAGATATTCTTATCTACTGCTTGGCATTAAATTCAGAGAGATCTACCTGCCTCTGCCTCTCTAGAGCGTTAACGGCATGAGCCCCCATGCCTTGCATTACCTGTTCATTTGAGTATTAAGTCCTTGTTGAATCTGAAATGTACTCCCTTTCTATTCCTTCTGACCTCATTTTCTCTCTCTCTCTCTCTCTCTCTCTCTCTCTCTCATATTGGTCTTGATAGTTCAGTTTCACTTCATTTTTGACAGATTTTAAACTTCAAATTCTCCTGCCTCAGACTCCACAATTCTGAGATTACGGGTACATATGGGTACACCCCATGCTTGGCTCTGACCTCATTAATTCTTGCTTAAAACACTATATGTTTATCATATTATAATGTTGTGACAGTCTTCTAACCAAGATGTTATTTCCCTAATATGCCCCTCTTCCCAACAACAAAGTGATGATTGCAAAGCTAGAGTCGTATATTAGTTCTCTTTTCAGAAACTTCAGCAAGGCTACATTGCTTGGGAGATGGAATCCATACTCATTAGCATCCTCTGAAAACCCCAGGTAGTACAAGTCCCTTTGTTTTGGTTGTTTGTTTTTGTTTATATATATATATATATATATATATATATATATATATATATATATATCACTTTTTCTTATTTTACATATAGATCCCAGCTCCCTCTCCCTCTCTCCCTTTCATGCCCCCTGACTCCCCTCCCATACCACCCTCCCCCACTCCAGAGGGAGTGTGATGCCTTCCAGGAGGGATCATCAAAATCTGCCTAGTCATTTGGAGTAGGGACTAGGTTAGACCCTTCCTCCTGCCTCTAGGCTAGGGGAGTATCCCTTCATAGGGAATGTGCTCCCAAAGTCCCTTCTTCACCAGGGATACATCCTGGTTCCACTGTCAGAGGTCCCTGAGACTGCCCAGGCCTTCTGACTGAGAGCCACGTTCAGGGGGTCTGAGTCGGTTCAATGCTGGCTTCCCAACTATCAGTGTGGGGGGTCCATTAGCTCCCCCTTGTTCAGATCAGCTGTCTCTGGGGGTTTCTGTAGCCTGGTCTTGTCCCCATTTTCTTACCACTCCTCCCTCTCTGCATCTGGATTCCAGGAGTTCGGCTCAGTGTTTAGCTGTGGGTGTCTGCTTCTGCCTCCATCAGCTACTAGATGAGAGCTCTATGATGGAAAAAAACAATGAAATCTTGAAATTTGCAGGTAAATGGATGGAACTTGAAGAAACCATCCCGAGTGAGGTAACCACAGTCACGAAAAAAGGAACATGGTATGTACTCACTCATATATAGATTTTAGACATAGAGCAAAGGTCACCAGCCTATAATTCACACCAGCAGAGAAATGAGGATACAAGGAGGAACCTGAGAGATTCATACACGGGTCTCTCACAGAAGGGGAAAGGGACAAGACTCTTGAGCATATTGGGAGTGGGGAGAGGAACATTGTGTGGAGAGGGAGTTAGGACAAAGGGAAGAGGATGTGGGGAGGAGAGGAGAACATGTGAGACCAGGAAGATTAAGTCTGGGGATGAATAGACAAGAGCAAAAAAAAAAAAAAAAAAAAAAAAAGGGGGGGAGGCTTACCATAATAGAGGGAGCCATTATAGGTTTGAAGAGAAAACTGACTCTAGAGAAATGTCCGTCCAGAGACATACAAGGATGACCCCAACTAACAATCTGAGCGACAGTGGAAAGGCTGCCTACCATAAATGCCCTTCCCTGATAATGAGATTGATAACTAACTTATATGCAAGTCCCTTTGTTTGCAAGGGATAATAAACGACTACCCGTGGGTGAACTCTGGTGGAAAAAGAAGGCATTTTTACTGGAAGACACTGGAGACATGTAGACTCTCTGAGTCTACATCCTTCACTAATATTTTCAGATTTCCAGAAACAGTATATTTATTGGCACAAGTTGACTGAATGATTAATCTCTAGATACATAGAGGTGTGTGTGTAGCAGGGGATATGACACAAATGTGGCCATAAGGAACTCTGCCTGCTATGTGTAGGCCGTCTATAGCAACTGGGAATCATTGAGAGCAGGCTGCACGTCTTAGAAATACTCCATCCTTTCTATCATTCAGCTTTCTTTCTTCATCAATCCTTGAATTGTGTTTTATTTTGTATGGAACGGATGTCTGGGTCTTCCCCAAATTCATATGTTGAAGGCCTAAACCTCAGTGTGATTGTATTTGGAGATCATTCAAGGTAATTATGGTGAAATGAGGTCATAAGGGTGGAGGAATTTGATGTGATGAGTGGCCTTATAAGAAATGAATTCCCCCACATGCCAGGCTCATCACGTAAGGATACAATACAAAAACAGCTGTCTGGAAGCCAGGGAAAGAACCTTCACCCAAACCCACCATGTTGGTTTAATGCTAAAATAGAACTCCAAGTCTACAAACCTGTAAAGTGTACATTTCTGTAGTTTTATCAATTTCTGTAGTCTTTAGTTATGGCAGTCAAAGGTGACTAAGCCAATGTGCTTCTCTAAGCCAACATGCCCTCTCTCTGTCTTCATCTATGAGCATTCTCTGCTGTTAAGAATCATCTGAAAGATTCCTTCCTCAGGAAACCCTTTTTTGATGAAGTTAGGTTACTCTCACATTCTTTATCCATCTACCATAGCTTTCTGAGCTCAATATTGTCATAGTTCTTATTCTTTTTTGTGATACACCATTAACAATCTATGTCTCCTCACTTGTGAGCCTGTGTGTGTGTGTGTGTGTGTGTGTGTGTGTGTGTGTGTGTGTGTGTGTTGTACATGTGGGTCTATGGAAGTGAATAGAGCCATCAACTCATTGTTGATTCTCAATATATATTTCGGGAGTGTGGAGTGACTGAAACGTACAGTCCCTAGTTCCATAGTCAATACATTTACTGAAACACTCTTCCAATCGGGCATGGTGGCACAGGCCTTCAATTCCAGCACTTGGGAAACAGAGGCAGGTGGATTTCTAAGTTTGAAACAAGTCTGGTCTACAGAGCAAGTTCCAGGACAGTCAAGGCTACACAGAGAAACCCTGTCTCAAAACAAACAGACTGACAGACAAAACATGCCAACCACTCTTCAATCTGTGGTCATTGCACCGTGACACAGCTGACTGAACGTTTGACCTTCTCTCATGAAATCGTGAATAGCTATAACGCAATTACTTTCATCTTTTATTTTTTGTATCAACCCTGACATGCTCCCCATGCTTTTGGACACGTTAAGGAGAATATAATTCTGTTGCCATTGTTGTCAAAGAAATCAGTCCGGTTTCCAAAAAACAATGTGCTCTAAACCTTCGTTAACAGATGTTCGGTGTAAAAGACTATTTGTAATCCTGGTGCCTCCTGTGTGTATCAAATCACATCTGAAATATTATGTTCAATTCTGGGCAACAACCGTGCATTCCTTCCTTCGACAAATGTTTATGCAGTGCCTACACTGAGCCAAGCACCTTTATTCCATGCCAAAGGCTTAGAAATTTAGAAGGCAGAATTGAACCCCTCCCCCAACATGCACATCCAGCCAGGAGATGGTAGGCTTTGCTGCAGAAATAATCTAAAAACGTCAGTATCTGACCATACTCCATCTTTGTCCCTCTTGTATGCCACACATTCCTCGTGGACTGTAAGCGTCTCTGCTCTGCATGGTCTATGTTCCAGGGCCTGCTTTCATATCACTGCTTTTAAGGCAGGGAGAAAGCACAGGCAGCATGGTTCATAAAGCTTCTGTTCAGAAACGACATGTATCATGTCTGCTCACAAATGACCACATCTCAACTTCTAGTGAACAAGTCATCTGCCATCCTGCATGAGCCAACCTGCTGAGGTCACCATTTTATCATCATTAAGATGATAATGACAATGTGTGTATTGAGGATGGAGCTGAGGCTACAAATAAATTCTACTGGCAGGGATGGAGAGATGGCTCAGTGGGTTAAATGCTACTATACAAGCATTAGGACCTGAGCTTGGATCACCTGTCTCTATGTAACATGGCAATATATGCCTGTAATCTCAGTTTTGAAGGTCGAAAATGTGTGGGTGCTGGGATAACTGGCCAATCTAGGCAGAATGGCAAAACTCCAGGACCATTGAGAAACTCTCAATAATAAGGTGGAGAGCCTCCACATAGTCATGCATGAGCAAGTGCACTCAAACATACCTGTGCACACACAGGCATATGCCACACACTCACATGTACGCAATCATGTACCACTTGCTAGCGCTCACACACTTCTTTTGAAAAGTTTAAAAATCCTAAGCCAAGAGTGGTGGCACACCTTTATTCCCGGCACTTGGGAGGCACAGGCAGGCTGATCTCTGCGTTCGAGGCCAGCTTGATTTACAGAGTGAATTCCAGGGCAGCCAGAGCTGCACACAGAAGTTATGTCCCAAACAAAACAAAACAAAAATGTTTAAAAATCCTGATAGTCACTACGAGAAATTGCTATGGGGGAAAATCATCTCTAATAATTTAAGAATAAATTAGTTCTCTATCTGAAGTTTTCTTTGAAGATCCACTAGCTGACTGAATTATGCTTGCAGCATTAGCTTGGTAAGTTTTTCATTTCTGCTTTTCAACACTAGAATCAGAAGAAATAGATGAACAAATAGGTTGGAAACAAATGTTAATGATTTATTATTTGATCTATTTCATGTGAGGTCTGTTTTCCAAATAGGACCACAAACAGTTGGATCTGGAACCATGTTTCATAGTTTTTGCATCATTAGAAACTAGGACCAGAGCTGGAGAATGCCATGGTGCTGGGGTGCTGGCCCAGCTGATGCAAAACCATGAGTTTCATCCCCAGCCAGCAGGAAAAAGTAATCACAGTTTCCCACCGGTAGAATTTCTTAGTATTGGTAAGGATGTTTAGGAGTAGCTGAGATTTTTGTCATCATTACCTAACACCCATTGATTTTCTAAGTTTGCAACTTTATTTTTAAAGTTGCATCTCATATATTTATTAAAAGTACATACTATTTTCTATTAAATAATGTCAGAGCAAAAAAGCACATTTATCTGAATTTGCATGTAAAAATTTATATGGATGCAAGTAATATCATTTCTGAATTGATCCGTCAAAAAACTAAGTTGAATGGTAATTTTTTTTTGTCTGCTTACCGTTACTTTTCTTAGAATGATTAAAGGAAATTTATGTGTGTATGTAAATCTACATGCAAAGAGTTGAAACATCTTTTCATGATATAATTTGTTCTAGTTCCTTTAAATATTTGGTAACCATGTGAGTTATCAGACAACCTAGGCATAATTGTGCAATTGGGGGGATTCCAAAGTAAGACTTTGAAATCTAGTCTGGATCTTCTAATTTCACTTCTGAAAAATCCTCCTTTAAAGTATGACACTAGAGAGATGTCCGAGAGTCACATGAGTGGTACCTATCCAGACTCCTCCAAGCCACACAGTCCTCCTGTGCATAGTGTGTACTTGACAATCAGGTTATCATTCTAGCGCCGTCTGGTGTGGAAGGTGTTGGTGATAACTTAAGGCTTCAAAGACAGGAACAATGGTACCCAGGAGCCTTGCACCCAATGGCCTCCTCTTGGTTATGAAAGCAAAGCACTCTTTGTGTTTGCTATTTCATTAAAATTGACTCAATAACAATTATGCAGAGTTGACACTGAGATTTAGTACACTTATCTTTTGCTTTTTACATCAACTTCAGAAAAGATGGCTTGGCTGCTGGTCTGCATCTTTGCTAAATGTTTTAATTGGGTATTTATTTACGAAGCTCTAAACACTAGGGCCTAAACTGCTAAGGGAGAAGGAAGTTGGGCAAACTATACCACCCCTAAGGGAAAGCATACATGCATACATACATACATATATACATACATCCTTCTTGTTCAGAGGAGAAATACTGGTTTGGTCTAGATGAGTGATTTACATCCATCCAGATCTAGTTTAATGCACTAGATCTCATTTTATGAAGATTGGCTCAGATCTTAATTTCTGCCAGCTATACACCTTTTCTTGTTTGTGTGTATGCATACACATGTGCCTATTCATGCATGTGTATGTGGGTGCATGTGCAAGTGTCTGTGTGTGGCTCTGGAAGCCAGAGGACAACCTCAGATGCCACTCTGAAGGTATGGACCAGCTGCTTCTGAAACAGGGATTATCATTGTTGAACCTGCTAAGTAGGCTAGGCTGGTCGGCCAATGAGATTCAGGGTTCCATCTGCCTCTGCCTTCCCAGCAATGGGATTATAAGAGAGCATCTTCCTGTTACCTGGGTTCTGGGAATGGAATTCAGGTTCTCATGCTTATGCAACACAGGCTTTACCAACTGAGCTCTCCCCCAGCTCATTGCTTTAAAAAAAAAAAAAAAAAACAATTGAAGTGCTAGACTCTACCCCACACATGTAAATAAAATCTTTTGGATGGTGGGACTAGAAATCTGTGAAGACTTTTTATTTTGGGGGAGGGGAGATAGGTTCTTTATATGCAGCCCTGGCTAGGCTAGTGGTTACTATGTAGCTTAAGCTATCCTCAAGTCTCCATTCTCCTGTCTCCTGTTGGGATGACAGGTGCATACCACCATGATTGTCTGGAAACTGTTTATAAAGTCTCTTTGCGCTTCTGTTTATCTGTCATCTTCTGGAAGTTTCAGTATCATTGCAGAGCTATGGTCTCTGCCCTTGCAAAAAGGGCTACAACTGGGGGGGGGGGGGGCGTTGGCCATTATGGCAATTGGAAATTGGGTCGGAAGCATACCTCTCCCTACCTCTGAGACATACCACCATGCACTCCCAGACAAGGAGCGGTGCAAATCTGTGGTTTGAGAATACTCATGCAGAGACTTTAGCAATTGCATTGTCCATCATAGTAACTGTACCACTTTTATATTCCAGGGTGGAGATCCCGTAGAGCAATGCTGCCCAAACTGTCCTTATTGCTCAGGATTGAATTGCACCCTCTCTAGCTGTAATCCATTCTATTGCTTGCACTGTATAACATTAGTCCAACCCTACGGATCTGGTCCCTGGCTGATTCTATCCAGAACCCCTTCTCCTTGAGTGCTTGTGAGCACTGTTGATCCTATCCAGAACGCCTTTCACTTGAGAGCTCATAAGCAGTACCTACCAGAGGACCTCGTCTAATAAGAGAAGCCTATGTGTACATAACTCAAATTCTGAAATCCCCTGTGATAACACTATTATGTGTGATTGCAATTCTCTGAATTCTTTTAGCTTATTTCCTGCCACCAGGGTGACGGATGCTTTGATATGCTCTTGAATTTCTGTGATGTTCTGCCATGAAGCCCTGTAACTCAACTCACTGACCGTGTTGATCTCAGGGTTAGTTGTAAGTGCTGGGCTGTTCCCAAAAAGAGCAGCCTCCAGCGTACTCCTGCCTTGTGCTTGCCCAGTGAGATGTGATAGCACGGGGGCCTCAATTCCTTCCCTATCATGCTGTCATGTTGGGCAAGCACAGAGATTTACGCAATTTTAGAAAATTACAGGTCCTTGTTTTATAGAGCTTAAATGTGTATGCACATACATCTGTGTATCTTATAAATGCCTGGATGTGGATACATGCATGTATTTGTGTGACACAAATAGTCCCCTGCTTTCATGTCTCAAAGACAATATTGTGACCATTTCTTTAGGTAATAGTCACAACGTCATGCTGATCACCTGCAGAGACACACTTATCCCTTGAAAAGACTGAATGATTTTACACAACAGGAAGTTATTACTCATCCAGGGAAGGAAGCTCCTACAAGTTCAAGACTGAGAAACAGGATGGACAGGAAGGAGAGTAACAGTGCACTGCACTCGCAGGTGTAGAAGAGGGCTGGGTTGGGCTATCGTTTGCTAGTGATGGGCAGTTCTGACCCGCCCATCCTGCAGGGATTGAAGAGGGCCATCATTAAAGAGTCGTGGTAAGCGCTAGGCATTCTTTACTTCCTAGAAATGCCCCCGCTTCCTGCTAGTACCCCTTCCTCTCTCTTCTCTTCCTCTATTCTTTATTTCCTGAACTTCAGGAATTTCTTTTTGTGTGTGGTGAATAAACTTAATATTTATCATTTCAGCGATGTGTAAAGGTGCAATTCAAGCATTAAATCTCATACTTTTTTTCCTTTAGACATTGTCTCGTGTATCACAGACTACCCTCAAACTTGCTGCATGACCTTGACCTTCCAGTCCTTACTACCTTTACTTCCCAGGTACTTGAATCACATGTATGTGCCAGGACACTTTGTTTAAAAGGTACTAAAGGTCAAACAGAGCTTTGTGCATGCTAAGCAAGCATTTAACCTATTGAACTACATCCCCAGCATGAAATTTTTCAATGGCAAATGCCATGAATCTACCATGCCCATGGTGGCTAGACAGTATACCTATGAGAAAGATTAACAGCAGACTATGATCAAGAATTCCAAAAGTCCCTCCCACCACACACACACACCCATTCTCTTCCTCTACATGTTCCTTGACCTCCTTTTCAACAGAAGAGATTATTTTTTAAAGATACACTTATTTATGAATATGAGTGTTCTATTTGCAAATATGCTTACACAATAGAAGAGATCATTAGAACCCATTATAGATGGTTGTGAGCCATCATGTGGTTGCTGGGAATTGAACTCAGGGACTCAGGAAGAGTAGCCAATGCTCTTAACCTCTGAGCTATCTCTCCAGCCCTTGACTGAAGAGATTTTCTTTTTAAACTGTGAAAAGTTTACTCGGTGAGTGTTGTGCTAGGCTGAGAGGGAAACACAGCACTGCTGATGGCTTCTGGCTTCTAGGTTGTTGTTTATTTGCTGGAGAAGCAAGCCAGACCACTGCCCCCACCACTCCTCAAAAGAAATAAAGAACAAATGCCAAGTGAAACTGAAACATAAAAACCTACAAGTGTAACTGATGCCAAGAGGTGGAAGGAGAAGCAAGAATTAAGTCTAAGGAGGCGATACCAGATGAAAAGAGTGTCTACAGGGAGAGAGGACAGAGTAAAAGCAGTGATGGATGCATAGGAAGTGATGGGGATTTACTGGATAAACAAGTGAGGGCCAAACTTAAAAGGCCAATGACTGCAAAATTGTGGGGGCAATCTAACAATGACATGTAATAGCTGGCTGCGGCCAGGGTAGATGGCAGAGGCGGTACTAAGATGCCATGGAACAAATCTGGAGCTACGACTGGTACTCCAAAGAGCAATGCTTAGCAAATTCCCTACGGGATGAAGAGATCGATCCTGAAGGCAAGCCTCCCCCTTCAGGGCTCCAGAGTAGGAATGAGAGTAGAGGTGAGACCCAGAATTAAGACAGAAATGTCTACCAGAGGAGAGAAACTATGAACAGAGTCATTTGAGGAGACCAAGAAGCAGCAGAGGATGCTTACCCAATATGGGTGAAATGCCACCTGTAACCAGTCTCTTTGGCTTCGAGGTGAAATATAAGCAGACACTGTCTTTGTGGAACGCTGTTCTGCTTTGAAAGAAAGATAGTGGGGATAGAGGCTGAAAGGTGTCGGAATGGAGGGCATGGGTTAAAGACAATGGGACACGGGCAAAGAAAGACAGTGAACTTCTTGTGGGTCAGAAAAGACAAAACAAAATAAAACCCCTGGCAAACCTCATCAAGGAGACGACATCGAGATGCAGGCATTGAAGCAGAAGCCGGGCAGAGAAGGTGGGAGAGAGGAACATGGCATTCTAGGCCAGGGTTACAACACAAAGGGGCACGAGATTGCCGGGCCAGTAAAGCATTGCTTCATACCACTAGCAGCTGCCCACTAATCTGCAGAAATTGCAATGCTGCTGGAGATTAGCCATCTGGAGCACGCTCACAGCTGCTCTTTGAGAAGTGCTGTGGTAAAAGAGCAAAAGAAACCATGAGAAACACAGACTTGAACAAAGAGACCAAAAGAGCCAGGAAGTGGGACCCTGTTTGTCATCATCCGCACAAGCATTAGCAGGATAAACAAGTGGCTAATCACTATGTGATTCTTCTCAGGATTAAATTAATCAATGCTGTCATCATTGGTTTATTCTATGTATCACAAGTTGATGTGTTTCCCAAATGGTACCTCAGATTCCATTTGAGCATTTATCCAATAGACTTGAAGGCAATCCTCATCCCTTTCACTAAAGGTCCTGATACCAGAAGAGCAGACCCTATTTGCTGGTATTTGCTGGTATTTGTTGACAGCCAAGTTGGTTGGAAACCCATCTTTCTAGATTGGCACACATAGTTAGTAATTAAAGTTGGAGCTTTTATATAGCTGTAAAATATTTTAATATGAGCATGTCCTGAGGGTCTTCAGCAGAGTTAGGTTTAATAAACTTAATAACCAATTAAGACACCTTTAACTTCAACCTCCATTAGGTTAATTTCTTTAATGAGTTTCAGAACATCTCTCAGTATATTCCTTCCAGAGATGTGGTGAGAACCATGCACGAAGACACACACACACACACACACCTGATGTGGATTTAGCTTTTGATACTAAAAAGTCTGGTTCTGTAGTTGAATGTTTTTCTCTATCCCCCTGAACCAATTTCTTTCTTACTCTCAGGTCCCCACAGCTTCTTATTAAATAACACTCTGAGGCTTAATATTAAATATAATTGTTTGTTCAATGGCTCAGACATATTACTGGCTAGCTCTCTCTTATAAATTAACCCATTGCTATTAATTTGCGTATTGCCATGAGGTTGTGGCTTACTCGTAATGTTCCTTCAACATGTTACTCCTTTGGAGGCTATGTGGCCTCTCCTTGACTCTGCCTTCTTTTTCTCTGTAACTCTGTTCAGATTGCCCGCCTAGGTATATTTTGCCTGGCCATTGGCCAAAACAGCTTTATTCATCAACCAATAAAAGCAGCACATATTTGCAGCATGCAGAAAGACATCCCACATCACTAGTACTAACTGTAATCTTGGGAGAATCTGTAAACTGCTGGTATTTCCCATTTGAGAAGGGATTCAGACAAGCTTCTCAAAGACCCTTCCAATTCTTGCTTCTTATTGATGAAAGTAGAGTGGATGTTTGTTGTGTCTCTTTCCTCTAAGACTGAAACATTCCACATCCCACCCTACAAGGAAACTCCTTCAATCAGATGGTGAACAACTCAAAATAGGTTCAGAGAGTCCCTGAAGGTGACCAGATTCACTAGGCCCAAACTGCTGAGCTTCACAGTCAGACAAGCCAAGCTGCAAAGAAGACTTGGACCAGGCTAGCTGCCCGGAAGAAGCAGAAGCAGGCCAAGCTGCCTGGAAGAGGTTTAAAACAACCGAGTCCCTTAGAAGGGACATGCTCCAACATGTTGAGCTGATCTTTTAGACTGCTCAGTATGCTCAGTGTTCCCAGATTTTGTGAGTTGTCACCCATTCTGGGTGGGCTTTGGTGATGCAAGTATTTTCTAGTTATTTCTGTCCCTGTAAGTACCCATCATCCATACTCTTGTTAAGTAACCCCAATAAAACTCATTGGATAACCAATTTGGACTTTTGGGGTATCTGTACTTTGGTCTGTCATGGGTTCCCTATCTGGGGTGAATAGATATGTGTGTTGTGTCCTCCCCTCCCCTCCTCCAGGAAAAGTCTTGTCATACAATAGTGCTATTAGTACTTCGCTTTAGGAAGACAGAGGTCCCTAGTCTATTCAGAATCTATGTTGTTTGGCTGTGTCTGTCTGGTTTCTCTCTGTGTATATGCTTAAATAAATCTCAAATGACTCAACAACTTTGCCCACATTGTAGGCTTACATTAGATTCATGCCATCATTGATCTGGAAGATTCTTTGAAATGCTATTTATTCACCATTCGATGTACAGATAAAATTTGTAGATCACTCAGAGTAACCAAGATGCATTGATTGTCTCAAAACTGCCTAGCTCCTTTACTCCAAAGAATTTGAATTGTTTTGCTATCAGGAGCTACACCTTAAAGGCCTATCAACAATTGATAGCTCTTACCAGTCTGGCTCCCTGAAGTAGTGATCTTGGGGCAAAACAATTCACTGGCCCATACTTCCTTTCCTTTCTCCCATCACCCATGCTAGGGCCATCCCACTACGGGAAAATAACGTGGTAAGGAAGGAGGAGAGAATTTCAGAGAAAAAGAGGAAATTTAAATTATTACCTATTTCATTTGCGGCAACTGAATAGTCCTTGTTCCTGGGAAGACTTGTGGAATGTAACCCCTTTTTTTTCTTCTTTTATATTAAGATAAAAACAAAAAAACAAGCATGCAAGGTAGCATAAAAGACTGTCTGACCTACCTATTGCCCCCCAAAATACCCATTATTTAAATATATGTAACATATTTAAAACACTGGTTAAATGGACATTTGTCTTCATGTTTTATGGAAACAAGATCTGAGGAAAAGCAGTGTCCGAACTCTCTCATTCAGAATGGCCAAGTGTTGATTATCCAAATCCATGACAAATCTGCCTTTCAGTTTCTTTGTAACATTGTTCCCTCCCTCTGTGCTCATCTTTAAGAAGTTGGCCTGCTTTCCAATTTCCTCCAAGCTAGATCTTCCCAGAAGGGCAACATTTTTGTTTTGTTTTGTTTAAACTCAGTTTAAGTTCCCAGAAATTTAGAAGCATCCATATCCAAATGTTAAAATACAAACACATTCCAAAGTAAGAAGAAACAGTGTACTCAGCTCCAAAGAGGGTGTACTAATCGGGGAAGACCCTGTTGTGGCCTGTTTTGAGTTCATTGTTTATGAGGACCTCAGCAACAACTTGAGGGTCAAAGCTATGGACAGAGATGGATTGGAAAGGGGGCACTAAGCCAGTGATGGTTAAGTAAAGTTAATGTTTTACAATGCTCAGGAATAGAGTGAAAAATATATAGAAAAGAGATTGAGCAAAATACAATTTGAGAACCCTTTATTTCCCCCAGTTAACTCTTTATATTCATCTGGTTTGGGGGGGGGGTGAGTTCCTAAGGAGATAGCCCTCTGCCCTGTAGTTTGAAGCAACACCTGCAGCAACTTCATATCCTGAGACGACTTCCTTCCAAAATTGTTTTGTAAATTTGCATGTATGTGTTTGTGTGTCTATCTGTCTGTCTGTCTGTGTTTCTGTGTGTGAATGTATGCCACATATGTGGATGCCCTCAGAGGTCAGAAGAGGGCATCAAATCTCTTAGACTTGGAGTTATGAGCCATCTAACCGTTTGAGTGCTGGGAACTCAACTCTGGATCTCTAGAAGAGCAGTAAGTGCTCTTAACTGCTAGGTCATGGCTCTGACACCCCTGTTTTTATGTTGAAGACTTCCCTGCTGATCTTATAGTTTTGCATCTACCCAAATTTTTGCCCCAGTTGGGACAGAAACCAGGAATCTAAGATATTTGGAAGGCCAAAGAACCCAGATCCAGGGCAAACAAGATGCTTTGTTAGTAAAGATGATTCAGGTTTGATGTCTGGAAGTCGAATGGTACACACACACACACACACACACACACACACACACACACACACACACACCAAATAAATAAAAAGAAATGTAACTTTAAAAGTTTAATAAAAGAACCCTAGGTCCAGTCATTGACCTAACTTTTCAAGGACACTCAGGAAATAAACCTTTCTGTCTGTGGCATACTTCTCTCTTGCTCTCTAGCCCTGTCTGTATCTTCCTTTTTCTGTCTTCTGCTTATGACCTTTGCTAACTGGCACTCTGTGACCTATTGGACATTTAGTGAGAGTTCAAAAGATTGCCTAAACTGCTTGTCATGTAGCTGGAAGCAGGGAGGGTCTTGTTGTGTTTCCATATATCTACAGGTGTAAAGCATGCCTCCAGTATGCATGCACGCCTGACCCAGCCAAGACTCACAGTGTTCTTCTGTTACCTAGGGTGGAACTCCAGACCAGGCTGTTCTTCAGCATATTAGGGCAGCAAAGCTGCCTCCCACACAACAACCTATGAGACAAACTAATGGCCTTATATGGTAGTGACAGGAAGGTAGAAACTCGGGTAAGACATCCTTAAAGCCATTTAGATGTTGCCTTGCTCTTTACTGAGATGTTTGTAAATGTAGCCATGGCAATAAACACTGAATAGCTGCCTGGGAAGGTTAAAAGCAACTTCAGAAATCCTCCTGCTGAGCAGTTTCCAAACATGGTTCACGCACATCAGAAACACTTGTGGAACTTGTTAAAAAGTTGCATTCTCTGGCACTTAGTGTTTTCAACATTACTAAGGTCAGGATCCCAGAATTCTACTTGAAATAAACAGGGAATAGCCCTGTTGCAGAACCCATGAGAAACCTGCCCACATGTGTCACTCTCTCCAGGTTGTTCTTTGGGATGAGAGAGGGCCAATGAAAATGAGAACACAGATGTCAGAATTCAGTGATGACATCCTGTCTTACATGGCTCTTGTTTGGAATAAGTGAGCTCAATCCCCATGAGCCTGCACAAAGTCATTAGCATATATTAGCTGTTATTTTCATAATCTTTTGCTTTGAGATGGGAGGGGATCCCTGTGAAAGCTCAGCCTAGCTCCAAATTCATGATCCTCCCACGGGTCCTGAGATTCCAGGCACGTATTACCACACTTGGCCCACTTTTATTTGTAACTTATAACAACCTTATCTGCATTCCTTGCTGTGTTTGCCTTGTTATTTCTCACCTGTTTTTTTTTAAATATTTAATCAAAATAATGCCAGACCATTCTCTAGTCTTAATAAAAGACCTTTGAGCCCAGTCACTTTTTGATAAACTACTCCAGCTTTTGTGAATAAAGAGTCTAAAAGATTAGTTATATTTGGAAAAAGCAAAACCAAACCGAGGATAGACCTTTTGAAAGTCTAGTAAATATATTTTGATATCAGGTGTTTGTTTTTATATGCTGCAGTCCTGGTAGAAGGGGGCTCAACTATACATATGTTAACCTATAATTTGGTATCTCTCATGCGCCTCTCAGAGCAATCACAGCACTTCTATTATGTTCTTTCTTTCTTTTTAACTTGAAGGTTGGAAGGAAAAGAATACAAAAAAATCAATATCTTTATAACAAGAAAAATCTAAATAATAACTAAGAGACCAAGCCAAAATTTTTGCATGAATATATTTTTCTTAACATTCAAGCCCTGCTGCTGGAAAATCTACTGGCCAATCCAAAATAAAATGCTTAAGTCCTATACTCAGAAATCCATGCAGCAGGGTAGATTGCAGCCCATGCAAATCCTGGAGGCCTGTGTTCTGACTCATTTAACATTTCATTTAATAATTTCTCTTTCTGACCACAGAACTTAACTGGAGTTTTAGATTTCCTGTAGTATTGCAGCCTTGGCATGGACCAACAGTCTGCTTTATAGGGATGTTTAGCAGTCGACAAGTCCCACTCTGGATTTGCTAGGTATTCTCCATCTAAGAACCTACCTGCTGGGATACTGTTCCTAATGGCCCTGTAGGCATTTATCATGTTTTGCTAATATCTAAGTCTACCATGTCAAGTCAGGGTTTGCATATCTGGTAGTAATTGGAATAATAATACTTACAACTGGGATTAGAATTTATCTAGATTTAAGTTAATGCTTCTGGAATTTTCGATTCCAAGAAATAAACTCACTCTGCTCCGTGTCATCTATAGTCCCCCAAGAAACACACAAGCGATTTGGGGAGGGTAAGGCCCATGAAGGATGGAGCAAAGAAGCAGAAATCATCACAAAGAGCTGTCAGGCTGTGGTGCAGATGCCACACCTAAAAGGAGAGAGAAGGGAGAACTGATGGATGGGATCTCAGACCACAGTGAACCACTGTGGTCCTTCTGGTCAGGCTAGTGTTGAGATCCAACTAAGGTTGTTCATCAGGAGTTTCACACTTGGGCATAAAGTGGAACCCACCACCATCTTAATCACTGCCTGGGACCAGCCTGAGTGTACTGTGATTTGGGAGTGAATGCTTGGACATCCAAAGGTTAAACAGCTGGACACCGTTGACCAACTCCCCTCTTGCATCCAATTCTCTTCAAGAAAGATGGGAGCAATACATGTCACCTCAGTCCATCCATCCTTCACCCCATAGATCTGATCCAGGCTCAAAAGCAGGTCCTTTATGTTTTCTATAGTCCTCCTTCCAAAAAGAAACTGAGAAGGTTGGTGAAGTAGTTCAGCTCTGTAGTTGGTAGGCGATTACCAAGAAGTGCGCAGGTAAGTAAATACATGGGCTCTCTACACATGCATCCTTTCCCTAACTACAAAAGCAGACACCTCAGCCTTCCTGCTCAGAATCAAT
Organism: Phodopus roborovskii; assembly: GCF_943737965.1. NCBI lineage: Eukaryota > Metazoa > Chordata > Mammalia > Rodentia > Cricetidae > Phodopus > Phodopus roborovskii. The sequence goes on along the minus strand of NW_026126424.1, from coordinate 10,163,582 downwards.
CACATCCTGCCTGGATGGCAATTCTGCTTCCTGCCTATTGCTCTCTGGACATAACAGTTGCAAGGGTCTGAGTTGAAACTGTGTCTGGTAATTCAACAGGGCTCCTTGGTCTGTTCCTTCAGGGGACCAGGATTTCTAAGCCTACAGAACAACCAGTCTCTAGGATTTGTGAGCATTATCTCCTCCATTTGATGGGCTTTAGAGTCACTGTGGGAACGACCACTGAGCATGTCTGGGAGGAGTTACCCTGAATGTGGATAGCCCTGCTCTGTGGGCTGGGTGAGAAAGTGACCTAACCAGCAGCATCCATTGTTCTGTGCTTCCTGACTTCAGGTGCTATGTGACTAGCTGCCTCCTGCTGTGGCTGCTTCGGTACCATGAGGAACAATGCCATCTCAAACTACAAGATGGAATAAACCATTTCCCCCTCAAGTTGCTTCTGGCAGAGTATTTTGTCACATAATACAGGAGTGATGGAGAGATGATTCTTTTTCTTCCTTTTGTATTCTTAGAGAGGATGTAAGCTCCTCATTAAAAGAGCTCTAAAGTATTGTGTCCTGAGTGATGGCACTCCATCCTGAAAGGTATTGCCAACAGATTTGTATGCTAGCTGCATCTTCAGTAGGCCAGTTATACAGCAGGGGGAGGGCTCTATATGCCATAGATGCTAGCTCAGGGAGAGCTGATGGTGTAACTATGTTGGTGATCTGACAGTCTGTGCTATATGCTCATGAGACTTGCTTTCCAGTGCTACATCATATATATATATATATATATATATATATATATATATATATATATGAGCTCATAATGGAGAATTCCATTATCATGCATTCCAAGTCTATAAGGGTTCAATTACACACCAAGAGCTAATTCTCAAAAGGTGCATGTTTTCTTCCCTCTACACTGCGTGGCTACGCTCTAGGACAGCATAGGTCCATGGGTCTTCCACTGGGGTGTACTATTAACTCTACTTTCCTGACACTGACACCTCTACCAAGACATATGGCTAATCAGTCACGCAGCTTGTAGTAGACCTAGGTTCAACTCCAAGATATACACATACCAGGATGCTGGTATATTCCTAGGCATGGAATGTGTTGCTTCTAGAAACCAAAGGGCTTCTTACACTTGAGTTTCCTAACAAGGAATGTGAGATAAAGTAAGGTATCTCTTGCTTTGAAGGCATATCCAAGCAAATCCCTGACCACTAGACCCCCTCACACACCAAAATTCTTTGAAATAGCAGATGCCTGAATCTTTGGAGATTCCCCTCACATTTCAGAGTGCCTGTATCTGCCCAGTGTTTCCAGAATTACAGCTACCTCTTTTGACTATTCTTTTGCCTGGTCAGCAAAATGATAGCAATGCTCTGATCTTTTTCCACAGTGTTACGACACACAATAGAATGATGAACATGGTTCCAGAGTAAAACTGTAGTAGACCTGTTTCAGAGCCATCTTCTGTCCTGGCTGCCACCTCAAAGATGGCAGCCTTCTTGTGACACTGGTAGAGTGTAGCAGTGTTCTTGAATATAGAATGTGTTGTTCCCAGAAATCCACAGAGCTAAAAAAACTACCAATGTAGAGAATGTACCTTTTCTGTCCCCTTGTCCATCTTGATCATTTCCAACTTCCGTTTTTGTTGATTTCAATTATGCTGAAAAATTACTTCCATTTGCATCTATAACCAGGTCCTGTAAATTGGGATTTCAGTTATAAACTCATGTACCACCCATTCCTTAGTTATTTGTTTATGCCTAACCAACTGACCTATGAGCTATTTGAGAACTATGATTTTGTTAGATTTCATCCCTACCTCAGTACCTTTAAGAGTGTGTGGCACATGATAGGTATTCAATGACTGAATAAACCTTCATACATTATTTTAACTTGCATTACATTATGAGTAAGATTGTTCAGGCTGATCTTTCCTCTTCTATATTATCATAAAAATATAGCAATTATCCAGGTATTGTGGCTCAAGCTTGTAATCCCAGCACTCAAGAGGCTGAGGTAGGAGGATTGTACCAAGTTCAAGACTACACCAGGCTACATGGAGAGTTCTAGGCAAGTTCTAGGGGCTAGAGATTGATACTCTGTCTCAAAACGATACTAACAGGGGCTGTTGAAAGTTTAGTGGGTAAGAATCATGTGCAAGCATGAAATGCTCTGTTCCTATCCCAGTATTTATGTAAAAAGCAAACAATGACCATGAGTACCTACAATCCCAGCGCTGAAGGGCCTGAAACAGGAAGATCCCTGGGCATTATTGGCCATCAGCCTAGGCCTTACTCAGTGGCAGACTCAAATAAGTAAGTCTGAGAATGATAGAACAAATCATTCATGTCCTTCTCTGGTCTCTATGTCAACACACACACACACACACACACACACACACACACACACACACACCCCTGTGCATAAACCACACATTTGTATACCACACACACACTAATAACAATAATGATGATGATAATAACAACAGCAACAATAATAATATCAGCACTACATTCTGTTTCTTCGACAATTGCCATCTCAGAGTAGACAAAAGGCTCAATCCAATCCTGAAATCCTAATTGTTCATAGGTGAACTTGGTGGCTGTGGTGGTTTAAATGAAAATGGCCCCCATAGGGAGTGTCACTATTAGGAAGTGCAGCCTTGTTGAAAGAAGTGTATCACTAGTGGGTGGGCTTTGAGGTTTCAGAAGCTCAAGCCAGGCCCAATGGCTCACTGCTTCTTCCTGCTGATTCAGGTGTAGAACTCTCAGCTCCCTCTCCAGTACCATGTCTGCTGCATGCCACCATACTTCCTGCCATGATGATAATGGTCCAAACCTCTGAACAATAAGCCAGCCCCAGTTAAATGTTTCCCTTTATGAGAGTTGCTGTGGTCATAGTGTCTCTTCACAGCAATAGAAATCCTAAGACAATGGCAGTCGGGTTTGCTTAGATTAAATATGTCCTAACCTATTTTGTTCCTTCAGTATCCTGTGATCGGCTTTGGAGAGACACATACATTGTATTGTAATTGTCCCCTTTCCCTGTCTATCATTGTCCCGAGTTTAGATTCCTTAAAGGAAGGAACTTTGTCCTTTAATCATATATAACCAGGACATAGCTTTGACATGCCTGTCAAAGAATAGGAAATAAGTTAATTGAGTGACTGTTTATGGATAAGTGAATCAGGTCACCTTCCCGGGGTAAACAGCAGTTCACAGGTTTAATTTAGATAAAAGCTACTTCCTTCTGGGTGCAGCTCAAAAGTGCCGGTTCTGAGAACCATGGAAACTAGTTCAGCTGTGGGACTGGTTTCGGGCCAAAACTCAAACTGACTCTGGGAGTTTTGAAAAAGAGCTTTTTCTGGACTTCTACCCCAGGGCATTCTTGCTCTGTGGAATATGTGATGAAACTTCTATTTCTTTAGAAATAAACATTGTCTCAAAATAGAAAAAGGAAAAAAAATATATTCTGTTGAGAGAATTAAGTTACTGTACCAGGAAAAATGTAATCTTTCTACATAGCCTATGTGTAAGCTTTTATATATGATTATGTACATATGGATATGTGTACATACAAATCTGTACAACACTAAAATCTAGTTTGGCTTAGCAGGAAAATATGAAAAGATAGATGGAGGTATGGCCCAATGATTTGTCTATATTTTTTAATCATATAAAACAATTATTTGATAGTTTTAGAACTGTTTTAATTATATATACCAATTAACTCATTTAGCCAATAATCAGGCAATAAACATAATACAATTACATAATTTGTTATCTGGTTAAAATAAGCCCCATGCAGAGCCTATACCTGAATAAGATCCAGAAACAGAGGAAATTAGATAAGTGGATATCTTTGAAATTAATATATCAAGTATTAGCTATTAGCTCATTTTATATTGCTGTAGCAAAAAAGCTGAGGCTGGATCATATGAAGTGTGTGTATGTATTTCATAGATTACTTCGCATGACAATTTTAAGTAACATTTGTGAATGGATGGAGGTTATATAATTTACAATCTCACACAGTTAACGGGAGGCCAGCTCAGGATATGAACCAAGATTATTTGGCATTGGTTTCACTCTTTACTTTATTACATTGCATACTTCTTTTACTAATCCACTCACATGTAGAATGGGAGGTAAAATACATCTGAATTGAATCTTCATATGAGTAGAAAAGAAATGTCAATAGAATTTGACAATGACACTGTATATTTACTTGTTCCCAGAACTTAACATGTGTCACACCAGGATATTCATTACCATAACCAGTATTTCAGACTTGTCACAAGGGGGGCTTTGAGCCAGAGCTGTGGATGCACATTTCAAAAATTTTAAATAAACTTTATTATAAAATCTTATAGTCTTAGTCAATGTTTTATTGCAATGAGGGACACCATGGCCATGGCAACTCTTAGGAAGGAAAAACTTTAATTGGGGCTGGTTTACAGTTTCAGGTGTTTAACTCATCATTGTTATGGCAGAAAGCATGGAGGTATGCAGGCAGACACGGGAGCAGTAACTGAGATCCACAGGCAACAGGAAGACAGAGCCACCAAGCCTGACTTTGGCTTTTGAAAACCAAAGCCCACCTCTGGTGACACACTTCTTCCAACAAGGCCACACCCCTAATCCCTCTCAATAGCACCACTCCCTAATGACTGAGCATCCAAATATATGAGCCTATGGGGGCTATTCTTATTCAAATACCACACTGAAGTGAAATAAAAACACACTGAAATGAACCAGACCCAAAGTCTGCACATCTCAGTGAACTTCTATGCAGTTAGAATTGCCACTCTGAAGTTGTGGAGTTTCACACTGGATTGTATACTTGCACTACCAAATTATAGCTGCATCTCCATTGAGGATATCTTAACAGGACCTTCCTGGGATTCAGGTTTACTAGCACAATTCTTGAGGGCATAAGATGGCCCATGATGCCCCTGCTCTTTAATAGGCTACATTAGTTTTAGGCCCTTTTGTATAAAGCCCCAAAGGAAAATGCGCATGAAATAGCTTTCTACTTATAAGCTATGGTAGTAATTTTGACTCAAGAAATGGTGTTGCATAAGCCAAAGATGAGCAAAATCTGAGGAAGGCATGACAGCATAGTGGAAAAATTCTTGGACTGAGGGAAGAGGATCTGAGCTCCTGTCTTAGCCCTTCCATTAGCTCATGTGACTTAGGCAAGTCACTCTACCTCTATGGGTCCCAAGTTTCTTCATCAGTATGATGTTCAAAGCTGGAAAGCTTAAAGGCTGCCAGTGAGTGTGCTTCCTCCAGGAGATGGTGATGGGTTGTCATAAATAGGTGACTTGCCTGAGTCTGTGGAAGCTGAAGACAGACAGAGTTTGGTTTGGGAAGAGGTAAGTTATGTGACTGTATTAGATGGGCTAACACGTACTCTATCTGCAGGGTTTTCTTTTGAATCACAGTTATATGGCAAGGAGTTGGTTCTCTCTACCTCTATCTGTGCCCCACACTCTGTGGTCCTTCAGGATACCAAAGCCATAGTACTAAACACCTCCCATCACAGAATAGAGAGAAGAACAGAGTTGAAAAGAAAAAAAGAGAGGAAATGTTAGGTCTCCAGTGAGCACAAAGAGCTCAATATTCAAAGTGAGATCATCTATCAGAAGATAGACTCAAATCCCATTCAAAGCTCTGATAACTTTCAGCATTTCCCTTTTAGTGTAGCCCTGGATGTATATTTGTTATATTAACCATCATTATGCTGAGATATGACCCCACAACTGCTTTATTTAGCTTTTATCATGAAGGGATATTAAGCTTTGTTAAAGATCACCATAAGATTTCTGTCCTTAAGTCTATGTGCTGTATTACACTCCTGGTTTGTAGATGTTGAAACAGCCCTAGATCCCTAGAATGAAACCAACATGGACATGATGTCTCATCTTCATGTGTTCTTGAATTTGCTCTTTAAGAAATTTATAGAGAAATTTTGTGTCTGTGTTCAATAGGAAAATTGATTTATAGTTTTCTTAGTCTTGTGCCCTTATCTGTTTAGGTATTATGGCAATGATGGCTTCATGGGATGAGTTTGACAGCATTGATTTCCCTTTCAATTTATTTACTTTTAAAAATTTCATGTATCCATTTTATGTGTATGAGTGTTTTGTCTGCATGAGTATCTGTGTGCCACATACACAGATGGTGCCCACAGAGGCCAGAAAAGGGCACCAGATTCCTTGGGACTGGAGTTACAAACAGTTGTCAGTTGTCATGCGGATGCTAGAAATTAAAATGGGTTAATATTTAAGACAGAGCTAGCCAATAAGAAACACTAGTAACAGGCCAACAGCTTTATATCTAATACAGCATCTCTGTGTGTTATTTGGGGCTGGCGCAGCTATGGGACCAGGCCAGCAGGAAAACTCTTTTTAAAAAATAACTAAAACCACTGAAGCATGAACAACCAACCAGTAGCCACACATCCAAATAATACTGATTTGTCCCCTCTCTAACAAATATCAGTTGTCCATGGTTTCTTAGTTGGGAGTAGGGATATACAATTTTAGCTGACTTGCTCTTGTGTGGATTTCTTGCAGATAATCACACCTGCTGAGTTCATGCGTGCAATAGCTATGTTGCATCCAGAAAACAGCATTCTTCCAGCTCTTCCATTCTTTCTGACTCCTCTTTTCCAATGTTTCCTGAGCCTTGGCAAGGATGGGGAGTGAAGAGCTTGAGAGATGTCCCATGTAATGTCATGGCCTCCCAGTCATTTATTCTGAGCACTTTGACCAGCTGTGTCTCTCTACATTAACTGCTGTCCATTATAAAAGGCAGTTTATCCCACCAAGCTTGAGAGTAGAGCATAGGTCTGTGTTTATAAATGTAAGTACTTAGAAGGCAGGTTGACAACATTCTGCTCCCCTTTGCCTTTTCTCCTTTGAATTACCATTTCTACCCTAGCTTTGACCCTGACTCGGGTGACTTCTCACTTTATCTTTAGTGAGATGAGATTTTTGGACTTTGATTTCCATTAACCAAGAGACATCTCCTCACCTGCTACCATCACTCTTGAAAAAAAAAAAAAAAAAAAAAAAGTCAGGAGTGGCGATTAAACAGTTAACTGAAGGTCTAAGAAAAGGTCATTGGGGTTTGGAGAGCATTTTGGCAACCACTGAAGGTTTGTTTCTTAAAGTTTCTTCAGATCTAAGAATTTCCCATTTTTCACATTCTTTTGAAAGTCATGTCCTACCTTTGTAGGAGAAAATGAAGCTTTCTGGAGTTAAAATAGCCGATGCACACATACGTCTTCTAGAGGACAGCCAGATCCTAGGAGGAGGCAGAGCCTTCAGGAATTTCAGGTCATGCCTACTGGCAGATTATGGATACAACTCATAGGGAAGCCAGGCCAAGCCAGCAGTGCCAAGGCAGCAAGAAAGCCAAGTGGGGAACAGGTCTATAAAGATGCCAGAAGTGGATCTTAAACGAATGGAAAGCAGGAAGGACATAATGGAAGGAGGACATGGAAAGTATGTCTGGGGGAGTGAAATGGGGTTTATTAAAATGAAACTGGCAAACTGCCATCGTCCTTCTCTGCGCATCTAGCACACTCCCTTAATACCCTGCAGCAAGGCCTTGAAGTGTCTGTTTCTCGCCAGACTTGTAGTACATGGCCCAGGGTATGCTGGGAAGATACTCTGTGCTAAAATGGGAAGGATTTATTCAAGTCAGGAGCAAAACTGGGGCAGAAGTGGCAACCCAAGGGACAATTGGCAATGAGAGACCAAGACAAAGGAAAGGCATAGTCAGTGTAGTCACATCTCATAGGTGTCAAAGTCACAGCTAACTCGGAAGAGAAGCATAAAGGGATCATGTCAATGACCTCTTCTGAAGACCAGGGGTACGTCAGACTGGAGCTTTATAAGATTAAAAACTCAGTATCCAGGAAGTGTACTAGGAAGTAGAAATGAGCAATAACCACATGGGCCGAGAGTGGAGCGTGCACTGGTGTTGCAGGGAAAGCAGATATCATCTTGATGGCAGAGTATAATGTGCAGCTCCCCAGAGTAACCTCAGGAGCCCAAGAGAACCATAGCGGGAAATCAGGGACATCTGGGGACATTCAGGGAAACCCCAAGGTCACTGAAGCACTTCTATATTAAGTTTGAGCCTATGAGCAGAAATACATCCCCAAACCCCACTGGCCATTCAGTCAAGGGCTACTGAGATTCCACCCAACGGAGTCTTCTCCATCTGGCAATGGAGAGTGCAGGCTTTGGACAGCTGGGCACCGATGATGTCCTGAGAATCAACACATAGACCAACACAGAAGGGCTCAGAGAGGAGCCAGCAAAAACTCTGGAGAGTCAGTAAGACTTCCTCTAAATGACAGGAAAAGAAATTAAAAACTGCTGTAGTGAGGTAGCCACCCAAATAAGAGCTGCCAAAGCTCTGAGTATATATTCTTTCTGGAACTCAACTTGGCTTTACACAGAAAGAGTGGTAAAATATATATATCTAGTTCTTAACCAAATACTTCCACATCCAGGAATCTAAACCAAGGAAATAAGAATTGCTATATTCAGTTTCATGTGCAAAGAAGCCCAATCTTATAGTATTTGCACCCAAAGAAAATTGGAAACAATAAAAACACTAAATGGAAGAGAACTGAGCCATCAGAAGAAACTTGTAGGAAAAAAAAAATTTTAATGGTTGAGGAGCTTTTTGTTGTAGATATGAGGGAGGGTACAGCCAGAGGCATCCGGAAGAGTTCAGAGCAGGGAGAGAAAGTAGTAAACTAAACATGGACAATAGACGGAACCAGCCCATGAGAAAGGGTAGGGAGTTGGTAAGGTAGAGAAAGCAAGTGAGAGACGAAGAGAAGAGAGAGGGGCGAGAGAGAGGGGGCCAAGAAAACCAACCAAGCTGAAAAAAGAAAACATTACATGGCCACATCAAATCTTATCTATAAAGGAAATAATACTGTCCTAAGTACACATAGTAGCAATTAATAATCATTATCTTAAGTAATTTAGAATGCTCACGAAGTCTGTATAATTATAGATGTGTGTGTCTGTGTGTGTGTGTCTGTGTGTGTGTGTGTGTGTGTGTGTGTGTGTGTATAAAACCCAAGGGGAAATAGGGAAGAGGTGACATTCATTACATGAAAGGCTCTGCCTCCTTTGATGGTATCTCATAATCATGTATGGCATGTGCATATGGTCTGCATGACTTTTAATGCCTTTGAGTGCCGTTGTTCCTGATTTCAGGAAATAGACAGTCATACAGAACACAGACTTATATTTCTAAGTTACTGAATCCTTCTTTAATTCTACTTGCCTTGATTCTATCGTTGTAGTAGTATGTGTATATTGTACACATAACACGGTAAATCCAAATATTCGTGAATAAGCATATATTCTTTTCTCATGTTCAAGTACGGAAATGAAATTACATCAAATGTGATCGGTGCTGTTGTAACTTATGTGCGTTAACTTAGAAGCATCGGTAGAGCAGAGAGCAAAGCTTCGGGGGTAGGGTGAGGCAAGTGAAAAGGAGTGGCCCAGTATCACTGTCTAGGAGATAAATGGATGCTTATGATGGTAGCAAAAGTGTACCCTCAATACATTTGGTGGTGACACAAGGTGGTTTCATGATCTTGTGTTTCAAGAACAGAGACATGCTTGCCTTGGACCATGCCGTACATGGATGGGGATGAAGTACTCATGTGGCTCTAAGGAAGTCAGAAAGCACTTGACAGGGAACTGCTCCATCTCACTGATGTTTTAGAATGGTTTGACTCATTGTTTGGGGCTCTTGGTATCAGCATCAGATGCCCTCAGTACTGCTGTGCCATTTCTATGATGACACAGTTGCTGTTGGTCAGTGCTGCCACTGTCCCTGATATTAACTCAACTTCCTTTATTCTTCTTGCTGTCTTGTGGCCTCTGCCCACTAATAGTGCCTGCCACCCCATATGTCTGCTTTCTGTATGTAACTCTTAACCTCTGTACCTGCGACAGCATTACCACCCAAACCTCTTATTTAAACATAAGGCCTTATTGGTACTGGTACCTACCCCTCTTATTTGGTAGCACTTCCTTACCAGATTACTTCATAAAACACTGACAAGACCTTTAGATAAACTGCCCTCATAACAGTGGAAATCTGGTCAAACCTGGCAATTGCAAGGCATAGGGGATAGCTCTTCTCAGAAGGAGCTATGGGCATTCTATGAATTGAAAGAATGAGAGCTTTCTCTCCAATGCAGAGTCCATCCAATCTGAAGCAGAACCCTTGGCAAAGGTTAAAATAAGTCAGGTAAATGATAACTGGAATAATAGTTCCCCAAGGGAAAAAAGTGAACAGCTGGTCAGATAGAGCAAATATGTGTGTGTAACTCTCTCTCTCTCTCTCTCTCTCTCTCTCTCTCTCTCTCTCACACACACACACACACACACACACACAGAAAAGTAAATATAAAAAAATACTACTGTTGATATGCTCATTTACTTTTATCTCTGAAATGTAAATGAACCCTGCTTATCACCAAACTGGCACTTTGGTTTACATTGCTATTCCTATTCTTAGTCACCAGACTTCTGACTTAACGTCCTGAGTAACAGTAAGAAAATATTTCCTTATAGACCCAGAGTCAGGAGTTTACAATTTCTTGGTGTGGAGAGTTCAATATGGATTCACCCAGTGAAAAGGTGGTGAATTTTTGTGAGTCCTTTGATGAACCCCAGTGGACAAATAAAGCTGATTCCTTTTGTGTTGGAAGCAGTCATACATGGAGGATAAATTCTTCGAGTCAAGACTGACAAGACATCAGATCCTGGCTCTGCCAGTAACTACTAGGTGACCTTGTTCAGACTAATGAATCTCTTGAAGCCCCAATTTGCCCGTGAGAAAAGTGGAGTAGTAATAGCTTTTACAGAGAGGTACTTGCTAAAACTGTGATGAGTAAAGACCTAATCTACCACCCTGGATGTTCTCCTCACTGTGGGATAAGGTAGCAAGAACCCAAACCACTCATTTCAGGCTATTATTTTCTGGACTCTTGGTTGTCATCCTTAGAACTTCCCAGAGCGGAAGGCTCTTGGCTATGGTGATACATCAGAGACTTTTCATACGGGCCACATGACAGTCAAGTTCTCTAAGAGGTGAAATCAGAGAACATTTTAGAATCCAACATCTCTGCTCTGTTATTTTCCCCATAAGAGTTATCACATCAGTTCTGAGGTTCATTCAGCTATCATAAGGGGGTATGGTATAATTTACAGTAGTATAGTGTGACTTATGCAGTGTCATCAGTAACCACTCAGTGTTTTATCTATTAGCCCTCTTTAGGCATGTGTCACAATACTATGTCACATATGTCATAATTACAGCTAGAGACATTGTAAGATTCCTTAAGTGCCTTCTGAATCATGGAAGGGTGAGTTTGAAGGAATGTAAAAAAGCCTTTGAAAATTCTTAGTTTTCAGAAGTTCCCTCCCCTCAGTGAGCTTGCTTGAAAATTTCCCAGGAATCCAAAAACTTATGTTGCACAAATACACATTTAAGGTAAAATACATTAGGAGCTACATAAAGATTTAGTACTATTAAATATAGTCTCAGGTATAAATTAAATTAAATTTTAACTGCATTTTAACTGGTTAAATTAAAACTGCATTTATGAAAGAGAAAGTTAATTCTAACCAGTCACCCTCAAGGAATTCTGAACCCAGAGCAGCCATGATGATGTGGTGTGATGAGAATGTAACCTATGAAGAGATTCTGGAATGTTCTCCTCTGCCTATTTGTATGTGCAAAGTATCTTTTCAGGTACTTTTTTTCCTAGAGTGGATACATTAAAGTTTGTTAGTACTTAGAATATTTTATGAATACCAAAAATGTCATTGCTTGATTGAAGTGGGTCATTATAAATTTATAGAGTAAGATGGAGCTAACAATTGAGGGTATATTTCTCTAGACAGGTAACCTTGTCTAGAGTTTAATCTATTAACTCATACAACTTTGAGATATATTTCTCTTAAACTGAATAAGGATATTAACAATAGTCAACATTCCATAGACTTGCTTTGAAAACTAATTGAGATACCGTGTATGGTAGGATTTGTATCCTAGAATCAAAAAAGATTACAAAAGTTAACACTTGTCATGCTTATATTAGAACCCAAATAGTATGATAGAACTTCTATCATGGCTATTATACTTCTACTAAGTAATCACAAATATCCATTTCAGTGTCTGTGATACTATCCTCCAAGTTGGCATCTCTTCCTCAGTTGCATACAAATAGAGTGTCTAGGATACCCCTTCAAATTTGAGCAGGAAGTCATCAACTCCCTCCCCAGAAAAGATCTATACAACACCAGTCTTGTAAACTTCCTGCCTTCTGATTTGAATGACAATATTACAATGAACACGATGCAGCATCCTGGCCCACACCCCAGAGTAGGAGGGATATTGACTCACTGTGACTTGTATTAGAAAGAAGACATGTCCCACTTCCACAGTTAGATCATGGCAACTTCAAGAACAACTGGATTTAAAATCTCTATGGCGTAGGTGTAGCTGATATTGTCCAAGTCCCAGAAATGACCTTGTGTTGCTAGGGTTGATGTGATGATCAACCCAGTGTGTTTAGACTGAGTTGTCTAAACAACAGGAATGTGTTTTCTCGCGATTTTGGAAGCTTAAAGTCCAAATCCTGGCATGGGTGCTTGTTTCTGAGGGTCCTGGACGGCTGCCTTCTCCCTGTGTTTCCCCGGGGTCTGCTCCCGATGTGTCTGTGTCCTAATCTCCTCTTCTTATGCCAGCTGTTGAATTAGGGTCACACAAAGACCCCGCTTTTACTTAAGTACTCTTTAAAGGCCCTACCTCCAGATATACTATCAGATTCTGGGCTTTCTGATGGCACTTAGGGTGGGGGGCTATGGGGAGTTGGACTTCAGAGTATGAATTTTAGAGGGCTACAGTTCAGCTCATAATACTTCCTTGATAAATAAGTGGTTACTTTGTCCCCAAGAAAATTTCTCAAAGCCTCTGTGTCCCTCTGCCTCTCTCTCTCTCTCTCTCTGCCTTTGTCTCTCCATTTATGTGTGTATACACACACACACACACACACACACACACACACACACCTCCCTTGTTTTCTTTCCCTTTTCCCTCCAGTTCTGCCTTGCCCCCAATTCCCCAAGCCGCTTGGCACCTCAAACTCTGATTCATAAGTAAAACACTATTGTTGGCATCATCAGCTTCATTACACTGTGGTATTGGTGTCCAAGATAAGTCTGGGACGTGGAAATACCAGTTCTCTGTGAAACACCTTCAAAGGCTCCTTTTAGAATCATCTGTCCTTTGACCGACAGATGCTTTTTCCTCCTTTTTTTTTTTTTCCTTAAGCACCTACCAGGCCGCTCATTTTCTTAGAGTCTGGTGTCTTGGTAGATTTATCTTTCAGTTACTTTTCCTAAATGGAGCCCTTTCTCCACTGTTCTTGAGCTTTAATCACTACTCAGAAAGAACTTACTAGAAGTCAGTGTGACCTTTCTGTTCCAACCCAGATGAACTCACAGGAGAGGTCTATAGATTCTAAAGCACATGCTGCCCTGCTGTCTATTTGGGTCAGTTCCTGAGTGAGAGCTTGCTGTCCAGATGCCTGGCTACTCATTATGGTCCCCACCCGGCACATACTAAGCAGATGGTTTCAGTGAGGTTACCCAACAGCTGTTTCATCAGGCTTTTGCCTGGTAGGATGTGTTGTTCTGTCTCTGAACTCAGATACTCGTGTACTATGCAGCTTCCAGACAAAATCCAACATGGTGTTGAACATCCCACACTAAATATTGTATCAAGCACAATGAATGAGGTGAAGAATGTCTGTCTGCCAATGAATACCAATCAGCTTTTTTTTTGCTTGGGTTTGTTGTTTCCTTTTCAAAGCAGCAACCTTTAAATTATACTTCAAATGTTTAATGGCTTTGAAATAGAATTTTGCCAATTAATAACTCATAATACTGTTTTCTCCATGCCCTAGACCCTGAAGCAGATCTTACTATAGTCCAAAATGGACTAGAACTTACCTCTGTGGCCTTGAACTCTAGATTCTCTTGCCTCAGACTCTGGGGTTCTGGGATTACAGGCATGTGGCACAAAATTCAACTTCTACATTTTCTTCTAATTTAAGTTCCACATGGTCAGCTACTGAGATTTAAATACATAATACATACATACATACATACATACATACATACATACATACATATCCAAGTACTTAGATGGTATAGTAATAACTGGACACTAATAATTCTTCTATGCTACCAAATGTAATGTTCTCTTGAATTAACTTAAAAGCAGATTTGTAAATCAAATATTCTTCAACATTTACAAGCAGTTACTTCTCAATCTTCTGGCAATCACACTAGGCAGTCACCCCTATATAAATATGAAGTTAGGAAGATAAACATACTTTAAATCCACTAGTGGTAGCATTGTTTCTCAGAAGGCTCAGCAATATTTGTTCAGTGAGCAGATAAAGAAAGAGATTGGCAATGTTTCCATTGGGCTTTACTCTTTCCTGTAGCTAGCCAGCCTGCCCTTAGATGGTAGGGTGTGTGTGTGTGTGTGTGTGTGTGTGTGTGTGTGTGTGTGTGTGTGTGTGTGTGCATGCCAAAATGCTGTAGAAGAATTTTCTGATTCAACAGCAAACAAAGCTTCTCATTGGTCCTATGCTAAGCCACCCATGTTTTATTTATTTATTTACTTACTTAAATTAGAATTGAGCTTGTTTTACATGTCAATCCCAGTTCCCTCTCTTCCCCTCTTCCCCTGTCCCCCACCAACCTCTATCCCATCCCTTTTCTGCTCCCCAGGGAGGATGAGGCCTTCCATGGGGAATCTTCAAAGTCTGTCATATCATTTGGAGCAGGGTCTAGGCTGAGAGAGTATCCCTCTATGTGGAATGGGCTTCCAAAGACCATTGGTATACTAGGAATAAGTACTGACCCACTACCAGAGAACCCATAGACTGCCCAGGCATCCTAACTGACACCCACGTCCAGGGGGTCTGGGTCTGTCCTATGCTGGTTTGTCCAGCTATCAGTCTAGAGTCCATGAGCTCCCCCTTGTTCAGGTCAGCTGTTTCTGTGTGTTTCTTCAGCCTGGTCTTGATCTCTTTGCTCATCACTCCTCACTCTCTACAACTGGATTCCAGGAGCTCTACTCAATGTTTAGTTGTGGGTGTCTGCTTCTGCTTCCATTAGCTACTAGATGAGGGCACTAGGATGGCATATAAGGTAGTCATCAATCTCATTATCAGAGAAGGGCATTTAAGGTAGCCTCTCCCCTATTGCTTAGATTGTTAGTTGGGGTCATCCTTGTAGATCTCTAGACATTTCCCTAGTGCCAGATTTCTCTTTAAACCTATAATGGCTCCCTCTGTTCTTTCCATGACTCAATCTTCCTGCTCCCTCATGTCTTCCTCTCCCCTCCCCCCATGCTCCCAATTTGCTCAGGAGATCTTGTCCCTTTCCTCTTCTCTGGGGCACCATGTATGTCTCTCTTAGGGTCCTCCTTGTTTCCTAGCTTTCTGGCAGTGTGGATTGTAGGCTAGTAACCCTTTGCTCAAAAATCCATATATGAGTGAGTATATACCGTGTTTGTCTTTTTGTGACTGAGTCACCTCACTCAGGATAGTTTCTTCTAGTTTATCCATTTGCCTGTGAATTTCAAGATTCCATTGTTTTTTTTTTTTTCCATTGTGTAAATTACCACATGTTTTTTATCCATTCTTTAGTTGAGGGGCATTTAGGTTGCTTCCAGGTTCTATATTACAAATTATGCTGCTAAGAACATAGTTAAACAGATTTCCTTGAATGATTGTGCATCTCTTGGGTATATGCCTAAGAGTGGAATTGCTGGATCTTGTGGTAGACTGATTCCCATTTTCCTGAGGAACCGCCATATTGATCTCCAAAATGGCTGTACGAGTTTGCACTCCTACCAGCAGTGGAGGAGTGTTCCCCCTTTTCCATATCCAACATAAACTGTCTTTGGTGTTTCTGATTTTAGCCATTCTGACAGGAGTAAGATGGTATCTCAGAGTTGTTTTGATTTGCATTTGCCTGATGGCTAAGGATGTTGAGCACTTTAAGTGTCTTCCACCCTTTAGATTCCTCTATTGAGAATTCTCTATTTAGTTTTGTACCCCACTTTTTAATAGGGTTATTTGGTGTTTTGGTGACTAGCTTCTTGAGTTCTTTGTATATTTTGGAAATCAGCCCTCTGTCAGATGTGAGGTTGGTGAATATCTTTTTCCATTTGTTGGGCTGCCATTTTGTCTTGTTGACTGTGTCCTTTGCCATATAGAAGCTTCTTAGTTTCAAGAGGTCCCATTTATTAATTGTCAATCTCAGTATCTGCACTACTGGTGTTCAGGAAGTGGTCTCCTGTACCGATTTGTTCAAGGGTACCTCCCACTTTTTCTTCTAAGAGGTTCAGTATGGCTGGATTTATGGTGAGGTCTTTGATCCATTTGGACTTAAGCTTTGTGCATGGCAATAGATATGGCTCTATCTGCAGTTTTCTATATGCCATAATCCAGTTATGCCAGCACCATTTGTTGAAGATGCTTCCTTTTTTCCATTGTATAGCTTTAGTTTCTTTGTCAAAAATCAGGTGTTCATAGGTATGTGGGTTAATATCAGGATTTTCGATTCGATGTTTTGTGCCAATAACAAGCTGTTTTTAGGACTATAGCTTTATAACAGTGCTTGAAGTCAGGGATGGTGATGCCTCCGGAAGTTCTTTTATTGTACAGGGTTGTTTTGGCTATCCTGGGTCTTTTGTTTTTCCCTATAAAGTTGAATATTGTTCTTTCAAGGTCTGTGAAGAATTGTGCCGGTACTTTGACGTGGATTGCATTGAATTTGTAGATTACTTTTGGCAAGATTGCCATTTTTACTATGTTGGTCCTACCAATCCAAGAACATGGGAGATCTTTCCATTTTCTGGTATCTTCTTTAATTTCTTTCTTTAAAGACTCAAAGTTCTTGCTATATAGATCTTTCACTTGTTAGCCTTACCCCAAGATACTTTATGTTGTTTGTGACTATTGTAAAGGGTGATGTTTCTCTGATTTCTTTCTCAGCCCATTTATCATCTGTATATAGTAGGAATATGCTGCCCATTTTAAAGAACATTTTTTTCTTACTGCCTTATTTTTTAAATGCTTTTTAAAAAGATACTCCTCCTACAATCCACAACCACAGAGAAGTTAGAACCCTCTTCCAGAAACAGATCGAAGCAGATGCAGAAATCCACAACTAACCATTGGGCTAAGCTCCTGGAGTACAATTGAAGTGAGGAAGGAGCAATAATATAAACAAAGGAACCCCACAGAATCAGCTGACCTGAGCTAGTGAGAGATCACTGACTCAGGTCTGACAAATGGGGAACCTGCATATGATTGAACTAAACTCCCTTAATACAGGTGACAATGGTGTGGCTGGGACAATATATGAGGCCACTGGTAGTGGCTCCAAGATCTAACTCTAATGCACAAACTGACTTAGTGGAGCTCATTCTATATGCAGAGTTACTATGCTCAGCCTAGACACAGGGGTGTGGGAGTTAGAGAGCTGCCTTGGTCCTGCCTCAATGAGATGATGAGACAGACTTAGTAGACTTCCTAGGGGAGGCCTTACTCTCTCCAAGGAGCAGATGGGAGGTGGGGTAGGGGAGCAGGAGGAGAGGAGGGAGGGTAATGGGGATTGGAATTTAAAAAATTCATTAATTAAAAATGCTTTATTATTAGTTTCCTCCAAGGGAATTTTTATTGGGGGAACAAACTACTCTTAAGGGTAGTTTGGCAATAGATGGTCAACAGAAAATGAACTCAACAGTGTCATTGGAGGTTCCTTGTCCCTTAATGTTGTTCTCTTCCTTCTTCTCTTTTTACCCTACAGGTCCTTTGTGTACATATTATGACTTCCAGTTGGTTTTGTCCAATTCTGAGCTATTAGTTTGGTTTTTTTTTTTATCTCTTTATTTTATTTTTATTCCACAGAAGCCTGTTTGTTTTCTAATGAAAGACAGAAAAGGGGTGGATCCAGATGGGAGGGGAGGTGATGGTGTGAATAGAGGGAGGGGAAAATGGTAGTCAGGGTAAACTATGTGAGAAAAGGACTTTACCTTCAATAAAAGGGGAAAAATAAGATTATATATATATATATACATATATATATATATATATAATCAAATCAAGAAAAATGTCATACATCAAAATTAACCAGACCCCAAATCTATGCAACATAATGAATTTACATACAGTTAGAATTAAGTACTACTAACAAGCCAGACCTCCAAATTAATAGGAATCAATTTACAGAACTAATTTTATATTTCAGCATATTAGTATAGCTTACACAGTCACATATCAAGCTAAGAATGATTCGGGGTGCTGTGCTCTGATGTAATTTCATAGACTTACAGAGATTTTAAAATTGTAGCCAATCAGCATAGAAAGAAGCCTGATCTTGGTTGCAGTCTGCTTAGGCCAGTTTCATGCCAGTGACCTCTGCAGAACTGAGGCTTTCCTATAAACTTACAGGAGATGGAATATATATGCTTTCACAGGCCTCCAAGTCAGAATATTGAAATTCTGTCTGGGGAAAACAGATGTCTTTTGGTCATTTTCCAGGAAGCCTGAGAATAGGATCTGGAGGTTAGGGGTAGTTCTGCTTGCTTTCTGTGCTAGCAAACATTTAGTTCAATGGGTGAAAGAGAATGATAGCAGAGCAGTTTCACCTTTCTGCTTTAAAGGAAGAAGGAAATAATTTCAGACTCTGGAGTTGTTTATGGCTTTCAGACAGACTTGGCATGTGTTATTACCTTGATGATTATAGCTAGCATTAAAGTATCACCTAACCCAGCAATATAGTTCTCTTATCTGATTGAAATGGATCCTTTCCACAGGAAAGCACTATTTTCTACAAAAATTTCACTGATTGGTTAATTCCAAGTCTTATTCCAAGGTATAGGGACACAGCCATGAGCAATACAGGCAGAGCTGCTTCTACTGTGGAGCATAGAAGTTCCCAAGCACACACTCACATACATTATGGATATGATGTGTGTATGTATAACTTGGTGTCAACTCAGGGAAGGAGCGAGTAGTATGGCAAACATTAAAGCAGTGAGAAATACAAGGACACCCAAAGTGTGACATGTCGCAGACACGAGGTCATTCTAAGAAAGACAGGGAGCAATTCACATAGCTACAAGAGAGGAGCCTATTTCAGGCAGAGGGAGAAGCAAAGTTAAGAAAGACTGTGTGTCTGGGGAAGGGCAGGAAGGTCACACTGCCAAAGGTAGAATAGGAGTGGTTTCCCACTAGGAGAAGTCTGGTCAACTTTATCTTTATGTCACTATCAATTTTCTTTAAGTCAGGCAGAAATTCCTTCTCTTTTACTTTTTTAAAAACATTTTATTTCATGTGTATTGGTATTTTGCCTGAATTATATCGGTGTGAGGGTGTCGGATCTCCTGGAACTGGAATTACAGACCGTTGTGAAGTGCCATGCAGGCGCTGGGAATTGAACCCATGTCCTCTGGATCTCAACTGCTGAGCCATCATTTCTTCAGTCCCAGAAATCTTTTCTTTAAGGAGGGATTAGGATGCGTACTCAGTTGTAGAGTGCAAGGTCCTGAGTTTGAGTCCCAGTGCCACAAAAGAAATAATATTTTTCACCTTTTATTATTTGCCTCAGTTTTTCATTTTTAAAATTTAACTAATAATTATGTAAGATTGTAATGATAGTAATTCACTAAACAGGATGCAAACAATGTAGTGTGTAGCACAGGAAAACATGGATGTCTGGAGAAAGTGGGGACTCTCTTTGCAAACATTACAATCACTATTTTTTTTTCTTTTTGTTTTTTAAGACTGGGTTTCTCTGTGTAGTCGTGGCTGTCCTGGAGCTCAATCTGTAGACCAAGCTGGCCTCAAACTCACAGAGATCTTCCTGCTTCTGCCTCTCAAGTGCTGGAATTAAGTGTGTCCCACCACTGCTCAGCCAATAACTGTACTTCTAAGGCCTCTGACCATATACATACATACATACATACATACATACATACATACATACATACATAATACATACATAGTATCACTATATCTGGAAATAGGCAGAGGTTTAAACAAGAGCATAGAGGTTTTTGTCACAGAATTACTATAAGAGGGGCTGGAGAACTATCTCAGGGGTTGGGTTAAAAGCAGTTTCTTATCTTTCAAAGGCCTGTTAGGTTCTCAGCACCCCTGGCAAGCAGCTCCTAACTGGCCATAACTCCAGCTCTAGGGGGAATCTGATACCCCCTTCTGGAATCCTTGAGCATCACATGCACCATACACACACACACACACACACACACACACACACTTTAAAATTTTTAAACATCTAAGTTCTTTAAGAATGTGTATAATAACCCAAAAATAATGTTGTGATCTAGTCATAATGCTAACACATAAATCTAACTTGAAATGAGTATATCTGAATATTCATTTAAATTTTTCTTTCATTTTATCATTCTTAGTCTGTTTCTTATCTTCACGGCAGCGCAGAATCTGTGAATGCTTGATTTCCAGCACGTGAACTGACTGGTTCCTTCTTTCTCGGTTACAGCCATCTTGGAATCAAGATTAATAACTTGCTCGGTGAGTTTTGTCCACCTTGGAATGTGAGGTCTTTGTGCTCCTTGTGGCCCGGCAGGTTTTCATCGTTCTCTCTGAAAACACAGGTAGGGAGGTCAAGGGCAGCAGCAGTCTGGGGTGCCTGCCTGTTAGATCACCCTGACTTTTCATTAGCTCTTCCTCTCTTCCAAGTATTTAATTGGTTTTATTGGGTTTAAATACAACTGGGAGTGGATTTAAAGTTCTTTAATATATCTGCTGTGCTAAGAACAGCACCTGACATATTAGAAGTATTCAACAAATATTTGTGAAAGGAGTATAAATTAGACTCCGGGTGGACAACGTTGCAGTCTCCTAAACAGACTGCCACTGAAGCCCGAAGGATAGGATGAATACCCGTCCCCTGAGGGGCTGGGCTCCTGGTTCCGTCATCCACATAGAACATGCACCTTTATAATTAGCCTCTCACCTCAGTGCACGTGATCTCAAGAACAGATTTTTCCCTTAGGGATGAAGTTTTTATAGCCACAGGATTGGTTCTGCTACTTATGACTAAGTTGAACACAGCTTTGTGTGTGTGTATGAGAGAGACAGAGACAGACAGAGACAGAGAGAGAGAGGCAGAGAGACTGAAAGACAGAGAGACAAAGAGAAAGAAAAAACAGAGAGAGGGAGGAAGATAGGGAGGGAGGGATTCTGGAAAAAAAATTTATTCCTGGATCTTCAGTTCATTCCTTCAATATTTCTCCAGGAAGTCCTTAATGGAAACCCAAACTGCATCTACTTAGTATAAGCACTACTAAATAAATGTGGCTTCAAACCGAAATGAATAGTCCATGTTCTTTATCTGTCTTCCCTGGCCCCAGCCACAGACACAACCTGACCCTGAATTTGTGATCCTACTGCCGCTACCTCTCTTACTTCCCCAGTGCCGGGACTGCAAGAAAACAACATCATAGCAATAAGTGGCTTGATTTTAAGGACGAGCAAAGGAAGATTTCGGAGTGGAGCTGCTATCCTTTATCACATAAGAAATGAGCAGATCAGTGATCAGTTATCAGTGTATGCTAAAATTACAAATAGTGATATGGCCTCAAATGTCTTTAAAAACCCAGTATTCCTCTGATTGCTTGTTTGTCCAAAGCTATGATCATGAGCCATTAACCAGCAAACATGTATTAGTTTATTGTTACATCATGATTCAGGGAATAATCTGGAATTCTTCAGAGAAACTAATTAAAATATTGACCTTTATTGTTTAGGATGTTTTTGCAAACACAGTCACTGCTAGCAGACATCAGATTTCTTATGTTCATTTTTTGGCCAGTTAATAATTGTATTTTCTGTTTAAGATTTGTTGTTTTTATTTTATGTATATGAATATTTTCCTGCGTGTGTGTCTGGTACCTGCTAAGGCCAGAAGAGGGTGCTGGATCCCAGAACCGAGAGATAAGAACAGCTGAAAGTCACCATGTGAATGCTGGGAACTAGTCTCCAGGTCCTCTGTAAGAGCAGCAAGTTCTCTTAACCACTGGGCCATCTCTCTAGGCTTTGCACTTTATTTTAGATAAACATATCTATTATGCATCTAGAAAAAAATATTTAAGAGAAACATAAAGTTGAGGGTTTTTTTTCTAAATACCCTTTTGTGCTAGTTAGGGTTAATTGTCACCATGATAGTGTCATCATTCTAGGATCTAGAGGCATGGGACCTGGGAGAATGGAGCCGATAAATGAGGCAAACTAAAGTCTTACGCAATAGCCAGTTTTATTCAAACATCAGACAATTTATGCTTTAAGGGTTAAGAGGAGTCTCATGATTAAAATGTACAATAGCCAATTTTATTCAAACACCAGACAATTTATGCTTTGAGGGTTAAGAGGGGTCTCATGACTAAAATGTACAATCACAAGGGCAAGCCACACATGGCAAATAGGTTTTTCCAGAGAGGCATATGAACGAATACAATAGCCAGTTGTAATTAATAATCTGAAGTGAAATTACTTCTATCTGCTACACCTGGAAGAGACAGAAAAGCACAATCCAAAAACAGTTCGGTGCTTCTGAAGAAATTGGGGTACAAGACTCTGTCTTGGTTAGTTGTACTTTCCTCACAAGCACTCAGAATTCTCCTCGCAGGGTTCCATTCTTGGAGCATGTTCTGACAGACAGGAATTAGAATCACCTGAAAGATGAGCCTCTGGGTGTACCTGTGGGACATTATCTTCTTTATACTGACGGTGTGTGTGTGGGGGGGGGGGCAGCCTGCTCACTGTAGGTGCTACTATTCCCTAAGCAGGGGATCACGGACTGTATAAGACTGGAGAAAGCGAGTTAAGGACTAGTATATAGTCTTGGCTCTCTCCTCCTGACCGTGAATGTTGTAAGTAGCGAGCTGTTTCAAGCCCCTGCTGCCTTGACTTCCCTGACTTGAATACTGTGAGTTAAAGTAAACCTTTCCTTAAGTTGTTTCGATACGGGTATTTACTCACAGCAACAGGAAAAGAAGACAAGACACCTTTCTATAAATTTGCCGATTTGTCAATATTCAGGGAGTGTCTTAGCACCAACAGGAAAGATATTCTTGGAGTAGATAAGTATAAGTTAGATGTGCAATACTCTATACATTTCCCTCCCCAACACCTATGCTTTTTTGTTTTTATCCTCACTGACCCTATTACCCGTAACATTCGATGAGAAGTATACTGTATGATTAGAGGGATTTGTAGTTAATTAACCCGCATCTAATTACTCAGCTGATGTAACTGAGTGATTCAATTTTCGGAAAACGACAACTGAAGAAAGAAAAGAGTGAAAAGGTTTCAAAGTGAGCCACAAATTTGGTTTTGAAAGGTACAAGGATGGAGGAGGAAGGAAACCAACCAAACAAGTTCAAGGCTAAAAAGTCCTGATTGAAAAGTATTCATAGGGCCCGCCTGAAAAACGGCCATTTAAACCAGGACGGAGGAGTGGTTCCCATATGGAGCTAATTTTCCTTGGTGTGTCCGACTGCCGCCGAGCTGAGGACAACCAGAACCACTGGGACGTGGGGACTTTGATCGCCTCAAGACGCCCCCTTGGCCGCGGAAGAAAACAAGCCTTCCCCAACCCGCACCTGCTTTGGCCCCGCCCCCGCAGCAGTGGCCCCGCCCCCTTGGGCGGGGGCCAATGGGCTGGGCTCCAGGAGGCGGGCCCCCGAGGGCGTGAGGCGTGAGGCGTGGGGCGCGAGGCCGGGGCGGGGCGGGGCGTCGCGTCCGCGGCTGGCGCGGTCGTGGCGGTAGCTGCTGGGGCGGCGGCGTCCGCGGGCCGGCCGTGGGGGATGGGGGCGGCGAGCTCCAGCCGGCAGAGGGGGCGGCGGCCGTGAGTGTCGGCCTGGCGTCGGGGACGCGGGATGGCGCCCCACGGTGAGTGAGGGGAGGCGGCGCGGGCTCCCGCCGTGCCCCGGGGCTTTGGGGTCTGGGGTCCCCGAGGCGCGGGGCGGGGCCGGTGCTCCGGGCTGCAAGTCTGCTCCACCTCCGAGGGGCGGACGGGGACGAAGGGCTGGCTCTGAGGAGCGGGGGGCCCGGGCGGCCGCTTGCGGGACCTTGCGGACCCTGGTGGCCCGCGCAGGGATAGGCGTGGGCGGTCGGGTCCGCGATCTCGTGTGCCGGCGTCCGGCAGCCCCGGGCCCTTCCCCTGCCAGCCACTCGGGCTCCGGGAGCTTCCCCATTGCTTTGCCTCCTCGGGTCTCCACGCCCGTGTCCTCGGGGACTGTGTTAGGAAGTTTGGTGGCATTCACCTAACTCCCAGTGACAGATGCAGAGTCTGAGGTACAGTAGCAAACACCCCCTGCCCCGTCCTCACTTTCCCTGTGGCAGGGAGCCCGCTGTTTGTCAACCCCCCCCCCCCCGCAACACGCACACACCCCACCCCCGCTTCCCTCTGGTGCCCTGCTCCCTCCCAGGCGTTTCTGTCACTTTCCTCCTTGCATTCCTTGGGCTCTGGCCACCCTCTTGCCAGCTGTGGCAGACTAGGAATTGATAAACTGAGATTACAGTTACCACCAGGGGAGCCTGCCCCTGAAAGTTTTATTGCTGAGAATGGCCCAGGACTTTGTGTTTGATAGAAACCTGGTGTTTGCTTCCACAAAACGAAGTTGCCCAAGGCTGCTTTTGGTCTTGGAGCTTTTCGACAATACCCAGAGTTTATCTGTTTTTTTGTTTGTTTGTTTTTTTTTCCCTTTTTTTAAACCACCAACCGTCTTTGGGGATCAAGGATTGAGTTGAGTTTCATACCGTGTTCTTTTGGGTCTTAAACATGTTCTGACCGTGTTTTTTTTTTTTTTTTTTTTTTTTTTGTAGTTTGTTTTTCCGAGATAGGATAGCTTTTCTCTGTAGCTTTGAAGCCTGTCCTGCAACTTGCTCTGTAGACCAGGCTGGCCTCTAACTCATGGAGATCCGCCTGTCTTTGCCTCCCAAGTCCTGAGATTAAAGGCATTGGTTGCTGGTCTTTTAAGGGGAAGGAAAATGTTACTTATCTTTAAAGTTTGAAGACCATAGTGAAACCCAGGAGGTTTGGTTTTGTTTACCTTTTCCGTCTCTCATTTGGGAGTTTGCATTACATTCTCATTGAATTTGAGGGAGAGGGGTTACCTCGTCAAGAAAAAGAATTCAAAACTAGATATGAAGGGATAGTTAAAATGATATGTTAACCCCAACATGAGATTTAGGTAATTTTCTTCTGTGAGTTCTTCAGGCAGTTTGCCAGAAATGCCTACTTAGAAATGCTTCAAGTAGTGTGCAAGTAAGAAGTCCTGACACTTAAGCCTCAATACTTGTAGCTCTGGTCTCATGATTTTGAGACGCTTGAGAGTGAACTGGGTAAGGTAGGGCCAGATAGAAAATGGTTCAAAACCCCAAATTCCCAAAATGGAACTTTGTCTGGGAAGAAGAAAACACTATTTGGCAAATACATGTTGACTGTTCTGTTTCTCATAAAATAGAGTCTACACCTGAATTTCCAGTATCTCACATCTGCTCTCCAAAAGCTGTTTTTGCAGCAACTGCTGTTGGTCCCAAGGGTTTAGTACTATGCTGAATAAAGTTCATGCCGTGAAAGCATCGTGGGAGGGTTTTTATTTTATTCTGTGCCATTGATAACCTATTCAGCATTCGCTGAGAAGACTGGACAGTATCCCACTATGCTAGAGAGAGCCCTGTACAACCTTTCCATTTATTGAGTAACAGTAGACCATATGGAATGTAGGTGTTTTAAAAGAAAGAAGTATGTTGTATGTCCTGTGGGAAAGTAGGAGATGGTTACTTTTAGTGGAGAGAATGAAAAAGTTTCTTGGAAAAAGTGTTTTTGTATGAGTTTGAAGGCCCAGGGAATGGGTTTTCAGTAAACAAAGAGGAACTGCAGGTTATCACTGCTACACACCAGAATGTCAGGATCCAGTTCTGCTTAAGAGTGAGCATACAGGGCTGTTTCCTTGCTTGAGGTTTTGTTGTTGCTGCTGTTGTTTGTTTTTTAAGATTTCCCATTTACCTCCATCGTGGTCGTGAGCCACATATATTTGTGGGTAAAGAAACAAGGTGGGGTTTTCAGATAATTCTTTTATAATAAAATTTTTATAGAAGGTTACATTTTACTGTTTCTCTTTATTACTTCTGTGATAAGGAAATGAGCCACCCTGTTCGGAAAGGTAGACACTGGGTGAGACTACTTCCTTTGGTAAATTTCTTAAGATATGTGTCAGTCGTGTGTTCTTGAGAAAGTTTTCAAATACCAGCCTCCCTTTTTAAAGAAAGGGGTAATCAATACTTTATATGCTTTTAAAACATGTATTTTATGTGTATGTGTGTGCCAGAATGTATGCATGTACAGGAGCCCCATGAAGGTTACACAGGCATCGTATCCCCTGGGACCCGGGTGACAGATGGTTGGGAGCTGCCATCTGGGTGCTGGAACCCAAACCCAGGTTCTCTCCAAGAGCAATAAGTGCTCCTAACTGGTAGAGCCATTTCTTCAACCCACATAAAAGTATCCGGGAAGGAGAAAACAGAGTTTCAGGACCTTCCAGACACAACATTACATAGTTTTGCTTATTATCCATCTGTCAGATTTTTGCATTTGTATTTGATTTGGTGTATACCTGGTTGGCTTCTGAAGGAAAAGTGGGAAGGGGAGAATACAAGGTCATATTGTAACTGAATTGATGGGGAGAATCTTGAGAGACCCCAAAGTAGATCTGATGAGTAGACTCTATGAAAAAATATTTTTAATATGGATAATTTCAAACACATATGAAAGTATATAAATAATGTAAATGATAACTTATAAATATCAATAAATAATAAATACAAAAAAGAAAGATTATTTATTAAATATAACACCAGCATTCTCCATAATTGAGTCCAGTGTTTAGTCAAATTATAGCTCATTTTTAATAGCTTGAGTCAAGGTACAGATAAGGTTCATATTTTGTAATTGATATATGCACATTGACATGCACATATAATTAATTGGTGCATAATTTATATGTAATAGAACTTAAAGTTCATAAATATATACTTTGAATTTTGACAAATGATTTGTGCCTGAGTAGTCACTATAATAATATAAATGTTTTTTGAATGATTTTGCATCATTCTAAAATTTATCCATACTAATCTGTAATTTTCCCACATCTACATACTACTCTTGTCTGTCCATAGACAACCAAATGGTGTTTTTTGCTACTAAATATTAGCTTTCATATTTCTAAAGTTTTATGTAAATATAATTAAGCTAACATACATAAATTGTTTTTCTAACATTTTTTTTACTTAGCATAATGCTTTAATTTTTTTGACTTATTTATTTTTTATGTGTATGGTGCATGCATGTGCTACACATACATGTTTAAGCAAAGGCCAGAGGAGGGTGCCAAATTCCCTGGAACTGACCTTATGGATGGCAGAAAGCCTCTGAGTGCTGTGAACTCAACCCAGTCCCTTACAAGAGCAACAAGTGCTCTTAACCATGGTGCTGCCTCTCCAGCCTTTAGCAGATTCATCGATGAATTCTTGCTAAGTCATGGGCATTTTTTTTGTTGGGGTGGTATTCCGTTTTAAGACTATACCCCACTTTATTGGCTTATCGTGTGGAGGGATATTGGCTGTTTGCAGTTTCCAAATACCTGGAAAGTTTTTGTGAACAAGATTTGGAACGAATGCGTGTTTTCATTTCTTGTGGGTATGTGAGAAGATTTAACTATATGAGGAGCTGTCAGGTTGTTTTCCTACAACTGTGTGACTTGCATGGCAATACTGTACTGCAGTTACTGGTGCTCTGCGTCCTCAACAACATATAATATTTTGGTTTAGCTGGAATTAAAATTTCTTGTGATTATTAGTGTTTGTGTAGTTGAAATTTGCATCTTCGTGATACTGGACACTATTCCAAGTGCATATTTCCCTGCTGTGTATCTACTTCTGTAAAGTATTCATCATTACTTGTTGAGTTTATTAATTTTTAAGAGTTCTTGACATAATTTAGATGCCAACTCTTTGTCAAATATTTTTTCCAACTTTAGTTTGCATTTCATATATTAACAGGATATTTTAAAGAAGAAAAGTTAATTTTTATCCAGTTTGCAAATGTTTTCTTTCGGGGTCTGTCAGAGAAATCATGTCCTGTGTTTTTGTTTATAGTTCCAAAAAATATCCTGGAATTTGGAGGCACAGATGATAAATATTATAGGCCATACTGGCTCAACTGCTTAATCCTGCTCCTATGGCTGGAAAGAAATTATATACAATATATATACATGGTTGTAATCCTAAATTAACTTTATTTTTAAAAATAGGCACCTGCTTTCTAGTTCCCTAAATTTGAAGAATTGGTGTTTAGATTTTATGTTTATGTCAAGTTAATTAGTATTATGAATTAAGGGTTGATACTTATTTTCATCGAATATGGTAATCTGTTATTTATTGAAAGATTACTTTTTTTTTCTGTGAAAAAAAATCAGTTGGCCTATATATTTGGCTTTTTACTTTTGGACTCTATTCTATTGCTGTGTGTTGTCAATATATCAGAAATCATACTATCTTGATTCCTGTAGCTGAACAGTAAATCTTGAAATAAAGAAGTTTTAAGTTCTTCAGTTAAAAAAAAAATATTTTGGTGGTTTCATATGTGTAACATTTTAATATAAAATTTAAGTTCAGGTTGGGTGTAGTGCCACATGCCTTTAATCCCAGCACTCGGGAGGCAGAGGCAGGCAGAGCTCTGTGAGATTGAGTCTGGTCTACAGAGTGAGTTCTAGGACAGTAAGAACTACATAGTGAGACCCTGTCTCTGGGCCTGGGCGGGGGAGGGTCCACATTATTCCTTGAAACTATAATTTGAGGTAGGAGAATGGCCATGAGTTCAAGACCAGCCTGGGTGAAGGCTAGATTTTTCTGGCTTCATTTCTGACTAAAAGCAACTTAGAGGAAAGGGTTTATCTCACAATTCCACAGTTACAGTCTCTCCTTGAGGGGAAATCGAGGCAGTTACTACTCGCATCACATCCACAATCAAGAGCAGAGACATAGACAGATCATTGCTTGCTTCTGCTTACCACTTTACTCTGGCTTCCCTCTGTCCTGTGTAGTTCAGGATCCCCTGCCCACAAAATGGTGCTGCCTGCAGTGGACTGGGTCTTCCCAGAACAGTTAACTATCAAGACCAGCCCTTCTACAGAGATGTCCATAGACCAACCCTGTTATGAGTAGGTTTTTCCTTCCGGTCTGGTCCCACCACCATGTCAGCCCCAAATAACACACAGAGACTCTGTATTATATATAATGCTGTTGGCCAGTTACTAGTTTCTTATCGGCTAGCTCTGTCTTAATTATTAACCCATTTCTATTAATCTAAGTATTTCCATGTGGTCTCACCAGAGAGAGGGGCAGGCATTCTGCTCTCTCTGTCTTCCATCTTGAATCTCCTCCCTATAACTTCCTCTTTCCTCCTAGTCTCCTAGTCCTGCCTATCTTGCTTTCCTATTGGCCAACAGTGCTTTATTCATTAACCAATAAGAGATACTTAGTTACAGAATGACATCTCCCATCACTACCATATGGAGATTTATTACTTAGAGACTCTTCCCAGATGATTCTAAGCTGTAGCAAGTTGATGGGGGTTTGTTTTTGTTTGTTTGATTTTGACTTTTTACAAGACAGGGTTTCTCTGTGTAGCCTTTGCTGTCCTGGAGCTCACTTTGTAGACCAGAACTCACAGAGGTCTGACTGCCTCTGCCTCCCCAGTACTGGAACTAAAAGTGTGTACCACCACCACATAACTGGAAGTTGATATTTTAAATTTGACTAACATTAGACTATGATATAAGGGCCTCTTTTTTTATTTTTTACTATTGAGTCTTATTCATAAAAGTGACTGCTGTATTGTCAGTTTAGCTGATTATTTGATTTCATACAGTAGTGGGGTTTTTTTTGAGATTTATTTTTAAGCTATTTGTATGTGTGTTGTTTTTGTGCATATATGTGGTGCTTTGCAGAGGCCAGAGAACATCAGGTCTCTTGGACCTGGAGTTAGAAGCAGTTGTTAAGCCACCACCAGATGTGGGTGCTGGGAACCAAACAGTACAAGCCTCTTTATTCACCCCTGAGCCAACGGCGCTCCAGTCCAGCAGTGGTGTGTCATGGATACCAGTTTAGGGAAAATTTTGTTAAGCTTATCTCTGAAATGTCTTTTTTGATGATATTGTAAATGGTGTTCATTTTTAAGTTTTCATTATTCAACTGTTGGCTTATAAAGTTGATTGTGATAAATTTATTAACTTGTGTTCTGATCTTGTTCTATTAAATGTAGTAGCTAATAAATTCTTCAAGTTTTTTTTTTTTTTTTTTTTTTTTGTGTGTGTGTGTGTGTGTGTTCCTTTTAGGTACACAAATTTGTCATCCCTGAGTAAAGTGGTTTACTTTTCTTTTAATTCGAATGCATTTTATTTCTTACTGTACTGCTTTAAACTTCCATTAGCAACAGTATTTTCACCATTACGGTAATGGTAGCTATAGGCTTTTTATGAAATGCTTCTTACCAGGTTGTTTACCCCTCTTGTTTAACTTTGTTGACTTTTTAATGATCATGAATGGACAAGGAATTTTGTTAGATGTGTTTTCTGCATCTTTTGAAATGGTTCTTCCAGTGAATGTTAAATTTACATCCCTGGAACAAGCTCTTTTTAACTATGATATTGTTACAGTTTATGAGTAAATACTGCATTTAAGTAATTTGATCTGTAATTTTATTGTGATATCATTGTTTGTTGTTTGTTTTTGTTTTTTGGGTTGGTTTTTCGAGACAGGCTTTCTCCTTGTAGCTTTGGAACCTGACATGGAACTGGCTGTGTAGACCAGGCTGGCTTTGAACTCCCAGAGATCCTACTACCTTTCCTTCCCGAGTGCTGGGATTAAAGGTGTGCGCCACTACTGCCCAGCTCATTGTTTGGTTTTAATATCAGGAGAATCCTGTCTCAAAAAGATTTGGGAAGATCCTTACTTCCTCTGTTTTGCAAGTATTTGCATATATTATTCTTTTTCTGGTTCAGTGGATTTTTATCAGTAAAACCCAGTAGATTTATAGTTTTTGTTACAGGAAGTTTTAAATTATAAATTCAGTTTTTTAAAACATGTATAAGACTACTTAGATTTTCTGTTTCTTTTTTTGGATTTCTTTGAAGTTGTTCCATTTAAAGTTGCTAAAAAATTCGTTTGTAGTCCTTTAATATCTGTTGGGTCTGTAATAATGTTCCTTCTGCCATTTTGGGGTGGAACTTTCTGTAAAAGTCTATCTTGTCAAATTTGTTAATATTGTTTTCAGATCTCCTATATAGTGCTATTAATTTTATGGTTTTATTGTATTGATAACTGAGAGAAAAGTGCTGATATTTTAACTAACATTGCCGTCAAGGTTAGTTAAATGTCTCGTTAGTCAAAGTTTGTCTCATGTGTCCTAGACTTTATTATAGGGTTGTTAGACTATATTTTAGGGTTGTTACAGCTTTATGATGAAATGGCTTATTATCATTATTATTTAATTACCATCAAATAGTACATTTTATGTTTGGTAGAATTCCTTGCCTGGCATAGTAAGAATCACTTGTGCTTTGTTGTAATTAGTATTTTGATGTCGTGTCATTTTCTGTTGTTTTTCTTTAAACATATATCTTTATATTTGTGATCTGTTGTTTGCAGCATATAGTTAGATCTTGTTATTTTACTTAATTTGAGAATCTGGCTCAACTCCCCCCAGCTATTTCCCTTTCTTTGAATCTTCATGGCTTCATCCATGCTAGGCAAGTACTTTGCTAGTAAGCTATGCTTCTAGCCCACATTTTGCTTTTCCTGCGATATTTAATGTTGTTATTGATTGATGCTTTTTATTTGTCCCACCGTTAAAATGGTTTCTTTTCTTCTTTCTTTTGGATTAAGTTTTTAAAATTCTGCTTATAAGAGCTGTTAGCTTATTATACTTCCAGAGAGTTTGATACATACTTTAAATTTATACCTTCAAATAGCTGCTATTTCACCTATAAGACTGATTGTCAATTTTCATTTCCCTTCTTTATGTCATTTTACTTCTTCATTGTAAATGCTACAACATATTAAGTTTTAAGCAATAGCTTTTAAAATATGTGCTTGTTGCTGGGTAGTGATGGCCTTTAGTCCCAGCACTCACGAAGCAGAGGCAGGTGGATCTCTGTGAGTTTGAGGCCAGCCTGGTCTACAGAATGAGTTTCAGGACAGCCAAGGCTACACAGAGAAACCCTGTCTTGAAAAAACAAAACAAACAGAATGTCCTTGTTTTGAAGTTTCATTAGAGCAGAGTTAAATGAACTTAAAGACATGGCCTTCTAGATCTCCCTTTGAGTCTTCAGTAGGTCATTCTCTTCTCTACAAAATAAAAAAACACAAGTCGCCAACCCCCCTAAAGTTCTTTGTACCTTTGTGGAATTTTACCGTGAGATGGGAGCTTGGTATTCAGAGAGAACTAAGGAATTCCCTATGTGAGCCCGAGAGTCCTCCTTCCTATTTCCCCCCCCCCCCCCCCGGGGAACCAGGATGGTGCTCTCCTCAGTTTAGCAAAAGTGACATATTCTGCCAGGCTTCTCCCTTCATTTGCTGTGGTCAGAATGTGCCATGAAGCACAAGTTAGGAGATTGTTCAGTTTACTCCTTTATAAATTAGCAGACAGTAGAGTTTACTTCATTGAAAGTTCAGAGAGTGTAGAATTTATTTTATTGGTTTGTGATTCCATCTCTCAAAGACTACTTGCTGTCCCTAGCTCTGTGTAGTTCAACAATATATACCCCCCCACCCACATATGCACTCTTCCAGATGTTTACTATAGTGAATGGACAAATCTGGTAATCTTCATTCTTGTGTCTCACTGTGTGGACCAACCTGGCCTTGAACTCACAGATCTATCTGCATGTACCCATGGCCCTCTTTTAAGACTTTAATCTAGACATTTTTCTTCATATCTGTTTTCTTGTAACTTTTATTGAAGAAATTGTGTTGACTCAGTCCAGGTTTTGCTGAGGGCATACCATCATATAATTTGGTGTCTTTTTCTGTTTTACATCTTATAAAGTACAAATATAAAGCAGTTGATTCTAGAATAAGATATCTTTGGAGGCTGGCTAACTCTGTTAAGAGTGGGCTGTCCTATACTTAAATGTATTTAGCATGTCCGTGGCCTTTACCCACTAGATGTCAGTAGAACCCCTTCCTCAGTTGTGATGACTAAAAATGACTCCAGATGTCAAGTGCTTTTAGGGCCATGATCTGCTATGAAAAATTGAAGCTGCCTAAAGTACACGACCTACTTCAGGAATGTGAAAACATCTGCTTAACAATCAAGTGATACCACCATTTTAGATAGGAATATAATTATTCAGCATAGTACCATAGACATTCTTAAGAGAATGTATGAAAAAAATTAGAAATGTATAAGTTGATGCTTCACAGAATGGGTGGTGATTTACAGGCAACTAAAGAAAGTGAATTACCATTTTAGAAGAGAAAAATGTTAGAAACAATTATAACAGATAATGGTAGAAACACAAATAATTTCTTTTCCAATTATAGG
Organism: Phodopus roborovskii; assembly: GCF_943737965.1. Classification (NCBI taxonomy): domain Eukaryota; kingdom Metazoa; phylum Chordata; class Mammalia; order Rodentia; family Cricetidae; genus Phodopus; species Phodopus roborovskii. Next base: position 10,129,778 of record NW_026126424.1, on the reverse strand, counting down.
TTGCTTACAGAATGTTTTTCTGCAACTTGTTGAACAATTTGAAATGTTGCATTTCTGCAGTAGATCCAAAGATGGATTTTACTTTTGAGAGGTGGGTTTTATAATAAACCAATAATTTTATGTAGAAGTGTATTATTTCAGTATTGTACTTTTTATGCTTAAACTTATTTGTGTTATATAAAGTTACTTTAAAATATAAACCAGGATGCTGGGCAGTGGTGGCACATGCCCTTAAACCCAGAACTCAGGAAGCAGAGGCAAGTGTATCTCTGTTAGTTTAAGGCCAGCTTGGTCTATGGAGCGAGTTCCAGGACAAGCTCCAAAGCTACACAGAAACCCTGTGTTGAAGAAAATAAGGAAGGAAGGAAGGAAGGAAGGAAGGAAGGAAGGAAGGAAGGAAGGAAGGAAGGAAGGAAGGAAGGAGAAAGAAGATGTAAACTAGGAAAGATTTATAAGGTAACCCTTTCAACTTAAAAATGGACTTATTTTTATGAGCATTTGCAAATATCCTTTGGATGAAGAATGGTAGCTAATATATGTTAGACGATTGAAGGATTAAGATTGTAAGATACCAGAATTTCCCATGAACAACCCTACATATGTAACCATCTCATATTCATTGATCTTTTTTGTGTCAGGTTCTGTGGACAGTAGTTGGCTGTTTGGATAAGGGTGGGAGTTGAGTCAGATCTACTGTAGAAAATGTAAACAACCATTCAGGGCAGATAGAGCCTTTTTGTTGGTTTTCATGACAGGGTTTCTCTATGTAGCCCTGCCTGTCCTGGAATTCACTCTGTAGATCAGGCTGACCATGAACTCACAGAGATTCCCTGCCTCTGCCTCCGGCTGGGATTAAAGGTGTGTGCCACATACTTTCTTCTCTTGATGTAATTGGCCTTGAGAATCTGTTCTGCTGTTGGTATTCTTCAGTTTTGAGTGCCCTGTGGCTTCATGAGTTGTTCATGCTGCTGCATTATTCTTCTCCAATGTTGTTTACAGAATTTTTTTTACATGTCTTAGATATTATTATTGCTTTCAATTTTGATATAGTTAAATTTGGAGCCTTATGAGTACATTTTAAACAATTAAATAGGAAAGACAAAAAACTGTGACACTAAGTGACCAAGGAGTACCTCTGTTCTCTACTTGTTTTTTGCTAGGTAACAACTCAACCTCTACATTGATCCCCCTCCCCCGCCCCAATTCTGTGCCTCCCCCTCTTTTCTCTGGCTGTTGGAGTCTACTGTTCTAGCTTCCTTATCTACAATTCCATCTTATACTTTTTCATTCCCTGTCTCCTGTTTTTTCCTCCCCCTTCTCTCCACAGTTGTCTTTCTCACACCTTATACACTTCTGTCTTTCTCCTGACTCCTGGTGCCCCTTTCTCTCTACCAGATACTCGTTCATCTTATTGGTCAGTGACAAAACCAGGTGCATTTAAATCAGAACACTGTCTTCTTTTTCGTTGGTTGCATGGGGGTGATTGGTGGTGTGTGGGAAGTCAGTGAGATATGTTCTTATGTAGCCCCGACTGGCCTGCAACTCAGGTAGCAGAGACTGTTGATCTACCTGCCTTTATCTCCTGAATGCTAGGATTACAGGAGTGTACCACCAAGCTCAACTCAGTCTTCTCAGTGGAATGACCGATAAGTACAAAGAGAATTGAATAAAACAAGCGAGGGGGGTATTTGAGTTAGTAAAAGGACTTCCTAACATTTCCTCCCCAAATGTGTGCTTTTAACTTTAGCTGTTCCATCCTAACACCCTTTATCCTTGAGGATGCCTTTCCTCTTAGCTCACTTTACAAGTTCAGATCACATCAGTTTCCATGCTGAAAGTCTTTAGTACATTTTTTCCCCAATGCAATTAAAAGGTACTATAATTTTAGGGTTTCCTGAATACTTGTGGCATAAACTTGGTAGTGTTAAAAACCCAGTGTGGATCTAAAGTAACCAAGCAATTGCATTTTTTCCCCTCCAAGTTACACCAAAGGGGCTGTATTTCTTGTAACAATTGGAAGACAATAAGTGTCTCTTTTTCACAGTTTTCTCTTGTCTCAGTGCCCCACTTGTTTGCCCTGTGGCATTCGCCTCTTATTTTCTGGTCTCCTTTGGTCCCTCTCTTTTCTTCCTTCTGTCTTTCTTTGTTTCTCCTTTGGTTTTTGTTACCTTAACTCTACACCCGCAGTTTCTTTCCACCTTTCCTCACATTGCCCTCCATCCTTTCTCTCCCACATCGGATCATTTTTCTATGTCCCCACTATTCCCTCAGGTACCCTCCCCGTGTTTTCCTCTCCGTGTGCTGAAATTCTGGGGACCCTTTGAATTTTTGTTGGATTTTTTTTTTTTTTTTTTTTTTTTTTTTTTTGAGGCAGGTTTTTCTGTGTAACACACAGAGTTTCTCTCTGTATCAGCTCTGTATCAGCTCTGGCTGTCCTGGAACTAGCTCTGTAGACCAGGCTGGCCTCAAACTCTGCCTGGCAATTGCTGGGATTAAAGGCGTGAACCATCACCTCGCCACCACCGCGCAAGCCAGTTGTAGCTCATTCCTTTGGAAAGGTGTTGGGCTAGGTTGTGTTACTTATCACCTGTGAGCCTTCATCTCCCTCTTTTATCACTCGGGGGTTGTCAATGGGGGATGAAAGTGGTCCAGGAAATACAGATTCATCATTCGAGACCGCTCATCAGCCAAATCCAGTTCTCAGGTGACTTTTCCTGACAAAAATTGTTGACAGACTATCACACCCTGGGCTCCTCTACCTGCTGTGTGCGCTGCCCCCGCCCCCGCGCCTGTGAGCCAATGGTCTGGGCTCCAGGGGGTGGGCTGAGGCGGGATGAGGGTGGGGTCAGGGCGGAGAAGCTCTGCTGCAGCTGCCTGGCTGCAGTGCTGCCTTAGCCCGGCATGGGGGATGGAGGCAGCAAGTTTCAGCTCTAAGCGGCCACCGCCGCAAGGCCGTGAGAGGAGTTCTGGAGTCGGCACGGGGGATACAGGATGGAGCCCCGGGGTGAGTGAGGGGCGGTGGTGCTCGTTCTCACTGAGGCTGCTGGGTTGGGGATCCTGTGAAAATATCTGGGTTTGAATATGAGCTTTGGACCTGGACTGTGAGCACCGACGCCGACCTGCAGGGGTGAGCAGCCGGTGAGGTGACCCAAGTGAAGACGGGAGCATATTTTCCTACCCGAGTACTGAAACTTCACACCTTGTAACTCCTTTAATTCTCGGGACAGGTCCATGACCCTTCAGCTCATTTCTCACACAGGAAAGGTGAGGTTAAAAGCTGTCCAAACAGAGAGGTGGTTGACAGTATCAAGGCTTAAACCTAGGCGCCCTTGTGACAATCCCTGCTCTTGAGCAGCCTGCTCCCACCAACCCGCCTGCAATTCTCACTCAAGTTGGGTGCTCAGTTCCAAGGTATTTTAGGCGTTCCATCGTGCGTATTGTTCTCATCTGTTTTGTCTTTAGAGGGGTTTTTCTTTTTGAGCGCACCCCAGTGTCGTGGTGTGTTCTAATTCTGCCTTGGATATTTTTGGAGGTTTGATGGTTTTAATTTTAAAATGTTTTAGGAGGTATGTGCTCAGGATTGAAGGGGGATTTCTAGTGGCTGATGACAGTTTCTGCTTATCAGTTTTTCACTCTTGAGAGAATTCACCAAACACTTTTTTGGAGAACAGGACGTCACCTGCTAAGGCTTTCGACTCTGTGCTTGTATCTCTTGTCTGTTGTGTCCTTTTGTCCGTCGCTATCAGTGTTTACCGTCCCTTTTCGTTTCTTTATTCTTTCCTCTGTATTTAAGTCAGGGATGGGGACCATGCACTTTGGCGTTGGGTAGTTTTTGGCTGGTCAGAAGTGAGCCTTCCCTGCCAGGAATGCTAAACATTCTGGAGGCGTAGGAGGCAGGGCAGCTTTTTTTTTTTTTTTTAATTCCTCCCCATTTTCTCCCACCCCCACCTTTTTTAATTTTTATTTTTAAATTATGCTGGGTTCAAACTGCACAATAACGAAATGTATATGTGTTGTATATCTTACTTTAGAAATTGTTAAGGGTAAAGCTGTTTCTGACATGTTCCTATTCCGTTTTTTGTAGCATGCTTTAAAAACGTATGAAGATCTTTAAACTTGACTCGTGTGGAGGCTTTTTTTTTCCCCCCCAGTGCCTTTGAGTAGATTCTCATAAACTCAGAAGTTATGCTGAAATAGCAGATTTCTGACGTTATACAACTTTTAAAGTTTAAGTAGTAAGATATTTGGGGGAGGTTTTACATTCCAGTTAGCTCTCTGTTCTATCATATACATTATGGAGTGTGTGAGGGCATTTTGATTGACACGGACTGCTGAAGACTAGTTAGAGTCGCCATTTGGGAGTTTAGGAAATTTGCGTGCACATTTTTTCCCTAGTGGTTAGTTGGGCCCAGGTCCGCCTGCCATGCTTTCCCATTGAGTCTGAATCCCCATTTGTCATGCACATATGATGTAGAGCTTAGAGTATACAAAGTAGGTTTTGTATGTTCATTTTCTACTCCCTATAAAATTCTTTCAGACATAGATAATGCAGTTTCTAATGTTTATGGCTTAGAGTTGGAAGAGAGGAGAATTAGTTTCACAAGTATTTTCGTTCAGCAGTCTGTTTGCACAGTTCAAACTTCAGTTGGAAGCATTTACTAGGTTTCCATGAAATCAGTTAAGCTTTTGGAATTGTTTCCAGTCCTATATTTCTTGTTTACAGTCTATAGACTTATGAAGCCACAGCTTGTTTATTACTTAAATATGCTTAAGAACAATTTCCCACAATAAAGTACTCTGGTAATAATAGTCACAATTACTGAGTCTTCATGCCAGGCACTGTGCTAAGTACTTTCCATGCATTACTATCTAATTTAATTAAATTACCAGTTGCAATCTGTTATTAACTATACCTTATATTACCACTAACCAGAGAATATTCATTTGGCGCATGGGAAAGTAGTGTGTAGGATCTTGCAAAGTGTATATTGTCCAAACTTTCTCATTGTCATAGTTCAATTATGAAAGTGTGATTTTAATTTTAAATGTCTTTTCAATAGTAATGTTGAGAAAAATTATAAAAAACTTTCTAAAAATTTGTACATTTAGTATAATATATATTTAATATATTCGAATTCCGATGTGTGTTCGATTGTGTGTTAACAGATTTTCTAAGTCTGGTCTAAAAGTTAGAAGCCTTTTTGAAAGAGGGTTACAACTTTGAGTTGCTAATTTGACACAAATTGTTCCGTTCCTTTTACTCATGAATTGTTTTTAAACTTGTTACCTCTTTTAATTCTTCAAGTCTTTATCAGTGACTGTGATGAATTGTCTAGTTTACTAAATTTAAAGACTCCATAAATAAGCAGAAAGACTTTATTGTGTGAACTGCAAAGTTGATAAAGTTTGGTAGACAGTAGCCTTCTCAGTGATACATAAAAGATCTTCCCAGACTAGGTACTTGACTATTATTCTATTTATTTTTGTTAGTTGAAAGGGATACTTTAATATTAGTGACCCAAAATTGTCCTGGGTTCATTTTGGAAATTACACACTTAAGGAATAATTTGAGATTTAAAGCTAGTTTAAATATAAAAAAACATATGCTTAAATAATAATGAAATTGACAAAAGACATTGAGTAAAGAAATCTTTAAAACTATTAAAAAGTAATGAGGCATCCTATTTATATAATTAGAAGAAGTAATAATAGAAATAGAACTTTCAGGCCTAGGGTGATGGCACATGGCTTTAATCCCAGCACTTGGGATAGGAGGCAGAGGCAGGTGGATCTCTGTGAGTTCGAGGACAACCAGGGCTACTCAGAGAAACCCTGTCTTGAAAAAACAAAACTAAATAAAAGAAATGCAACTTTGATTTTTGTTTTATTTAATCTTGTGCCTTAATATAATTTCATATTCTTCTTTTTGAGAATGTTTTAGGGATAGAATTTTAAGTGATTTTCCCTTAAATATTACAGCATAGTTAATTTCCTGGTTTCTATAAAATTGTTACAATAAATTTACATGCCTATTCATTACTGTCCTTGCTAATTCGTTCATTTTGCAGATAGTTCAACATAGGCTATCACTAATATGCTTACTGTGTTATAAGCATAGAATACAAAGTTAGCAAACATTTATGGTCTTGATCATAGCCTAGACAAAGAATCATAGGATAAGCCATCTATTTGAACTATAGTAATATAAGGTAAAAGTTTTGGATACTACAGAAGGACTACTGGAGATTGTGTTTTGGTGTGGCATGCCAGTGCTATAGGAAGATTTCTTCTGACAGTGACTTTTGAGCTGACAGAGAAAGTAAACCAAGGAGGAAGGAGTGTCCAGGAAAATGAAACCTCAGGACCCTCAGCTAAAAAGAGATAGCTCAGAGCCTAAGAGAACACACTTCTCTTGTAGAAGTAAGTTTGGTTTCCAGTAGCCATGTGAGGCAGCACTGCCAGTAACTCCTGCTCCATGGGGATCTAGGCCAGTTTCTGTATATATATGTATGTGTGTATGTGTATGTATATGTATGCATACACATATAACTGAAAGTAAATAATAATAAAAGTAAATAAAACATGAAATAGAATAAGAATATATAAATGTATCACATGGGCCCTTATAATATGTGTTTTGTGAAACAAATGCATTTATACACGTACTATATATAAAAATGACAATGTGTATACTAGTTGTGCATAATTAATTTATGCTGTGTTTATAGTAAACAAACTGAAAATGAAAAGGGTGTGTGTGGCAAGATGTGAATCTAGATAATTTTGCAGAGGCAGGTGGGAGCCAGCTATCATTGTGGACCTCATAGATCATGGCATTTACTTATGTCCTTTTGAAAAGTATTGAGCAAAGAAGGAATACTAAGAGTATATGTTTTAGAGGTTCATGTCACAGAAATGGAAGTAGACACATCCTTAGGAAATTAGTATAGTAGCTTAATAAGAAATAATGGTAGTTCATTAGTATAGTAGCGGCGAAGGTAAGAGTGAATAGATGGATGGATGGATGGATGGATGGATGGATGGATAGGAAATTACAAAAAAATCTATTATGCTGATGTGTGAAAAACAATGTATTTTACATATAACAAAGGTTATTACTTGAAACTTTCCTCTGTTTATTACATGGAGGTTCAGTTTTCAGTCATTCTGAAAGTATCCAAATGCAGCATATTTGGAAAACTTTTTAATAATGTTTGAGCTAATTTAATTCCTTCTCCCCTCCCCCCTTAAATGAGACAGGATCTCTCTACATAGTCCTGGTGTCCTAAAACTTAGTATGTGTCCAGGCTGGCCTCGAACCCACAGAGATCTTCCTGCCTTCTGCCTTAGGAGTGCTAGGATTAAAGGTGCTACCACCACCCAGCCACCTCTCCCCTCTGTTGTTTCCTTTATGATTTCAAGAGATACAACTAAAATTAGGACTTTGAATTCTGGAACAATTATATAAAGATGAAAGACAAAAAAAAATTGAATTTCAATAGATTGGGATTAGATGTCTTAACAGAAAACTTTTCCATTTTGTGACCTCTTCATATAAGCCTGTAGATTAGTTGTATAGGTTACACATCTGGAATTACATATTTGGTATAAGTTTTTCCTTATACCAAATATTGCCCCTTTACTACATCATCCTGAAATTACAAAAAAAAAAATAATAATCTCATAATCACACATTTATTTGTCCAGTCATGGTAAAAGATTACTGGACATCTTTTGAGCTTCTTTCAATAAAGAAATGTTCTTGGCAAACTTTGATAAGCTAGCTAGATACATGTACATGTATATGCATTCTCAGAAAATTACTCTTAATTGAGCGAGTGTGCTGACTGAACACTTGTATATCATTCTTTCATCTGACTCTGGCAGTAATCTCTGGCACAGGTGGGGTCAGTATGTTCTCCATAAATGAGCATAGCACAGTGAAGAAATGATTTAACAGCTTGTGAGGTCACACAGTAAGTGGGAGATGAAGATTTGGGAAACATTTCTCTCAAAATATATTTCATCTTTAGTTTTGAAGACAAGTCTGCAAAGGGCAGATAGACCTTCTACTAAGTGATACATCGGAAGTATCTTTACAATTAAAAAAGAAAAACACTGTATCTTAAGAATTAAAGCCAGGGTCTGGAGAGATGGCTCAGCAGTTAAGAGCACTGGCTGCTCTTCCAGAGGACTCAGGTTCAATTCCCAGCACCCACATGACAGTTCACAATTGTCTATATAACTCCAGCTCCAGGGGATCTGGCATCTTCACAGAGACATACATGCAGGCAAAACACCAGTGCACATAAAATAAAAATAAATTATTTTTAAAAAGAAGTAAAGCCAAGTAATTATGAGCACAAATATATATGCATTTTAGCCTCTGAACCTCCGGTCCCTTGCAGTGTGAAATGAAAGAAAGGTAGTTTGCACATCCTAGGGATTGCTCATCATAGAAAGTTGTCAGAATTGTAGATGCTTAACAGAAGTTAAACACTTAACAGAAGTACAGTGTTTAAAACTAGAATGCTGAAGTGGAGGGTGGGATATTTGTGAAACCTAGTATGATGTTTCTTGGCTGATACAGTGTTTTTCTCCTCTCTTTTGTTTTTTTATCCCCTTAAGGATTTCAGTTTTTCTGACTGTTAAATGAGAGGATGATTGCTCACAAACAGAAAAAGGCAAAGAAAAAACGTGTTTGGGCATCAGGCCAACTCTCTGCTGCTATTACACCTTCTGAAATGGGGCTCAAGTCTGTAAGTTCCAACTCCGTTTTTGATCCGGAATACATCAAGGAGCTGGTGAATGATATCAGGAAGTTCTCCCATATGCTACTATATTTGAAAGAAGCTATCCTTTCAGGTTTGTTAACTGCTTTCTCAGTACTCTTACGGGCTAGTTTGTAAAAAAGTACCAGCCTAGTCATGGATAAATATGTGTACACTGGCAAGAACAGGGCATTCTTCGTTACTGATTTTATGACTCCCCCTCCCCCATGTTAAATGCTTACATTGTAAACAATTTTGTAATCAGATAACAGTACAATACATAATAAAAACCTTGTAAGGTGTGAGGGAACAAGAGTGCGCATATGCGCACACACATACTCTCTCCCTCTCACACACACACACACACACACACACACACACATAAACACACACATATTCAGTTTGGGTTTTGAGCAGTTGAGTATGTTTTATGTGGGCTCACTTGAAAATACTGGAGTTTTAACACTCCTGGTAACAGTAATGCACTTACTGATCTGTGATACGCAGATTAACACTTGTAATTTACATTGCTGACTCTTTTATCTAAAATTGGCTTTTCATATTTTTGTCAAAATTTAATCCAAATTTGACATTTGATTAATTTTTTTCTTAATAAATTTATGTTTTGATGATCTGTAATCTTGAAATAAGAAATCAGCACCTAATTTATTTTCTTGCCTAATTAAAATGGGTAATGAAGCATGAGGTTTGATTATATATCACTGACTTGACTGGAGAACCTAAGTCTTCCAACTATTAGTGCCACATTAATATCCACATTTGGCATCAGTGACAATTAGTGGTCCAGAGACCACCCTCTTCAGACACAGAGAGTGGACATTCCTGATGTTTATATGACCCCCTTGGGCCTTCATAGGAATTTACCAGATTTCAGTAAATATATTTGGGCATATAACTAGAACACTTACTTTCTAAAACCACATCTTGTACAGAATTTGTTTTCTTTCTAACTTAATTATAATTGTCAATTTGAAATTTCCTGAATAATAGACTGAAATAAAAGGTTCAAAATTTTAGTACTTAAATTTGCTCTTATATAAGAAATTGCATAAATATTATTAAGAAATTGCTCACAGTCCTGTTTATTTTTTAATAGCTTGATCCATGGATGATTGGATGGCAGTAAAGCTAGAAAGATCCCCTAAACACATTGTTATGCTCACAACACATCTAGACAAAATGACACACCTGCTGTTCACTCAAAGAAGTAAGGCTTCATAATAAAGCCTTGTTTTTAAATAGGTTACTTTTTAAGTTGTCATTTTTATTCTTTTTGGAATATAGTCCATTACTGATTGGTTTTAAAGGTTATCTACAATGGTATCTTAAGTAATATGTTATTTAGCTCAGCATATGGTAGGGTATAATTTAATTTTTCCAATTAAGTATGTTTTAGTTAATATGAATGAATTGTGTTAAAATTTCTATTGGTATTTATATTTCTTAGGAAATTTATATTTTTTCAAATCCACATCTTACATAGTTTTTCTTTATTTCACACATTTAAAATGGTGTTTTATATCAACTTGTATCAACTTTTTGTCTAAAAATTTGAGCTTCAACATGTGAGTAGATAGCTCAGAGTCAAAGAAGATTCTCAGTGGTTCTCAGTAAGAATAGAAAGGTGGTTATAAGTATAAGATACAGAAGGAGACTACTCTTTGAGATAAAAGGCTTCATTTAGGCGAGGTGGTGATGGTGTACACCTTTAATTCTGGCATCCAGGAGGCAGAGGCTGGGACAGACTTCTGAGTTCAAGCCTAACCTGCTCTACAAAGAGAGTGCAGGATAGTCAGGGCTACACAGAGAAACACTGTCTCGAAAAACAAAACCCCAAAAAAGGTATATGTGGAAGTAGATTCATTCAGTGAACTTGAATTTAAATGTTGGTGTGCACATTATTCTTTTAGTAAGAAAGTTAGCACTTAGACAATAGATTATTATTGAGTTTTTTAAATTGGGTTTTTTTTTTTTTTTTTTTTTTTAATGAATAAACAGCATCTAGTATGGCAGTTCCGTGGATAAAGTACTTGTCTCACAAGTATGACAATGAGAGTTTGGGTGCTCAGAACCCATATGGAAGCCAGGCAGACACAACGGCCTCCAGTGATTGGAGCTGGTGGCAAAGACAGGGCTTTAGGGACAAGCTGGCCAGCTGGACTGATGGTGACTGGTAAGCTGTGTTCAGTAGGATGCCCTCTGAACTTACAATTAAACAGCTCCTTAAAGTGAAAGATCTGAGGACTGAACCCGCACATACTCTGCCTAAGATAAGTGATAGAGTTTGATTTTCCTTCCACCATTATCTCCAAGGTGAGGTTCCCCTGTAGTCTTACACAAGTAGCAGGTGTGGAATTTTAAGTTTGAGATTTCTATCTAGTATCATTAAGGTATATTATGAATAATTATAAGGATAAATTGTGTATCTTATATTAAAAGGCAGAAGGTACTCACTTATGTACATGTACTTAATTATGTAGATTTATGTTTTCGTTTGTTTTGGTTTTTTGAAATAGGGTCTCTCTGTGTAGCCTTGGCTGTCCTGGAACTCACTCTGTAGACTAGGCTGGCCTCGAACTCAGAGATCCACCTGCCTCTGCCTCCTGAATGCTGGGATTAAAGGCTTGGGCCATGACCACCCCACTGATTTATATGTTTAATTATAAAGTAACATATAAGTAATATAAATCCTAAAAGTGGTTTTGTCTATGTGCATACCACATGTGGTAAGTGCTCACATGGACCAGAAAGGGTGTAGTGTGCTGCTGGGGCTAAAGTAGAATTGAGGAGCTACCTGATGTGGCTGCTGGGAACCAAGCCCAAGTCCTCTGCAAAGAGCAGCAAGCGCTCTTAACTGCGTAAGCTTTTTATGAAGTAATTGTAAAGTAGTTACATAGAAGGAATACTGCAGAATGACTAGTTTTTCTACTACTTCATGTTTGAAAGTATAGAATGCTATAAAATGTTTGTAGGAAAAACAAGTTGAGATTGTTCTTGTAACTTTGCTTTAGTTTATATAACACGATTTTAAATGGATTTTAATCAGAGTTTACCACTGTAATTACGGTTCCTTGTTCTCGTTTTTTGTTATGTTGCTGTTTTGTTTGAGACAGAGTCTTACTTTGAAGCTCGGGTTAAACTTGAACTAGTGACTCCTTTCTGAGCCTCTTAGTACTGGAGGTCACAAGTATACACCCCCTTTCACCTTCTCGGCCCTCCCCTCCCTTCTTTTGTTTATGTTTGTTTGTTTTTATTTTTTCTTATTTCACATATCGATCCCAGTTCCCTCTCCCTCCCTCCACCCCCCCCCCGGCCACCCTCCCCCCCACTACTTCACAGGGAAGGTAGTGCCTTCCAGGAGGAGTCAACAAAATCTGTCAAGTCATTTGGAGTAGGGACTAGGCCCTCCCTCCTGCCTCTAGGTTAAGGCAGTATGCCTCCATGGGGAATATGCTCCCAAAGTCCTTTTGTGCGCCAGGGATATATACTGGTTCTACTGTCAGAGGCACCTTAGATTGCCCAGGCCTTCTGGCTGAGACCCATGTTCAGGGGGTCTGAGTCAGTACAATGCTGGTTTCCCAGCTATCAGTGTGGGGGTCCATTGGCTCCTCCTTGTTCAGGTTGGATGGAAGACAGAAGTGTAGGATGCAGAGGCAGAGAGAGAGTTCTAGGATAGCCAGGGGCTACCCAGAGAAACCCTGTCTCGGGGAAAACAACCCAATAACAACATTCATTGTGAGAGTCAGATAAACTAGTTAAATTGTCAAATTACAAAAAAAAAAAAAAAAAAAAAAAAAACCTTTGGAGGCTGGAGAGATGACTCAGTGGGGTTAAGAACATTTGTTCTTTCAGAGGACCCAGGTTCAATACCAGCAGTGGCTCTCAACCATCTCTTACTCCAATTCCTGAGGGTCCAATCAATGCTAGATTCTAAAAGCATCAGGCACATGTGGTGTACAGATATACATACAGGCAAAACACTAACATAAGTGAATTATAAATTTAACTTTTAGAAAACCTTAAAATTTAGCCAGATGGTGGTGGTGCATGCCTTTAATCCCAGCACTTGGGAAGCAGAGGCAGGAAGATCTCTGTGAGTTCTAGGCCAGCCAGCTCTGTAGAGTGAGTTCCAGAACAGCTGGACTTATACAGAGAAACCCTGTCTTGAAAAACAAAACAAAAACTTAAAACCAAACTTTTATTTTGTAAAAAAAAAAAAAAAAAAAAACACCACTCTTGCCATAGTCAGAATAGGTAACAAAGTTTCTAAAGAAAATTTTATTGAATAACAGGCATTAAATAAAAGGCTAGTATGTTAAATAGTGTGGTGTGGTGTGATACACTCTACTTGAATTTGCAGTTTCAGTTGATACCCTGACTTGTAGGTTAACTCGTAGTTTTTCCCCACTGTGGTAAGTAAGGATATATAAGATCTTTCTCAGACTCTTCATTTTTACCCAACTGCAGCCTTGCACACTATCAGATTTGTAAGATACTAGAAATATTAAGCTGCTTTCCTTACAAAATGTGTTCTGTTCTGTATCTCCTAGGAGTAGATATCTTTAGACATAGTTTCAAATCTGTATCCCTAAGAGGTTAATGTGAATGTTGATTGGGTGTAGCTTAGTGACTAAAACATGTAAAATAAATCTCTCAAAAATAATGAGTGGAATACAAGTGGCTCATTTATTATATTTGTACCAATTCTTACGGTATTTTGGTCTTCTGCACTTGCCTAGAATGAATTTATAGACTTTAACAGCATAGTAGCAGCTTATATATTTGATGGATGTTAAAGCCTACTAAATCATGTATTGCATGGTATCTGCCATTAATCTATAACTTCTTTAACTGCATGGCAGTTTGTCATAAAGATTCAGAGCTTGGATGTGTGGTACGTGCCTGCAATCCCAAGACGTGGGAGGCTGAGGCAAGAGGATGGTAAATTCAAGGCTAGGTACTTAGCAAGAGGCTATCCCAGTAAAACAGCTACAAACTGTAGACAGATCCCTGCGCAGAGCCCTCCTGCTTCCTGCTGGTTATCTATACTCTGAATCAAGGTATTTCCGTTAAGAGCGGAGTCATTTCTTTATGAAAGATGGTAACAGTGCTGTATCACTGGGTCTCTGTTTATTGAGTTCTTACATGCTTTCGAATGTCAACTGTTCCTATTGGTAGAAAGCCACTGCTCCTCAGGGTTTACAGTTACCCTCTGTCAGAAGTCATTATAGCAAAAAGTAGAAGCTTGCCTCTGATAAGATTCGATACTTTTTTCCTTTGTTGTTTTCACTTTGTTCCCTTGAGAGAGCAAACTGAATTAACAAAACCTTTTTGTTTTTTTTTAAAGAATTGGTTATTTTTCTTATTTTCTTTTTCATGTATTTACTCAAGCATTTCCATGCAGTGTTTGCAGTATAAACACTGTGGTATTGTGTTAGTGCCTGAGAACCAAAAGGTTTCGCTTAATTAGTTGAATATAGCAAAAAATACACAGCACAAATGGTTGAAACAAGAACTGAAAAGTCATTTAGTTTGTCACGTTAAAAGGGTGAACACACAAACATTGCTGCTCCAAGAAACTAGGATTAAGACCAATTAAACCTCCTTATGTTTGCATCAGTAATTCCTTTCTATTACATTTATAATAAGGCTACATTCAAAGTTGCCGTGTATTTAGTTGTAAGACTCTCATAGTAATTGTAAGTTGACAGGTTCAAAAATATTTTAATGCAATATATTCTGATTATTTGATTTCCAAGTTATTTACTAATATTGGTTTTTACAACGATCACATTCAAACTTCACTATTTCTTTTTTATTAACCAAAATACTGAGGGACCAGGCTATATGTATTATTTGTTACTTAATAATTCTCTGTGAAGCATATCTGTTCTCAAAGGCATTTGTTTGAATGGCTTTTGGATTTACTAGTAAGGATCTTCTTTGTATGTATAAGGACAAAAGGCAGTTTCTTGTTTATTAGTTGATATTCACAGCAACCTTATGATGGATCCAAGTTCAGGAAGCCCAGCATTTCGTTTGAAAGTGGTGACGTGAGCTTGGATTTTTTTTTTTTTTTTTTTTTTAATCTAAGTCTGTAGGTTCCTACCACATACAGCAGCACTCCCTCTCAGCCTCCTCTCAGCCGTTTGTTCAAGTGGTCTTGCTGGTGTTGTTTGTTTTCTGGTACTTTGTTTGTAGGGGAGATCATTGGTATTGCTTAAAGGAACCATTTAAGTTCCTTGGACGTTTTGAAAAGTTGCCAGTTACATAGTAGGGTAGGAGATCTTCATAAAAAGAATTTGAGGTAGCTTTATTATTAATGGGAAGAATGTTTGCTGTAAGTGACTTTTTTTCTTGAACAGTTCATGGTCCAGACAGTTGAGGGTTTGCTGATTTGTGATGTTTCTGGTTCAGTATTATCAGGATGTGCTAATGTCCCAGTATAAATTTTCATGATTTGTATTTCCTTTATATTCATTTCTATTGATGCATGGACACTTTCAGAAGTCCGTATTAAATTATAGGGAACTGGAAGTTTTTGGGAGTACAATTTGAGGTTTTATGAAATGTATTTTAAGTAACTCATTTACTACCTTTCAGAATGTTGATTCAGAACAACTTCGATATTTGTAAGGGCTTCCTGTGTAGGAAAGGGATAAAGGAATTTCAAGTTGGTAAACCATTCATGCTAATAGTGGGATGTGCTACAGAATTAAAACAAAGAACCCTCCAATGGGGAATGTATTGCAGTTAACTCTTACAGAGAGAACCCGGGTTTGAAGATGCAGTGGATAATCATTTACCCCACGGCTGTAGCATGTGACACAGCACATGATGTTGCCAGTGTGTGGCAAAGGGAAATTGCTCATGACATCACATGCTGCAGAGCAGAGAGAAAGGTCTGGGGTCGCACAGTTGCCTTCCCTGGCACTTCTTCCTAAAGGCTATATTCTTCCCCAAAGGTGCCACCCTGGGGCCACCTCTCCCATGCTATCATTTCTTTCTTGATAGTGCTGTTAGTAGGAGACGGGAGAATGTTTTTGGTTTTTGTATCCTGAAGACAGATTTTCTTTATGGTTATTAAAAATACTTATGTAATTATGAAATAACTGGCTGTCTAATTTTTGTTGTTTTTAAAGCTATTTCATTTGTGGTGGTATAACAGTAAGAAAAAGTATAAATTATGAAATTATATGTTCTGGGTTCAAATTTTGGCTCTACAGCGTAATAATCTGATAAATTTGGTATATTTTAATCTTCTCATTTGTATAATGTTTGCTGTTTTTTTTAATTGTCTACCTGATAAGATTGCGTACCATCAAATGAGACAGTAATAAATATTTTGAGACAGTATTTTCTTTAAATGTTTTTTGGAGCAGGGTCATTTTAAGACAGGGTTTCTCTGTGTATCCTTCGATACTCTAGAATTCACTATGTAGACCAGCCTGGCTTTGAACTCATAGATCCACCTCTGCCTCTGCCTCCCAAGTGTGGGACTAAAGGTGGGCACCACCATCGCCCAACATCTCTTAAATGTTTTTAAGCATGCCTAATCTATATTAAGCACTTCTTAATAAATGCTAAATGTTACTGAGCATTAGTGCTATGCAAGGTTATAGAAGGAAAAAATCTGTATGAAATAATGTTTAAGGTGCTTGTTTTTCAAACTTTTGAGCATTATTTCAGTTCTAAGGGTAGTATGTGTACACGTTCAGGTTGGCTTAGGATGGTGATCCAAACATAAGTCATGTTAGCGTGATTGTGGACAGCATACTCCCTTTTTACTAAGAAGCGTTTTGCTTTGGATGAGAAGTTACATGGTCACAACCTCACAGAGGTGTGTGACACTCCTATCTGTATTTTCTGACCAGAAGTGGACTAGGGTTTCTTGGTCCCAGAAAGAACACTGCTAAGAGTAACTACTATGCCTGCTGGAACTGTTCCAAGAGTAGGTAGAAGTCTAGATTTCTTTAAATGTTCACCCAGTTTTTCATCATTAACAACTAATTTAGCTTTTGTAAAAAGCAAAACTCACTAAAGACCTGAGTATCTTATAATAAGTAAATTATCTCTCAATTTTTAAATGTACAGATGCTTCTTAAATATATACCTGTGGGTTATTAGTTTCAAATAACTAATAATTAATGCAGCGAATCATTTCTAATGTGGAAGCTTAACTTTTGAGAAAATTGGTTAATATATCAGACTTTTTATGGATTTTGAGTTTGTTATCATGTATATTAAAGACCTTAAGGTAGGAGTGGCCCTATTTAGTTGTCTCAGGATGTCCAAAGAACATGCTTAGAGTGGAAGAAATGAAAAAATAGTGTTAAATTGGCCACACTGTGATAGCCTTTGAAATCCTTTTTTATTGCTTCTTCCTCATCGTCATCATCATTATTGTGTGTTTATGCATGTACTTGTATGTGCAGCTATGCTATGGAACACATTTGGAGGTCTGAAGACTACTTTGGGGAGTTGGTTCTCTTTTTCTACCTTTGTGTAGGTACCAGAGTGAGTTCAGGTTGCCAGGCTCTTAAAGAGTGTGCACCTTTACCCACTGACCCATACCACTAGTCCTGTTTTTATTTGCTTGTTTAGATTTGGGTTTTTTGTTTGTCTTTTGGGACAGGGTTTCTTTGAGTAGTCCTGGCTATCACAGAACTCACTCTGTAGACCAGGCTGGTGTTGAACTCAGATCTGTCTACCTCTGCCTCGGAAGTGCTGGGATTAAAGGTGTGCACCACAACACAATTTGGTCTTTTGTTTGGTTGGTTTTTGGTTTTTTGAGACAGGGTTTCTCTGTATTGCTTTGGAACCTGTTCTGGAACTAGCTCTGTAGACCAGACTGGCCTCCAACTCACAGAGATCTGCCTGCCTCTGCCTCCCGAGTGCTGGGATTAAAGGTCTGTGCCAACACCATTTTTTTTTTTTTTTAAAGAGAGTTATGTGTAACTCCAGCTGGCCTCAGACTGACTCACTATGTAGCTAAGGATAACCTTGAATTATTCCCTTGTTTTCTGCCTCTTCTTCCCAAGTGCTTAGATTAAGGCTTGCACCACCATATCTAGCCATGAAACCCTTACTGAATTAAGTGACAAAGGACTTTCTGAAAGGGTTAAAAACAGTATATAATTACAACAGTTAAAAATAGAACTGAATGTGTAGTAGGATGAAATCATGAAACCACTGTTTTTATGTGAAGTATCTTCATGTTCTTTGTAGCTCAGACTTCTAGAACTTTGCATTATAAATTATTTTTTTAATATTTTTGTTTTCTTTTTAAAGACTGTTTTAAAGAAGCCATTCATATACGTCTGGATGAACTTCTCCGTGTTTTAAAATCTATAATGAATAAGCATCAGAACCTCAATTCTGTAGATCTTCACAATGCTGCAGAAACGCTTGCTGCAAAAGTGAAAGGTAAGGAAGATTCACTGAGGGCAGAGAGGGTCCAGGGACACGTTCACATCTCAGTCCATGATGACTGTATAGCCGCCTTCATGGCATTATAGGACTTGTCTGAATAAAGAACTTGGTATATTTTGATATATAAATATTTCCACCAAGTCACACCTAAAGGTATCTTTTAAAGAACTGTTAGGCATGGTAAAAATTCTTGTGTCAGCCAAGCAACCAATGTTTAAAACTTAGGTTATGTCAATGAGTTAACCCCCTTTTAAAGTTGTTTATTGCTGTTTGTGGATCCTTTGCTATGTGAAGATAATAGTGTTAGAAAAATGGTCATTTGTAGTGACTCCAGATGGAGAAAAACAAGGCTCAGTTTAGTATGTGAAAAGGAAATTACAATTTTATCAGGTGTATGTGTGTATGTGTGAGTGTGTGTATTAACGCTAAAACAGTATTGAGAATTAGGACATTGGCATCTGTAATGACAGCCACATGAAGTTGTTAAAATCATTCTGGGTTACAATATAGAAGACAGACTGAGTGAAGGGAATATTAGATTAGGAAATTGTGAGCAATAGTGATCTAGATAAAAACCAAAGATGTGAGCTTGAGGTAGAAGGTGGATATGGCAGCTGATGGGGTGTTGGGCATTTGTCAGGAGGTGTTTGAAAATGTAGCCTTGGAAGGGAAAATGGAGGGTTGACAGGAATCCAGGGTCAGAGAAGATGGGCAGATTGAAAGAGCATCTGCCAGCAGGGAGAGAAATACGGAGTTCAGGGGTGTGGGTACTGCCCCACAGTACAATGCCACTGGCAAGACACCATGGCTTCCAGCAATGGCACTATAAAAAGTGGTAGCAGTGTCGTGTGGAAAGTCAGAGGCAGACAAGTGACAGAGGTGTCACAGGCACCAGTGTGGCGCAGTAAGCTGCTGTCCATCTGAGGTGAAGGAAAGACCAGAAGGAGAGGTTGCCACTCTAAAAGTTTGACAACGAGGCGCGGCCACCCCATGGTCTGCTGGCTGGATGGTCTGCTGCGCTGTCAAGGGTGATGGTACTCTGAGAGAGAACTGGGTGAGGGTGCTGAATATATGCACATATTCAGAAAAGGCGAGAAGCAGTGCCCGGGTGAAGGCAGAAAGGAAATAAAAGCCTTTCAGTAAAAATGTAGCCTACCCCCCCCATCACTCACACACACTTCTCTTCTGACTTAGACTTTTCCTGTTTGTGTGGTTTCCTTTTTCTATTTGAAGCACTGGGATGGAAAAGTGCTGTAGACAATCCTAAGTGGAAAACAGGGTAGCTTGTCATGTGCCTTTTAAAAATGTGCTTAGTAACCAAATTTGTTTTCAAGTAGATTGTTTACAAGTGCCATTTAACTTTACTTAGATATGGAAATTTGTGTCTATAGATAGTAAAATTTCCATGCTTGGAAATAGCACTTAGTTCAATTGTTGTCAGTGGCTATTGTGCGTAGTCAGGATGTCCTGGGGAAGGAGTGCACCCGCGCAAAGCGGCTGATGCCCACATCCCAGAACAGACTGAAGAGAGTGCTCTTAACATAGAGCAACCTTTGGAGTATTGTTTCCCAAGACGGTTGGTTGTCTTATACGCAGAATTATTGCCACCAGTTTACTGTGGTGCTGGATGAGATTGGAAAGAGAAACATCAAAGTGATTGTTGGTGGAAAACTGTTTCTGTAGGATTCCCATGGAACCAGAAAATGTTAAATAAAAGGCTGTCAGGATTCCAGCGAATAGAGAATGTTAAAAAAAAAAAAAAAATGTGGGGGGGTTAGGATTCCAGTGAAATCAGGAAATGTTTTAAAAAAGGGTTTTTTGTTTTGTTTTTAAGGCCCTCCAGAAATATTGAGTGACTTGCAAAGTGGAGGTTAAATCAGACTTTATTTAATAGAAATTTAGTTTTCAAAGCCCAAGAAGGCAAGGATTAGGTAGAAACTATTTCTCTGATGGTAGGTGCCAAAAAGTAAATGTGTTGGTACTTCATCTTTGGTGCAGGGGAATCGTGTGAATGCACATTCCTTTCCTTCATTTGGGGAGGAACTTTAAGAAAACCTATGTGATCAGAAAGGAGTCATCTAGATCATCATACAGTCTTATCTAACTACCTACATTTTTAAAGACCCCAGGGACCTGAGTAGCATCTTTCTTTGGATGCTGTCAAATGGCAGTTTTCAAAATTGCCAGACTGTTCAAAACAAAGCACAGATTAGCTTCAGGGCCTGTTTGTGTTGCCACAGGTTGAATTCACACAATGTCACAATGTATCTGTTTCTAAAACAGAATCTTTCCATTGCTTTTTGTTTATTTTGTTTTGTTTTACTGTAAGCATGGAATTTACCTTGTAATAACTTTAAAAGAAAAATTCTTAGCTTAGCTTTCTCCCATTCATTTTGGCAGTGATTTGTAGTTCCTGTGTCTCTTTCTGTTTCCAAGCAGGAAGTTCAGTTGACAAAATATTTGCAATATGGTAAGAGAGATACAGCCTATTTTTGAAGCAGATAAAGACATCTTCAGATATCAGTAATTTATGATGTACTGTTTAGGTCAGTTTCATTGGTAATATAAATGAAAAGAAAGTTTTGTGTTTTTATCTATATATTGCCCATAAATTGGCAAAAAAATAAACCTTAATTATATACATATTTTTGAAATCTCATTTTTCAGTTCTGCAAACTTAATTTTTCAACATGTAGTTCATTCTTACAGTTCAAAATGCAGATGGCTCCAGAGGGTATTCAGCAACAAAGCTTGCTTTTGCAGACCCATTCATTGTAGTCCTGAGATAGACCATGACTGTCACTGATACCTTTTGAATTTTTGCAGAGAGAGATTGCACTCATAAACAAGCAAACACGTGTACAGGTCTCCTTTTTAACCCTTTGCTGTACAAATGATAGTATCGAACTACTGCTCATTTGTCTGCACATAAAATATTTCTCAGTTCTTTGTTTTTTTTTTTGTTGTTGTTGTTTTGTTTTTTTTATTTTTTTTTTCTTTTTCAAAACTGCATGGTGAGCTCATCCTAGTAGATGTTAACATTGTTGCCTAGTAGATGTTCACATTGCTTCCTCTGAGGCTTCTGTGCAAAGCCCTGTGAATTCCTACTACTTAGAACTCAGCAGTGAGAGCTAGAGGGCCAATGGAGTTATATGGGAACACAGGCATTTTTATTCCTTTCTTTATTTACTGGAGAGTAATGTTGGTCCAAGGTTCTGAAGAAACAGAATAAGGAGATACATTATTGTCCAAAGATTTTTGAAACTGAGCAACAAGGATGAAGCATATTAAAATCTCATACAGAGCGGCTTTGAAAGGGAGGGGAAGGCATTCACTGGAATTCTCATTGGGTGACTGAAACCTTGTTCAAGTAGGAAGGAAGACAAGAAAGATGCTTCAAAATAATTACCTTATCATTACTTTTACAGTCATTATAATAATTACTTATGTCTCCCAGTTGTACTTCATGTCATGAAAAGATAGACCTATAGGAAAGGGTGAATGATTATAAAAATTGGGATAGTGCTATAAAGTACTCTCCAATGAAAAATTAAAAGTATTTTTTTTTTTTTTTTTTTTGAGGTCTAGTTGATAGACAGCAAGCTGCTCCTGTTTAATAAGTGCTGATGTGTGGACAATGTTGTGAAAGCATCGCCATAGTCAGGGTAGTGCTTGTCCTCTTGGGATTCTTCTCCCTGCCTGTACCACTGCTCCTTACAGATTCTGATGCTCTGTGTATCCATTTCCACTCTGTTCAGAGTCCTTCTAATTTCTCTTTGTATTTGACCCATGGGTTATGTAGACATATGCTATTTAATTCCTAAGTATTCAAGAATTTTTCAGAAAATGTTTGTTACTTCTACTCTGATTCTGTGTAGTCAGAGAGTAAATTTTGAATAATTTCAATAGTTATGTTTATTGAGAGGTGTTTTATGGCCCATAATATGGCTGTGTTACTAAATATCCACTTGATAAGAACTTTGTCTTGTATATTTTGCTCCTGGGTAGAGTTGTACAAAATGTTTTTCTTGTCAGTGTGGTTGATAAGTATCATTCAGTACTCTGTATCCTTATTTTATGTTTTCTGTCACTTAGCATTAAGATATCTGTCACTGAAAATGAATCCACTTTTCACTGTGGTTGTTAGTTTTTGCTTTGTGAATTTTGCAGCTCTGTGTACATTTGTGAATATGTACACAAATTATAAAATTGTTATATCCTCCTGCTTAACTGATCCATCAGATTATAACATTCTAAAATATATCTGTGGACAGGCCCTTTGGAAAACCTACTTTGTGTAATATTAGGCAGTAAACTGAGGCAATTGTAAGCTTATCATGGTTAGTTTCTTGTCTGTCAAAGATGACTGCTTTTTTACCTGGTCATAGTAGCCCACGCCTTTAATCCCAATTCTGGGAAGGCAGAGGCAGGCAGATCTCCAAACTCAAGGCCAGCCTGCTCTACAGAGCCAGGCCCAGGATGGCCAGGGCTACCCAAAGAAATCCAAACCCTGTCTTGAAAAAAACCAACAACAAAAAGATTGCTGCCTTTTGTTGCCTAATAATCTCATGTCTTAAGAATGGTTTATTTTCCACTTTTGCTTGTTTTTAGTTATTTTAGGCAGAAGTAGAATCAGTTGCTCTACCTTGACCAGGGTAAAGGACTAGAAACCTTCTTAGTATTTGCACTGAATGAGTCTTAAGTTTTTCTCTTTTTATAAGGGATATTTAGAAAAATTTGAAAGTGTCCCGATCCTATAATCTACAAAGGTGTATCCATCCAACAATTCTGGTTGTAATTTCTGTAGTTCTTGCTTTCTAACCATGTTTGCATATTTGAATCAACTTCTAAAAAAAAAAAAAAAAATAAAGACCTATGAAATCTAATTCTTTGGTGCTAGAACTCCAGCCAAGACTTACAATGGCTTGTAAAGGAGAGGGTGGCTCTCTGGCTTCCTCACCTGCCTTTTGTAAGCAGAGCAGTGCAGGACTGGCAGCGCCGGGACCAGCTGCTTCCTACAGAGTAGCACGGTTTACTTAAAGAAAAAAGCCCAGTTCCACCTTCAGGGTTTGCCTTGGTAAATTGTGTCTTGGTTTTTAACAACAGTACACAGAAAGAAACTAAAATAAGAACATTTTCAGGCTGTATTTCCTAATAGTTATTAACAAAATACAAAATGTCAGGATATCCCTACTGTAAACATGCACCTCAGAACCCAGAATCCTGTTGACAGGAAATACAGCTATGTATAAATAATAGTGTAACGTCTTTAAAGTGCTTTTTAAATGTGATGCTATGTCTCATTCTATGGTATGTGAAATGTACGTGACTCCAGTTGTTGGTAATTGATACTCAGTTTACACTTCTTCATAGTGACTACAGTGGGCCAGCATCTTCTCTAGTTGTTTTTTAAAATGCCAGAGAGTAATGAGTAAAAAATAACATAGAACATTGCACAGACTGTGTGACTCCCAAGACTGATTGATTTCAGAGTTACTTTTTAGGTTGTGTTGGATTATGTAATGCACACAGTAACCAGCTTGCAATTCCAACTACTTCTATGCAAACTGATGCATTTGCATGATTTCCTTAATAAGGAACTTAAGTATTTTATTCATTTTGTATATTAGATTGTAAGTTTCTGAACTTTTTAATGCTTTTTGAAGGAATAGTGATTAGAGTAAATGGTTTATGTAAATCTAGTGTAAAACATATTTTCTTCCACTTACTGCAATTGATCTTTGCTTATAGCTGTGAACTTTACAGAAGTTAATGAAGAAAACAAAAACTGTCTATTTCAAGAAGTATTTTCCTCCATTGAAACTTTGGCATTTACCTTTGGAAATATGTAAGTAAAGACTATGTCATTTAAATTAGTGCACCTGAATATGTCACAGTGAGAAATACATAGACCATACAATTGTAGGCTATGTGAAAAGTAACGTATTAAGGACTATCACATATCATTACAACTTGGCAAGAGGTGTCTTCTGTGTCACTTTATTGACTATTTGCAAGTATCTATAGAGCTCTTAGCAGCAGCCTCTGTTTGCTTTGTGTGATGAGATTCCTAGGTGTTTCTTAAAACTATTCTAGATAGAGAAGGTAAGAGACGTGTAATAACTTGTCTTTTTATTTCCATGTTTTCTTAACCTCTCTGGATAGCCTCACAAACTTCCTCATGGGAGATGTGGGCAATGATTCAGTACTGCGACTGCCTGTTTCTCGAGGAAGTAAGGTAGGCCCAGTCTTATGAAAACTAAGTCTCCTATATTTTTAACTTACTCTCACAGCTGCTTCCTAATATGGATCTTAATATTAATTAATCTGCTGATAAACTATAGATTCTCTTACTATTTTGAGGCTAAACAAAGCAGATTAGCACATTTTATATAATAAAATGTCAGCTTCTAGAGCAATAATAATTTGGTTATGCTTTTCTGAGTGATGCTATATTAAGAAAGCAGCCTAACTATTCATTAATCGATGTTACATGTTCCAAAACTTCAGTGAGGAATTTTTTTAGGCAGTGGGGGGAGATGGTTGTGGGTATATGTATGAGCATGTGGAGACCAGAAATGGACATAGAAAATAGATTTCTATCCTTTTATATAGAAGGGCAAACTAAGTAAGGTTAGGATAGCCTAAGTGTACAGTCCAATGTCATACACCTAGTAGAACTGAATTTTAGACCCTGGTGTCTTTGATCCCTTTTGCATTGAACCTGCACACCCTGTATTTTCTACCCATGTAGATCAGATTTTTCAAAGACTTATTTAGCCACCCATCTTTAGTCTCAGCACTCGGGAGGAAGAGGTAGGCAGATCTCTATGCATTTAAGGCATTTAAGTTCTACATGCTGAGTTCCAAGCCAGCCATTTTTAAACACCACCTAATAGCCATTATGTGTAGTTGTTTAAATTTAAATTGATAAATAAAATTAAAAGTTCACTTTTTAATTGTTTGGTCATATTCTAAATGTTTAAGTAGCTACATGTGGCTGATATACATAATATGCATGACATTTTTATCACAGGAAATTTTATACTAAGCTGCCTAAAAAACTCGAAAAACTGTGTTATACCTGTGATAAAATGGGAAAAGATGGCTGAGTGTTCTCTTAAGCTTGAAGTCTATTGTAACTGCTTCTTTAACTTCTGAACCTTTTTAGATCTGTAGAATTTGGGGTTCATATGGATTCATTGATTTTTAACTAATCAGATTAAATGAATTTATTCATTGTTGAGTCTTGGAAACTTGTAATTCTTACAGTATTGTGGTATTTAAGCAGATTTCTTAGGCCCTTTGAGTTTTAAATACTTGAAATTCTTGAGCAGGAATTATGTCAGAGTAATAAAAAGGACAGATTTTTGGAAGCAGCAATTTGTTGTTTTCTGCTCTAATATTAAATTTGTTTTCTTCCATGTGTTAAGTCTTTTGAAAACATTTCTGTGGACTCAGTGGACATACCCAATGAAAAAGGTAATGTTTGGGATTTTATTGTATATTTTGCATTTCCTTTCAATAAGTATTTTGTATTGCTTAATCTTGTTTTACTTGGTAATATAGTATATTCATTTTAATATAAAGTGATACATAAAGAAAGCTGGCTGGTGGTAGTGGCACACACCTTTAATCCCAGCACTCAGGAGGCAAAGGCAGGCAGATTTTCTGAGTTGGAGAAACCCTGTCTCAAAAAAAAAAAAACTTTAAAGAGAAATCTTGCTTGATGGTGTGATGTAAACAGATCATAATTACATACAGATTGTAACTCAACAAACAATAGAAATATATATTAATATAAAAACTCGAGCTGGAGATACAATAGCTCAGTAGTAAGAGCACTCACAATTGCAGAGGGCTGTTCACAACCATCTATACCTCTTGTTTCAGGGATTTGATTCGAGCTTCTGGCCCTCTGGGCTCCAGGCATGCATATGGTGCCCACCAGATGTACATTCAGGCAAAACATACATGCACATAAAGCAAAAATAAATAAAATTTTAATGAAAAAAGTACAGTATAATTTTAAGTATAAATAATGACCTTTTATAGACTTTTCCTTTGAATTTTTAACTAGTTTTTGTTGATTAATTCCTAAGGATCCAAGTACTACTTTTTTAGAATTATTATGTGCTCATATGTAACATGTACTTACTTTGATGTTTGTGTTTTCAGGAAATTTCTCCCCTATAGAACTAGACAACTTGCTGTTAAAGAACACTGATTCTATAGAATTGGCTTTGTCATATGCTAAAACATGGTCAAAATATACCAAGAACATAGTGTCCTGGGTTGAAAAAAAGCTCAACTTGGGTGAGTTCTCTGTTAGAGCATCTGGTTAACTTGGAAACGTTAGTGCTTACATGTTGTGGCTCCTTTTCGGTAGACTATAAGAATTATGACTTCTGATTAATGATTATTTCATTTTAATAAATAGAATTTTTCTTGCATAGGCTTTCTTACACTAAATATACACACTGAAGTTATTATAGGCTACTAGACATGGGCACACAGACAACACTGACTCTTCCTTTAAAGAGGTCTCACTACAGTGGGTGAGAAAGTCTAATCTATACTAAGGTGAAAGGAGAGGAGAGCAAGTATGTGCACAAGCAGAAAGGAAACTACAGCCCAGTAGTTTCACAGCTGAGAAGATGTTTTCATATCCATTATCTTAGCTAACCCCCTAATAATTGGAAAGTAGGCAAGACACAGGGTGTTTAGGTCCATTTTCTGGCAATGTTCCAAAGGGGCATAGCACATTTGCTTATGAACATGTGGCATATTTGGAGGGGCATAGGATAAGTTCCTCCCAGCACTCAGGAGGTAGAGGCAGGCGGATCTCTGTGAGATCGAGGCCAGCCTGGTCTAAAGAGCTAGTTCCAGGACAGGCTCCAAAGCTCCACAGAGAAACCCTGTCTTGAGAAAACAGCAAAGCAAAGTTCCCCAGTTGATTCTGATGAGCAGTTAGATTAAGAATTGCTTCCTTATTATCATGGTGCATAAAATATGTGTGATTACCTTTTAATTGAAGAAGCACAAATAATTTTAGAGTTTATCCATAGAGAAAAATTGTAATTTTTGTCTTTTTAACCTTTCAGAATTGGAGTCCACTAGAAATATTGTAAAATTGGCAGAGGCAACTAGATCTAGCATTGGAATACAAGTAAGTGTTCTATGAAGTCCTTGGGTTCTATAATAAGAGACTGTTCAGCTAACCTCTCAATCAGTTCACAGAGAAAAAGACTTACTGAAAAAAAAAAAAAAAAAAACTAAATTTAAATGGCTGTTCCTTACGAATGAAACTAGAGTATTTACAGTTTTATACAAACACACATTTTGAAACTCATTTTGCTAACTAGTTCATAAATCTAGTGTTATTCTCACATAGACGCTTTACATAGTCATTTTACTAGAGAAAAAAAATCTAAAGTTGTCTTTTTTAAGAACAAGGACATATTTAGAACTCTAATACCATTTTTTTCCTAAAATGTCAAATTTAGGGATTGAGTTACAGTATATTAGGCAAGTGCCTCCAGTACTGTATTATTACAAAAATACCTTTCAATTTTAAATTCTAGGAGTTTATGCCACTGCAGTCTCTATTTACCAACGCTCTTCTCAATGACATACACAGCAGCAACCTTTTACAACAGACAATTGCAGCTCTCCAAGCCAACAAATTTGTACAGGTAAAAATGAATATATACAGCATATTTTTAATAGCATACCTTTATAAAACAGCTTACATCTTTTTACTATCCTTAATAGCCTCTACTTGGGAGAAAGAATGAGATGGAAAAGCAAAGGAAAGAAATAAAAGAACTTTGGAAGCAGCAACAGAATAAACTGGTTAGTGTTATTCTGGAGTTTCATGTGCTTGTTTGTGAACATCTAAAATCACCTGCAGTAAATAAACCCACCTGTCTTATTGTGGCTTCCCTAAAGTGCTGCCTTGTAATTTATTCAATGCTCTTTTCTGTGTAGCTTGAAACAGAGACAGCTCTCAAAAAGGCGAAATTGCTATGTATTCAGCGGCAAGATGAATATGAAAAGGCAAAGTCTTCCATGTTTCGTGCAGAAGAGGAGCAGCTAAGTTCAAGTGCTGGACTAGCAAAAAATCTCAACAAGCAACTAGAAAAAAAGCGAAGGCTGGAAGAAGAGGCTCTTCAAAAGGTAACATTTTTATTAGATGAAACTTGAACCAGCCAGTACATTCTCTAAGAGATTTGGCTTCAAACCGTCCCAGGAGGCAGGCCAGCAGGAAAGCAAACTCAGGCTGCTGGGCCTCACTCAGAGCTTCTCACTCAGCTGGTCAAGCGTTGGACCCAGACAAGGTCACTTCTAACAGGTCCTCAGGTGACAGTGCTGCTCTAGTAAAATCCACGCTCTGGAAATCACTATGCTGGGATACTTGTGAGTTTGTGAAAGAGTATCTTAGAGAGGATAGTAGTTTCTTATTTTTATAGATGATTATTTATAAAATCTACCTTTTAGGCAAGTCTGTGTTACACACCTACTGACAAGCCAAGGCTTTGTATCATTTATGTATATATTAAGTATAATTTGACAAATTCTATCAAATAAATGATAAATATAAGTAGGAAGTACTTTTTAAAATAGAAATGGAGATGTTTGTATGCAAACAATATATAACAATATATACATATATATAATTGTAAATTGCCCCCAGCAATTAAAATCAAATGTTTTTAAATTGCCAACCAAAATGCTGCTATTTATTTTTAAATTATCTTATTTAAAATATATTTCATAATACTATATTTAAAATGAAAATAAAATATTTCAGAATTTTCATAGACTTCCCAGTTTTTTAAATATAGCTTAAACTACACAGTTTTTTAGTATGAATTCTAGTGATTAGTGTTGTTTCTGTGATGCCCCTTGAAGGTAGAAGAAGCAAACGAGCACTACAAAATTTGTGTAACAAATGTTGAAGAACGGCGGAATGATCTAGAAAATACCAAGAGAGAAATATTAACACAACTTCGGACACTTGTTTTCCAGTGTGATCTTACCCTTAAAGCTGTGAGTTATTTCTTCGTTATTTGAACGCAACAGGGAAAAAGTCTTGGGATCTGATGAGCTTTGGTTGTTGAGAAATTTAAATTCTGAGACTGAGAACTTTTGTTTCTAGTAGTTACCTCTTTTCTTTCTGTCTTTTTATTGAAAACAGGGTCTGGTAAAACTGAACCAAAAATTATTCATGTAAATACAAAACATCCTACATCAATTTTCATTTTATGTCTTTAAAGTATTTCATAAAGAATTTACATTCAACAGACTCTTTTGGCAAAGTTGACAGGTGTGTGTGTGTGTGTGTGTGTGTGTGTGTGTAAAGTGTTAACTGCCACCACAGTCAGGAACCAGAAACGCTCAATGTTGCCCATCTGTTGTCAGTTGGTATACATATCCCTAACAATACTGCTGTGTTCTCCATCCTGTTAATTATCTGTAAAAATGTTAGGATAAGTATTTTTGTATCTAAATGTTTTCCAGCTTTTCTAGAGTATCTCATAAATGGACTTATAGTATTTAACCTTTTCAAACAGCCTACTGTATCACAATGTTTATTCATTCACCAGGTGGACATTAGTGTTGTTTATAGTTTGGAGTCATTATGAATAAAGCTCCGAAAACATTTGTTGACAGCCAGCTGGGCGGTGGTGGCACATGCCTTTAATCCCAGTGCTCTGGAGGCAGAGGCAGGCAGGTGGATCTTTGAGACCAGCCTGCTGTATAAGAGCTAGTTCCAGGACAGCCTCCAAAGCCACAGAGAGACCCTCGAAAACCCAATAGGCTTTTGTTGAACATAGTTTAGCATATTTTAACACTCTCATGCTTTGGAGAATATATAGGAGTGGAACAGCTGTGAAATGCATGATTAACTCAGTAAGAATCTACAAGACAGTTTTTCAGAGTGACTCTAATCAGTGTGAGAATGCTTGTTTTGTGTCCTTGATACTGTGACATGCTTAGCTGCTCTAATAGGTGTGTGGTAGAGATCTAATTTTGCTTTTCACTTGTGTTTCCAAATAAGGGATAGGGGAAGTGATAGGATTCATTTACAGTTCGGCCATTTTAAATTTCTCATTGTATTTCTTTGTTTTTGTATGGTTTTTTTTTTTTTTTTTTTTTTTTTTTTTTTTTTGTCTTACATATTTTCTTTCATTTCAGAGCTTTTTTTTAATTATATTTTTAGCAGTGTCCTGTAGGGGAAAGTTTTTTAATTTACTAGGTCTATCTTGTTTGGGTCATACTTTTGATGTTATGTCTAAGAATACGTCACTTACCCCAAGGTCAAAGAGTTTCCCCCTTTGTTTTTTACTAATAATTGTAGAGTTTGACACTTAATATAGTCCATATTGAGTTTACTTTTTGCAGGGTATGGATTGAAGTTGCTTTTTGGCATATAGATGCTATATTAAAATCATACCTAAAGGATTTTAATAAATACCAGCACAAAGAGGGTAGTGCCAGAGAAAGAATTTATTACTTATATTTCCAAATAGAAGAAGAAACAGAACACACAAAACTATAAAAGGAATGGCAACTTCGGTGGGCAGATTAACTAAGTTTTGTTTTGTTTTGAGGCAAGATTTCTCTGTGTAACCCTGACTGTCCTGGAACTTGCTCTGTAGACCAGGCTAGCCTCTAACTCACAGAGATCTGCCTGCCTCTGCCTCCAAATCTTTATTGGCAATTACATGTAGTCGGTGCACATCTGTAGTCCTAACACTTGGGAGATAGTGAGCAGGAGGATCAAGATTCAGTGACATCCTTGGTAATATGGCAAGTTTGAGTCCCAAGCTACTTGAGATTCTGCTTCAAACAAAATGTAATAACAACAAAAACTTTTAGTCAGGACTCCCTCAAGAAAGGCAAAGTGAACAGAGACTACACAAGGTGTGGACTGGCTGTTTTGCAGAGTTCTGTTAGTTGGGAATGAGATCTGAGGCTTCCAACCTCACTCTTGATTCACCTTGGGCAGAGGAAATTGACTTGGTATAGTAGATACATTGGTTGGGGCTATGAACTTGGAACTTACTAGTTTTGTACATGAAGATGTGTTATTCTCCAAGCTCTTGTTTTTTTCAAGTGCAGTTTCTCCCTGGCCAGCTTTTAAAGATGTTCAAAAATAATAATATCATTTAAAAAGGTAGCGGGGGAGAAACATAATCAATACAGAGGTCTACCTCTCCCAAAACAACAGGAAACTATGCTGTTTCCATTAAATTACCTTTGCATTTTTTTCAGAATCTGTTGACTATATTTGTACATGCCAAATTCTCTCTCTTGATTTTGTTGCTTTATATTGAAAATCAGATGTGAGCACAATTTTATTCTTTTTAAGAATTATATTTGAAATCCTTTAATGTTCCATAAAATTGTTAAAATCAGTTTGTCTATATTCAGAAAGATCTTATAAGCATTTCCAGTGGGATATATTAAGCCTTAGATCAGATTGTGAAGAATTAACAACATGTTGTACATTGCTTTGTTTATTTAGGTCTTTGATTTTTAAAATCAGAACTTTTTTTCAACATAAGAATCTTTGACAGTTTATTTATTTATTTATTTTGGAGGCTGTTGTGAGTAATCTATATACACACACAACTTAGATATCCACTCCACTTAATTTCAAATTCCAATTGTTTTGTAATATTTAGAATCATAGATAATTTTTACATGATCATTTTATCTTAGAGCCTTGGTAAAACGCCTTTATTTTAGGGACTTTTGAAGAGTCTTAGAAAAATCAAGCTGTTTGCCACAGGGCAGTTTTATGTCTTTCTCTTTTGTAGTCCTTTTACTTTTTTTATTGCACCTTTTAATTTTCTTATAGGGCTGTCAGGTAAATGGGAGTGATGAGGGGAGATTTCTTTGTCTTGGCCTCGGTCTTAGAAGAAAAGCATTTAGTCTTTTGCTATTTAAATAAGGATAGTAGCTATAGATTCTTTGAAGATGCCCCCTATATAGTTAAGAAATTTCTTTTTTTCTCTGTGTTTGCTGAGTTTTTCCAGTCTATATTATTCTGTGATCATCTAGTTTATCTTCTTTTCTCCCTTCCTCTTTCTCCCTTTTCTCCTTCATTTTCCCTCTCTTCTTTTCCCCCCTTTACTGTCTTTGTTTTGGTTAGAGTAATCTGCTTTCATAAAATGAAGTGAGATAATATTTTTAACTTTTGTTGGGAGAAGGGCTTATCAAATTTGTGTTATCTCATATCTGTCAGCATGTGTGGTACCTAGGGTTGAGATATTGGAAGAATATTTTTCTACATAGTCATTTCTTTTGATATATTCAAGTTAATTATTTCGTAGGTGAAATTTGGTAGCATATGACTTGCATAAAATTGATCCCTTTCCACTTGGTGAAAGTGTGTGTGTGTGTGTGTGTGTGTTTCCTCTTTCATTCTTAATAATTTATGCACACTCTCCCCCAATCTTACACGAAGTTTATATTTCATTGATCTTCCGAAAAAGCTTTCAGTTGATTTTTGTCCATTTTTATTGGCTTTTACTCACAGTTTGTCACTTTCTTTTAACTTTCATGGCACTCTTCACTGAGTCCTCCCCGAATCTCTAGAATGAAGTCTTGAATGGTTCAGATGCCTGCTGAAGGTGACTTACTTACAGTGGTCACACGCCGAAGTGTGTTTTTCTAAGTTCCCTAGAAATTTGCCTTTTGAACAGTGGATAATGTAAAAGTTTCTTGTTTGATTTTCTGATTTTTGAGTATTTTCCATCTGTTCTTTCTGATAATGACTTCTTGTTTAATTCTGTTGTGGAAGGAGAAATTAATTGTCTGATTTCAGGCTCCTTAAATTTGTTACATTTTTTAATTGATCCAGTATTAAGTTTTTGTTTTGTTTTAAAAAAAAGTTGATAAAATTGAAAAAAAATAAAGAGCAAAAAACAATGAAATAAAAAGCTGCTTTGAAAAGATAAATTATGAATGTTCCATGACTGTACTTTGAAAAGAATGGGCATTCTTTCGTGCATACAGATCAGTTCTTTAGTCTATGTTGTAATTTAGTTCTTCTGGTGTTTTGTTTTGTTTTTCGAGACAGGGTTTCTCTGTATTGCTTTGGAGCCTGTTCTGGAACTAGCTCTGTAGGCCAAGCTGGGCTGGG
The DNA here is from genome assembly GCF_943737965.1 of Phodopus roborovskii. Lineage (NCBI taxonomy): Eukaryota > Metazoa > Chordata > Mammalia > Rodentia > Cricetidae > Phodopus > Phodopus roborovskii. The sequence goes on along the minus strand of NW_026126424.1, from coordinate 10,096,397 downwards.
ACTCACAGAGATCCACCTGTTTCTGCCTCCTGAGTGCTGGGATTAAAGGTGTGTGCCACCAACATGCAGCCTCTTCTGCATTCTTGATTAGGTGTATTTAACTGTCTATCTGCTGAGAGAGGTTTAGAGGTCCTTAACATACTGTGTGTCTAGATCTATCAGCTTTTGCTTTGTGTATTTTGAAATCTGCTACTAGTTGCTTCTACATTACCAAATATTATACCATAGTAGACTGATTTTTTTTTTCCTTTTTTGAAATGTCTCTTTCCTACTTTGCTTTTCTATTGCTAAGATGAAACATTACATGGGATAAGCTTGAAGAGGAAAGGGTCATTTGGCTTAGAGGTTGTAGGCCAATGTCAAGGAGGCCAGGGCAGGAACCTACAGACAGGAAGCTGCATTCTGGCTTGCTTCCCAAGGTTGCTCAACTTGATTTCTTATATGGCTTGCCTCTGCCTCCCAAGTGCTGGGATTAAAAGTGTGTGCCACCATGCCTGTCCTCCAACTCTCTCTCTTTATCCTGGTAAATATCCTTGCTTTTTACTCTGGTTTCTAGTGTTGATATGATACAACTATTTCCATTTACTTTTAATTACTTTAAACATGGTATATTTTTCCTTTTATTTTTGAGTGACTTTTTTATGTGTACATATTTTACTTGTATGTATGTGTAACACATGTGTGTCTAGTGTCCCCAGAAGTCAAAAAAGGGGGCATTGAACCCCCTGGAACGGGCATTACAAATGATTGCAAGCCATCATGTTGGTGCTGAGCACTGAACCCTGGTCCTCTGCAAGAGCAGCAAATGCTCTTAACTGCTGGCTGCACCATCTCTCCAGCCCCTTTCCCCTCTATTTAAAATGAGTTTCTTATACAAATAGCATTGACTTTAGTGTTGATTTCTAAACTTCTCTTGACAGTTTTTAAATGTTTAGATCATTTATGTTTAATGTAAACACATGGTCAGATATAGACCTAATATATTATTTCCTTCCTAAATATAACTCCTTTCCTTTCATCTATTTTTGTCTGTTCAGGATTGTTTTAATTTATCTGGACTGTTTATCAACATTCCAACTTGTTTACTTAATTCATATTTGGGGGTTAATTCTCTCTGAATTTTGTAGTTATTGAATTAGGAATTGAAATGCAGATATGCATGCTGTGTATTTGCAGTTATCAGTTGCCTCTATAGATGTGAATTCCAAATCTTTGACTTCAACAATAGAAACAAAAATTTGATCTTTACTGAATATATACAGATCTTTCCACATTGCCATTCCTTAAGTAATAGAGTGTAACAGCAGTTCACATTGCATTTGTGTAGCATTAGGTAGTTGTATGTAATCTAGATATAAATCATATGGGAGGATAAGCCCAAGCTAACTGCAAATATACCATTTTCTATACGAGACTTAACTGGCCATGATGTGGATATCTGAGTGTTCCCTGGATAGACATCCAGTCCTCATGGATACTGCAGAACAAGTGTATACTTAAACTTTTATTTTGAAGACAGGATCTCATTTGTCTCAAACTTTCAGCCCTTTTTACCTTTACTGACCAAGTACCAGGATTACAGAAGCGTGCCAGTGTGTATAGCTTTGTATTATTTTTACCCAGTCCTCTAAGAACCAGTACTTTAGTATTTCAAGTGGAATGCAGAAAACTTAGCACCATGTAAGCCCCTATACTCTTTGTGGATTGTAGTAGGTATATATTTACTAAAATACATATATATTAAAAACCTTATCACACTGTCTTAATTCTTGTGGGGGGAGGTTTGTTTGCTTTTCTATTATTTTAATTGAAATAATATTATTTCCTTCTTCCCTTTCCTCCTCCAAACTGTCCAATATACCCCTCTTTGCCTCTTTCTTGTTACATACATATATATGTATATACATATATATATATCCCCAACTTAACAAAAGTTCTATTAAGATTTTTCAGCTTTACCATGTTTTATCAGAATAGTAAATGAGTTTGTTGACATATAATCCCATTGTAGGCTGAGGAGTATTATATTGTCCTTTTGATTTGCCTCTCCTTTGTTTTTTTCCTTTTCCTATATAGTCCTTCAGTAACTTTGTTTGGAAATTTTGTTTTCAATACTGAAACTTCCTATTTTATTTGTCTTTGATTTCTCTGAGGAGATTTGTCTTTCCATTGTTTCAAATTAATGTGTCCCTTTTATGCATATGAGTGTGTCTGTGTATGTGATTGTACTCATGGATAGGAGACCAGAGGGTATCATTCCTCGGAACCTTTCACTTTTTTTTTTTTTTTAAGACAGGTCTCATTGAGTAGGCTGGGATGGCTAGCCATCAAACCTCTGAAATCTGTTCCTTCTTCCTTTTCAGTACTGAGCTAGCACAGGCCACCAACCTGTGTGCTTGTTTGTTTTTTAAGGTGGGTTCTGGGGCCTCAACTCAAGACAAGCACTTCCCCATCTCTCCAGCTCTTCCCTTACTTCTACAGCCTGTTATAACAACTGCTTCTGAGCCTCCGTCCTGGTACCTGAGCTACCTCAGGTTGATATCTGTCTTTTTAAGTGTGTAAGATGTTCCTGATACTTCACATGACAAGTAATTTTGTACATTAATTTGTCCTGGGAAGACAGCAGCAGCAGCAGCAGCAAATGCTTGCCACCCCTGATGAAGTACCAGTAACTGCCAGAGGAACACCAGAGTCTAGTTTAGTCAACCAGTCCGTGTGAGTGGGGTTACTTACAGGAGGGTGGGCACCCATAGAAGCTCTACCACAAAGGACTAGGCCCTCCAGGGGAAGGTCCCGGTGAGTGCCCCACCCCCACCCTGCAACTGTTAACTGCCTGTGTACCCTTGGGGAGGGGGAGGGAGGAGAATCACAGCTGTGAGAGCTCAGGTCACGCCCTGAGGACAGCATTCCACAACACATTTTGACTGTTTAGGATAAACAGGTATTTCCAGTGTTGTTTGTGTGACTCTGGGTCCTAATACTGCTTTAAAGTGTGCATGGCCATGTGAACAAAGTAGCTTCACCTTCCTAGCTTTGTGCCTATCACCTTGGTCTGACTAGGAAGCTGAAGTGTGATGCTGTCTACTCTTCAGCTCTCCAGAAAGTTGGAGCCAGCAATTCGGAAGCATTAAGTGGAGGAGGTGGGTGGGGGATGCAAGGATAAAGAGAAGAATGAAAGCTAAAGGAGGATTCACTTCAGGGTTTTAGATGTGTTCTGTTCCTGTAACCGCCATCACCGCTACAGGTCTGTGGCCCCAAAGAAGTGGGCTTCTATGGGGAATGGGGCAGGAGAAGGTGGAGCAGAGAAACCAGGGGGTTTTTCCTACTGTTGAGTCACATTTCCTACCCCTTCGCTGTTCTGGTCCACACAGGCCCTCTGTTGACGATCTCTGCATCCATATCTGATGCTGCACTTGTGGGAATCAGCCTAGGCTGATAGGAGTGGGAAAAGCAAGACATATACCTAAAGTTACCATATATTTCTGTGTCTTTAGATAGGTGATACTAGTAATACAGATTCTGAACAGGGCTTTTCAGTGGATTCAGTTGAGGAAAGGTTCCTTCTCAGTGAGGAATTTTTACAATATTTTGAGCTCTTAAAGTTGTAAATCATTTGTTTACCAAATTTTGATTATTAGCTTGCAGGTTTATAAAATAACTTAAAAGATTTACAAAACTCCTTTACCTCAATTCATAACTGATAATAGCTAAGATTAAGTACATAACTGTCTGTATTAAGACATCTTTGTACCTAGACTTAACCTAGTTCTCGGAAGGTCTTGTTAGAAAAACGTATTTTTAGCTCATTTTACTAGTTTAGAAAGTCTTTCTTCCCAGTGCATGGTCTTCAGATCAATCACGCTGCCAGTGTTCTGGTTGCCCATAAGTAATGTAGAGGGTTAGATTTTGAACCAGACTTTTGAATCATAATCTGCATTTGAACAAGATTTCTCAGATGTTTTCATTGAATTTGACTTTTTCAGATTTCTGGGACAGAGAGATTATAAGTAGCTTGGTCATTGTCCCTAACCCATACAAGTCACCCTTTGGATCAAGCAAGTTCACCTTACCATTAGCTGCCCTTATACACCAGTCATTGATTTAAACTGTATCAACTAAAGGCTGAATTTCCTTTGTTAATTGAAGGGTTAAGACATGAACAGTTCTTTTGGGTACACATTTCAAATACTGCCTATGTGCATTGACATATCCTTGGAGAAATGTGTTATCCCCTTTGGAGAGGACTGTGGTAATGAGTTCCTCCTATCATCTGATAAACCCTGAGTGCTGAATAACAATAATCAAAATTTGACTTTTTTTTTTTTTCATAAGATTTTCTTTAGGTATATTTACCATACCAAATCCAGAGTGGTGTCGTAAGGAATAAATGCGATCATGCTTTGCTTAGTCTTTAGCTGACTTCCTGTTATATTTATGTCCAGTCCTTCAGACTCCATGGATGAGTTGACTGCTACCTTTCCTGTCCTTGTGTCCAGCAGAAGCTCTGCTTCCCCAAGTGTGCTTTAACCATTGGCCTTTCATCTGCTTCTGGAGCACAGGCTGTGTACCACTCACTTCTGCTCCCTTTTGTCTGAACTGACCTTCTCCCTGGAGCTGTATCTTGGCTCGTTCTCACATGGTCATATTTCAGGTGTCAGCTCTACAGCCTTCCCTAACCTACCATGTTGAAAATACCCTTCCACAAACACATACATGGTGATATTCCATTAATTGCTTTTTTAATTTGTTATTGGTATTATGAGGGATGTATGTATGCTTGTATGTGTGATGAGAGACATGCATGCCACAGCATGTGAGTGGAAGACAGAGATCAGCTTCTGCATCGGGTTCTGCACTTTTCCATGGGTTCCAGGACTTGGGACTCAGGTCACCAGGCTTCTGTGGGCAAGTGTCTTTACCAGCTGAGCCATCTCTCTGGCATAAGTTGACATTCTTACTGCAGTGTTTTCAGCATTTTAGTACTACGAAATATTTTAAGACCCACCTTTAGGATCATATATAAATAGGTGAATGAGAATGAGTAGCCCATCTATTTGCCATAATATGCTGATGTATAGTGTGTGTTTGAAATTAGTTAATATAAAATTACATATTTTATAAACTCTGGCTTTTTATGTGAGTTTTATAACCACTATTGTAGTCATTACTGTAAGTAGTAGCAATGACAGTTGTTGAAACTTACTAGGCTCATGTATCCCACCCAGATAATCAGGAGACTGAGACAGAAATATCTCACATTACAGGCCAGCATGGACAACATAACAAGACTGCATCTCAAAGAAAAAGGACTTTTAAAAAAGGGGAAATAGTTTAAATAATGCTGCTTATGATTGGAAGATCCCTGTCCATTTTCATTTTGGAGTTTGGACAATTGCGATTCAACCATCAAAGTGTAGAGCTAGGGATCCTCAGATGCATTATGTCCTAAAGCTATTAGCCAGCAAGGATATGGATTTTAAACCCATTTTGCTGGAACTGATCACTCATGGCTATTAGATTAAAGCTGTGCATGCCATCACTATGCTGGTGGCAATATTCAGTGTTGTGTGTGTCACATGTATGACCTTTTTATTGCTGTACTGGTTTACATAAATGTGCATTTACATAGCATTTTGTATCTCATGAGTTTTGTCTGTCTTGTCTTTATCTTTGACTGTAGGTAACAGTTAACCTCTTCCATATGCAGCAACTACAGGCTGCATCCCTTGCCAACAGCTTACAGTCTCTCTGTGACAGTGCCAAACTCTATGATCCAGGTCAAGAATATAGTGAGTTTGTGAAGGCTACAAGTTCGAGTGAATTAGAAGAAAAGGTTGATGGGTAAGACTTTATGTATAGGTGAAAAGATTTCAAGAGAGAAAATGTTTGCTGAGTTCCTATCGATGTGTATAAGGAAGTGTCTTTTCTTACACTTTAATATTAATGTTAATTTTTTTCAATATTTTTGTATTATTTTGTGGTTTCTTAGTACATTTAAGGAATAGATGCAATATACTTGAAGCCTTCCACTTTCCCACAGACAGACTTCACTTTGAGTCTTAAAAATTTTGAGGGGATAGCAAATGGTGACCTACATATTTTGAGTATACCAAAAACTAAACCTATATTTTCCACTAATGTTAGATTAGAAAAGTTTATCATGATATAAACATTGACTATTCTGTTGTTATACCTCTTTCATATTTCATCTGTTATAAGTATACATTATTTAAAAGCTTTATTCACATCTGTAAAGGAAGATGAACTAAAACCCTGGCAGTGGTGGCACATGCCTTTAATCCCAGCACTTGGGAGACAGAGGCAGGTGGATCTCTGTGAGTTCGAGGCCAGCCTGGGGTGAGTTTCAGGACAGCTAGGGCTACACAGAGAAACCCTGTCTTGGGAAGAAAAAAAAGAAAATGAACTGTATAATAAAGTTATTAATATTTAGTAAGTACTTACTCTACATTTATTAAATTAACAAGTTTTTTAATACTCTATTGTGCTGAGCTTTATTTGTTTTTACCCCACAGGAATGTAAATAAAAAAATAACCAGTAGTCCTCAGACACCTGGATATGGGCCTGCTGACTCCTTAGAGGATGTCGCCCGCCTTCCTGACAGTTGCAGTAAACTTGAAGAGGACCGGTGCTCCAACAGTGCAGACATGACAGGTGTGTGTCATACTGAAGCAAGCTTTGCCTATGAGCAGCAGGCACTCAAATGCGGTTTCTAAGTGACTTAGTCCACTGTTAGATCCTTTACAGTTCTAACCACTGTGCTATCTCAGAAGTCCATACTTACCCACTGTGGAAGAGTTTGAATCTTTTCTTTCTATATAATATCGGTATTTCATCCTATGAAATCTGACTGGATGCAAAACTTTTAACTATTCTCTCTCTCTTTTTTTTTTTTTTAAGGTCCTTCTTTCGTGAGGTCGTGGAAGTTCGGGATGTTTAGTGACTCTGAGAGTACTGGAGGAAGCAGTGAATCGAGATCTCTGGATTCAGAATCTATAAGTCCAGGTACATAAATATGTATTTAAGTCTAACTAAAAATTCAATGAAAGATTGAAACAGTCCATTTGGGGTATTTTTAACTAGCATACTTTTGGATGATCTATCTCTGACATAAGAGAATATACATACATATGTGTAATTTTAAAGAAAACCTTTACATGAAGGCGAACATTACTAGTACATGAGAAGTCCCATTTATATACATAAATTTTGTATGTGTGTGTGTCTGTCTCACCTCCTATCCCACCAGGATAAATTATTGTGTAGCTATTTTAATTATTTATGGAAACCATTTCATGGATTGTACCCTCTTCTGGATGCTATAAAAATAAAATCATTTCCTCACTCTTGATTTGATATTGGGGGTTGGACTTAAGGCCTCTTGCATGAGCTGTACACTAAGCCTGTTTTTTTTTTTTTTTTTTTTTTTTTTTTTATTTTGAGGCAAGCTCACTAAGTTATCCAGGTGGGCCTTGAACTTAAGACATAGCCCAGGCAAGCTTTGAGTCCTGCGCTCTTTCTTCTACAGTCTCCCAAGTAGCTGGGGTTACAGCCTGCACCACCACAAAACCTGGCTGACTTCTTCACCCATGTTGATATGAAAAGCTATCTCTGTGTTCATACTATACAATAACTTAGTATCAAGAGTACAATAAATTATGAGTGGCAGATGCAGTCTTTAAAGCCTATAATCTCAAGTTCTTATTGTCAGAACTTTTGGTGTTTTAAGACAGAATTTCTTTGTGTAACAAACAGACTATCCTGGAACTCACTTTAGAGTCCAGGTTAGCCTTGAACTCAGAAATCCACCTGCCTCTGCCTCTGCCTCCCGAGTGCTGGGAGTAAAGGTGTGTACCTCCACTGCCTGGCCTTTTTTTTTAGTCAGATTTAATTACATTCTTTTTTGTTCTCATGAATTTGAGTATCCAAATCCCCTGTTAACTAGATTTTGAGAATAGAAGAAAATTTTCAATCAAAAAATAATACAAATTATGTAATTCCAAGAATATTACCACTACTTATTTCTGCTGTTCTCCAGCGAATAGTCAGGTGATGGTACCCACAATTTCCTTTTAGGAGACTTTCATCGGAAACTTCCACGAACTCCATCCAGTGGAACCATGTCTTCTGCTGATGATCTAGATGAACGAGAGCCACCATCCCCTTCAGAAGCTGGTATTACATTTATCTCTATTAAGGACCCACTAAACCAGTTGTAATAGTGGCAATGCATAATACTCAATCATTACTTTGTTATAACCACATGTTTATATATAAGTATGAATTATAATGAATTGGTTAGATGATTGAAGTAATGTTCACAAGAATAAGGAGTAAACCTCCTAGATCTAAAACATACTAGGAATGTGTAATAGCAGGTTGTTTATGGTGTTCTTTCATGAGTCAGTCAGTTCAGCGACTTTCTGTTAAGAGGGTGGCAAATGCATGAAAAATTCTAGAAAAGCTCATTCTTAATAGTGCAGGGGCTGTGGGCAAAAAAAATTCAGTGGTAAAACCCTTACTGTTCATGAAGCCCTGGCTTGTCTCCTGAGTACTGCAAAAACAATTCCAATAATGACGAAATGGCAGGAAGCCAAATGTACTTCTCCAGGACAAGGAAAGTTGTGGGTGTTAATGATACAAAAGTCAGTTACTTAATGACTTGAATTAAGCTCATATAAATTAGTTTTTGTATCTTTGGACATTCGTGTTTGTCTCTTTTAGCAGATTTCCCAGATTATTAGGATATCTGACTTCCACTATGATTTAAAAATATAGCTAGTATTAATCTGTGGTTTTATACGACTAGTTCTACAATGCACATATTGCTGGCATGCTAGCTTTATGTAACTAGCTCTTTTAAAGTAGTTACTGAGTTTTCTTAGGAATATAATGCCACCCATAAACACACTTGCCTGCTCTGTACAGGACACCTTAATAAAAGGTGTGTGCTCACCCTGAGAACATTGTCTCGGTGTCCCAGATTAGCTCACTGGCTTGGTGGTGAGTGTACAGCTAAACCATGAGATAGAAGTGTGTGGTTTTATCTGTGAGTTGTATGTTTTTGATGTTACAAACCACAGACAGCTTTTTGTAACATGTAGATGATTGAAAAGTCTAAGGATTACTCAGAACAAATAAAATCGTTGTCATCTTTCCATTCTCATGTACTATTTCTTTTACAAGGACCCAATTCCCTTGGAGCATTTAAGAAGACGTTGATGTCAAAGGCAGCTCTCACTCACAAGTTTCGCAAGTTGAGATCCCCCACAAAATGTAGGGATTGTGACGGCATTGTAATGTTCCCAGGCGTTGAATGTGAAGAGGTGAGATCTGTTTGGAATTGCATTGGCCCTCTCACTTGTTTACTTGATTGATTTCCCTGTTTTTACCACTATAGAATATAAAATGAAAGGTTTCTTTGCAGCATCTTCATACATATGTGTCATTAAATAGTGTTGGGTTTTTTCACTATACATTTCATTTTTGTTGGGATTTTATTTATTAGGGTCTTTTGCAAGTACATATTTTTACTTCATTTTTTATTTTATGTGTATTGATGGTTTTCCTACATGTATTTCTGTGCACTAAATGTGTGCAGTGCCTTTGGAGGCCAGAGAAGAGCATTGGATACCCTGGGACTAGAGTTACAGGTGGTTGTGAGCCATCTGTGGATGCTATGGGTTGAATGTTAGCCCTCTGGAAGAGCAGCCAGTGCTTTTAACTACTAAGCCATCTCTTCCACCCCTACAAATGAAGTTTTTAGTAAGTTGTGTTGTAGTATATCGTTTACTGTTTTGTATTTTGTTCTGTTGTTAGGTCTGTTTCAGATATTACAAGTAATGCATTTAAACATGTTTCTAATATGTAACCAATCTATCTATAGTTTGCTCATTGTGAAAAGTTTTAAGAGAACTAATGGGTTTTAAACTGTCACTTTCTTATAGTGTCTTCTTGTTTGTCATCGAAAGTGTTTGGAGAATTTAGTCATTATTTGTGGTCATCAAAAACTTCAGGGGAAAATGCACATATTTGGAGCAGAATTTATACAAGTGGCAAAAAAAGAACCAGATGGCATCCCTTTTGTACTAAAAATATGTGCCTCGGAGATTGAAAATAGAGCCTTGTGTCTTCAGGTACCCATTAAAAAAAATTTTTTAGAGTCTATGTCTTTTGTTCTAATGAAAAGAAAACTATGCTATCAATTTGTAATGGCTGATTTTATTCCACCTTATTTTGAAAACTTTATTTGGCCCTGGCTAAGATTCTTCTGCAGTACCAAAAAAAGTGAAGTAGACACATCAAGTAAGTTTAGATGTCTGCAGTGGCCATTTGAACTAAAGCAGAATTTGTTTCTCTATTCAAGGGAATTTACCGTGTTTGTGGAAACAAAATAAAAACTGAAAAACTGTGCCAAGCTTTGGAAAATGGAATGCACTTAGTAGACATTTCAGAATTCAGTTCACATGACATCTGTGATGTCTTGAAATTATACCTACGACAGGTAAAGTTATTATAGCCTATCATCTTATTGAAACAGTAAAAAATGTGATTTGTGTTTTGTTTTTCAGTTCATAACACACACACACACACACACACACACACACACACACATATATATATATATATATATATATATATATATATTCTTTTTTTTTTTTTATGAGCATTAGTGTTTTGCCTGCCTGCATGTATGCCTTTGTGAGGGTGTTGGGTCGTCTGGAACTGGAGTTACAGACAGTTGTGAGCTGCCATATGAGTGCTGGGACTTGAACCCAGGCCCTCTGGAACCACTGAACCTTATCTCCAACCACCATACACTTGTATTTTCATTAACATAGGCCAAACTGAGGTCTTCTAAATAATAATTTATAGGTCATAGCACAAATAAGTCAGACATATAATTAATAATAATAATAATAATAAAAACTGATTTCTCATCTCAGTATACAACCATAGAATATTATTCCACCTTACAGAAGACTTCTATGTGTCTTTTCCAATTATAGCCTGACTCCATGGAAGCTCTTTCCTAACCATTTAAGGAATAAACATTTTCCTGGACATAAAGAAGTAAATAACATGAAGTGTTTGTATTAAGTTTTAGAAATGTGACTTTGAAAGCATAGTTCAGCTTTGTAAGGAAAGGCCAGTGTTGAACTGTTCCATGAGTATTCAGCAAGCAGAGCAGTGTTTGGATCATGGTTTAGTTTTCTCTTCCCTGATACTTCAAAATATCTATTTTAGATGGTCAGTGGTAAAAGCGGTAAAGTATGCATTTGGGGCAAGAAGCAGAGCTATCCTGTAAGCTGGGTACTAGAAAGCTGACAGGAATATGGTCAGGAAATGGCCATCCTGTATTGTCTTTTTCTGCACTCAGTATTGAATGTGCAATTTGTGGGAGCTGCCTACAAAGAAAACATATCTATGGGGTAAAGTAAGTGTCCTCAGGCAGAAGCTTAGGGAGAAGTTACAGGGATTTGGCATAGTGTTGTGAACCAGGTACAAGAACTCCTTGAGCCAAGCCCCTTTGTCACTCTGTTCTTGGGTGAAACCGAAGAGATTGTAGCAGCAAAGAGAGTAGTGCTGGTAGTGCTCTATATGTCAGCTCTGGGGTTGTATTGTTCCATTCTGGGTCCTTTTGTCCATTTATGCAGCTGCTATCTTGGGATTTCTTTTTGTGAAGAAAATACCCTGTATTTTTGTTTCTGTCCCCGTCCCCATCCTCCCCACCCACCCCGTGTTTTGCTCATTTCTGTCCTTAAACAAGATGGACCTTACTCTCTGTAAATGTTTTTATTCTGTTTTGATGAGACTGGGACAGCGTAGATAGTAACTGTCTGTACTTTTGCTTTGGGGGCTTGGCAACCTGTACTGGCTCTGGAGTATCCTCCCCTGTTTCTGCTCAGTCTCCTGCTTTTACTATCTCAGTACTTTCTAGAAGACTCCCTCAGCATCATCTCTTCCCTCTGCTGTAAACTTCTTTCTCTATTCTCTACAAACTTCTAGACGTCTGTTCCTTCTGATTCATATGACCTTGTGTATTATAGTGGATTTGTTTTAATAAATCAGTGCTAACATTAGGGTAGTAATGAATATAAATATATACATAGATTAGCATTTTATAATCCCTTGTGGAACTTTTAGGTTTAGGGTTTTATTTTTGGTCAGTTAATGTCTTAATTATTTGATTTATGACAGTGATTTCAGACTAACTTAATAGGTCATGTCTGTAGTAAGCATATACATTTAAACTTTTTAAAATGTGTATGGATGTTTTTCCTGCATGTATGTCTGTACCACATGCATGCATGCCTGATGCCCAAGGAGGCCAGAAGCCTATCAGATCCTCTGAAACTGGAGTTACAGAGAGTTGTGAACAACTGTGTGGGAGCTGGGAGTGGAATCTAGGTCCTCTAGAAAAGCAGCCAGTTCTCACTGAGCCCATCTCTCTAGCCCCAGACATACACAGTTAAAGGCCTTCTTTAAAACTTCTTGACCTAAAAAACATGGTGAATCATTGATTAGCTGTGAATAATAGTTAACATTGTAGCAGGAGAAAGAAGATAACAGTATTCATAATGTAATTTTATTTCTTTAGCTTCCAGAACCATTTATCTTATTCAGATTATACAAGGAATTTATAGACCTTGCAAAAGAGATACAACATGTAAATGAAGAGCAAGAAGCAAAAAAGGATAGCCCTGAAGACAGAAAACACCCACATGTGTGCATAGAAATCAACCGAATCCTGCTGAGGAGCAAAGACCTACTGAGACAGTTGCCAGCGTCAAATTTTAACAGTCTTCATTACCTCATAGTACATCTGAAGCGGTAAGGGTTTTATATGAGTAGAGTTCCTTTAGTGGGTAGCTGTTTGTTGATTAAATATAGCCGCTTTTACCATTTTAATACTATGATAGTGTTAAGTACATTTGTGTATTTTTAAATGAATTTCATTTTTCTAACACATTAAAGGAAAGGAAATGAGTGTGTGTTCAGGCAGCAAGCATCATCCTCAGATGTCTGCTGTGTGCCTGGCTCTAGGTGGAGAAACAGGATGGGAACAGGGTTTCTGTCATCTGTGGGCTCACAGGCTTGCATACACATGTACAGTACAGCATCATTTGTTCACAAGGTGGTGTGTTCAGCATGCAAAGGAAGATGGGAAAAGTCAGAGGCATCAGCCCTCAAGTAAGGCTTAAAGAACTCAGTAGTGACTTAGTTGTCCAAGAATGCTCAGAAGAGCATTCCAGGCAGAGGATAACAGACACAGATAGGTGGGAACAGTTTACATTTAGGAAATAAAGTAATGTGCTCAGGCTACACTACAGAATGAGTGCACAGTGTAAACTGATAAGATCTTGAATACCTACCAGTTGAGTTTGCCATCTTGCTTCTGTACTCACTAAAGATTTTTGAACTGGGAATTTTAATTTTACATGTTCAGATTTGCCTGTTAGATCCTTTTGGCAAAAATAAGAATGGGCTGGAGTGGAGGTCTTTACTCAAGTTCTAGTCTCTGTGAATAGTCATAGAAACAAAGGTGACAAGAGCTGGAAGGAGACTGGGAATGTGAGTGACATGTAATGCGGAGGCCTCTCAGGGAGTCATCTAGGCTTGAGAAATAGCCTTGCTTACAGGGAATTGACAGTATTATTCTGTTTCCATTATAAAGACCTGGAAGCATGTACAGAAAAAAAATCTTTAAGGGTGCCTTTTTTCTTTCTACTTGATTTTTATCCTACTACAAAAACAGTATTAAACCAAATTTGGCATGTGGTCAATATTTTAATCAAGTAAATATGTATTTTTCTTAGACCTCTCTCTCAACTTGACCCTTGACCCTTTTATAGGTTTTTGTAGCCTGCCTATGCTCAAACAATCAACATGGTCCCTCAGATGCCTCCTGTGTGCCAGGCTCTGGCTGGAGAAACAGGATGGAAACAGGGTTTCCATCTACTCATGCTAACCCGTAGTAAACTACATGGAACACCTTCAGTAGGCAAGTCTCATAAAGATGTGTGTGTTGTTGCTTTGCAGGGTGGTAGACCATGCAGAAGAAAACAAGATGAACTCTAAGAACTTGGGGGTCATATTTGGACCGAGTCTCATTAGGCCAAGGCCCACAACTGCTCCTGTCACCATCTCTTCTCTTGCTGAATATTCTAACCAGGCACGACTCGTAGAGTTCCTCATCACTTACTCACAGAAGATCTTCGATGGGTCCCTCCAGCCTCAAGATGTTGTTCTAGCCAGTACAGCTGCTGTTTCCCCTCAGCTTGATCAAGGGGATCTTCCAAGACCTCTGTTGTCACCAGATGAAAGAGACTTGGATCGCTCTATGAAACCACTGTTTTTCTCTTCAAAGGATGTAAGTTGTTTAAAAAATTGTATGTGTGTGTACAAGGTTGCACACAAATGAGATGGGCTTGTACATACCATGGCACTGGCTAAAGTCAGAGGACAGCTTTGGGGAGTTGATTTTCACCGCCCACCAGTGTTGAGGCAGGGTCTGCCTGCTTTCCCCTGTGCTCTATGATACAAGATAGCTGAATTGCAAGCTTTGAGCAGTTAGTTCCTGGGTCTCAGCCTCTGGCCTCACTGCATGTAGACCACTAGGAACACAGACATGTGCTACCACATCCAGTCTCTTACATGGGCTCCAGGATCACACTCAGGTTGTCAGGCTTGGGTGAGCAGCACCTTTTCCTGTTAAGCCAAAGTTTTGACTGTTAGAGAATTGCATTAGAACTGAATGGTGTTTTAGGTCAGTAAATTAATGGTCTTCGAACTGTTTCATTTGAAATGTGCTTTGCTTCCATTAGCAGGATTCTCATACTACAGATTATGAGAGCAAAGCTTTTGAATTAGCTACGTCATTTGAAGAATCAGAACGCAAACAAAATGCATTGGGGAAATGTGATGCTTCTCTTGTTGGTGAGTAGCCATGTGAAAAAAAGCTGGGTATGAAATTAAAACTTTACAAATAAACCATTGTTAAAAGTCAGGTTCAGTTCCCAGTGCTGCAGAAACCAACGCAAGCCAAGGAAAGTGAAGTTAAGGGAATTCCAAACCTCCATATTTTATTACTTAACAAATCTATGTCAGTCACTAAGAAAGTTACCTTTGAGTGAACCTTGCATCTTTATATTATTTTTTCCATTTGTGTGTGTGATGTGCATGTGTATGCATCTGTATGTGGGCACATGTGTATGGATGCCCAGGGTTGGTGTCAGCAATCTTCTTTGATCACTCTCCTACCTTCCTTATTAAGGCAGTGTCTCCTAATCAAACCAGTGCTTGCTAATAGGGCTAGTCCCGGTTGCCAACTTGCTCCGCTGATCTCGCCCCTCTGAGGCTGGAATCATAGGCAAGCTGCCAACCATCCCCAACCTTAACATGGGTTCTAGGAAAGTGTACACTGGTCCTCACTGTGGGACTAGTGCTTTAACAACTGAACCTTCTCCCCAGCCCTCTACCTTACAGTTATAAAAGCTGCCTAAGTGGGTTCTGTGCCTCTGCAAGTTTTGTTTTGCTTTGGTTTTGCTTCTTACTCAAAGTCAAGATGGTGTACTAATGGATAATATGTTTTGTAATGTGAGTGAAAGTATTGCTAAATTTAACTGCTAATAGGCTGCCTGAGCCCTAAAGGTGGGATTAGAAAGATATCTTGATGATTTAGAGCACTTGGTAGAGTTGCTCTTGCAGAGGACCCAGGTTTGATTCCCAGCACCTACATGGTAGCTTAAAACCATCTGTAACAGTTTCAGAGGATCTGATACCCTCTTCTGGACTTCACTGGCCCCAGGCATTCATATAGTGCACATAAGAACATGCAGCAAACACTCTTACACATAAAATCAAATAAATCTGAAAAAACTTTTTTTGTTTTTGTTTCTTTGAGACAGGGTTTCTCTGTGAAGCTCTGGCTGTCCTGGAATCATCCTGTAGACCAGGCTGGCCTTGAACTCACAAAGAGTTTCTATGAGGCCTCTGCTTCATGAATGCTTGGTGGTCGTACACCACCACTACCAGGCTTCTTTTTTCATTTTTGAAGAGTTCTAGAAGTGGAAAAGTTTAAACTCCAAACATTTCCATCTGCTTTTCTTGTGGACTCCCTTGCACTCTGCACACACAGGCGTACATTGTTCATTTCTTTGAGCTGGTATCTCCGTCAGCAGCTTTCCTCTGATCTGCTTGAATGGAAGCTGTCATTGATAAAAAAAAAAAAAAGGCTTGCATTTTTGCTATAACTCTGTAATCCAGTTTGGCAGAAAGGTCAGATTTGCTGTGTGATCAACATGAAGGAGCACAGCCTGAGGAAGGGAGGGGACCTACAACTTTTCTGTTGATGCTGTACGTGGGTTGTGCCCATAACACCTGAAAGAACAACTCCCTTGAGGGAGGGACACAGGGAGGGTGAGGGTAATATACAGTCCCCAAGGACATGTCACTTATGACCTACATCCTCCAGCCAGACCCTGCCTGCTGTATCAACTTACCAACAATGCCATTATAATATGAATCTATCAAAAAAATTAATACAAGACCAGCAAGTTGCTCCATCAGATAAAGGCACTTGGCCTGGTGTCAAGAGAAGCAACTCCACAGAGTTGTCCTCTAATCGCCTTAGGCATGCCATGCACATACACACAATGATTTTTTTTTAATAAATTAATCTATTTATTGGCTTAGATCCATCATGACTCTAATAACCTCTAGAAACACTATTGTAGTAACCCCTACAGGTCTGCTGTTCAACCCAGTAAGTTGACAGTTAAGATTAATATCACATCCCATTACTCAGATTTGATCTTCGTAGCAATTCTGTACTGGAAAGTGGATAGCATTGGTCTTGCAGTCTGAGAGAAAAAAAAATGATATCAAAAGTCATATGCTGAAATGAATTATTCAGATAGGATTTGAATCTAGCTCTGATTTATAAATCTAACCTAATTTTTTGTTTTTCACTACCCCATGAAATTAGATTCCCAATTAGGAATAGTAATATACATAAATAATTTGAAGATTTTTTTTTTTTTTAGTATTTATTATATACAAGATAATTCCAGGTACTTTTCTTGTTGGACCATTTAGAACACATGACAACTTAGATACATATATTCTTGTGTGACAGGCAGGGACATTTCCAGTGAAGAACAGGATCAAGAACTGACCAGGCAGCTGACTTAGAGCCCATGCTATTTTCTACTATGCTAGTGGCTCTCCTTGCAGAACTGAAGGAATGCATGCGCTTTGGTTCTGGCAGGCCAACTGCAGTGAGTCAGGTCCCTGAGAATATTCAGTGACCATGGGGAAGGACCAGGGAAGTAGATTTCAGGAGCATTGTTTTGGAGCCCAGGGAAGAAAGATCATCTGGGGACTGGAGAGATGGCTCATGGGGGAGAGGGGGAGCGCTTGCTGAGTTGGCCTGCATTCGGTTCCCAATGCTCACAGCTGCCTGGAATTTCAGCTCAAGCTCCAGAGGGATCCAACACCTAACCTCTAAGAGTACATGTATATGTGCTCACAGACACATCATGTTTAGTAAATAAAAGGTTACCAGTCCAAGGTGAATAGAGGTCAGATGAGAAGATGACTGGCAAGTGATGCTGTTGGTCACCTGTATACCATGTCCAGCATGTCTAGAAATGTGAAACAGTGTCAGGTAACAGAATGGAAGACTCAAGCCATACACAGGCCCGTGGCCAGCTGCTATTCAGAATCAGAACAGTGTCAGGGTACCAAAACAATTGCTGTGTCTTAACATCAGGGAGTTGAGGGCCAAAAGCAGCTAGTTCAGGACCTTTGCAGGAATTGGAAAAGACAGAATTTGGGGAGGTGAGGACTCAAAGTGTGGCCTTGACACCACCTGCGAATGAGTGTTTTACTTTGTCTTAGTTTGACCTAGAAGGTGATAGGGTTTATTAGCTCTGAGAGCTGTGGCTTGGTGAACACCCCCTCATTGTGGAATGAATGTAGCTAAAACAGACCAAGTGAGGTGTCTTGAGATCTTGAGATTCAGAGTACACTGCATTTGGTTGGCCTAAGGTGATGTAATTTTTCTGAGTTAACTCACCAATGTCTGCCTGTGGAATCTTTTGACCTAGAAAATACTTGTTGATGGGGGAGCACATTAAAACAAATTACTAGACAAGTAGTTTTTGTGTTTTGTTCTGTTTTTAACTGATTTGTAAATGCTTTGTGGTTGATTTTTACATAAAGCTTTAAATGAACTTTTAAATTCATACAGAAAACAGAACACCATGCTGGGGACATTTTGTTAACTATCTGTTGTCTGTCATACTCAGATTCTGGTGCTAATCATGTGCCACTTTCTTTTTCAGGCAACAAAGTACATTTGCATTTTGACCAAGAGCTTGAATCAGCATCCCAAAAGATGGAAGATGTCTGTAAAAGCCCGAAGCTGCTGCTTCTGAAATCTGATAGGTCAGCAAACAGCGTGCAGAGACATAGTCCAAGGACCAAGATGAGACCTGTAAGTTTGCCTGTAGACCGGCTGCTGCTGCTAGCAAGTTCTCCTACTGAGAGGAGCAGCAGGAATATAGGAAATGGAGAGTCAGACAAGTTTGGCAAGAATCCTCCCTTTGAAGGACTTCACAGAAAAGACAACTCAAATACTACTTGTTCTAAAGTTAATGGCTTTGACCCGCAAAATCTACAGAAATCCTGGGATAAACAGTATGAACAGAACAGTTTTACTGCCAAGACTACGATGATTGTGCCCAGTGCACACCCTGAGAAGGGATTGACAGTAAACGTTGTCAATAATGAGGACCATTCCGGTAGTGCCGCCCAGTTTAGTAACCCTTATACAGATCCAGCCAGGTCGGCAAGAGACACATCAGAACGGAGGTCCTCTGATTGCTGTCCTGTCGCTGCTCTCAGAGCACCCAGAACACTGCAGCCTCAGCACTGGACAACGTTTTACAAACCACCTAACCCCACCTTGAGTGTCAGGGGGACTGAGGAGAAAACAGCAGTACCCTCGGCAACTGTGCCCTCAGCAGCTGCATCTCCTGTCCTGGTGCGCGTTCCCCAGATTCCTGTGGCAAAACCAGACCCAGACTCTAGGGTCACGTCGGCTTGTTCTGTGCAGTCAAGTGCTCAACCCAAAGAGAACTGTGAGGAGCCTGGCCTGCCTGAGGGGACTCCGGCCTGCCAGAGACCACGACTAAAACGAATGCAGCAGTTTGAAGACCTTGAAGATGAAATCCCACAGTTTGTGTAGGGTTGTCAAAAGTCAAAATTCAGACTTTCTTTTTTGGGTTTTTTGTTTTTTTTTTTTTTTTTTTTTTTTTTGGTTTGGTTTTTGTTTTGTGAGAGCAATGTTTGGACAGGGCCCTTTTGTACGGGATTGCCAAAGCTATTTGTCTGTGTTGTTTGTTGATCATGTAAGATGGGAGACTGTTCTGACAAGGCTGCATTTATGCCTCACTGGAATGATCTTTAAAGTTGTAAAGAAAATGTGTGGATTTGTGTTTTTTAGAAGTGATTTTTCCCACAAAATTATCCATTGAAATTCATCCTTAATATATGATAGTTTTTAAAAAGCAGGAGGTTCAGTTGGGGAAAATCATTGCGGAGTGAGATCAAGTGCATATTTATAAAGTATTTCTGAACACTAGTTCCTGGGCGATGCTGTGTGCTGTGATTCCCACACAGTGTCACAGGGCATCTTTAACCATTGTGCTTATAGTTGTATGTAAGCTTTTATTTTTTCAATTGGAAATTCACCTCTTAATATTTACATAATGGCCAAGGTGGTTGCCAGTCTGTATTTAATTATATTTTAATTGCTAATTTTTACATGTGGTTTAGTTGTACCCCAAAAAATGCACTTAAACCTGAACTGTTTAGTTCTGTTACCTTTTATTTGGCTGTAGATGTCTTTAGTACATTTGGTAGGGCTTTGAGGGTTTTGTTTTGTTTTATCTCTTAGTTTTGTCTCTGTAAACTTTTGTTTTTCAACAGTTCTGAACTTATAAATATTTTATATAGTGGTCCAGAAAAGATGCTATTTTCAGAAGTTTTTAAATTCAGTACATTTCCTTTTTATTGCCCGGGTTTTGTTTAAACTGCTCCTTTTATAAGAAATGTTTTAACTTACGAATTATTTTATATACTTTTTCTACCTGACTTTCAACCATTGGAAATGTATAGTTCATTCAAATGAGTGAGTTTAGAAATTTTAGAAAAGTTGTAGGTGATCACATCTGTTTCTTTAAAACAAAACAAAAACACCTTGTGCATTCCTGTTACCATCTGTGCCATTGATTTGTCTAAAATAGGATGTAAAAGGGACAAAGTACAGTAGTCTTTGTATGTATTAATTATATTATGCTTTTGTATGACCTTGTTATATTTGATAAATATATGTACATATTCACTTGTTAAATTATTTCAGGTTCTCATGTCTTGTCTGACACTACATTACTATTGACTTAGGGTCAGCATTTGGGGTCATGAATCTCTTAACTACAACATGGAGTGTTTTGTGACACGTTGTGTTGGCATCTGTGCCATGCAGAACTAGGGAGAGATGAGTAACGGGCTTTTTCATGATGAAACTTTGGGTTTTTTGTTTTTTTGGGTTTTTTTACGATAATATTTTTTATTTAAATTTGAAACAAGCTTGTTTTACATGTCAATCCCAGTTCCTTCTCCCCTCAACTTCTCCCCTGTCCCCCCCCCAAACCCCCATCTCATCCCTTTCCGCTTCCCAGGAAGGGTGAGGCTTTCCATGGGGAGTCTTCAAAGTCTGTCATATCATTTGGAGCAGGGCCCAGGCCCTCACCCATGTGTCAAGGCTGAGAGAGTATCCCTCTATGTGGAATGGGCTCCCAAAGTATTGATCCACTACTAGAGGCCCATAGACTGCCCAGTCCTCCTAACTGACACCACATTCAGAGGGTTTGGGTCAGTCCTATGCTGGTTTCCCAGCTGTCAGACTGGAGTCCATGAGCTTCAGATCAGCAGTTTCTATGGGTTTTTCCAGCCTGGTCTTGACTCCTTTGCTCATCGCTCCTCCCTCTCTGCAACTGGATTCCAGGAGTATGGCTCAGTGTTTAGCTGTGGGTGTCTGCTTCTGCTTCCATCAGCTACTCTATGATGGCATATAACGTAGTCATCAATCTCATTATAGGGAAAGGGCATTTAAGGTACCCTCTCCACTATTGCTTAGATTATTAGTTGAGGTCATCTTTCTAGATCTCTGGACATTTCCCTAGTGCCAGATTTCTCTTTAGACCTATAATAGCTCCCTTTATTATTGTATCTCTTTTCTTGCTCTCCTCTATCCCTGACTCAGTCTTCCTGATCCCTCATATTCTCTTTTCCCCTTCTCTTTCTCCTAACTCAGTCTTCCCTTCCCCCCCCCCCATGCTCCCAATTTTCTCAGGAGATCTTGTCCCTTTCCCCTCCTCAGGAGAGGACCATGAATGTCTCTCTTAGGGTCCTCCTTGTTTCCTAGCTTTTCTGGCAGTGTGGATTGTAGGCTGGTAGGCTGGTAATCCTTTATGTCTAAAATCCATACATGAGTGAGTACATCCCACGTTTGTCTTTTTGTGACTGGGTTACCTCACTTAGGATGGTTTCTTCTACTTCCATCCTTTAGCCTGTAAATTTCACAATTCCATTGTTTTTGGTTTTTTTGTTTTGTTTTGTTTTGTTTTTTTTGTTTGTTTTTTGTCTGCTGAGTAGTACTCCATTGTGTAAATTACCACATTTTCTTTATTCATTCTTCAGTTGAGGGCCATTTAGGTTGCTTCCAGGCTCTGGCTATTACAGATAATGCTGCTATGAACATAGTTGAACAGATGTTCTTGTTGCATGAATATGCATCTTTTGGATATATGCCTAAGAGTGAAATTGCTGGACCTTGTGGTAGACTGATTCTCAATTTTTGTGAGGAATCACCATACTGATTTCCAAAGTGGCTGTACAAGTTTGCACTCCCACCAGCAGTGGAGGAGTGTTCCCTTTCTCCACATCCTCTCCAATATAAGTTGTCATTGGTATTTCTAATTTTAGCCATTCTGACAGGAATAAGATGATATCTCAGAGTTATTTTGATTTACATTTGCCTGATGGCTAAGGATGTTGAGCACTTTCTTAAGTGTCTTCCAGCCACTTTAGATTCCTCTATTGAGAATTCTTTGTTTAGTTCTATACCCCACTTTTCAATTGTATTATTTGGTGTTTTGGTGACTAGCTTCTTGAGTTCTTTGTATATTTTGGAAATCAACCCTCTGTCAGATGTAGGGTTGGTGAATATCTTTTCCCATTCATTCGGCTGCCATTTTGTCTTGTTGACTGTGTCCTTTGCCTTAAAGAAGCTTCTCAGTTTCAGGAGGTCCCATTTATTAATTGTCGATCTCAGTGTCTGTGCTGCTGGTGTTTTGTTCAGGATGTGGTCTCCTGTTCGTTCAAGGGTACCTCCCACTTTCTCTTCTAAGAGGTTCAATATGGCTGGATTTATGGTGAGGTCTTTGATCCATTTGGACTTAAGCTTTGTGCTTGGCAATAGGTATGGATCTATCTGCAGTCTTCTACATGCCATAATCCAGTTATGCCAGTACCATGTGTTGAAAATGCTTTCTTTTTTCCATTGTATTTTAGCTGCTTTGTCAAAAATTAGGTGTTTGTAGGTTTGTGGGTTAATATCAGGATTTTCAATTTGATTCCATTGGTCTACCTGTCTATTTTTGTGCCATTACCAAACTGTTTTAACGACTATAACTCTATTGTTTTTCCATATAAGGTTGAGTATTGTTCTTTCGAGATCTGTGAAGAATTGTGCTGGGATTTTGATGGGGACAGCGTTGAATTTGTAGATTGCTTTTGGGAAGATTGCCATTTTTACTATGTTGATCCTTCCTGTCCAGGAGCATGGGAGATCTTTCCATTTTCTGGTAACTTCTTTAATTTCTTCCTTTAAAGACTCAAAGTTCTTATTATATAGGTCTTTCATTTATTTGGTTAGGGTTACCCCAAGATAGTTTATGTTTGTGGCTATTGTGAAGAGTGATGTTTCTCTGATTTCTTTCTCAGCCCCTTTATCCTCTGTATGTAGTAGGGCTACTGATTTTTTTTTTTTTTTTTTTGAGTTAATCTTGTATCCTGCCACTTTGCTGAAGGTGTTTTATCAGCTGTAGGAGTTCCCTAGTAGAGTATTTTTGGTCACTTATGTAAACTATCATATCATCTGTAAATAGTGAAAGTTTGACTTCTTCCTTTCCAATTTGTATCCCCTTGATCTCTTTTTGTTTTCTTATTGCTCTCGCTAGAACTTCAAGTACAATATTGAAGAGATATGGAGAGAGTGGACAGCCTTGTCTTATTTCTGATTTCAGAGGAATCTCATCTAGTTTCTCTCTATTTACTTTGATGTTGCCTGTTGGTTTACTGTATATTGCTTTTATTAGGTTTGGGTATGTTTCTGTTATTCCTGATCTCTCCAAGACCTTTATCATGAAAGGGTGTTAGATTTTGTCAAAGGCTTTTTCAACATCTAGTGAAATGATCATGTGGTTTTTCTTTTTCAGTTTATTTATATTGAGGGATTCCTTTATGTTGAACCATCCCTGCATACCTGGGATGAAGCCCACTTGGTCATGGTGGATGATTTCTCTGATGTGTCCTTGGATTCAATTTGCCAGTATTTTATTGAATCATTTCACATCAGTGTTCATGAGGGATATTGGTCTGTAGTTCTCTTTCTTAGTTGTGTCTTTGTGTGGCTTGGGTACCAAGGTAACTGTAGCCTCGTAAAAAGTTTGTCAATGAACCTGATTCTATTGCGTGGGACACTTTGAGGAATATTGTTATTAGCTGTCCTTTGAATTTCTGGTAGAATTCTGCACTTGAAACCATTTGGCGCTAGGCTTTTTTTTTTTTTTTTTTTTTTTTTTTTTTTTTTGGTTGGGAGTCTTTTGATGACTACTTCTAAGTCATTATGGGTTACAGGTCTATTTAAATTGCTTATCTGTTCTTGATTTAATTTTGGTAAGTGATATCTATCCAGAAAATTGTCTATTTCCATTAAATTTTTGAATTTTCTGGAGTACAGGTTTTCAAAGTATGACCTGAAGATTCTCTGGATTTCCTCAGTGTCCATTGTTCTGTCCCCCTTTTCATTTCTGATTTTGTTAATTTGCATGTTCTCTCACTGTCTTTGGGTTAGTTTGGATAAAGGTTTGCCTATCTGGTTGGTTTTCTTGAAGATCCAACTCTTTGTTACATCGATTCTTTGTATTGTTTTCCTAGTTTCTATTTTACTGATTTCTGCCCTCATTTGATTATTTCCTGGCATCTACTCCTCCTGGATGAGTTTCCTTCTTTTTGTTCTAGAGCTTTCAGTTGTGCTGTTAATTCTCTAATGTGACTATTCTCCACTTTCTTCATATGGGCACTTAGTGCTATGAACTTTCCTCGTAGCACTGCTTTTAAAGTGTCCCATAAGTTTGGGTATGCTGTATCTTCATTCTCATTGAATTCTAGGAAGTCTTTAATTTCTTTATTTCTTCCTTGACCCAGGAATTGTGCAATTGCACATTGTTCAGTTTCTACGAGTTTGTAGGGTTTCTGCAATTTGGGTTGTTGTTGAATTCTAACTTTAAAGCATTGTGGTCTGATAAGATACAAAGGGTTATTCCAATGTTTTTTGTATCTATTGAGGTTTGCTATATTGCCAAGTATGTGGTCGATTTTAGAGAATGTTCCACATGGCACTGAGAAGAAGGTATACTCTTTTGTGTTTGGATGGAATGTTCTATTAATATCTGTTAAACTCAATTGGGTCATAACTTCTATTAGTTCCTTTGTTAAGTTTCTGTCTGGTGATCCTGTCTAGTGGTGAGAGTGGGGTGTTGAAATCTCCCACTATAAATGTGTGAGGTTTTATGTGCGATTTGAATTTTAGTAATATTTCTTTTATGAATGTGGGTGCCTTTGTATTTTGCGCATAGATAGATGTTTAGAACTGAGACTGAGGAATGGGAGACGGTACTCTTTTTTTTTTTTTTTTCTGTGACAAAATGCCTGAGACAGACAACTTAAAGGTGGCAAGGTTGGTTTGGGCTCATAGTTTCACGGGTTTCAGTTCATGGTTGGCTGGCTCCATTGTGTTGGATCTGAACTGAGACAGATCATCATGCAGAGAGTACGTGGGTGCTGTCCCTATGACAGTCAGGAAAGAGAGCAATGGACCAGTCTTTCAGTGGTATATCTCCTCCATTCCTCCAGCCAGGCCCCTCCTTCCGGTCCCTGCCACTTCGTAATAGTCCATTTAGCTATGATGTGTCAGTGACTGAAGGCCACCATGATCAGTGACCTCTAAACGAGGCCAAACTGGGAGCAAGCCTTCAACACTCAGCCTTTCTGAGGCATGGTAGGTCCAAACATCACTAGACGTGAAGCCTTTTGTTGTCCAAGCAGTGCTGGGTGGTCAGTGAATGTAGCTCTGAGCAGTAGAGATCAGGTAGACCAGACCTTTCTGTACAGTAAGGGCTTATTAATAGTTGTAGTCATGAAGAGGTTCTCAACCTTCCTAACATTGCAGCCCTTTAATACAGGCACTTGTGCTGTGGTGACCCGCAACCATTAATTTATTTGCATTGCTATTTCTTAACTATAATTTTGCCGCTGTTATAAATTGTAAATATTTTGGGGGAGCAAGGGGTTTGGTGAAGGGATTTTGACCCACGGGTTGAGAACCTTGGGCACAGATAGGACCTGTTACAGTTGCTGTCTCGAAAGTTCTCTTTTAAAAAGTTAACTTCGTAGTTAATTAATAGTTGTGAAACAGGCTTAACTGCTTTTTCACACAAGCAAATTGACAACAGAGCCTAAATAGCTCCCAAAAGTTTCTGTAACTAGCAAAAGGTGAACTCAGATGTCTGTGTTATAAATTACCTCATTTCTAAAACTTGATCTTCTTAAAGCAAAGGCAGCTACCAATCATACTTAGGGATTTTTCTTTCTGGTTGCTAGGATATTGAATTTAAGGCATAGCAGGACTCCAAGGTCACTTTTAGTGTGTGCATATAAAAATGTATTGCAAGTTTTTATCTAAAATAAGTTTTTCCTTATAGTGAATTGTACAGGTTATACTTTGTCAGAGAACACAGCCGATGACAGGCTTAACAAGCCATTCTCTCCCCGAAGAACAACTTGGGAAGCAAAGCTATTACAGCTTTTAGAGATTTAAGTATAGAGGGAACAAGATGTGAAGGGGATGTTTAGTTTTCCTCACAATCAGGGAAAGGGCCCAAAATCAAAGGAACAAAAAAAGGCCTTAAGCCACTACCTTTAGGATTAATGATGTAAATCCTGGTTTATTTTTAGGAACACAATTAACAGGGATTAGTGGCCCATTGTGAATGTAAAATTGGGCAGATTAGAGAAAAGGAGACCCGACCTGGAAACCTGGAATGTAGTAGCTTTCTCCCAAGTGTGGCAAATGAAGCCGGATGAGTGGCACTAATCCCAGCTAGTCAGGAGCCTAAGACAGGAGGATCTCGTGAGTAGCAGAGTTCAAGACCAGTGCCAGGCAATGTGGCAAGAA
The DNA here is from genome assembly GCF_943737965.1 of Phodopus roborovskii. Taxonomy (NCBI): domain Eukaryota; kingdom Metazoa; phylum Chordata; class Mammalia; order Rodentia; family Cricetidae; genus Phodopus; species Phodopus roborovskii. The sequence continues at coordinate 10,069,788 of NW_026126424.1, read as the reverse complement.
ACTCTATTTGAAAAGGAAAAAAAAAAAAAAAAAAAAAAAAATGAAAGCAAAAGATTAAGTGGCTTAAGGAAAGTAATCCTAGGCAGAAATACAGCAAAGCTGGAAGGAGGAAGACTTGTGTAGAAAAACATAAATACAGTGAACACTGGAATTGGATGATGAATTTGAACACATGTCAACCATGATGGAAAAGGCGAATGGATGGAGTGAAACATTGAAATGTTCAAGGAAATATTGAAAGGAATGGTTTGTGTTCAGTTTAATCAAAGCTTGAATATTTTAAAGGTTGAGTAAGAGAAAACTAAATACTTGTAGACTTTAATTCAGGTGGGGTTACTTGGATAACAAGATCAAAGAGAAAACAGAAATAGTCAAGTGGCAGAGAAAACCCCACCTAAATGAGTAATTGACTCCAAGTTATGGGAACTAAGGTTGCCAGACTAGAGAGGGATAAACACACTTCCTGTTTTCAAGAGACTCTAAATAAAGGTGCCCAGGAAATGGAAGGACAGAAGGATGTGGGTTCCAGCTCCTACTAAAACACTGATGTGACCAAACTTTAAATAAAACACGACTGAAGAGAAGATTTTACAACTAAAAAGTCGCTTAATCAAGGCTCTGTACGTCTAAATAACACTGTTTCTAAATGTTCATGGCAAAGAAAACAGCTGAGCGGAAAACTGGATGGGCCCATAGTCGCCCACAGGGTCGCTACAGCATGGCTTGGAAGATGAGAATAGAACACCAGCAAATCCCCCTGACATACAGATGAGGCTGGACAAAAGACAGATTCCTGTTCCATTGAAGATTCTATCACAACGTTAGCAAGACTGACAACAGAGGCTAAAAGAAAGCCTCCAAACATTTCAGAGGTGCTAAATAATTCAAAATATGCTCCCCAACCTCTGAGAAAGTGCTGGGAATTAGTAACAGGTTTGCCTGAATTGTGTAGAAATTAAACAAAACACACCTCTAAGTAAATCATGCCTCAAAGAAGAAATAACAGTATTTTAAACCAAATACTAACAGGAGCTATACCAAAAGTTGGGAAATGCAGCTATTAGAATGATTAGAGAGCAATTGTCGTCCTACATTCATTACACCAACTACATTCACTCCAAATTTTGAAACTATCCTTAGAAGCAGAAAGACCAGAAGGGGTCTGGGGTTAGAGACTGCTCAGCAGTGGAGTGCTTGTCCTGTATATGTGAACCCCAAGATGCCTGACATGACAGAAGAAAACAAAAGGAAATAAAAGAGTAGAAATTGACGTAGAAGAACATAAACTTTAAAACAATAAAGCTAAGTTTTGAAAAGCCTAAAAAATTGAGAAATTAGCAAAATTAATTTTTCAAAGGACAAATAGTCTCTGGAATTGAAAAACAAACTTCCTAGAGAATTGAACATTTGAAATGATACAATGAACAACCTCAGTTTGAGTATTTGAACGAGAACACAATTAAGGACCAAAGAAATCCAGACAAAATTATTGAAAATGAACTAGAGAGATGGCTTGGTGAGCTCGTGTTCTGCGTTCTGCAAGCCTCTGGTGAAAAAGAACCTGTCGAAGAAGAAAAGGGACAGTGTAGTTTGTGACTATCCAGTGACATCAGGTCTCACTGACTTAGTTCAGTTTACCATAGAGTTTGGAAAATTGTCCCAATTATCACAATTATCTAAAAGGGAGAAAAATACAGGCACTTTAATACACACAAATTGTAAAAAGAATTTGAGGCTGGGAAGATAGTCCATTTAGTGCAGTGCTTGCCACACACTCATGAGCACCCAGAGTTTGGTGCCTACCACTGAGTAGAAAGCCAGCTGAAGCTATGTGCCTGGGATCCTAGCGCCACGGAGGCCTAGACGGGTCAGTTCCTGGAGTTCACTGACCAGCCAGCTCAACCTGAGCAGGATCTCCAGGCTTTATGAGAAAACATGTCTCAAAAAAAAAAAAAAAAAAAAAAAAAAAAAAAGCAAGGGACTAGAGAGATTAGAGAGATGACTCTGTGGTTAAGACTGCTCAGTGAGAGCCTTTTTTTTTTTTTTTTTTTCTTTTCCTTTTTCTTATTTTACATAGATCCCTGTTCCCTCTCTTCCCCAGCCTCCCATGCCTTCCACAGACACCTCCCCATCCTATTCCCCATCCACTCCCCAGGGAGGGTGAGGCCATCCATGAGGGGTCATCAAAGTCTGTCAAATCATTTGGTAGGGTCTAGGCCCTCCCTCCTATCTCTAGGTTAGGGGAATATCCCTCTATGGGGAATGTGCTCCCAAAGTCTCTTCCTGCACCAGGGATACATCCTGGTTCCACTGTCAGAGGTCCCTTAGACTTCCCAGGCCTCCTAACTGAGACCCATATCCATCAATGAGAGTCTTTACTTCGATCAGGCACGGATGTGATCTACAAGCACACCAGTGAGGGGAAGCTGTGGAACCAAAAGGCACAAGCAGGAGAGAACAACAAGGAATTTGTTGTCCCTGAGGAACCAGAAGAGACAGCTATTTGCTTGAAGTTGGAGCCTCAGCCTAAAGCTGAGTTTCAAGTTACTTGTCATGGATCACCTACATACCTATATATTGACAAGCAATAGCTACACTCACAAGTTTATAACTTCTGTGTTTGAAGTGTGTTTGACTAAAGCTATCAGCAAATAAATGTAAATTGCTCAAGGGAGAAAAAAAAGAACACTCATGTAGAAGACCTGAGTCATTCCAAGCATCACCTGTCAGTTCAAAACTACAGTACCAGGAGATCCAAGCCCTCTTCTGGTCTCTGCAGACACCAGGCATGCACATGGTTCACATAAACAAACAAGCAAAATATTCATACACGTTGAAAAAACACGATGTAAGTACAGAGAGATGGAATGAGACACACAAACACTGGTTTTAATCCCAGCACTCAGGAGAGAGGCAGAGGCAGATCAACCTGGTCTACAGAGTGAATTCTAGGACAGGCAATGCTACACAGGGAAACCCTATCTCTCATACATACATATATACATACATACATACATACATACATACATACATACATACATACATACACACATACATAAATTAGCAAATAGCAAATTCTTGACTAGAACTACCCTAAACTGATAAGGGGAGTTTGGGGAGGAATCCTCAGTAGTAAATGTTGCAACAGAAATTACATATGGGTTCCTATGATTGATACTTCTACTCAGCATCCTATAAGAGTTTATAGCCAGACAAGAAGGTGAGAAAAATAGATGAGAGGAACAAAGATAAAAAACAGAGGGGCTAAGAGGGGACGGTTAGTAAAGTGCTTGCCTGACGTGAACAGTCTCCCACACTCACCCACTTCATGCTTCATGCTAAAGGTTGCATTCGTTTAAATAAATCTCGAGTTTAAAGTCAGAAAAACTTTTCCACTTAACTTTAGGGTTAGTAGACTGATCACCAGCAGGCACTTCAGCCCCTCTTTTAAAACTGTGACTGTTCAAGAAACACAGGATGTGAGTCTAATTGTTTTTTCAAAAAAACAGCCTTGTTCTCTCAGACGCCAGGATTTCAGGTGTGCATCTGGCTGGAGCATAAATAGCTCCTTCTAATTCACTCTCCAAAGTAAAGCTCGCTCTGGAGAAAATCCTCAACCATTTGGGACCCTGTAAAACCTCATGTGGCAACCACACTTTGTGCCAGAAAGTGGTTGTGTGGGTTGTAATAGCTACACATTTTGGTTACCCACTGAATATATCTTTTCTTTCCTCCATGATTCCAGATTTTTGGTTTGTTTGTTTGTCTGTTTTCTAGACCGGGTTTCTTTCTGTAGCCTTGGCTGTCCTGGAGTCCTGGAACTAACTCTGCAGATGAGAGATCCATGTCGTTTTTGTTGTTGTTTGATCTTTGGGGGCTTGCCACACAGCTCCCAAATAAATACCTGGAGACTTATCCTTACTTATGAAAGTCAATTCTTGGCTTGGTTTGTTTCTAGACAGTTTTTGTAACTTAAATCAACCCGTTTCTCTACTTCTGTGTTTTGCCTCTGGGCTTTTTACAACTTTCTTTATTAAATGGCTTCCTTACCTTTGTACTCCATGGCTGGATGGCTGAGTAGCTGGCCCCCAGTGTCCTCCTCTTTTTCTAGGTCCTCCTCTTCTTGTTCTAGTCTCTCTGCCTGGCAGCCGGCCCCTCTTGTTCCTCTCTCCTTCCTATTAGCCATTCAGTTCTTTGTTAGAGCAATTAGGTGTTTTAACCAGGCAAAGAAAGTAACACAGCTTTGCAGAGTTAAACGGATGCAACAGAAAAGAAAGCAACACGCCTTTGCATCATTAAGCAAATATTCCACAGTATAAACGAATGTAACACATCTTAAACTAATATTCCACAACAGATCTGTCTGCCGCTGCCTCTCAAGTGCTGAAATTAAAGGTCTATACCACCAAGCCCTACATATCTCCACTGTACTGCTTCAAACTACATTTTATGTTAAAAGGGGGTTATTTTATCTGAATTTTATCTATTTATGAGTTGCAATTTATTTTTATTAATGTGTAATAAAATTTATTACTTTCTGGGTATTGAATCCAGGACCTCATGTATTACATATTAGTGTTCTACCACTGAACTACAACCTTATCTTATTTGGGCTAAGATATTACCGGATAAAATTCCATATTAAATAATGCATTTAATCCTATTCAAGTTTTCTCCAGTGTTTAGCAGACTCTGTTTGGAATGATATTGAAGTTGTTACCCTGGGTCAAAATTACATTGGAAGTATAATTATAGCATTTGAACGTATAATTTCAGGAGAATATGGGCACACCTGTAGACGGTGTTGACAGATTTATTCAGGATTTGATTTATTTAGTAAAAGACGAGGAACTGTAATAGAAAATATTTTAGTGACCTATTGTGAATGTGAGAGCATAGATCATGGGACCAGGCTGGTGGAAAAAGAATAAAGTAAATCCTAGGATGACTAACATGGGGAAATGGCGGTATTTAATTAAAAGCACAGGTCTTCCATCTTAGTTTAACCTAGTGGGTGTTGTGGTTTCTTAGCTAGGGAGCTATGTTGAGCACCCAAGTCATATAACACACCGTCCCCTCACTATGGACTGAGTGTAGCTTAAAAAAAAAAAAAAAAACAGAGCAAGTGAAGTGTCTGAGATCTTTGGATTCAGGCCACATCTGCATTTGGTTGGCCTGAGGTAGTATACTTTTTCTGAGTTAACTCACCAATGTCTGCCTTTTGAAACTATGACAGTCTTTCACTCAGCGATTTGAAATTGATGAATTTATCCTATGGAAACACTTGTTCAAGTTTGCACCAAAGAATTTCATAGAAGTCAGCCATTTTTTGACAAACAGTAAATTTTGCAATTGCTTTAATATGCAGAGACACGCATACATACTCATGTATTGAGTAATGCTTGACATCAAAGATAGTGGTTCTGTGATTATGTCACCTGGTGACATCAGAGCCATTTGGGGTTGTGTAAGTATACTCTATGATGTTTGCACAATGACCAAATTGTAGATCTATTTCTCAGGTCACATCCCTGTCATTTGGGGACATGGTTGCATATCTCCAGCATTTTGTTTAAAATATTCTTGCTTTGTTGACCATACTGGTCTCAAACTCCTGGACTCACAGGAGTGTACCACATACCTGCAGTATGTACCACTGCAGGAATTAATTAAAACAGGTGGTTTTCATTGCTAAACAGTGAGAAATATTCATTAAGTCTTTTGTTTTAGCTTTAGAGAATATCTTCTCTAAAAATTTTATAACACTGTAATATTTTATCATTGCAAGTGAGTCCATGAGTCCACCTGTCAAATTAGGATTTTTTTTGAGGGGGGGGTCTCTTTTAGTAGCCCTGGCTGGCCTGGAACTCATTATGTAGAGCAGGCTGGCCTGGAACTCGTCTCAGAGATCCACCTGTGTCTGCCTCCCGAGTGTTGGATTGAAAGGCACCACCCCTAATCTGGGCTTTCTTATATCTACAAGATTTGAAGCTTAGCATTCAGCAGCACAAATGAGAATGCAGTACCCTGGGGGTGTGTACAGAGAGAGCCTGAATTAACGCATAGCGCCCAACAGTGTGTACAGAGAGAGCCTGAATTAACGCATCATAGCGCCCAACAGTGTGTACAGAGAGAGCCTGAATTAACGCATAGCGCCCAACAGTGTGTACAGAGAGAGCCTGGATTAACGCATCATAGCGCCCAACAGTGTGTACAGAGAGAGCCTGAATTAACACATAGTACCCAACAGTTACCTGGGCACTGTCGTACTGGTCACCTGTTGGTAAGACTTTGCCGAGACATAACCACACAATTAATTGGCCTGTGTATGTAGATATTCTTATGTTAAAGACTTCTAAATGTTATCTCTCTCTCTCTCTCTCTCTCTGTGTGTGTGTGTGTGTGTGTGTGTGTGTGTGTGTGTGTGTGTGTGTGTGTGTGTGTGTACACTCACCAATAGAGGCTGGAAGAGAGTATCAGCCCCCTGGATCTGGAGTTAAAGGAAGCAGTGAGCTTCCTGACTTGGTTGCTGGGAACTGAACTCTGGTCAACTGCTTAGTTTGACTGCTGAGCCAGCCATCTCTCCAGCCCACCATTTTTTTTTTCCAGTAAATATTTTATTTATTTGTCTGTATTACATACCTATCCCATTTCCCCCTCCCTTCCCTCCTGTTCTCCCTACCTTACCGTATCCCACTCTAACCCTCTCAGAAAGGGTAAGGCTTCCCGTGGGGAGTCAAATCTGCCCCTTCCTCCTTCTCCCTGTATCTAGGCTGAGCAAGGTATCTCTCCGTAGGAAATGGGCTCCAAAAGGCCAATTCATGCACCAGGGATAGATCCTGGTTCCACTGCCAGTGGCTCAAGCCACCCACTGTCATCTGCATCAGGAGATGCTGTTTGGTCCTACACAGGTTCCCCAGCCGTCAGATGGGAGTCAGTGAGCTCCCACCAGCTCGAGTCAGCTGTTTCTATGTTCCCCATCCTGGGCTTGACCCTTTGCTCATGTTATCACTCCTCCCTCTCTTCGATCGGAGTCCAGGAGTTTGGCCCAGTGGTTAGTTGTGGATCTCTGCATCTGCTTCCATCAGTTACTGGATAAAGATTCTCTGATGACAATATGGTAGTCCTCTATCTGTTTACAGGACAGGAGGAGAAGGTTTACAGGAACCCTCTCCACTATTGCTAGGAGTCTTATCTGGGGTCACCCTTCTGTATTCCTGGGAATTTCCCTAGTAACAGGTTTCTAACTAATCCCATAATGGCCCCGCTTTATCAGGGTATTTCTTTCCTTTCCAGCCCATCTTCAATATGCTTTACAATGTATTCATCCTTTCAACTCTGAAAAGTCTCAAGACCATGCCCTCAAATTACGCACCAGAAACTTCCTGAACCGATATAAAGACTATAGCATGCTAATTAAGCATTTCTCCTAAGCTGCCTATTAGGAAAACAAAATCCTCGGTGGAATTTTTGATGTGTTTGCCATCTGGGACCACCAGTACACTGTTTATCCCTTTCCCTAAAATGAAAGTATTTGTGTGACTTCTCAAAAACATGTAAGTTGAGATTTCTAAGCATTAACCAAAAAATAAGTAACTTCCAGAGAAAGGTGGTTATAACTATTTCAATAACCATTGAGTATGTGTCTCCTGAATAATGCCAGAAATCAGTCGGCTTTGACCCAGTTACAGGCAAGGATTAAAGAAATCTGCTTAAAAGTGAATTGTATCCACTAGAACAACAGTCAAGAGCAGTGCATTCCACAGCCTGTCCTTCAGAGAACCTCAGGCTAGCCACGCTGCAAATCTTGGATTTCTTTTCTACATTTAAACATGGATGTAATAAATATTCACACACATCCACACACAGCCTATTCATCTGGATTTTCATTTTTGCTGAACACCATGTGCAGTCAGTCCCGCAGGACTTGCTTATTTGTTATTCTAAAATAAAAGTTAAACGTTGTGAAGTTTATTGTACACTGTATGTACTATAATTTCCACGTATTCATTCATTCATTCATTCATTCAGTTGTATGGGTGCTGTGCGTATCTGTGTGTGTTTGAGTGGGGAGGGAGAGAGAGGGCAGGGCAGTTTGGTGGAGACTCAGGGTGGGGAGGGGTTGGTAGATGTCACAGCACATCACAGTGGAGGTCAGAGGACAAGTTTGGGAGTCGCTCCTCTCTTCTTCCTTTACATAGGATCGAACCCAGGTCTGGACAGTGCTTCCACCCATGGAGCCGTTTCGCTGGCCCCACTCCATGACTTCATATTATTTTATATGGTTTCAAATACACGAGAATTATGAAAAAGTTAAAGCAATACTTTTTCAGCTAAAACCCGCTTTCCTGACAGTAGGCCTTTATTTTGATTGGAAAAGAGGAGAGCAGGGCAGTGGAGCCTGTTTTCCACTCCCCTCCGTCAGAAATGGTAGAATACCCGTGCTTTCCCTAACCCCTGCATAGCTTATATTTATTCTCCACCTATATATTCCCTCTTCCATAACATTTTATGTTGTCTACCACTGTTGGGTCCTTATTACATGTTTTTATTGCAGATACATTTATGATGGTGTTACCTCTCTAGAGAGTAACATTCTTGGGAGGGGAAGGCTCTTCCGAGGACTGGACAGTGGGTTTGTGTGTTTTTATCTTGGCTCTCATTAAGATTAACAGAAGAAGTTCCATAATTTTGCCTAGGCACTTCCCCCAAGGCTGAAGTTCAGTATGGGAAGAAAGCTGCACCGCAAACACCTAGCTGTTCTGAAAGACAAAGCAGTTGAGACATTCTGTTAATAGTATACTTGGTTCCTTCCGGAACCCAGCATAATTGTCTGGCACATAGACATCCCTCAAACTTTTTCTGAAACTGGTATACATATTAGATCCCGCCCTACAAGATGTGGTCCTTCCCTGGCATGGCCACCGACCGTACATCAAGTCAGCCCAGTGGTTCTGAGTCAATAACATACTGGTAGTATATCACATTGTCCCCTCTGTCATTTGAGCCCACCAAATTGTTGACTTACTTAACCTGGGCAGGTCTAACCTCTTTTGTAATTAGATTTTTTTTTTTTTTTTTTGGGTAGGGATATTCTTGTCATTAAGATCATAGAGAAAATAAATACTTTGTTCTCATGGAACATTCTTCATATTTTTGTAGCACTTCCTTGATTAAAAATAGATAACTAGGGACTAGAAAGATGGCTTAGCAGTTAAGATCACTTGCTGATCTTGCTGAGGATCTAAGTTTGGTTCCCACCACCACCACCCACATGATGATTCATACCATTCTTACCTTGAGTTCCAGGAGATCTGGCGCCTTCTTCTGACTTCCACAGACACCAGACACACAGATGGTGTGTAACCATACATGCAAGCAAAGCACTCATTCAAATAAATCTATTTTTCTTTTAAAAGTGGATAACTAGATATCCAAATAAAAATTTCACGTGAAAGATTGCAGAGCTGAGTCTCATGACTCAGAACAACCCCCCCCCCAAGAGCTGCATGCTTTGCTTTAGTGTTCCATTCCATGAGGGAATAGATGCCAGTGGTGTATTTCTTAGATAAGCCAAGCGATGGATGAGCTTTCAGTATTTCTGAAGCCCCATGAGTTACCTGAACAGAGGCAAACGTTAGCACCCCAGTGAAAGACTGCCCTGACTTTCCAATTTCTTCTGGGCTCTTTCTCAATGTGGGGGTAGCTCTGGGTAGCCTGGAAAGCTTGTTAAACATAGACAGACAAGGCCTCTTGGCCATCTTGCTTGGCCATCTTGCCAAGAATCTGTATGCTTCACAGATGGTTGATTCTGATCTGGGTCCTATGAAAGTTACAGAAAGTATGGTCTGGCTTGTAAGCTCTGACAAATGAAGAAGGACCCTACCTGCCTCAAGCAAGTCTTTGACAACCAAGGCCATCCTGAGAGTAGCCCCAAACAGGCTGGTCCAAAATCAGATCAGAAGTAGCCATCAGCCTCAAAGCTGTATCTTGGAGAATTCAGGGACATGAAGGACGTTTGTATGAGGGAAAGGGAGATGCCAGGAGACCACCCACAAGAAGGTGCCATGTTGAGAGATCTTCAGTGTCCAGTGTCTGGTCTCCATGTTTCCATCATTATGGCCTCAGTCTCCTGCATTTGTTTTATTTATTTATCTGTCTATTGCTTTTTCTAGACAGTTTCTCTATGTGGTCCTGATCCTCCTGGAACTGGTTTTGTAGACCAGGCTGGCCTGGAACTCAAAGATCCTCCTGCCTCTGCCTCCCTAGCACTGGGATTAAAGGCGTGCTCCCTCACACCCTGCTTGTCCTTCATTTAAGAAAAATAAACTTGCTACTTTCTTTCAAGTTTAACCTCACACTAATTTGCATGCTTGTTTGTTTGTTCTAGTTGACTTGGAGCATGACAGACTAGGGAAGAGCATTATACCAGTCACCAGATGGGCAGAAAGATTAGGAGTTGGAGGCTAGCCTCAGCTATATTGTGGATTTGAGGCCAACCTGAGCTATTTGACAATGTCTTAAAAAAAAAAAAAAAAAAGACAAATTAGAGATTAAATAAGTAAAGCTAGTGAGAGATATATTTGCATCTAAGCTCCAGTTCAGAGCTCCTCTCTTCAGGGCTGAAAGCATATGGCCAACAGTTTGCAGAGCTGTCCCAATCTTTTCCCCCATTTGAATGCTCTGTGTGCTAACCAAAGTCCATTGTGACAGCTTCTGAACTGGAAGGATATAGGAAACTGGGTCTGCTGGAACTGAATTAAAACCACAGACAAGCTGCCAACGTGAGTCACCCAAAGGTCTGAAGCATTGACCATCCATCACCATAGAGCAGGGTTAGAATAGAAAGCCGTGACAAACAAATGACTCAATTTTCCCTTGTGGAGAATGATCCAGTCCAGCTGACTGCTTTTCCTATTTGTATAAAAAGGTCTAAACCAGGACCAGGGCCTATGCTGGTCCTGGATGGGGAGCTCACACTGTCCTCTGTGCTGGTGGCAATAGATGAGGGACACAGGATGTGTTCTTGCTCATTGAGGCACATGGAACTGTGTCCAGAAGCTTGTGACATGATGGGCCAGGAAGGGGAGACTGTGTATTTACTTCCTGCTTTGGTCACGTTCAGGCAGTGAGAAAGAATAAGCAAACCCGTGTTCCCTACCAGCTGCTACAGTCTATGTGGCCCTGTGGCCTCAGTAGGTCATCCATCCTTTTTGGAATGTTTTTCCTCATCTGTGAAATGCAAATAATTTCCTCACAGAAGGACATTTGTGAAAGACAGCTGAGATAGAGTACCTGAGTTAATGCCCATTTTAAACTTACAAAAATGTGGGTGAGGGGGTCCTGGGAGGTGGTTCAGTAGATGAGGGTGTGCTGTCATCCAGCATGAGGACCAGGCGTATGGATCCCCAGAACCTGGGGAAAGCCAGTCCTGGCAGCACATGTCTGAGCCATCTAGCAGTGACTGACCTGTATCAGACAAGGAAGGCAAGGACCAACACCCAAGGCTGTTCTACTTTCACACCTACACCCTGAAGCCAATATTCCACACTCACACATGAAAATGCATACCACACGCACACATACACATCACCCCCCCACACACATATACCATACACCCCATACACACACACCATATATACACACATCCCATATTACACATACAGCACACACACACACACACCCATACACCCTATACACACACACCATATATACACACACCTGCCTTAGACACCACACACACACACACACACACACACACCCATACACCCTATACACACACACCATATATACACACACCTGCCTTAGACACCACACACACACACACACACACACACCCATACACCCTATACACACACACCATATATACACACACCTGCCTTAGACACCACACACACACACACACACACACACACACACACCCTATACACACACACCATATATACACACACCTGCCTTAGACACCACACACACACACACACACCATAAACACACACACCATAAACACACAAAATGTAAAGTATTTTTGCTGCTGTGAAGTAACTGGAGGAAGAGAAGTGGCTACTGAAACACAGAAATAGGCAAGATGTAAGTGTATGCTCTTGCAGTTTGATAGGAAGTAGTAAGAGTCTGAACTTTTCTGGTCTCATGGTGTGGTGGTTTGAAAGAAAATGGCCCACAAGGAAAGTGATACTGTTAGGTGTGGCCTTGTTGGAGGAAGTGTGTCACTGTGGAGGCGAGCTTTGAGGTCTCATATATGCTCAAGCCATACTCAGTGTGTCAGACCACTTCCTGTTGCCTGTGAGTCAAGATGCAAGAACTCTCAGCTCCCTCTCCAGTACCATATCTGCCTGTGTGCCGCCTTGCTTGCCGCCATGATGATAATGGACTAAACCTCTGAACTGTAAGCCAGCCCCAATTACATGTTTTTCTTTATAAGAGTTGCTGTGGTCATAGTGTCTCTTCACAGCAATAGAAACCCAAACTAAGACTCATGGGTATACTTCATATGTGTAAAGATGGACCTGCAACTTAACAGTCCAATCATATCTCATTGTTTTTAAGGTAGTAAAGGCATCCATAGTACAGGTAAACAAAAAAAAAAAAAAAAGCAAAACCAGACCTCAGTATCCCACTTTACAATCACTCCTCCTGTGTCACCTGAAGAGGTGTCTTCCAAAGTACGGTGTGCCTCCTGTTAGAACGTAAGAGTACATAAAAAAAATACATTTCACAATGTGAGCATGGCAACCCATGACTTTAATCCCAGCACTTGGAAGGCAGAGGAAAGTGGATCTCTGAGTTCAAGGCCAGCCTGATCAACAGAGTTCCAGGACGGCAGGGCTACACAGAGAAACCCTATCTTGGGGTGGGGGTAGGGACTGCATTTCAATAGTTCAATGCTCAGATGAATTCTAGCAGGCAAGCAGACCCACAAACCCATTACTTCACAGATTACTGTTTAGGACCAACTAAACATGGAAAGTGAATCAACTTGAGTCAGACATGTTGACACACACCTGTAATCCCAGAATTTGAGAGGATGAGGCTAAAGGGTTGCTGCAAGTTCAAGACCAGCTTAGGGGATATAGCAAGTTTAAAACCATCGAGGACTACATAGAAAGACCTTTATAAAAACAAGTGAATCAACTTCGAATCAAATACAGTAAAGTTAGATGTGGTAGAAATTTATTTTCAGGTGTGTGACTTTTGTTTGTGCTGCATTTAACTCGGTGAAGCTGCATTACTGTGCCTGTCTAAAACACCTGATGGTCCTAATAAAGAGCTGAATGGCCAATAGCGAGGCAGGAGCAAGGATAGGCGGGGCTGGGAGGCAGAGAGAATAAATAGGAGAAAGGAAGAACGATGGGAGAACAAGGAGAGGACATCCTTGGGGACCAGCCACCCTAGCCACCCACAGAGTAAGAGTAAGATACACAGAATAAGAACGGGAAAGGCCCAGAGGCAAAAGGTAGATAGGTTAATTTAAAATAAGAAAGCTGGATAGAAACAAGCCAAGCTAAGGGCCGGACATTCATAAATAAGGAATAATAAACCTCCACGTGTGATTCATTTGGGAGCTGGATGGTGCTCCCCGCCCCCTCCCAGTAAAAACTTCTAAGTACAATGAGACTTTACACAGATATAAGAAAAAGCCACAGGGGAGGAATGACACTAGGAAGCATAGACAGGGCAGATTGGAGACTCACGGGATCTCAAAGTGGCTCTGGCCGCCTTCTGTTGATCCCTTTGCTCTTCTTTAACAGCAGGAGTGGCCTGAGGCCCCTTGATATCTCCCCCGGGTTCACCCTGCCCTCTCACCCCTTTCTTTAGCTGAGTGAACCAAGCAACAGGGGAAGCAGTTTGAACCAAAGCGTTCTTTGATTTTGTGCTTTAGAAACGTGCGGTTTGACCTGCATCGCTGAGGAGCCCTGTGCTATACTGTTCACACAGGGCGCGGTTTCACTTTGAAAAGTCAGAATTTGCCTTTAGAATCCCTGGCCTTCTGTCCTTTAGAGGAAGTGCTCTAGGGCTCTGAGGACTGGCTGTAATAGCCCTGCAGTTGGTCCCCTTTGCCCTTCACGTGTGGCTCCTTGGCTGCCGAGCGGAGGTTAGCTGCTGTTACTGTAGCTGTTGGCGGTACAGCTCGGTTCTTGATCTTCCGTGACAGAGCTTTCACTTCAGGCCTTAAAGGACATCTTCGAGAAGCCGCATCAAGGAGCCGGTAGCCTTTTACTCCCAGGGGCTGTCCAGTCTTTCTCCAAATGTATTTAGCAGCTTCAACAGCAGCACTTCAGAGAAAAATAAGCATCTCCAGTTAGGGAAAGACCCTTCGTGAACTTTCTCAAAGAGCTCCTGGCTTATTGAAGACCTTCTCCCTCCTCGTTTTAATAGACACAATCTGTAGTATCAACAATAACATTTTTCAGCTGGGTGGTGGTGGCGGTGCTTTTAATCCCAGCACTCAGGAGGCAGAGGCAGGAGGATCTCTGAGTCTGAGGTCAGCCTTAGACTCATATTGATGCTGCCATGACTATTTTTGCATTTGCTAAAATGACCATGTGACATTCCCACTGGGGACGAGTCCATGGTGGGGACTAAGGCCGACACACAGCTTGTAGCTCAGCTTCTAACTCTTTCCTCTCTCCTGCTTCCTGGCCTCACAGAATATTCAACAAAGAGTAAGATTCAGGAGAGCTAGTGTGAGTCCCTAGGGTGGGAGGGAGAAAAGGCCACACTGAAGTCAAGTTCTCCCTCGGGAGAGGGTTTCTCCCTCTGACACATTTAATGGAGGAACCTGACAACAAATCACACACTTTCTTTGTCAGGCAGGGACCACAGTCATAGTTTCCCACACACCTAGCCCCAAATCGCAAAATGCTGCCTCCGTACTTTCCATTTTCCTTCTGCTGTGCCAAGGTCAGATGGTGTTTAAAAAAAACAGACAGCACTTGTGGTCGCTGTTTGCCATTAGCGGGGAAGCTGGGACTAGTGGCTCTTCTGGCCCCCTGTTTGTTGTGAGGCTGTGGAAGAATCCTGTTTGGTATCTGATATTGGAAGTCGTCCAGGCATCTGCAAGTCCCCAATCTTTGGAGGTGTCCCTTTCTGACCTCCTTTGCCTGTGAGGAATCACATTGCTGAGATTAGCTTATTTGTCTCGTTCATATTATATGAATCATTAAAAAAGAAATTGTTCTGACCTAGTCTGGGGCTCTGCTTCTCGAAAAGCATTTCCTGGCACTAGGAGGGCTTTTAGTGTCCATCGGTGGTGCTGCTAGCTTTAGAACCTATGACCAGCTGAGTTTAGCACTCCTCCCCCACCCCCCACACACCCTGGGTTCAGAGCATCAGGTCTGACCCTGGCAGTGTAGTTACTCTGGGATTCCAGGCAGTGTTCAGTCAGGCCCCCATGGTGAGTGATAACCCAGACCAATGCTCCATGTGAACTGCTCCCCCACATGCCCTTAAAATGCTTATCTGGCAAGTTCTACGTTGTGTGTAATACCCAGAAAAATCTAAGACCTCCAGACTCTGTCTTTTCTGAATGTCAAACCTGTAAAACTCTAAATGCTTTTGGAATGAACAAATAAAATGCACTGGGGGTATCAAGCCGCCTCCCCCTTTGTGATAACACCTTGGTTTAGCTTTACTCTGCCAAAGCAGAGGTCTTCACACTGAGAAATACAACTGGTCTACCTTTCCACCTTCTGAAATCCAGGAAGACTTTTTCAAAGGTTCAAGGTGTGTACCATTTCCTTGGATTAGTCTGATCTGCTGGCGCTGGGGTGACAGGAGAGGTCCTACACAACTCATTTTGACTGACACAAAAGTTGGACCAGTTCCAGAGAAATAACTGGGCCTGGTGGAAAATGACCAAAGTGCATAGAGAGCCTCTCTGGGGCCAGCAACAGGCAAGAGAGGTCACAGCCTGACCTACAGCTAGGACTTACTTCCCAAGGGTCAACAGCTCTTTGCAAAGGATCCAGCAATCCTGGACCAGAAAGAGTGGCAAATGGGGAAAGATTACAGTTGGTTCTGACTATTGGGTTGAATGACCAAGATGAACTGAATAGCTACAAGCTTTCTCTGTAATTTGCCAACAAATGACCCGAATGTAGCAGTGGAGACGGAGACTGGTAGACTGAGGAATTTGCCCCTTGGATTTTTCACACTGTGGATAAATGGCTCTTCATCAGAGATGTCTGAATTAGCATTGTGGCGAAGAAGAAAACCAAAGCAGTCAAAAGAATGATGAGCTAATTTCTCACATCTGTGTCCAATTTATAATTCACGCAGGGTTTCCAAGGGTCTCACATAGGGCCCCTATTTACCTCACACTGAAGACAAGAACTGCAGAGCGAGCTTAGTGGGATCCGCCCTGCTTCCTTCCTGAAGCTGCACCTGTGCTCAGATGGCCTCCTTTCCCACAGAGTCGGTGGAATGTAAGATACCCTTCCCCTGCCCAAGGCTAATTCCTCCCTGCTGCCCTCCTTGGGTTCCCATCAATCACCAGCAGTAACATTCAGCATCTCTTTCAGCTGGCTTTCCCATATATTAGAAAGGCCAACCTCCCCTGTCCTAAGGAAATGAAGACCTCCCTGACCCGAAGGCCCCTAACTACTGTTTCCCCCATCCTCCCCCCTCAATCCAATTGTATGGAAGAGCGGCCACTGTCCGGTCACCAGTCCCATTCTGTGCCCCTCTGCTGCCTGGTTTCTGCCTCCTGTTAAAACTATTCTCTTCCAGGGCTAGAGAGATGGCTCAGTGGTTAAGAGCACTGGCTGTTGTTCTTCCAGAGGACCTGAGTTCAATTCTCCAGTTCCAGCAGGTCCGGCACCCTCACACAGACATATATGCAGGCAAAACATCAATAAACATAAAATAAAGATACATTATTAAAAACTATTCTCTTCATGGTCAGCTGTCACACTGGATGGGCAGTTTTCAGTGTTTACCCTACTCAACTTTTGTGAGTCACTTGGTATTGTGGGCTATTTCTTCCTCCTTGACCTGTTTCTCTTCCGTGGTGTCTAAAGAATTCCTCTTTCCAGACTCCTCACCGTCTGTTGTTCCCCTGCTCAGCTTTCCTTTGTTGGATTTCCTTCCTTCACCTGTAGCTAAACAGATCGTCGAAACGTCATTTAATGCTCCATTAAATTCACAAGCGGAGCATGGCCATATGACAGGGACCCAGGGCAGATGGCAGACTGTGTCTAGCACTTCTAGAAACACACCTGGTACCCTTTCCAGTCAGAGTCCTCTCTAAGAGTCACCACCACACTTCCTTCGAGCACTACAGGTGATCGCTACCTGTATAGATTTGATGTGAATCTAGGCTGTGAAGACTTTCTTAGCATTGTGGGGGCGACATGTCCACATTTTAAAGTTACAGCTTGTTCTTATTGCTATAAGAGAGTTGACAGAAAGAAGACAATGCGGGTAAGGGCAGGCAAGATGGTTTGGCCTGATGACTGAGTTTGATCCCTGGAACCCACATGGTGGAAAGAGAGAACCAACTCTTTCGAATCACTCTGTCACCTCCACACATGCTGTGGCACCTGAAGCATGCACACATACATATACACATACAAACACACACATATGTACATACATACACATACACATAAATACACATACATACACACATATGTACATACATACACATACACATAAACACATACACACATATACACATACAAACACACATACATGCATACACACTCATGCACATACATACACATACATACACACATACATACACACACACACATACACATACATACACCTGCACACACACATACACATATACTAAACAACAACAAAAACAGAATGGGTGTTAGTTCATGTATCCATTCTTCTGTGATAGACATTGGTAAAAAATCTGAATTTTGCTTTTTAAAAGGACTTTGAGAAGGCTGATTTTTAAAAGGCTGATCCTTCTGACGACCCGGTGGAGTTGTCCAGAGGAATCTGGAAATTTTAAGGATGAGCTGGTTCAGATACTGTTTAGATATAAAAACAGTAAATATTTTCCCCCTCCTGATAAGAAACTTGTGCAATGTTCAGGTACATATTTTTTTAAACACATTTTTTTTTTTTCTTTTTCAAGACAGGGTTTCTCTGTGGCTTTGGAGCCTGTCCTGGAACTTGCTCTGTAGACCAGGCTGGCCTCAGACTCACAGAGGTTGCCTGCTTCTACCTCCTAAATGCTGGGATGAAAGGCATGCACCACCACCATATCAGGCTTATAAGCTAAAATTTTATATCTGCATTTTAACACAACCATAACAAAAATCTGGAAATCTAAAATCTTTTCAGGCAAGATGAAATTATTGTCTGCTGATGTACAAATTCTTACAAGAGTGATTTAGTTAGTAAAGTATCTTGTTTTCTGCTGATAGGACCGATGATTATGTACAATGACTAGAAGCCTTAAGTTATGTTTGATCACTATTTAGTGTGTGTGTGAGTAGGTTTACCTGCGTGTACATGCTGGTGGAGGTCATGGAAAAGTTCAGGTCATTTCTCTGGCACTGTCCACTTTATATTTTGAGACATCGTTTCTATGGGCCTGAAACTCACCAAGTAGGATAGGTTGGCCAATAAACCCCAGGGGTCTGTCTGCCTCTCATCTGTCTCTCTTCTCCTCCCCAGTGCTGGAATAACCACCTTATGCTACGACCTTTATAAAGTGGATTCTGCATGGCAAATCCTGAGCATTCTTTTCTGTTTCATAACAATTAGTAATAGTTCCTGGACTTTTTCAGTGATGTTCTTAGTGAGACAAAGTAGAAAATGGACCTGTTATTCTTGTTTCAACAAGGAGCAAAAACTTCAAAGCAATCTGCAATGGCTCCAAGCTGCAAGGCTCATTATAAACATGTCATAGCCAAATCAATGAGGTCCAACTCAGTGAGAGACCCTGTCTCAAAAAAGTAAGGTGCAATTGAGGAACACACCTGATGACCTCCGTGTATATGAACACATATGTGCCCATTCTCACACATATGCACACACATATATACACCTACACGAACACATGCATATATACTATACATAACACACACACAAAGATCATGTTGGTTAAGAAGACAGACAAGATTGGTTAAACAATGAAACTGAGCTACACAGATGTAGGTTAGTGTTGAGTTCTGGGATTGTATTGTATGACATCCCTACAGAATTGTTTTTTTTTTTTTTTTTTTTTTTTTTTTTCCTACAGAATTGTTTAAGTGCTCTGCCTTCCTGTGCTTGAGAATACAGCAGTTACTTTAACTTAGTATAACTGTGTTAAGAAAAAATATTTGTTTAAATGTAATAATATAGTTAAAAAACCATAGTGATGCTTGCTATGCTCTCCCAAGGAAATGGAGACAATACCCACATTTTCGTGATGTTTATTTTTTTCTTCTCCAAAGATACTCTTTCTTACGGGACTTTTTAGAGACTGTGTTAAAGAAAAATTCTCTACTCTATGCCAAATGGCTCTGCAGCATTCATCACTTCTCTCTGGTGATGAACTATGTGGTATTGCTTCCACTTGTAAACACAAAGGGTAGGTGTGTTGATATTATCACTCTGAGGCTCTTGCAAGGGATTCTGGTAGCACTCAGGAACTGATCAGTGCATCTTAAAGAAAATTCAAAATGGGAAACAAATATTGCATTTGCTTCTTCATCAGCCACCAAAGTATTGAAAGAGTCACTTGGTAAACTGAAAAGATGTTTAAGACTTCTTCTTAGTGGCATGTACGTATAGTGGGTGCATCTGTGGAAGTCAGGGGACAGCATTGGAATCAGTCTGTCCTTCATTCTGGGATACAGCAATTAAACATGGGTCACCAGATGTGTGTGACAAGTGCTCTCTCCCAATATGGTTTTTATGTTTGGTGATCTATGAAAGGTGCTTCAGTCCAGGATCACAATGTGTGGTGACTGATGGGGGCTGTAACCCTGCCACACATCTATTTATTGTACTGTCAATTGGCTTAGTTAGCTTTGCAGCCCTTCCATGGTATGTGCCGGGATTGAAAGTATTGGCTACTTGGGAGAGAAGAACATTGCCAATATTCTGCTTCCATTTTTAAAATTTAAAATTAGCTTTCCATTTTTCCAAATGTAATATAAGAACTCAAACATTGGCTGTATAGATGAACAACCGTGCTATCTTTCTATACATGAATATACCATGTACTATTTAAATCGCCTTAAACATCTACATATCTCTCCTCAAACATCATTTCTTACACACTACTTCTCTTCCTCCTTCCCTCCTCCTCTTCTTCCTGCTCTTCCTCCGAGACAGCATTTTATGTGGCCTGCACTGGCCTTGAACTCACCAGCTAGCCATAGATCACAGAACTTCTGATCTTCCTGCCTCCAGCTCTCCATTGTCGGGGTGACAGTGATGCTCCAACACATTGGCTCTATGCTGTGCTGATGGTCAAGCCCAGGGCTCTGAACACCAGGCAGTCACACCACTCCTGTCCACCTTTAGCATTTTGTGATGGTGAAAGTATTCAAAATCTTTTCTGGCTTTTAAAAATATACAGTTCATCTTTGCTATTTGAGGTCATTGGACTGAGCAATAAATAGCAACTAGACTAGAACTTGCTCTTAACTAGAACTTTGTACCAGTGGATTTCCTCATGTTCTTAAAAGATATACAGGTCAGACAGCAAAGCTCTTCTCTTTGACACTTTATACAACTCAGTAGAATTTCCCCCTTACATGATCATGGACCTATCTAGGAATGCGGTCTAAAAGCGGGTATGTGTGCACGGTGTGTGTGTAATCTGTGTAGAAGAGATGCATATTCTCCATGATTAAGATAGTGGACATTAGTCAAGAATCTTTAGCTGGGCAGTGGTGGTACACGCCTTTCATCCTAGCAATGGGGAGGCAGGACAAGCTGATCTCTGTGAATTTGAGGCCAGCCTGGTCTACAGAGTGAGTTCCAGGACAGCCAGGCCTACACAGAGAAACCCTATCTTAAAAACAAACAAAAATCTTTAAGTTACAAGGGAAAGGAGCCAATCCTGAACTTATTTAGGCAAAGGGGAGTGGTACTAGCATTGAGATGTCCTGCAGCTAAACTGCCTGAGATGCAAAATCACAAGTGTCTAATGACAGCTGGCTAGGATGTCATTATTCAATAGCAGTGAAAATGAAAATGTATAATGTAAAATAGCATCACTACTCAATAACAGTCAAACAGTCAAAATGTAGAAGGGTAAATAAAACTCTATATATGTGCAATCAAATAGCATTTGACTTTAAGGAAAGAAATTTGGACTGGTGTCCTATGGCTTCAATGTATGTGGCCTTTGAAAATCCACACTTTGATATCTTACCCCTTAGTATGATAGCACTAGCGTCCAAGCCTTTGGGAGGAATTTTTCATGACAACAAAGGCCTGGTGAGTGGGACCAGTGAGCATACAAAAGGCTAGAGAGCCCCTTTTCTTCTCCCTCATGTGAGCACACATACGGAAGGCATTGTTTGGGAACCAGGAAGTCGGACCTCGACAGACATCTCATCTATCGGCATTGTGTTCTTAGTCGTACACAGTCCCAGGAACTATGGGAAAATATCTATTGCTTATTTAATACCTGGTTTATAGTATTTTGTCAGAGAAGTGATTAAAACAACATAGATAACTTTTAACATAAAAAAAGATGTCACCCAATTCCATTGAATTGACAGAAATGGGAATGGTGGTCTCCATGGTCTGGAGGAAGCAGAGAACGGGAAGTTATTACTTAATGGCCACAGAGTTTTAATATTGTAAAGTAAGAAGCAGTTTATGGAGATGGGTGGTGGTGATGGCTGAACAAGGTTCTTAATATGCCTGAACTATGTAGTTTAAACTGACTAAAATGGTGGTTTTGTGTTATGTATATTTCACAATGAAAAGGAGGAACAGTAGATTTCAGCTAGCAAGAGGAGCTGCAGTCAGAAACCATGCCACTTGGTTGTTATCAACAGAATTATAGCAAAGTGCTTGCCATTAGTTACACACACCCCTTTCTAATGCAGTTAAAAGTGGTCTACTGAAATTACAATAGGAGATCATTTACATAGCTGATAATCTGAGGGCTATAACTTTTCCCATCTTTGAGTAATTTGGAAGAAAACCTCTTCCTTCACCAGGTGACCCTGACCCACTATAACCTCACATAATCTCCAAGTGTCGGCCATCAGCAACCTGATTAATCGTGCCTAGGACTTTGTCATCCATCTATGTGCTGATGAGTCTCAACTCTGTATCCATCCTAGAAGCTGGTTCATGGCTCCAGCCCCAGGTACTGCTGCCTGCTGAACAGCTCAGAGCAGCACACATCATAGGGACTTCCAAAATGTAGCTAGATGAGTTAGCTCAGACCTGACATCCCAGCACTTGGGAGGCAGAGGCAGGAGCATCAGGAACTGTCTCATACCACCAACTTAAAAAAAAAAAAAAATCAGAATTAACACCACCACCACCCCACCGCTGCAATTGGCTCTCCACTGCCATCCTTCTTTTGGGGGGGCAGAAAAACCCTTTCTGTTATCGAAAGCTCCACCAAGCACAGCCAGTGGCCCTCATGGCTAGGTTTTCCAAGTTCATGCCCCATGTTTACAAACAGACCGTGAATTCCACCAAATCAGTACCCATCCTGTTCCATGGTTCTCCTTCCTAGACATTAAGACCCATGTATCAGGCTTTTCAAAGAGCATATTCTCATTCCCCAGCCAAGTCAGGCTCTAAGCCGGTCCCTGAAGCTGACCTGCCGTCTTCACCTTCTTCACCGCTCACTTCCCATCAGCCTCCCCTGAGTCTCCTTGCTCCCAGTCCCTCCCCTTACTTGACTGTTATCACTCCTGCTTTCTCTCAGTCGGCCTGTCCCACGTAGCTGCCTTTGGTAGGCACTGGATTGGAGTATTCTATCTCTTCCTGAATGATAACAACCATGTTCACATGTAAGAAGTGCTTAATGAGTCTGTCCAGAGCTTGTTTCTGTTTAGGGGTGCCCTGCACTTGTGAGCCACTCAGAGATCACTTCGTATTTGCTCATTTAATCTTAGTGGAATCAATCATGAGTTTGAGTCTGGTCTCTGTCTCCCTTTTTATGGCTTTTTCTTCCAGTATCTCTCACCGGTAACCCACTGGAACCATCCTTATTCCTTGTGGTTTCCTGAACAGGATAAGCTATTGCGGCCTCCCTGTCTCTTCCAGGGAATTTTACTGAGCTACTTAGTGCAATAATAACCCGGTATTATCACGTATATCAACTAGCGATGTACATAACTTCATGAGGCTTCCGATTGCTTCTCTATAAAACAAAGCAGATAGCTACATGACTGTAACAAAGATAAAACAAGATATGCAAAGACATTATAGTTTACAGTTATACCACATCCTAAACATACTATATGTAACATGCTACATTGCATTGACCAGAGCCCTATATTAAAACACTCAAAACAGAAACCCTTTCTGTTACTGAAAGCTCCACCAAGCACAGCCAGTCGGCCCTCACGGCTGCCCTCCCCATACATCCTTAGGTTTTCCAAGTTCATGCCACATGTTTATAAACAGACGGTGAATTCCGCCAAATCAGTATCCATCCTGCTCCGTGGTTCTCCTTCCTAGACATTAACACCTATGTCTAAGGCTTTTCAAAGAGAACATATTCCTGAGATTTGCGGAATCAGAGGCAAACTTCCTTGGGGAAGTACTAAAGACACAGGTTTGGGGTATCCTTGGAATCACAACTTCATCACCCAGTGGCCAATCTATCTAGCAACACCCCCTGCTGAGCTGCAACAACGGTAAGTACCTGTCCAAGCCCAGCTGCAGACGCTGCTCCTGTCCTGCTGAGTTTGGATTATCCCAGGCAGCCAGACTTGAAGTTATTATAGTGCAAAACAAAGGGCTGGAAAAGCAGGGGTTGCTTTAGCTCCTACTCATTAAGGGGGAAGCAGTCAAATCCAGGATGCTGGCTGATGTTAGACCACAGAGAGACAAATGCCCAGCCTCTGGGTGTGCAAAGGAAATCGTCCCAAACTTAATGGTTAGAGAGAGCTGGCATTTTCCGCAGAAATCCCGGAGCCCCTCAGGTGTCTGATGGCACCCGAGGCTCTTGGTTTCACATCTCTGTGCCCTCAGCGCTCCACACTTGTGTATTTAGGGTTTTTCTCCTGCTTCCTTTCCCTAACAAAGGGCTTACAGGTAATTAGAAGGGATTATGCTTGAAGGGGAAAAGCGGCCTTTAATCACCCGAAGGGCACAGCAGCCTGAGCTGGAGGCGGTCCCAGTAGCTTTGTGTCCTTGCTTGCCTGAGTCCTAGCTCGGGGTGATCCCCGGGTCCTGGGGTGGTCACCAGCATGGGTTTTCTCAGGCAGATACAGCTTTTGCTTTGGAAGAACTGGACTCTGAGGAAAAGACAAAAGGTAACTTGGAGTGGGTGGAGGGGGAGGGGTGTGAAGAGGAAGAAGGGAGGAGGGGCCTAGAGCTAGTTGCCCTTTTGCTCTGAGGCCACCTTTAGCGGCTCAAGGCTTCTCTTGCCCTTGACTACATGAAAAATATTCTGTCCCCTGCCCAGCAGAGGAATCCACTGTAACCCCCCAACCCCCTCCACTTTGATATCTGCTGGTCTAGCTCTCACCACACCGTGGAGGCATCCTATGCCCTGAAAACAAATCCAGAAGAAAGCAAGAAGGCTTTGACTAGCTTTGCACAGACTATGGGATGTCTTCACACATTAGCATTCCTGGAATCGGGATGCCGTTCCCAGAGTAGTCCCAGCTTCCTTGCACAGTGTTACCATCTCTGTGGTGCAGAAAAATAACCTTGCATCTCCAGCTGCTGTTAGAGGTTCAGTCAGTGCAATTGTGTTACTAACCACTGACTTTCCCAACCCCTTGAGGGGGCCACACTAAGAATTTAAAGGCATGGACTGCATGTTTCCTCTGACCTGCTTTCTATGATGGCTGGGAGAACCTGAAATATATTTTGAGAACCCAGTAATGTAGGCTGAATATCCCAGGGAAAATGCAGGTGAAAGCCGCAGGTCAGAGCCCCTCTGGAGTTGCTACAAATAGCTTCTGTGTGGTTTTTCTGTGAAGGCATTAGAAACAAGTACATATCCGTGAAGAAATGGCGCTGAGCATGTACTCAGCTGGCTCAGTTGGTAGAGTTTGCCCAGCACACACCAAGTCCTGGATTTGCTCCCCCAGTATCACATAAACTGGGCAGGTGGTACATACTGGGCAAAGGAACAGAAATTCAAGGTCACCCTTGGTTATATAGTGAGTGAGTTCAAAGCCAATCTGGAATATATGAGATGGGGGCAGGGGGAGAGGAGAGGAGAGGAGAGGGGAAGGAGGAAGAGGAAAGGAGGGTTGGAAGGAATGGCTGTCCCAGGACCCTGCAGAGTCCTAGAAACATGGAATGACTTACGGAGCTGGGGTGGGGGATGGGAGAGTGGGTTGCTGTGAGAGTTGGAGAGAACTGGGATTAAATGATAGGACCAAGAATTGAGGATGACATCCCTGTTGAACCCTGGCCTTCACACACACACACACACACACACACACACACACACACACGCACGCACGCACGCACGCACGCACGCATGCACGCACGCACTGTCTCTCTCCCTCTCTCTAACACACGCGTGCACACACATACAAACACGTGTTTAGCATACACTAAATGGGAAGAAAGCTGGACCTCATGAAGAGGACAGGGGAGGAGACAGGCTACTGCAAGAAGAGGGTAGTTTGGGGTGGGCCTCTGTGGGCGGAGCAGGGCTTTCCTGGGCAGCAGAAAGAACGCTGCTGTTAGGGAAGAACTGGGACCAGGTGGTGGGGCAGGTGAAGGCCTGTGTGAGCGCCTCAGGCACACTGGGCCAGAGAGGGATGAGCGGGGACATGTGTCAGCTAAGCCCAAAGCTAGCAGCTGAGAGAGAGAGAGAGAGAGAGAGAGGGAGGGAGAGAGAGAGAGAAGGAGGGAGGGAGGGGGGAGGGAGGGAGAGAGAGAGAGAGGGAGGGAGGGAGGGAGAGAGAGAGAGAGAGAGAGAGAGAGAGGGAGGGAGGGAGGGAGAGAGAGAGAGAGAGAGGGAGGGAGGGAGGGAGGGAGGAGGGAGAAGGTGCCATACTCCCCGTGAGAAAGCCTAGGGAAGGAAGAGGAATTGCCAAGACGGTAACAGACCGGGGTCTGTGGAGCTGAAATCAGGGTCTCTGAGACCCCTCAGGCCCAGGCCCGTGCGGAAGGAACCCGGCTGGTGAGAGAGGGACACCATGTAGACAGGTGGTTCAAAGGCCTAGGTGTGACTCGGACACTACACAGGGAGGCCAGAGGGAGAGCCAAGCTCACCCATGGGGACACCGGTGTCCTACGGCTGCTCTTCCTTTCAAGGCTGGTGTCATTTCAAATTAGCCTTGAGGTTATTTGGGACCCCCAGAGACCAAGTGCTAACAGTAACCAAAGGCTGAATCCCTTCCAGAAATGGCCCTTCCTGAATGAAAATGCTGTCCAAACCTGAGCAAGACTCATTGTTAACTTCATCGCGTTCACTCATTCAGTCAAGAAATAATAGTCACCAGGCAGTGTGCCAGGCGCTAGGTTCACTATGATAAATGAGACAATCCAGTCTCTGCTCCCAGGGTACAAATACTCTATAGATTGCCAAGGAAATCCAATATGCCACCACTGCCTCTGCCCCTCCCCCATCACCTTCCCACCCCTCCCCTAGCGCTACGACGGCCGGCCAGCAATGTTCCCATTGCTGTGACAAGCCAACAAGGTTTTCCAGAGACAGGATTGGCTCAGGAACCTTCACAGTCTCCAGCCCTTCTCCTGGCATTGGCAAATGTATTCCTGTTGGGGGGTGGGAACTTTCTTCTTCACTGTGTGTTCCCCAGAGGATGGAGCCGCTCGCGCTGGGAACCCTGTCTCACTTAGGCTGGGCCCTGCTTGTACGGGATATCACCTTCGTGGCCTGGCCAGTGGGCTCTCCCCTGTGCCTCTAGATAGCCAATGTATCCAGGGTGTCTGGGTAAGGTGAGAGCCTTTTCCTACGCCTCCAGTTGCTCTATGAAAGGGTCTGTGGCTCCTCCCGAGGCATTTGGAGCTTCTGGAAAGATCCACCTCTAGAAAAGGGTGACTGTAGAAAGTGCAGGATGGTAGCCCATAACGCAGCCACTCCTCGGACTTAGATGCCCTAGGTGTTTAGGACTGCGAGCAGATCACAAGTGAGAATAGATAGATCCCAAGGTTTTCCATCCTCAGGATGCAGGGTAGGAGTCGCCTGGTGCCTGCTCCTCTCCCTCTCTATCCTCTGGGAGCACTTGTTTGATGTTGCTGTCCTGAAAGCATCTGTCATTCAACCCTCACAGCAGTGCATGTCAGACAGGCTTTGGTTACTGCTGTGGGTAACTATGAGGTGAGGAGGCTTCAGAAGGGTCAGGATGAGTTGGACCTAGACCTGGGGTTAAAGCATGTCTGACTTGGGGATAGCAGACATGGACATTAAGCTCCTCTGGACCCTGACTAGCAGACAAGGCACAGATGTCACCAAGACACAGTGACTGGTTAACGGATCACCCACTGGGACAGTAGATGTAAACTCATATTGGATCTGTAGCCTGAGTGTGTGTGTGACCTGGACGAAGGGGAACTGAGCACATCCCTTGCCCTGATGGAATTTGGAGTCAGGCAGAAGGAGGCTGTCACACAGGGTTCCTGAGCAGAACAGAGTCAGTAGCAGAGGGAAGCATGGGGAGGAGTAGGTGTCCAGGAACTCTGAGGAGATTTCTCCGGCTTAACCCCTGCCTCCCAAAGCCACTGCCCAAGACCACAACCGCCCTCGCTGCTAGAGAGGTTGTAAAGCATCTTAGTGCTGCTTTTTCTCGCCTCTGAGCTACATATCCTAGAATCCCTTGGTGTCCCCAGGGCCCCACTTCCAGAGGAGGACAGGATGTTTGGTGTAGGCCTGAGGACTCAAAAATATGGGTTCACTTCCTGAACTCTAGAGGTGTGTGTCTGGTATCACTGTGGCCTTTAATGCTGGGCCCAGCGTTAGGCGAAGAGAACATGGGTGCTGGGAGGCTAGGCCTAGCTCCACGAGCGCCAGCTCTGGGAGGCATTGGACCAGGATTTGAGCCCTGTTTGGATTCCCAGCCCAGAAACGAGGATCGGTGGTGTTGTTCTAGAGCTCTGACTACCTCCCTGTTAAATTGAAAACAGAGAGGGAAGAGAGAAAACCTAACTGGCTGTTTTAAAACAGCAAGCACAGCCCTGCCCTGGCCAGGAACCCTTCCTTCCTCCCCCACAGAGGCTGAATGGTAAAGAGGGGGAGGGGAGGAGAGGAACAAGGAAATACCAGTATAGTTTAAAAAAATTTCCATGGGGGGGGGTTCTGAGCTTAGACTGGGCTTAATTAAAGTTACAGACGTGTACTTAAAGTGTCGGGGGGGGGCGACGCTGGAGACATGTTTTTATTATAATGTGGAATTTCTCCCTAGGGCATGCCTGTGTACACTTGAGCTAAAAGGACCACAATGCCCTTCTGGGCTGGCGGGGGGGGGGGGGCGTGTACTGATTCTGGGGGAGGGGAAGAGGCTGCTGGGAGAACCCACCTGCCTCTGCTAGGTGGAGAAAGAATGACAGGTGGTCTTTGTGCAGAGAGTGGCCTGTAAGGGCAGCCGATCCAGATCCCATGCAGAGGACAAACACAGCTTCCCCCATGCTTCTTAAAGATGGCCGGTTATGTGGGGGTGGGTGTTCTCAGCCTTGGCTGCCTATTGGAATTACCTTAAAAAGTTGGAGGAGACCGTGATGTCCCTCGGGACATCTCACATGCCTGAGATGCCTGCGTGAGTCCCACTTACAGCTACGGAAGGCTACTGATGATGGAGGCTGGTTGTTGGAGGGGTCTGGGTTATGTGAGGAAAACAACAGCCCAAATTCAGAAACATGATGAAAAACACAGGCACAAGGAAGGAGGAGGGTTCCGCTCCTGCCTTCCGGGATACGGCACTTTAAGTGATGGCGCCTTCACAGATCAGGCATGCCAAAACACAGAACAGGGGAAGATCATAAGAAAAAAGGGTACTAAGAAGCAAAAGGGACGCTCTTTGAAGAAAGGAAGGGAATTGGCAGGGGCAGGGGCAGGCCATTGGGGTAGTGTGGAATGGGGACAAATTAGAAGGAAGGATAGTGACACATATCAAATGGCATAATGAAGCCTATTACTTTGTACGCTAACTTAAAAATATTAGTAGAAATAAAATTGGGCTGGGAGATGGCTCAGCAGTTGAAGTACTTGGTATGCAAGTGTAGGGACCAGAGTTCTGGGTGCTAGAAGACACAAAAAGCCCAGTGGAGTGGTGATTTCTGCCTGCCATTTCAGCTTGAAGGAGGAGAGACATGAGATCCTTGGAGCAAGCTGGCCTAGTCAGACTCACTGAAACAAGGAACTCTAGGTTCAGAAGGTGAAAACCTTAGTCTCAGGAAATAAAGTGGAGAACAATGGGAAGATAACTTATGTCAGCCTGGGTCTTACACACACGCATGTGCACACACGCACGCACACGCGCACACAGAAACATGCTAACACACCTGCACACACACAAGAACATACAAACATGCACATACATATCACACTCATATGCAAAAATAAAAATGAATGGATAAAAGGTCTAAGTAATATAACACTGCACAGCAGTTACAAACGAGAAAACATTTTCAAAATAAAAGCAAAACACAACCCCAAACTTATAAATAGCATTTCCCAGACAGATGAGATGTACTAATGTGAGTTTAGAAACTTTATTTTCTGGGGGACAGTAAGGCAAGATAAATGCCTCTTCCCCATGACCATGAACTTGCCTTTCTTTATGTATGGAGGAGAGGACAGTGTGTGGTCAGTTTCCCAGGAGACCCCTCGCTTCCAAACTGAGCCTAAAGAGTTGTGATCTCAACCTTCCTAATGCTTCAGCTCTTTAATACGGCTCCTCATGTTGTGGTGACCCCAACCATAAAATTATTTTGTGACTATTTCATAACTGTAATTTTGCTACTGTTATGAATCATAATGTAAATATCTGACATGCAGGATAACTGATTGAGAACCACTACCATGAAGGGAGGAATCATGGACGTGTGGGGGAGGGCCAGGAGGCTGCTGTTCGTTTTCTTCAATCATTTATCTATAAACTGCTATCGCCTGGGTGCCCCGTGGCCTTTGTGATGACTCTATGAAACAGCAGTACGTGGTCTGTGTGCCTGGCTCTGCTTTCTGTGTTGGGCATGATAAATATATTTCATTATCACAACGGCTCTGTGTAAGGATTCAGTCATTATGCGGGCCTGCCCCTGTCACCTGGCAGAATGCACTCAGGCAGTGCCCTGGTCAGCCCAGTTGCAAAGGACCCCTTTAAAAAAGACTCCCCAGCAGGGCGGTGGTGGTGCACACCTTTAATCCCAGCACTCGAGAGGCAGAGGCAGGTGGATCTCGAGACTAGTTTGGTCTACAAGATCTAGTTCCAGGGCAGGCTCCAAAGTCACAGAGAATCCCTGTCTCGAAAAACCGGGAAAAAAAAAAAAAAAAAAAGACCTCCACCCACTTATACTCTCCTTCCTGCTGTTCCCCCGGGGCACAGGACTTTCCCTGTCTCCCTCCTCTCTTCTGTCCTCTCTCTGTCTCTGTCTCTTTACCTCTTTTCTCTTTCCTTCCCCCCCCCTCCTCTTTCTAATAAAACTTCTCACTAAGCTCTGTCTGCCTGATGTTTGTCCCTCGTCCCAGTCATCCTCTGCAGCCAAGGTTCCCCTGGAGCTTTATCATAACACTCTGGGAAACAGGACTTGGTTGGCGTCATTCCTTTTCTACAGATATGCCCCTGGGGCATGGAAAGGTCAAGAGGGTTTCCCAGTGTTATAAACCCCAGTATTTGACGCCAGGGTAGACTGTTCTTAATTTTCATTACTCTATAGGACAGAACAGCATCCCCATTTCATTGACCAGAAAAACCCGAGACTCAGAAATTAAGCAAGCCTGAGAGCGGTTGAAACCCAAATCTTCACATTCCCAGATCAGCACCAGTGGCATTTAGCATCCCATATGACTCACGGGCTGACACATGGCAAGATGGCAGCAATCTCTTTGGCTGAGAGCCAACATAGCAAAAGCAGTTGTCTCAGGAGTCAAGCGCAAAGACTCCGGCCTGGCTGTCTCATTTCCTTGGTGAAGACACCCAGAGCGACTTCCAGCTTGCACCTGTCATGCATCTAGCTTGTCCAACCCGTTCCCCCAGCATCAGTCAGCACAGGGTGATCTAGGATAGGGGTGAGAGAAGCAGGTGGTATGCATGCCTTTGTGGGGTGCAGTGTCTTATGTCTCCCCATTGTTGATAGCCTGAGCCCCTGTGTCAACCCCCTTCCCAGAGTAGCATCCAAGGCTCTGCATTAAGATTGACTCATTCCACAAAACTCTGATGGGAGCTTCTATGAATCCTGCCTTGTGTGGGGTTCTGGGGTCACAATGGAGGACAGATGTGCCCATGAGTTTCGGGCTAGGGACCAAGAGAGACAGTAAGAGTAATGGGGGCTGGGAGTGGATTAGGTCAGAGAGGCTGAGGATGTGCATGCTCTGTGGGCAATTACCCATAATTCTAATTGCTAGTAAGTGTTCCCGGGGACAGTTTCCTGAAACACCAGGTGGGAATTGCCCAATGTTGGTGTTTTGTCACCTTATAGGAAAAGATGTAAATAGGAAAGCCCTAGAAATTGGGCACCTTAAGGGAAACCTACTGTTCTGTCTTCTTGCTGTGTTTGTATGTGTGCTTCCTGTAACGTTTCCTCCCTAATTACGTGTATGAATGAAGTCTTTTTTAAAAGTTACCATACACCTGTAAACATTTTTGTTTTCTTTTAACGTGTGATCTATTTTCTACCAGCAGTTTCAGCTTTGTTAGAACTTGGTTGCCAGCAAACTTCTGGGGTTTTTGTTTCTTTAAGCAGCACACGGCTTGTCCTTACTAGCGGGTGGGGAGCAAACATTTATTGAACACCCTCCTGCTAGGTTGTCCCCTTCATGTCTGTTTTCTTCATTTGCCTTCCCTTCTCCTTCTCCAAAATTCCTCATCTCAGCTCCTCCTCCCTCAACTGTGTACAGAGGGCTGGAATGTGATCACCTCCATCAACTGCCTCTTCTTATGGAGTCAGGAGAACTCTGACTCTAAAGCAAGCCTCCATCTAGATACCAACTCTCTGTGACAGGTTGACATCAGCTGCCTCTTCTGGTTGAGGGAGGGGAGAGCCGTGGTAGTTGTCTGCTTCCCCTAAACAACAGATCTTGTTGAAGGAAAAAATGTTGACTAACTGGATTTCTGTTTACTTTGCTTTGGGGCACCATATTTCAGAGTCATTTGCTCCCCAGTTCATTCATTAATTCAATGATCACCTTCAGGCAAGGTCTCCCATGCTCCAGAAGGCAAAGCAATGGGAAGGCGTAGCAAGAGTGCTGGCCCTGGAGGCAGGAGGCTGGCTTTTGCTTCCTGTTGTGACTCTGTACAAGTCACCTTCCCTCTGTAGGTCTCTTTATTCATCCACAGAATGAGAGATTATGAGATCTTTATTGTCTGAGGCAGGAGCATTACACAGGAGCTTATTAGAATCTTCATCAATAGCCAGGTGGTGGTGGCACACACCTTTAATCCCAGCATTTAGGAGGCAGAGACAGGGAGGCCAGCCTGGTCTACAGAGTGAGCTCAGCCAGCATTACACAGAGAAACGTGGTCTAAAAAAAAATCTGCATCCATGTTCACAGTCATATCTGCCTAGCCTTTGTCTGTCTTGTGTCCATGCTATTTCAGGAATGGATGGAGACAGAGCTGCAGACAGACTCAGAATCTGGTTGATACAATGAATCAGGCAGGAGGAGGTGGTGTAGGAGTAAGGTGGAAAGAAGGAAGTTCTTTAAGTAAATAGTCAGGCTACTCTTAACAATGGGACGGATTCTGGGAAGTGCCTTACAGGCAATTTCATCATCTTTTGCACATTGCAAAGTGTACTGACAAAGACATAGCCAGCACAGCCCCCCCCCCCACCTACACCCATGCAACGTAGCTCTATGGTATATGTATATGTTTATGCAAAGAGTAGTCTATTGCTCTTAGAGCCACAATAAACACAAGATTAAATCAAGCACAAGACAATCGTTACAATCAAGAAACAGTTATCATAGGGCTGCTGCTGGTTTTACAATGCAAACTTCCTATAAGGAATTGTTGTTTTGAGGCAGGGTAGTCTCAAAGTTGCTGTGTCATCGGAACTGGTCTTGAACTTGTGCTTCAGTCTCCCAAGTACTGCCGTTACACACACGTGCCTTCACACTTCGCTTCAAACTTACGGCTTTTGTTAGTCTGGTTTTTACGAATAGACATTTTCTCTCAATTAATGATTTAAATGGCAATATATACAACCTATAACCAGTCACTTGTCATTATTGAGTACCACTGCTATAAACTTGTATGTGCTCTAATTTTAGGTGATGTGACATCAGCACAGATGGTACAACGTTAAGACAGGAACAGGGATTTTTCGGCTCCATCATGACTTATGGGGCCGCTGTGAGATATGTGATCTACCGTTGCCCAAAATGTTACATGGGGTATGATTGTGCCACAACCCAGTCCTGGTACTCTGACAGTACGTACAGGAAGGCCTGTCTCCTCGGGTTGTATCTCCCCCCACAGTGCATAGAGGAAGGCCCCTCTTTTTGCTTGTAGCTCCTGAATTCTCTTAGTACCCTTGGTGTGTCTTTTTCTATTCTCTTTCCAGATTCGCTTTGTGGTGGAACTGGTGTGGCCTTTGTCTTTGTTTTTGGTGTTAATCTGGCTGAGGAATGCCAACCCACTCTACAGTCAACATCAATGTGAGTATGACCTAGAAGACCCCGGCTGTCCTTCCTTTAGGAGGATCTTGGGTTGGGATAAGGGTATCACATCTGTTGACATTTCAGAGGCTTAGATGGGTAAACCATAGTCATCAGTGCTGAGCAAATTCTAGTGTCTTAAAATGTGCGCAATCTTGGTTGTAGTGGCATGTTGAAAGATTGCTGTATTTCTGGGAGTCAACATAGTCCTGTGTATATATTAATATATGTATACATACATATATTATTGTTTTGTATGTGTTTCATGTTTGCATTTTTTTTTTTTTTTTTTTTTGTATGTCTAAACTTACCTACGTTACAAATTTAGGTCTTTTTGTTTGCTTTGTTTTTCAAGACAGGGTTTCTTTGTGTTGCCCTGGCTGTTGTGAAATTCACTCTGTAGACCAGGCTGGCCTCACACTCACAGAGATCCACCTGCCTCTGCCTCCTGAGTACTGAGATTAAAGGTGTGCAACACCACCACCCAGCATATTTTTTTTTAAAATTATTATTTAGGGGATTTGCTTTGCATGGTAGCAGGGAGAAAGATGAGAAGGGACAGTACAGATCACACTTAGTAAGTATTACACCCTGCAGCCAAGGCATCTACAAGCCTCATGAGAGCCTGTTTTGTAGAGCAGTTTTCTTGGGAGGTCCCTTATGATTTCTGGCCAGGATGGTGTCTTCTCCTTCTAGGCAGGTGACATGAATGCCTCAAGAGTTATGAAAGCTGCTGAGTTCCCTGCTCTTCGATTTCTTGCTGCATTGTTCTGCCAACCTCCTGTCCAGATAACCCTGTCACTCCTGGGAGCATACAGCCTCCACACCTGCCATGGAAGGAGCTCACAGGCTTGTCCTCTGTGATGACCAGCAGCCTCTGAGCCTCCCTCAGCCAACTCCCTGTTGGCCCTCCTCCTGAAACTTATTTTCCAGCCTCATTTCCCCCTCCATATGGCCATCTAAGCCTTGAAGACAGTGGTTCTTAACCTTCCTCAGGCTACTACCCTTTGATACAGTTACTCATGTTGTGGTGACCCCCAACCAAAAAATCATTTCATTACTACTTCATAACTGTAATTTTGCTACTGTTATGAATTGTAATGTAAATAGCTGTGTTTTTCTATGATCTGAGGTGACCGCTGTATAAGGATTGTTTGACACCAAAGGGGTCACAACCCATCGGCTAGCTATGAGCTGCTTCTCTAGAACATTCATCTGTCTCCTTATGTACCATGGAGCTCAGTATACAGCACAAGGCCTAACCTATATTTGTGGTGATATATTGTTTATGATTTATTAAAGCCATGGAAGACGAGAAAAGCAAAGCAGCCGGCTCTCCCCTCTACCTCAGCTCAGACCGAAGGGGTGATCCTCAAACTGCTCTCAACTTCGCTGCTCCTCAGATTCACTCAGACTGCTCCACGTGGCTAGAGACTATATGCCTTCCTATCCTCAGTGTGGCTGGAGAGTGAATCCAGCTCTGAGGCGCTGTTCTTGCCTTAAATCCCTCTCGTGAGTCTTAGAATTAATGGCATGAGCTCGGTTTCTCTTAGACTGACTCACTCTCATGTAGCCCTGGGTGGGCTTGAACTCAGAGAAATCCATCTGCCTTTATCTCCTGAGTCCTGGGATAAAAGGTGTGTGACTCTACTGCCCAGATTCGATTAATTAGTATGGCTGTTTTGCTATTTTGATCTCCAGTACTTTTAATAAATCATAATCAGTGTATCCCTGTGATATTACATGCCCCTGATTCATAAACAGAGCAGAAGCAGGGTACCAGAGGGTCTGTACTTCTGGCCCACTTGGCCTCCGTGACTAACCCCTTCTTGTCTTCACTTTCTGTCTTAAGGCCATTTTCCCAATAAGGCAATGCCTTCGGCAGGAATGTTACCATGGCTCCAGGGGATTTTCTGCAATGTGAACAACCCTTGTTTTCAAAACCCCACCCCAGGAGAATCTCCTGGAATTGTGTCGAACTATAACAACTCCATGTAAGTGTGCTGCGATTCCCCACCTACAGGGAGGAACTGGCACCCCCTCCCATCTTCCCCCTATGCAGGAGTGAATACTGCCCCCACCTGCAGACAGGGAGCTCTCAGAGAGTGTAGGGAGGGGCAACTTCCTACCCAATAGCCTAGCAATGGCTGGGCACCCTGGGGGAAAACTAATGAATTCCAAATCTTCCATTGCAACTGTCATTAGTGACCCATATATTGGGATATGGTTCCCACAGAGTAGTTTTTAACCCACAAAACAACATCCAGTTGCCCATCTTCCTCCCCCTTGTCCAATCAGCCATGATGGGTATGCACAGGGAGGATCTTGTGGATAAAGTGTGGCATCATGCGCATCCCTCACCGTGGGTGGTGGAGAAGAACCCAGAGAACTGGGTAATATCCACCGACATTCTCAGAACAGACTCAGAGAAAATGGCTTTTAAGGTCGTCTTGCCCTGCTCAACTCAAATATTGAGCCAGTCACTCTTCACCTCTGTCAGTGTTAAAATACCCATCCAATAGAGGCCTCGCTAAGCCAAGCATGCAATTTTAAATACCACAAGACTGTTAACTGTGTTTATGAAAATGACAGCTATTTGTTTATGTGTAAATTGTTTCCCTTTCTACAGCTTGGCAAGAGTGTATCGAGATTTTCAAGAGCTCTTCCTGGACACACCAGAGATCCAGCACCTTGGCCAGGTTTGGGCTGAGCTCTGCACCTTGTCCCAGCTCATGGACACTATGCGGACTCACCCTGAGACATTTGCAGGTAATCTGGGTGTCCGTGTCCCATTCTGTACTTGCCTTTAGAGTCAGCCTGATACACCAGAGACTGAAGATCTAGTAAAGGGAGTGTCCATTTCCCATGAAAAGATCCCAGAAGCACATGCCTGTAATCCCTTGTGGTTAGACGGGAGGTAGAGACAGGAGACCCTCAAAAGCTTGTAGGCCAACTAGCCTGTCTCATGCAGCAGTGAATACAAAGAGGTTGCCCTTTGACCTCTATACATGCATGCTGTGGCACGTGTGTACCTGTATTCACACAATCACATGTGCACACACACTCACCCACATAAATACACAGAGACTTCTAGTGTACATTTCCAGTAATATTTAGCATCTAGAATGACACAGGCGAGTTGGTTGAGAGCAGGACGCAATGCGGAGGGGATGTAAGGAGACACCACAGAAGTTGAAGGAGGCCCTGGAACTAAAGGCAGAGATTGCACTATGTGGATTGAGCTCGGGCTGCATCAAACCTTCATGCGAATCCAGGAACACCGAGATTAGCTGGGGGAACAGAAGGACATGAGACAGCAGCCCTGGTGGCTTCTGTGATCCTCCTTAACTGATATGAAAAAAGAGTGAGCCGGAAGGACTGATGGCTGCAGTTAGAACGTTTGAAGTTAGGATATCAAAGAGAGTCAGGCATAAGGGGTACCACGGGGCAGACATGGCGAAACAGAGGTGGGGGACAGTGTCTGGTGAGGGAGATGTAAAGGAATGAGGAATGGAGCCAAGAGCTGCCCCAGACAGATTGTGTAGAAAGATAGCAAGAACCAGATGCCCCAGAGCTGGAGAGATGGCTCAGTGGTTAAGAGCACTGGCTGCTCTTCCAGAGGTTCTGAGTTCAATTCCCAGCACCCACATGGCAGCTCACAACTGTCTGTAACTCTAGTTCCAGGAGACCTATGCCCTCACACAGACACCCAGGCAGGAGAGCCATTTACAGTGAGATCAGCAAAGGGGGAAGGGTGGAAAGGGCTCACAGCCTCAGGGGAGAAACACAAGGCAAGCAAAGCACCAGACCTTTATTGCCTGAACATTGCAGGGCTGGCTCATCGTCAGTGGGTTCCTCCTTAGACACCCGTGGGACAGCCTTGGGGACAAGGCGTGGCCCTCGAACCCATTGCCTCAGCTTCTGTAATTCAGAGGCTGTGCAGCTGCTGCACACCTGTCTAGTGAGTGAAGAAGACATTTCTAAAATTGGAGGTTGGAGGCGGCAGCTGGTGCTGTAGAAAGGTGTGTGTCCCTAAAACAAAGGCGGGTGACTGTGAAGGTTGCTGTAAGCGGATGACCGCCATAAGGAAACCAAGGGAAGCCAAGGGGGCAAGAGGGGCCCAGTAGGGTAACTTTAATCCGAGTTACAAACAGTGAAGTTAAGATGATGGTGTGACCTGGTGTGACCGGCCAGCCCTCCTCACTGAGCATGTGGTCCAGCTCCTCTACACTACACTCAGCACACATTTGGCACCTATTGTGTGGCACACACTGGCCTGGTCCCTGGGGAATAAGAGATGGATGGGTTGAGTGCCTGCCCACAGGGCAGCTAGAGAACAAAAAGGGGGTAGACAACAATGCCCCCTCACCATCTGCGGAAGCAGAGGGCTTTGAGAACCAGGGAGCTAGGAAGGGGAAGCAGAATCTGACACCCTCCCATCCAGCCACTTTATGCCTTTGCTCCCCAGAGGAGAGCAAGATCACTGGGTTAGGATTGCTTGGTTACATTCAAGTTGTTTCCAAAGCAGTAGAGCAGTCATCATTTTTACAGCCCAGATTATGAACACTGCATCCTTTGCTCTCCTGAAGAAGTGCTTATACCAGTTAGCTCAAGTTTCAGGGACTCTAGATGGTAGAAACACAACCAGCATTTTATTTGTTTGTTTATTGAGACACACTCTTAGCTTAGCCAGCCTAGAACTTGTGGCAATCCTCCTGCCCCAGTCTCTGGAGTATTGCGATTACAAGCCTGAGCCATCATGCCTGGTTCACTATTTGCCATTTAAATAGTAAGACATCAATGGGGGAGCTTTGCCAACCATGAAGATGGTTTGTCCAAGGCTAACCAAGCAGATGAGCTAGACAGCCACTGTCTTGATCTCAAGGTGACTTCCCCCTTCCCCTTCATTCTGAACGGTCTACCATGAAGTGGCCTTTGCATTGGAGGGTCTCGCCATGAAATTGAGTTTGGCTGCAGAGAGTGGAAGAGAATTCATCCCAAGCAAGTGTCTAGGAGAACAGAAATCCAAAACAGGACTCAGGGTGAAGGAGCGCAGAGGTGGTTCTCTCTGTAGGCTCTCTTCATCTGTGGGGACGCTCCCAAGAGAGCGCATGGCTGGGGAGCAAGGGGTCAGGGTAGCCTTCCAAGGCTCCCCAGAAGCTGGGGACAGAAACTGACCAGGTCCAGGGCCCACACCCAAATAAATGACATGGTCTCTGAAGGGATGTTGAGCCAGGCACTAAAGTCTAGTCAAGGTGGTGGTTGTAGGGTGTTGGTCAAGGCAATCACTGGAGTCTGAGGCCGTTAGGAGCTCAGCCATGCAGAATGGGGTGTGTGGACTGCTGAAGCTGCTGTGGCTTTTCCCGGTTACCTAGAAAAGTGTGCCTGTGCTGACCCAGGCAGCACACTCTTCTACAGCAAACCTGAAGGGTTGCATTCCCTGCAGGGGAGGACAGACATAGCCCCCATCCTCAGCCAGCTCTGTGGCCTGAATCATCTTTAAACCCCTCTTCCCACGGCCACACCCTCAGCTACCCTCCGCCCCCCACTCCTAGCTTCCAGTCTTCCCAGGAAGAGAACAAGTAGAACCACATTTTAAATGAAATGTAGTCTCCCCCCCCACCATCCCCACCCCACCCCGCCCCGCCCTTGTTCACACATCTCCCTCAGGAATCTAATGAAGAGCCTGTCTGGTATCACCCTGCCGCCCAGACCCTGGGCCCCACGCTCTGCAGGCAGGGCGGCCCCCAGCCCCCCACCTCAGGTGTGCCCTTCACCCATGTCCCTGCCCTTCTTTTCCCATCCCACCCTGACCCAGCCAGGCCACAGTCCTATGATACTCAGGCAAATGCAAATGACTCTGTCTTGCCCCTTCTCCCAAGCATTCGTACGCAATATCGGCTGAGGATGTTAAAGAATAACTAAAAAATAAACAGCCAAATGGGGTTTCAGTCTTGGAACAAGAGCACAGGTATTTATTGAGTGCCTAGAGTCATTCAACAGACATTTATTGGGACCTCGATACTATGTCAGGCCTTAATCCTGGGTATCAGAGAGACAGAAGACAGATATGGCAGAGAGAATGGCCTTGCAGTTTTACCTCTGTACCCCACATGGCTAGGGACAAGGGATGCAAAAAAGCAGGGCCCATAGTCCCCAGTTCTTAGAAAACTGTGTTTGCATGTTTGTGTGTGTACATGCCTGATACTGCGTGCAGACTACTGCAGTGAGAGCCTGTGAAGCTGTGACTAAAGGCTGTTCTCTGAAATACAAAAGAACAGTTGAGCTGTTTGGAAAATGACAGGATATGTATGTTACCCAAAGGAAAGGAAGACAAAGATGAAATGCAGTACCTTGTCTCAGGCCCTGCTGCTCGAGGGGGGGCCCTACGTTCAGGTCCCCCCAAAATCCTTGGAAGTTTCCTGTGCAAAGGAGAGGGATAGTGAGTTTCCCACTGGACCAGCTCTCAAAGGCACCCAACCTCACAAGAGGCTACTGTACAGGAACCTCAGGGCCAGGTGCACTTGCCTTAGACTTTGGCAGATCCATGGGCTTGACCCCCGCCCTTCAAAAGGATGCCGTCATTGGCAGCATGGACCTAGTCAAGTCACCATACAGTAGTGTCACATCCCTGAAATGGTAGTGGAGGTTGTCAGGCACTTGCCTGCAAAGGAAAAGGTTGGGCTGGGAGGGGGAGTCTGCTATGGAGCCTGGAGTCTGAAGGAACAGGCATGTGGAAGGAAAAGCATGACCCTCTGAGCTTAACAAGACTCCCATCCAAGCACTAACCAGGCCGGACCCTGCTCATCTTCCGAGATCAGACAAGATCAGGCACATTCAGGGTGGTGGTTGCTGGACAGTGGAGGCACACACCTTTAATCCCAGCACCCAGAAGGCAGAGGCAGGTGGATCTCTGTGAGTTCCAGGCCATCCTGGTCTACTGAGCAAGTGCCAGGACAGCTAGGGTTACATAGAGAAACCCTGTCTCGAAGAAAAAAAAATTATTTTGGCTAGTGTATATTCATTGTACAACGTGTTAGATCTCATAAGGACATTTCTCTTCAGTTATATTGTGAATTTTAACCTTATTTATTCACCATTGCCCTCCTCTGTCCTGCTCCCCATCCCCACTTCCTGCTCCCAAATAGTACCCGTTCTGTTTTCATCCCCCCTCTCTCTCTCTCTGTCTGTGTGTGTGTGTGTGTGCGCGCACAGGTGTGTGCACCCAAGGGTGTGTGTCACATGAGAGTAAAGATGATGCAACATTTATCTTCTGGGTCTGACTTACTTTGCTTAATAAAATGATAGCTAATTCTGTGTATTTCCCTGCAAATGGCATACTTCTGTCTTCATGGAGAGAGAGGGAGAGGGAGAGAGAGAGAGAGAGAGAGGGAGGGAGGGAGAGAGAGAGAGAGAATCACATTTCTACATTTCTTTATTCATTGTTGCTGGTGGACAGGGATGGAAGCTGAGGCTGACCCATAGCTCCTCTGTTGTGATTAGTGAGTGATACAGCATTCAAGGATGAACGGTTTCTCTGTATCCCTTTGGGAATAACAAGAAGTGGAGGATAGAAATCACATGGTAGATAAAGTTTCAGTTCTTAGGTTTTATTGTTTTTTGGTTTTGTTTTGTTGTTTTTGAGACAAGGTTTCTCTGTGTAGCCCTGACTGTCCTGGAACTCTCTATGTAGACCAGGATGGCCTCTAACTCACAGAGATAGATCTACCTGCCTCTGCCTCTGCCTCCTGGGGAGTGCTGGGATTAAAGGCATGCACCACCATGCCAGACTGACCATGTTTCGGATTTTTGAGCATTCTCCATACTGGTTTCCACAGTGACCACACGAGTTTACATTCCTGCCTATAATGAATAAGGATTCCTTTCCCCCACATCCTTACCAGCATTTGTTTTAGAAATTTGACTGGTGAACTAGAATCTCAGTGTAGTTTTGATTTGCATTTCTCTGATGGCTAAGGATGTTTAGAATTAAAACTTTAAAAACCTTTATTGTTGTGTATTGAGGGTGGGGATATACATGTACTGTCTCATATATTTGGGAGTGAGAGGCGACAACTTAAGAGTCAGTTCTTTCCTTCTACCATGCGTGTCCCAACGACGCAGGTCACGTCGTCAGGCTTAGTGGCAAGTACCTTTACTTGGTGGGAGCCATGTCACCCAACAAGATGCTGAGCACCTTTGCATGTGGCCCGATCATCTGTCTGTACTTCATCTTGCTGTGTTTATTTTGTTTGCCCATTTATTGATTGGGTTATTTGGGTTTGGTGTTTAGTTGTTTGAATTATTTTGTTTACATCAGGGATCCTCAAGGGGTTGTGACCCCTTTCACAGGGGTTCTAAAGCAGATGTCAGATATTTATATCAAGAGTCATAACAGTAGCGAAATTACAATTATGAAGTAGCAGCAAAAAAATATATATATATTTTTGTTTGTTTGTTTTTTTGAGATAGGCTTTCTCTGTGGCTTTGGAGGCTGTCCTGGAACTTGCTCTTGTAGACTGGGATGGTCTTGAACTCATAGAGATCTGCCTGCCTCTGCCTCCAGAGTGCTGGGATTAAAGGAATGCACCACTACTGCCCAGCTGCAAAAAAATAATTTTATGGTTGGGGTCACCACAACTTGAGGAAGTGCATTAAAAGGTTGCAGCTTTGGGACGGTGAGAACCACTGGTGCAGATATTAATACTCTACCAGATGTATAGGCTGTACCTTTGCACCGTTAGCTATTTCGTTCTCTATGCAGAAGATTTTTAACTTCATGGAATCCCATTTATCAATTCTTGGAATCATTTCTTGAATGATTGGGGTCGCTGCTAGAAAGACCATCCTTGTGCCTATATCTTGAAGTGTTTCCATCTAGTCGTTTCAGAGATGTAGACCTTTACTGACCCATTTAAAACGGACTTTTGCACAGGGTGAGAGATATGGATCCAGTTTCATTCTTCCGTCCAGCTTCATTTGCTGAAGAAACTCTTTTATCCTGCAATGTATGGGCTTGCCGTTTTTGCCCCCACCCCTCAAAAGCAGGTGCTGTAGCTGTATGGCTGTAATCCTGCATCTCTGTTCTGTCCCATTGGCTATGCTCTGTTTTCATGACAGTACCATTTTGGTTTTGTTACTATGGTCCTGTTGAATCGCTTGAGTTCTGCACCCACAATGTCATCTTGGCTATCTGAGGTTCTCTTGCTTACATATAACACTCGAGGTTATTGTTTTTTTCTAATTATTTGTGAAGAAAGGTATTGGACTTTTTATGAGAATGACATTGAACTTATAGATTACTTTGTGTGTTACAGCTGTTTTCCTGGTGTTGATTCTGGCAGTCCAGGATCATGGGAGATCTTTCCATCTCCTAGTGTCTTTTCCCTCTTGAAAGCAAAGCCGCTGACTCAGACCAACCCTATAAAGTGCCTGACACCTCGCTCACCCTAGGCTAACTTTCCCACCTTCTGTGCCCTCCCATTGTATTGTGCCCACGCCCTTCAGCCCTAAGTAGTGTGTGGGCAACAGATATCTGCAACAGCTTCCATCTCCAAGAGTTCCCCAAGAACACCACTCTCTTCTAAGGGTCAAGGAGAACTATTTCCAGTCAGTTCCAGATGCTATTCCTATTTTGACCCACCTCCCCTCAACAGCCCGTTCTTTCTCCCATCCATATGCAGGAAGGGGATTACCAATCCGAGACATCCTAAAGGATGAAGAGACATTGACATTATTTCTCATGAGACACATTGGCCTGTCTGACTCGGTTGCCCATCTTCTGGTGGACTCCCAAGTTCGTGTGGAACAGGTAGGTG
Organism: Phodopus roborovskii; assembly: GCF_943737965.1. Lineage (NCBI taxonomy): Eukaryota > Metazoa > Chordata > Mammalia > Rodentia > Cricetidae > Phodopus > Phodopus roborovskii. The sequence continues at coordinate 10,026,048 of NW_026126424.1, read as the reverse complement.
AGGACCAATGATGAGGATGGGAGGCACCAAGCCTGGAAAGACAAGGGTGGTTCTCTTTCTTTTCCCTTGTGCCTCTGTGCCTCTGAGAATATACAGAATCCGTGACTCACTCCACATTCAGAGACATACCTGGGGGTTATTGATAATCTGATCACAGGATTCTGAATCATCGCTGGTACCCATAAGACTCCCCGGGTTTTTGAAACCTGAAGGAAGCAGAGAAATTATGGGGCTGAACCTACCCTGTAGAGTGGAGAAACCTCAGCATTTATTTACTAAACAAGACTTCAGGGATAGCCATAGATACTGCAGTAGTATGGGCCAGACAGGCAAAGCCCCCTGACTCGGGATTCTTACAACCCAGAGGAAGGTTGATATAAACAGCAACTTTGTTGTGTTTCCTGGATGTCAGGGGTCATTGTGTGAAGACAAGAGCGTGCTTACTCAGTAGACCTGCAAGCACCTGAGGGAAGGACTCCAGCCAAGAACAATGAGAGAGAGAGAGAGAGAGAGAGAGAGAGAGAGAGAGAGAGAGAGAGCGCAATAGAACAGTGTCTAAGGCAGGACCCAAGTGTGATTCCCAGCACCCATGCCAGTAGACTCAGAGCCTCCCGTGACTCCAGCTTCTGGAGATCTAACACCTCTGGCCTGTGTACCTGCCCTCACATAAACACATCTGTACACAGAGATGCACACACCTCATACAATTAAATCTTAAAACAACTGGGTGAAGCCTGGGGTGGTGCAGGCCTTTAATCCCAGCACTTGGGAGGCAGAGGCAGGTGGAACTATGTGAGTTTGAGGCCAGCCTGACCTGCAAAGGAGTTCCAGGACAGCCAGAGCTGTTATATGGAGAAACTATCTCTGGAAAAACAACAAAAAAACAAAAACAAGCAAGCAAACAAAAAAGAACAGGGTGAATAGGCGTTGGCTCTCATAGTTGCCACCATCCGGCGAGGGCAGCAGAAGGAACCACCTCTGTATTCCCAGGCCACTTGTTTGCCAGTGCCAGCCATGCCCATTCTAGATGTTTCTGACCCCTCCATAAATTTATTTCATTTGTGTTAATAATTCTCTATACTTACACAAACACATGACTGTCACATCTATTTTCTCCTTTGTCCCTCACAGTAACCCTGGAACGAAACACAAAGAGGGGGGGGAAACTGAGGCATGCAGTGACGGAGTTATTCTTTACACAGTTCTGCAACTCAAACTCCTCAGAGGCTAAGTGGAATTCAGGGCTTCCCATTATGACAACCACTGGACCGGCTCCTGTGGTCATTAGCCTCAGTGCCTGTGAGAAACGTGAGTTTTCAGGCCCTACAGTCTACAGTGTCAGGTGTAGAGCTCAGCTGTTTGTGTTAGCAGGCTTCTGTGGAGACTGACAAAGTCAGGCGTGAACCCTTGTCCTGACTCCCTCCTGGCTAGACATGACTCCAGGGGAGACCAAAGCATAAGAGAATTTCAGAGCATGAGCCGGTCTTAAGAGGAAGACCTGCACGGGATGCTGTGGTCTGAACCCAGATGAGAGAGGAGACCCCTTCCCCCTTGCTGAGGACAGCAACCCAGCTGGTTCCCTGCACCACCTGGAAGGAGCCCATGCCTGCTTTCAGTTCTGCCTGGAAACAGACAAGCAAAGCAGAGTGCGTTCCTGACGAGGTCCAGAGAAGCAGGCCTGGCTGCCTGGCACTGCCTGGCTGCTGTCTTCACCACAGGGGAGGAGTCATCAGCACTGATGGCTCATTTTTCCCGTTTGCTTTTCCTCAGCTCATAAAACTCCAGTGCCAGCAATGCCTGTGACAATTTCCAGTTGGTAATAAAAGGGAGATAGAGATAAGGGATGGAATTTAGGGGAAGTTTCCTTCCAGCTTGTGCAGCCGTGACCTTTGCAGTTCAAGTGGCTGCCCTTTTGGCACCAGGATGAGGCTGGTGGACAAGGAGCCGAGGTCACCCGACTCCCTTCGAATCTCCCAGGCCTCCTTGCTTCTCATCTTAGCTGCCCATCTTAGCTCCCACCCCATGTAGGTCTATGACCTTTAGCCAATGTGGCCATTAGAACTTGCAGCCACAAAGCCAGTCTGCCTTTTTGGTGTATCCTGTGGAAGCTATGATTGATCATCCTTGTTAATCAGGAATGCCTTGTTCTTTACCATCAGTAGATTTTCTTCTGGTCCTTTCTTCCTAGCATATGAGCACAGCTCTGGAGGGCATCTCAACACTTCTTTTTGTAGGTGGTGTCTCCCTCCCGAAGTTGCTCCCCAATAAACACACTGAGGCTTATGTTACTTATAAATGCTCGGCTAGTAGCTCAGGCTTATTGCTAATTAGCCCTTACATTTTAAGCTAACCCGTATTCCTCAGTTATGCTCTGCCACATAGCAGTACTTTTATTAGAGTGGCACATTCATCTCCTGCTCCCTCTGTGTCTAGCTGGCAACCCCAGACTCCACCCTTCTTCCTCCCCGCATCCTCTCTGTGTCAGGCTGTCTTGCCCAATCTTTCTGCCCAGCTATCGGCTGATCAGGTTTATTAACAATGAGAGCAATGCATATTTACAGTGTACAAAGATGGTTCCACAGCATTTCCACCTGGGGAATCATTGAATTACTCTGTCTCATTCCCATCTGCCCAACCTCGAAAATTCCCAGACATGCTTCAGGACCTACTTCAGATGTTGCTTCCTCAATGAAGATGATCGCAAGTCTCCATTCTTTGTTAATCATCATTTTTACTCACTAAAGAGTTAATAAGGGGCGGCAAGTCTCTTATTTAGACTTCTACAAGGCATACACACTGTGACATCAGGCAACACCAGCCACATACTAACACTAGGCAACACCAGCCACACACCATTCTGTGCTTGTCTCCTCACTAAAGGCAAATTCAAAAATTCCTGTCACATATGGTGGTTATAAGGAGAGACTGAAAAAAATGAATATACATGAAGCATTTACCATGTTGCCAGACACAAAATAAATACTTAATAAGTACCAAGGACTTAGTCGTTGGTTTTGTGACAGGCTGCTATGTAGCCCATTCTGGCCTCAAATTCAGTGTTAGCTGAGGATGGCCTTAAATACCTGATCTTCCTGCCTCCTTCTCCTGAGTGCTGGGATGATAGACCAGGCACGTGCACCATGCCCCGTAAATTCTAGAAACTTTCACTAGCTATCCTCTTGCTCTCTCTTCCCTTTCCTCTTGCCCCTGCCCCTTCTGTATTTCTCTCTATGTTAGGCTTGAACCCAGAGTGTCACACAACTCTGCAGGCACTATGCCGCCACGCTTTCTAATTCTCCTTTCAGGTTCCAGCTATGCTGTTTGATCTTACACTTACGCTGTCTAAACGCCCATATGTCCAGCTAGTTAGAGAGCTTGTCAAAGGATAGAAGCCTGTATTGTTCACCTCTGTATCCCCAGTCACTTTCCCGGTCCTTGTACAGTAGGAGTTCAGTGAATGAGGTTGAGAGAATAAGATGTTGAATGAGTGGGAGTTTTGTGTTTTCCCCATTTGTTAGCTGTTTTCATTAGTTTTTTGTCAATTTGGCACAAATTGAGAAGAGGCAACCCTGTAATTAGTGATCAATGGGGGAGGGCCCAGCCCATTTGGGTTGGGCCCTCCCTGAGTTGGTAGTTCTGGGTTCTATATGAAGGTAGACTGAATGAGCCATGGAGAGCAAGTAAGTAAGCAGCACCCCTCCATGGCTGGTGCATCAGCTCCTGCCTCTAGGTTCCAGACCTGTTTGAGTTCCTGTCCTGGTACCTTCTATGATGGGCTCTGATGTGAAAGTGTAAGCCAAACCCTTCCCTTTCCTCCCCAAGTCTCTTTGGTCCTGGTGTTTTGTCAAGCGTTGTCGACCCTAACGAAGACAGTCCCCATCATATTGGCATGTAAGCAAGTCTGAGGAGCGTTTTCTTCATTGCTGCTTGATGTGGAAGGGCCCAGCCTACTGTGGGCAATGTCATCCTTGGGCTGGTGGTCCTGGGGCGAATAAGAAAGTAGTGAACAAGCTTAGAGAGCAAGCTAGTAAGTAGCACTCTTTCTAGGCATCTACTTTAGATCCCGCCTCCAACTTCCTGCCTTGAGTTCCTGTCCTGGATTCTGTTCATGATGGACTGTAAACTATAAAATGAAATAAACTTTTGCTCCCCAGATTGCTTTTGGCCGTGGTGTTTTATCATAGCAACAAAAAGCAAGCTAAGACACAAGTGAATACTTATGTTTGTTGTTGCCTGGTGGGTCCCATCAGTTTCCTTCTATGGAATGAGAGAGGATCAGACAAATGAGCTCTACTTAGAGAGAGGATGGGGTTTTGCCCAGAGATCTGAAGTGAGGTGGGGGGGGGGGGGTCAAAGGCAGAATGATCTGTAGTAGGCCCTTACTACAGGCCCTGAGACTGACCACCCACAGCTGATCATCCACCATTAGCCTGGCTTCATGGAGGGATCAGTGTGGTCTCAAGGTTTCTACGGGTAATAGCCAGAGCCTGTTAGGCTTCCCAGTGTGGAGACTTGTGTGATTGGAAACGACATGGTGTCTTTAGGACCCAGTCTTAGGAATTTGTTCATGCTCAGAGCCTGGAACTCTAGGATGATAGGAAACACTCCAGGCAAACAAGAGGCCCTGACCAGGGTCGGGACCTCTTCTCCATCTGAGCCATGGAGGCCATCATAGTTGTAGTATCCAAAGTCAACGCCTGTGAGCTTACCAGAGGTGTGGGATGGGCTAACCAGGCCTAGGGTTGTGGTAAAGTGTGGGTTGTATATGTGATTCTGAGTTTCAGATAAACATAAAAAAGTTTGAACATAATTGTGCTCCCTTTGGAATTGATTTGAGAGGTATTCAAAGTTAGTTTAACTGTGTCAGGTATTGTGGCTTACTCTGTAAGGTCAGGGTACTGAAACAGGAAAGTCACCTAGGCTACAGAGGAAGCTCCAGGTCAGCCTGGGCAGGCCCGCCTCAAATAATCAAACAAAAAACAGCAACAAAACCAAAACCCTGGTAAATCTAGTGAGAAGAAGTTGGCCATCGTCCCTATTGTGTGTCTTCACCAGTCCTACACTTCTGCCACTGAGACACGGAGTTAGTGGCACCTTAGTGCCCCTTTCAAAGGAGAGCTCTCATCTCTCTCTTGATTTTTAAAAGCTTTCTGATACAGTGGGGTTGAGGGAGGGTTTGGATTTTTATTGCTGCTATAACAAATGACCACAAACTTAAAAGCTTAAGACAACATAGGTTTATTATCTTAGGGTTCTTGAGGTCAGAAGTCTGAATGTCAAGGTGCCGTGAGGTCACATTCTTTAGTGGGTGTATAAAGGAAAACCTATATTCTCACTCCACCCACCTTCTAGATCATACAATTCCTTGGATGGAAGTTCCCTGCGTTTCTAAGACAAGCAACGGCCTATCGAGGCTTTCTGACATCATAGTACTCTATTAACTGTATTAACTGTTTCTTCTGCCTCCTTCCAATTTCAAGTACCCTTGTCTGGCATTAAACCCACCTGGATGGTTCAAATTAACCTCTCTCTCTCTCTCTCTCTCTCTCTCTCTCTCTCTCTCTCTCTCTCTCTCTGTGTGTGTGTGTGTGTGTGTGTATCCATGCATGTGTATTTCTTCTTCTTCAAGATAGGATTTCTCCGTGTAGCCCTGGTTGTCCTAGACCTTGCTCTGTAGACCAGGCTGGCCTCGAACTCACAGAGATCTGCCTGTCTCTGTCTCCCAAGTACTGGGATTAAAGGTGCATGCCACCACTGCCTGGCTAATCTGTGTGTTTTAAACCAACTAGTTAGCAGACATAATCCATCAGCTCTTTTAATTCTGTTTGCCATGGAATATGGCTTACTTGTCAGGCCTGTGGGGTCAGCATGTGGCATCTTTGTCCTCAGAAGGGTGGTAATGTTTCCCTACGAGGAATTTCCCAGCATCTTTTCTGTTCTCTGCAGTTTGCTTACGGAGTCCCAAACTTGGAACTGAAGACCATTGCCTGTAGTGAGGCCCTCTTGCAGCGTTTCATCATCTTCAGCCCGTACCGGGGGGCACAGACAGTGCGTGACGCCCTGTGTCCCCTCTCCCAGGTCACCCTACAGTGGATAGAAGACACTCTGTATGCCAATGTGGACGTCTTCAAACTCTTCCGGGTGGTAAGGAAAGGGTAACGTGCTCCCTACCTGTAGATGATTCCTGGAGCAGGGAGGCCATAGAGGACAATGTGACCATGTGAGCCTGATGCTCATGACAAACCTTGAGGATGCTACAGAATCCTAGCAACCAAGAAAAAATAATCATCCTGCTAGAACAGTAGTAAGGGGAAGGAGGCAGGTCCACAACTCAGCACGTGGTGTGGGAGGTGTATGTCCACTCCAGCTCTGAGGAGAGTGCTTACCACCACCCACAGACCAGTGAATTCCCAGCTCATGGTTACAGGCACCATACTGACTTTGTCCTGGTCCTAATGTTCATGTATACAGCAAGGATGATACTTCCAGGGGTGTTAACCTTTTGACATTGTGACATGACATTGTCATCTACAAGTGTGTTGGGATTCCTTCACAGCTGTCTTGGAAAACCAGCTGCCTGTGGGCCACAGGTTGTATATAGCCTGTGTGTGAAATACTAGGAAAAGGTACAGAAACAACCGTGCAACCTTCATAAATCTCAGCCAAGTGGTGGTTCAGGCTCCTTCCTTTAGACCTGTACTTGACTCCCAAAGGAAGATAGAAAAGAAATAGGAAATTTCATAATCTCAACCACTTTGGAAAGCCTGGATCACTAAGCCTAGACTCCTAGGGCCCGCGTGTCCTCCTTTGCTGGAAGGATGTGGTGGGGCATAGAGGTGTCAGACTTTAGGAAGCCTGATGTCATTAGAGGTTGCTGAAACATGCAAGTCCCAGGCCCCAGCCCCACTGGTGGGGAGCTGCCTCATTGCTTAGGAGATTCTGATGGGGGTCCCCAGAGGCCACACTTTGAGGAATATTCATTAGAATCCTTTGGAAAAGATAGATTGCTCTAGCACCTAGCTGTATATTTCTTTTTGCCTATATTTTAACTTCTGGAATTATGCCATGAAGAATGTCAATCACTAAGATTCTGGAATTAGTTGTTGATTTCAGAATTCACATTTTGTCTGTCTTTATGGTGACTTTCTCAAATCCCAGAAAAGGTTCTCTTTTACTTTCTCTCTCTCCTTTTCTCTCTCTCCTTCTCTCTCTCTCTCTCTCTCTCTCTCTCTCTCTCTCTTTCTCTCTCTCTCTCTGTCTTTAAATTGGGGACAGGATTGTTGCCAAGTTGGTAAGATTGCTTACCTCCCATGCACAAAGCCAGGGCTAGATTCTAGCACATGTAAACATCTGTAATCCCAGCATTTAGGAGGTAGAGGCAGGGATGCCAGATGTTCACAGTCATCTTCAGCTTGTCTAGGATATAGGAGACCTTGTCTTTGGGGGTGGGGGTGGGGAGTACACAGAAAAGGAAAGGAAGAAAGGAGAAGAAAACAAGCCAGAGGAATTCTTTAAAATAAGTCCAAATAAAATACAATAGACCTGTTGTTTCTGACAGAGTTGATTTTGAATTTCCTTTGGAAGTTATTCTGCAACTTTCCCAGCTCACTGGGGTTAGGCCTCCAAAGTAGGTAAAAGGGGCCAGGACTTGAGGAGGCCTCCACAAAAAGCCTAGGATCTCAGAGATGGTCTTGATGCTTCCCACAGCCTGTGGCCTAAACATCTCTGTCCTACAGTTGATTACAAAGCAACCCTTGGCCTATTCTGGGACACGGTCTTCAATTCAGCCAGTGCCTTAATCAGTCAGAGAAAGGGTTCCCTTTGGCTCACAGTTTTAGAGATACCAGTCTGTGACTGATAGACCTTGTTGCTTTTGGTCATGTAATGAGGCAGTACACTATGGCAGAATGCATGGTGTAAAAATCCACTCATTTCTTGACCAGGAAGCAAAGGACAGCAAGGGGAGGGCTTTGGGTTCCCACTATACCCTTCTATGACAGACCCCCCAATAGCCTAGGATCTCCTACTACGTCTGCCCTGTTCCTTACAGGTTCTACCACGTCCCACAAGCGCCAAGATGGAGAACATGCCTTTAACAGATGGCCCTTTGTGTAACACTCAAGATCCAAACTATAGTTAACCCCAAGCTGGGGCCACTGACCTGAGTGTTTACTTATCAAACAAGAAAGAACAGAAAGCCTTCCTTCTGCCTTTCACTGAGATTAGAAACCAGAAATTTTACCATTTGCCCTCACTGACTTACATGGGCCAAGTTCTCATTTACCCACTATGTCCATGTGTCTGCGTGTTCACAGCTGCATCAGGTACCTTCAGGGGACAGGCACTGAGCTGAGGCCATGTGCCAACATGGAGCCTCCTACTCTCAACTCACAAACAGCCCAACAAACCTATTCAAGGGCACTGAGCCTAGAGAGCCCAGCACAAACAGATCTTGTCCCTGAGAATAACAGTTCTTGGTTTAGCTGTACGTAGGATCACCAGGAAAGCTTTAACAGCCCTGGGGATGCCGTTTAGTTATAGAGTACTTGCCTAACACACCTAATTAGGCTCTGGGTTTGATTCCCGGCACTGCATAAAACTGACTATTGTAGTGTATACCTGTAATCCCAATGCCTGGGGAAGTGGAGGCAGGAGGATTAGAAATGTCAGGTCATCCTTGGCTACATGAGGTGTTTAAGGCCAGCCTAAACTAAACTGTTTCAAACTAGCCCCCGACTCTGAGTCCAGAGACCAGCCAATACAGGGTACAGTATTTTTGAGAGTTTCCCAGATAATTCCAAAGTCCAGCCAGGGTCAAAAATTATTGACCTTGAACAAAAGAGCCTGGCTTTGCCATCTCAGTTTCTGTAGACCAAACAGTAATACTTGTACCCCAAACACCCCTGGGCTTTGAGAAGAGTCCTGCAGAGGAGCTCTGCCTGCCTGTTCTCTTTAGAGAGAGCTGCGGGAGAGCCAAGGCCAGAGGAGAACACCCCAGTGGGCGGCATCAGGCTCCCTCAAAGACATCCTCACTTGCCACTCATTCTGGCTTCTGCCTCGGTGGGGGAGGAACTGATTAAAACAGAACAGTGAGCTCCTAGCAAAGAGCAAACACCCTGTATAGTTCTCTGGTGCCCTTGAAATGTGCCTTCCCGGGAACAAATGAACGAGGCAGCTAAACATTAAAAGCAAATAAATCACTAATAAATAACCCAAAAGAAATAGCAAGCATTAAGTAAGATTTTGCGTTCATTGCTTCCTGTACCCATCTTGGGAGTGGTTTTAGGAAAATGATCCCCAGGCAGGCCCAGGGTGGCCAGGGCAGCCCGGAGGAGCATGGCTACCCTCTGTGGCCTGGCTGTTATTGCAGCTGGTTGGCGCATAGCCACTGTCATTCTGGCGTGGGAGTGCTGGGCCGGCCCCTCTGCTGGGCTGCTTCGTGTGCACACGTAGCCCTTATATAAATAAGGTTTTATTAAATGCCAAGTCAGTTCTCATTAACAAAGAAAGAGGAAAAATTTCAGTAAGCCACTGTGATGGCACCTGCCCCTGCTGGGTACAGACCAAGGGTGGGGGTAAGGTGGGAGAACCTCCAGACCCGGGACTCTGCGGAGCTGAGGGACCATAGTGGGAGTTAGCACCAACTGGGACCAGCTGTGTTTTTCCTCCGTCCTTTGGAGGTCAAACTGAATGTTGTCTTCAAATAATACAAATGCAGTTCTCTGGGCTTTGCTCCACCGTATCCATTTCCAGAGTCCCTCTCTGTCTCTCTGTCTCTCTGTCTCTCTCTCTCTCTCACACACACACACGATTTGCACATGTTCTCTTGCATGAACCCATGCACACACGATTGGTGACCTAGGTGGGTGGGAAAGCCCACAACAAATCGGATGGCTGGATTTTTCAACACGGTTTGGCCTCTTGGCTTTGCCTCCAACTCCGTAGCTTGAAAAAGTTCATCCACACCAGGGCTTTTTCAGGCTAACAGCTGGCAACTTGAAACCCAAAAGCTCAGAGCTGGGCCCAGGGCATCGTTACAGCCAGCATACCTGAAATGTTCGCACCTCATAAAAAGACGGTGCGTCATGTCAGTACTTTAGTCAGTTTCGGGTGAGGGGTTGGGCAGTTTCCCATCTGATCTGGCCCAGGTTGCGCATGCCCCTTCTGTCCCTCCTACCAGCACCCCCCCCCCAACCCTCCAGCCTTCCTGTTTTCTTTCCTACTCGGATGCACTGCTTTGAAATCTTGCTGAGAAGCAAGTCTGTCCCTTCAGCTTTGAATGTTTATTTGTGGAACTGAGGTGGGCACTAAGACCTGCCACTCGGCCGGGGAAATCTGAGTGCCCCTCCCCTCCCCCTTCTCCACGGCTGTGGATGGGGGAAAACTGGCTTTTGGGTTCCTAGCTTCCCCTCTGTAAATATTCCTGCTGCAGCAGTTTGCCCCCACCCCCACCCCCGACCTCTACGCTGCTGTGGCTTTTGCTTTTCTGACTCCATTGTACTCGTGTCCCTGTGACTATGGGCTGGCTGAACACTGAGTTCCTGAGAAGAAAAGGCCCAGTGTTGGGGGTCCTGACTACATGCTCCTGTCCGTGTCCGCTCCACTCTTGCTTGGCTCTGCTCTCCGAATTCCTGAGTCACCAGGAGTAAACAGGGTGGACTGCTCATCTCCTGGTGAGAGCTGGCCTTGCTTTCTGCTCTCCAGGGTCACTGGCTGCACTTTGTTAAATTTCAACTATGTGTTCCAATTTCCAAGTGGCTTTTTGCTACGAACAATTCTCTGAGGAAACCCCGCATCCCCTGGGTTTTACAGTACCGCCTCATTAGTGACTTTACCGCCATGCCCCCCCCACACAGCACGCCCCCACACACACACAGCACGCCTCCCCCACGCTCCCCCATCTTTGTAACTGTCTCCTATTTTGAGAAGAACAAAGACATCAAATTGCACTGCAAGCAACAGTGTGTGTGTGTGTGTGTGTGTGTGTGTGTGTGTGTGTGTGTGTGTTGGGGTCCTTGTTTGTATGTGTGTTCGGGGGTGTCAGGCAGAAACAAAACTCAACCAGATAGGGGATTTTAAAAACCATTAAGCCACACTAGGTTTATTTGGTTTACAGCAATTGTCTACATCTACCAAATCAGTTATTGGGGATGGGGTCCCCTTGGAAAATAGATTTCAATAAAGAAGGAAATAGAAGAGAGGGCTTTTGGTTTTTAAACATTAGGCTGATTGTGTTATCATTTGCCTGTCTTGATTTCTTCTAGGCTCCAGAAGTACAGTGGGCTAGAACTTGTTTCTTGACAGACCAGATGCAGCTTTATAGATCAGGGAAGAATTCCTGACAGGTCAATGCTAAAGTGACTTGGGACAAATGCCAACCCTGGGGAGGGTGCTAGTTCAGATGATGGGCCTGGTGTCCCTGCCTGTGTCCAGTCAATATAGATCATGTACTTAGAATATGTGTTACCCACATGTTCAATAGCAGGGTTTCTTTAGGGTAAATTGACTTTCAGAAGGGTTTTGGCTCCTGATAGTTCCGCTTTCTGCAGAACACTAGAACACTAGCTCTGAATTGTTTTTATGGATTAGATCATGTTTGAGAATCTGACACCAGCTCTAAGTCTTTCCCTAGGGAATGCAAGTTTCCACAGATGTGAAGGCATGGGCATTCATCAAGCCACTGAGGCCAGACCCCAGGTTAAAGCTATTGCAATGAAATCCCTTTCCTGCCTATCATAATACAAAAATACATCAACGGGTCTCACAAAACAAAGTGGGAACATGGACAACACAGATCTTTTTCTCCCAGAAGCACTTACATGAATGCATATATGCACAGAATCTATTACACACCGGCCAAGATTGCTCAGACCAGTGACAGGACCACACAGCCCTAAGGCTCAGGGCAGACTCTGAGGGTGCTGAGGCTGCTTGTCTGTGTTTGGGCACAGAAGGGACTTACAATTAAAATCCAGCTGCATGAGGTAGAAAACTCACTTCCAGGTTGCAAAATTAGAATGCCAACAGAATTCAGCCACATCACAGGAACCAGTGTATACTGAGCGTCAGAGCTCACGGGTGACAGATAGGCAATCACAACATAGATGTGACCCTCACATCTGAGGTCCAGCACAGCTTAACTCCTAGAGTTGTCACAAGCTTCTTCCCAAGGCAGCTTCATTCTGGCTAACTCCCAGAACTCTGAGCTGCTGCTGGAAGCCAAGTGTTTCTCCCACTGGGTAGAAAGGCAGGCTTGCAGAAAGTCATATGCTGGTCGCTGGCATTGACCTTGGCTCTTTTCATAACTCCTCAGCATTGGTTCTTGGGTATGGGACCATCGGTAGAGGGCTGGCACACACAAGCATTCCCTAGTGGCCCAGAGACTGATTTCTGGGTAGAGGTTGACATACACCTTACTGTATGTCATCATCCATGAAGCTGACAATATGACCCATTCTACATACATCATGGGATTGCAGTGAAATTCATTAGTAGAGAAAAGATAGGAAATTCACTTTGAAACCGAAGACAGTTTGCTTATACCAAAGTGAAATCATGGGCTAGGGAGCTAATTCAGTCAGTGAAGTGCTTGGACCATAAATATGAGGGCTTGTGTTTAATGCCCAGAACCTAAGTAAAGCAGTCAGATATGATAGAGAAGGCTTATAAATCTCTGCACTAGGAAGGCAGAGAAAAGACACTGGCCAGCCAGCCTAGCATACTTAGCAAACTCCAGACCAGTTCAAGAGCCTGTCTCAAATTTTAAAATTAACTAAAGAGTGAGTGGTGTCTGGGGAATGACCCCTCCCTGAGGTTGTCCACTGGCCTGGACATACATGCTCTCACACACAGAGTGGGGGCGGGGAACACAGAGGAGAACACAAACTGCTCTACAGCAGCCCCCCCTCCTTCCTGGGACCCCAGCAACTAGAGGAAGCCCTGTCTCCCGAAATGACCTTTCTCTGCCCCCTGGATTCCAAGCTCAGTTTGCTTTCATCAGAAGCAGACACTAGGGCAGAAGTCGTCAGGAGGGGATGAGGCCTACTTTCTGTTGCACTACTAGAAAGTTCCCTAACTTGTCTGTTCACACATGCCAGAGCCCACCCCCTGCTTCAGACCTTCAGACACCCATTCCTTCCAGTGTCGGGAAACAGCACGTCTGGATGACCTCTCCCAGTAGAGACAGTTTGGCAAGTCCCCCTCCTGTGACTGAGTGAATTTTCCCCTCATGACGCATTTCCGAGCACGCAGGGCGCCTCTCCTGGTTGCACCCTCACCACCAAAGCAGTTTCCTTTCTTTTCATCCCATGCTTACCAACTGTCAGACTGCAACAAACATGCTCTAAATCCACAGTCTTCCTGTTGCCTAGCAACAACTTCCCTCCGGGATAAATCTGGGCTTCCTGTAGCAGCTACTGGGAAAGGAACCTAACAGCCTGGAGCTGTCTGCACAAGGCTTCACTTGCCCTTAACTTTTGGTCTAGATGCCTTCAAGACGAGCTACCCACACCTGACTCCAGAGTCCTTCAGGGGTTCGAGAAGGCATATTGTCTTCATAAAGGCGTTTCTAATCTGATGCTACCTAAGTAGCCATGTGTTGGGTAGATCTTCAGTTTAGAAACGAACATTGTTTCCAGATTGGCTCCTTTTTGAGATAGGAAAACCCATCAATCACAGGTCACCCCTTTCATGTGTGACAGCTACTGAATCAGTAAATACCACCAAGATGTTTAGGGAGCTAATGATGCTTTTGTTTCATGCTGGTATACAGATGGCATATTACAAGGTAAGGATATGTTTTGCCCTCCAAGAATCTTGGCAGATATCTCAGGATTTCCCTTTGAAGACCTTATATCACTTAAGTAGGGGTTCACTGCTCAGGGACCCCCTGAGACCAACCACAATTAATAATGACATGCATTTCTGCAACCCCAAAGTCTAATTTGGCCTTGACCTCAAGTTATCAGTCCCAAACCCAATTATGACATAAGGCTTTTTGTTATATAAAATATTGAGAACTTGTTGATATAGGAGTCTGGGATGTGTGTAATAGTATTATTTGCCATTTTGGCCCCTGACCCTTTTTTCTAGAAATATTTCCATTCAAATAAAGTTACAACTATTCTGGTTCTTTTGGCAGGAACAGGTCTTATGAATTGGAATTGATAATGGGGAGGGGATTCAAGGAAGAAGTGAGCCCTGGGGAAGTTATTTTATAGTTTATAGTAACATTCAATTAAAAAGCTCCTGAGCAGATACAGAGGGGGCTGTCTGAGAGCCGGCATTGCTCTGAGATGTAAATGGCTTCTCCGGAACACAAGTTCCTTGTTATTTATCATCCCCATGGCAAAGAACTAGGAAGGAAAATGTAGCCAGGACACCACATGCACACCAGGGCTCAGCAAATGTGCGATAGATATTATCTAATTATTAGTGAGATCAAAAAAGAAAGTGTTGACCAGACACAAAAATGCATCTCACGCCCTGGCCCCAGGCTACTTCTCCCCCAGATTCCTAATCTTGTTTTTATCTGGCTCTCTATCCATGCTGACTCTTGATGTCTGGCTTCACATTCCTCTCTCCACCTGGAATTCCAGACTCCCCACACCCTTCTGTGCACAGATACCTCCTTCATCCTCACAATCACCGCATCACTTTATCATCTCAAGTGTCACCTTCCTAGTCACTAGTAGTGGAACTGATTACTCCCTCCAAGGCAGGGACACTACTCATGGAACCTAAAACCCCAAGAGACTCTGCCTCTTGTTTGCAGACCAGTTTGCTGTTCATTAATGCAACACATATCCACGGATCACGTGCACCTGTGCTGATGATGTAACAATAAAGCCTGTTACAACAATTAAGGAGTTCATAATCTAATGGAGTGGCTCCAACCTTCCTAATGCTGTGATCTTTTAATACAGTTCCTCATGTAGTGGTGACCCCAAACCATAACATTATTTTCACTGCTACTGTATAACTGTTATTTTGTTACTATTATGAATATTAATGTAAATATCTGATGTGCAGGATATCTGATAGGTAATCCCCCAATGGGGAGTCACAACCCACAGGTTGAGAACCCCTGATCTAGTGATGAGTCAGATACATTAAAAATAATGGAAGACAGCTGTGTGTGGTGGTGCATGCCTTTAATCCAAGCACTCAGGATGCAGAGGCAGGGGAGCCTGATCTACATAGTGAGTTCCATGGCAGCCAAAAAAAAAAAAAAATGATGATGATGATAATAATAATAAATAATGTGACCCTTCTTCTCTCTCATAGTCTTTGGGAAAGGAGATGAACAACATTAGTGAGAACATTTGCTGACATGTGATTTGACTTATTTACATCCTTCCCCCCTTCCTACCCACTGAAATAAACCCCATCAGCCTATGGCATTCATGTAAAGCTACTGACAAGCAATTTGAAAGAACTCCCAGTAAGAGGGGTGTCTCACCCTAGTGGTCAGAGCAGAGGGCAGAGAGCATGAAAGCATGCCTACCATGGGAAGACAGGATACAGGGCAGAGATAGGAACTCCGTAGTTCATGCCTAACTACCTGCTTCTCAGCTCTTGATGCAAGCTAGACCAGTCCAGACATCATTCAGGAGAACCACCCTACGGAGGCTCATGGCTTGTGATCTACACATACCTGAGTGAGAATGAGCAAGCTTTGTCAGGACCTCTCTCTAGGCCACTCACAATGCTTCTTTGAACCTGGAAATCATTAACACTTAGAACTCAGCCCTCAGAGACTCAGAGACCTGTGGGTGATTCCATTCTATTCTGAAGCTGTGACAAAGCCAATCAGGACTCTATGTTGGTGTTCAGCGTGTTCACATCAGGCTCTAAGGCTGGCTGGCAGCAAAATTGAGGGCTTTGGTATTCCCGATCAAAATGAAAAATGCTGAAACTATTCTGAGTTGCCCCATGGGCAAGCGCTATCCAGATGTTGTCCTCAGCTAAAGAACTTGCCCAGGGAACTTCTACTCATGTGAGCTGTAGCTTTAAAAGAAAGGTGGTAGAGTTGGTGGAACCTTCCATGAGAGAGTATTTGTGAACAGTGGAGGAGTGACAACCTGCCCAGAAAGGACACAAAGGGGACAGACATAAGCGGTGAAGGAAGCCTGGCAGGGCCTGCAGAGCCTGGAGGTGAACAGATGGGCGCCCTCCACACCGCCTGTCTTCACACTCCACCAGATGTGCTCTGTTTTCCCTCTGGGAGTCATGTTTGGTGTCACTAAAATAGCAGTCAGAATAATGTTGGTGTATTTACTGTCACCAGGAGACTATCTGTGATCAGCTAGCTCAGCAGGGAAACTTGGAATAGGAGTGCTTGATTTTTTTCTGGATTGAGTAGAAGAATTTTGTTTCTGAAGGCAACCTTGCAGAAAGAAATTAGTAAGGAAAGAATGGCTTGCAAGTACATACAAAATCAGATAGTGCCTCTGTGTTTGTATGTGTGTGTGTCTGTATGGATGCGTCTGTGTGTGTGTGTTTATGTGTGTATGTGTGTGTGTCTCTGTGTATGTATGTGTGTCTATATGGATGTGTGTGTGTGTCTGTGTGTGTGTGTCTGTGTGTGTGTGTGTCTGTGTGTGTGTGTGTGTCTCTGTGTATGTATGTGTGTCTATATGGATGTGTGTGTGTGTGTCTGTGTGTGTGTGTGTGTCTCTGTGTATGTATGTGTGTCTATATGGATGTGTGTGTGTGTGTCTGTGTGTCTGTGTGTGTGTGTGTGTGTCTGTATGGATGTGTCTGTGTGTGTGTGTGTTTATGTGTGTATGTGTGTGTGTCTCTGTGTATGTATGTGTGTCTATATGGATGTGTGTGTGTGTGTCTGTGTGTGTGTGTGTGTGTGTGTGTATGGATGTGTCTGTGTGTGTATGTTTATGTGTGTATGTGTGTGTGTCTCTGTGTATGTATGTGTGTCTATATGGATGTGTGTGTGTGTCTGTGTGTGTGCGTGTGTGTATTTATGTGTGTGTGTGTGTCTCTGTGTATGTATGTGTGTCTATATGGATGTGTGTGTGTGTGTGTGTGTGTGTGTGTGTGTGTGTATGGATGTGTCTGTGTACACATACATGAAGAGCTGGAGCCTGACTTCAGATATTGTACTCAGTTGCTCTTCATCTTGCTTTTTGAGACACTGGCTGTACATTTTTGTCTACACTGGCTGTACATTCCCCCATCTCTAGCTCCCCAGCAAGGGGATTACATGTCTGTGCCATCAAGCAAGGATTTTATGTGGGTGCTAGGGTTCAAACTCATGCCCTCATGCTTGTGTGTCTGACTAAGCCACCAACCCTCTAACTCATTTTTAAAAAAGAATTTTTTTCCTGTTGATTCCAGCTCCCCACACTCCTAGACAGCAATTCTCAAGGTATCAACTTGAGATTTTGGGGAGGAATATTATCTGATATGTCACCAAGACTGCAAAAGGTAAGAGGCCTAATGCCATTAACTATAGTTTTATTTTACCTTTACACTGCTTCAGTCACACTTATCATAGCAAATAATTTAATTGTACCTCTCACCTGTTAAGGAGAAATTCATTTGCTCTTCCTGCCTAGCAGTTTAAAGGCATCTGCTCATATTCTAAACCATCTGTGCTCCTAAGTAGGAGGCGAAGAGAAAACAACCATCCTGGTGATGCTACGTCAAGACATAAGTACCACTGGGACCCACAACTTGTCTGCAGTAGCATGATTCATTGCAGCCTTGCAAAAGAATGTAAGGCTGCCGAGGACTGACTGGTGCAGCCGCCACCTCACCACCCCGTATCAATGGCAAACACCTATGTGGTGCTTACAGCCACAATTCTCAGGGCTTCACTTCCTTGGATTCCTTTTACCCCCCCCAGAATGACGTTTTGTGTTGTCTTATAAAATATGTACTCAATTTAATTAATATCTGCCTATGTAAGGCCTCTCAAATATTGGAATTGATTTCTCCACCCAAGCATTGATTGATAATGGAGATAGGGAGAGAATAGACAGACGTGGTCACAAGCCCTTTAGAGGAGAAGCATGCAACAGGCAGCTCTCTTTAAGTGTGATGAATATTATGGCAGGGGAAGCGAAACGGAAAATGTGATTTTTTTTCCCCCCTGGACTTTTCCCCTTTGATTTTCCCAGCCACCTGAGGCTCAGCTGACTTGGAAAATAACATGCTTGGAATGTGTATTTATAAAATTAAGCTCAATCAGGGCAGAGCAGGGGCCCAGCTTGGCAGGGAGAGGAGGGTCTGTTGTACTGCTGGTCACCTGCAACAGTGGGAGTCGATGACATTTTTCTCTTTATAACATGTTAAAAACGCATACCCATATAATGGAGGTGAGGGCAACAGAGAATGTAAACAGCTTCCCAAAGCATATCAACACCTTGGATTCTGTGTGGGCATTCAGAATATTCCTTGCCTGTAAAGACAGCAGGTCTCAGCATTTGTGAACCAGGTGAAAGCAGATGGCCCTGTTTATATGAATTGATATCAGACCATTTTGAGCCCAACAGAGCCCTTCATTTCTGAGTGCTTTGATTAAATGAGCAACACGATAATGATAATAACCCCTCCTGGCCATAAGGCCCACTGTTGTTGAAGCAATTTAAGATTCTGACTTTCTCACTGAGGCATAGACTGTGATTATAAACGTGAGTCACCGTGTGGATTCCACCCGGGTACTCATCAGTTTCGGAAAGCAAGTGTTGGCATGTGTACAAAGAGAGAGACCACAGGTCCACATCGCTGTCAGAGGTGCGAGAATGTTTTCCGTCACGCCTGGTTGAATCCTAATGGCTTTTTTTTTTTTTTTTTAAATTTCCAAGTTCCTTAGAACATGAATAGTAAGTTGTGGCTAAGGAATAAATACAGCATTGTTTTTGTTTTCTATTTCCCCTAAAATAAAGTCAAGTGGCCTTGTGGGACCAAGACACTGGTTGGTGCCTTCTGCAAATGTTCCCTTACTTCTCAGCATCATGGATCTGCCTTTCAAGGATGAAGCCATGGGTTCCATGACACCATAGAGAGGAGAAGGGACTCCACGCCCCTCTTAGTTGACACAGAATTAGAAATTTTCTTCCATAAGTGAGACATCTTCTGTTCTTTGCTTGAATCTTTTGTTTTGTTTGCTTTTTGAGATAGGGTTTCTCTGTGTAGCCCTGGCTGTCCTGAACTTGCTTCATAGACCAGGCTGGTTCCCAAGTTCTAGAATTAAACACATGCACCACCGCACCACCACACCCAGCTCTTTGCTTGAATCTTCACACACACACACACACACACACACACACACACACACACACACACACACACACAGAGGAGTGGGGTGGATGAGGATAGAGAACAAGCCACACCACTCAGTTGAATGGAAGAGCTCACATGTGATGGAAATTAGGAAGATGTGTGGAGCTGGGGGGGGGGGGCGGCTCAGTGATTCAGAGCACTGGCTGCTCTTCCAGAGGACTAGAGATTGGTTCCCAGTGTCCACACAGTGGAAGCGTGCTTCTCATAGTTACCTGTTACCTGTAATCCCAGCTCTGGGACACCCCCTTGTAGCCTCTGCATGTGTCATCTGCATGCACACATGGACATCCAGACACAGACATAGACACATACATACAGATAAATTTAAAAAATGTTGAAAAAGATCATTTTCCAAATGTAGAACACCAAATTCTAAACTTTTTAATCACAGACATTTGCCATGGCCTTGCCTTTCCAGAACAAAGACATTTCTCCATTTCCTAGTTTTTCCCAAGATCTCCATCTTGACGTGATACCAGCTAGCGTATGGTGATATATTATTCTCTGAGTTTTTCCAAGGACACAATCCCAAGGAACCCAAACAAAGGAAAACAGACAATATTCACGTGTTTTATGTGCATGTTTGTCCCCAGATACATGACAGCAGGGTTTGTTTTCTGCAGCTGTCTTAAGAACTGCTGAGAATATATATGTTTCCCTTCACATGTGGAAATCAAGCACACTTGAACAATCCTTGATTCTGTGTGTTTTAACGTTATTCAAAGTCAGGGCTGCAGAGAAGCCTCAGCAATTAAGAGACTGCTGTTCTTCCAGAGGACCCAGGTTCAATTCCCAGCACCCTACATGCCAGCTCCCAGGTGTCTATAAATCTAGTTCCAGGGGATCTAATACCCTCATACCAGACATATATGCAGGCAAAACACCAATGCACATGAAATAAAAAAAATTTAAAATAATACTACCAATGTAAATGAAATAAAATAAATTAAAACAGAGATTATTCAAAGTCTTTCCCTTGTTCTAGTTTATTAATCGTCCAAGTGTTCAAGACTTGCTGTGGGTAGCCAGACCTGTCCTGCAGAACAATGGTCCTGAGACCTTCACCCAGCTGATGGACACCCTGTCTGACCTCCTGTGTGGCTACCCAGAAGGAGGAGGCTCCCGGGTGTTCTCCTTTAACTGGTATGAAGACAATAACTATAAAGCCTTCCTGGGGATTGACTCCACAAGGAAAGATCCCACCTATTCTTATGACAAAAGGACAAGTAAGTTTTCTGAGTCCTATAGGCAAAATGCCCTCTGGTGTTGGTTAAGATGATGGGTTGGGGGTATGGGAAAGCTGGGCAGATGGGTCAGTTGGTAAAGTTCTTGCTACACAAGCACAAAGACTCAACTTCAATCCCCAGATTACATTCACACACGCACACACACACACACACACACACACACACACACACACACACACACAGAGCCAGGCATATATAGTGCCCACTTGTAATCACAGCATTGGAGTGGCTGAGACAAGAAGATCCCAGGGGTTCGCTGGCCAGCTGGCCTAGCCTACTTACCAAGTTCCAAGTCAGTGATAAAACAAGGCAGATGGCACATCTGTACAAGCACTAATGAGAAAAGTGATGAAGTTGACACTTTTAAGAAGCCACTCCTTGCTCTTGTTAGGTGGCCGTGGGTAAGGGGATTTCTCGCAGAAATTCTTTCCCTTTTGCAGAGCAGAGTGGTGCTCATAGAAGGCTGGATGTGAGCCCTGGAAAGCACCCAAGCCCACTCGGAAAGGGAAGAGAGGGGACATATCCCACGGATGTACTGAACTGGGGTTAAGTGCCAGGGGAAGAGAAGGGTGATAAATGACGAGGTAACCCAGACTTACAACAGAGTCCTGGCAAGTCAAAAGGGCTGGCGAGCCCCTGGCAAGTCATATGCCTCACTTTCACTATGCTGGAGTAGAGTGGGCTCTGAAACTCCAAAAAAAAAAAAAAAAAAAAACCCAGCAAGAGACACGGCAAAAGGAGGCAGGCCCTGAACTAGCTACCCACAACAAAGAGGAGAAGCGGTTAATAGACACGGAATGAGTTGAGACTAAAGCTGAGATTCCAATGTGGGGAGGTTTGTTTGAGCTCTCACTCCCTTTGGTCTCTTGCAAAAATCACAAACAGGCTTCTTAACTCTTCCTTTGGAGCAGAACTGTATCCTTTGTCAGATTGTGGAGGCTATTACCAAGGGGCACTGTGGCATTCTGTCACTAACGATGAGCTTGCTACTAGTGGGGTACAGCCCAATAATTTAGATTATTTCTCAAACCCTCCAGTGTGGCACTGAATGAGAGCAGGACATGTGACTTGATGCACTAATGACTATGTTTAGTTATGAGCAGTGGGGCGTTGTAAAAAATGTGTCCCTTCTCTCTTGACAGCATCCTTTTGTAATTCATTGATCCAGAACCTGGAGTCAAACCCTTTAACCAAAATAGCCTGGAGGGCAGCAAAGCCATTGCTGATGGGAAAAATCCTCTTTTCTCCAGATTCCCCAGCTGTTCGAAGGCTACTGAAGAATGTGAGATCCTTTATGTCTTGGACCTCCCAGACGTGTGTGTGTGTGTGTGTGTGTGTGTGTGTGTGTGTGTGTGTATCTATGTCTATGTGTCTCTGTGCGTGTATCTGTTTCTGTGTGCATCTGTGTGTGTGTGTGTGTGCCTGTGTGTGTGCCTGTGCCTGTATCTGTGTGCCTGTGCCTGTGTGTGGTGTATCTGTGCCTGTGTGTGCATCTGTACCTTTATCTGTGTGTGTGCATCTGTGTGTGTGTGTGTGTGTGTGTGTGTGTATGTGTGTGCGCGTGCATGTTTAAATATGCTCCTGCCAGTGACCCTTCTGCTTGTGTTCCCCTATGGACCCCTGGGTTTCCTCCCCACACACAGTCATGATAGGAATGTCTCCTGCTCCTGCTGGTGCCCACCCTCTCTGAAGCAGCCTGGGAGTTATCTTTCCCACTCTGTGACATATCCCTAATAGAAAGGTTCATCATTCTCTGATCCCTGGCTTCCCAGAATGGGCGACAATGGGGAGGATGAATATTTGCTCACCAGGATCCCAAATATAACTTAATGAGATTTAGAAACAATAACATCGATGTTACATGTGTCTCTGAGATAAATAATAAGTTAGATCCTGTCAATCGCAGAGTCTGAGAAATGGTGATATTCTAGGAAATGAAAAGCGCTTCCAAGAAGAGCCTTGTGAACTGAGGAGAAGCCTCAGCTTTGAAGAGCACTAGCTGTTCTTCCAGAGGGCCAGGGTTCGATCCCTAGCACTCACACGGCAGCTTACAGCTAGCTGTCTGTAAGTTCTTGTCCAAGGGATCTGGTATTTTCTTCTGGTTTCCATGGATACAAGGCACACATGTGGTACACAGACATATACTTAAAATAAGAATACAATAATAAGTCTAAAAATAAGAAGAGAAGGAACCTTGCCCAAACATTGAAGGTTTATGACGAGGGCAGAAGACAGAACTAAAGGGTCTTCCTTACATTTTCTTCCGTTTTCCCTCTCTGTGTTTTTAGGCCAACTCAACTTTTGAAGAACTGGATCGAGTTAGGAAGCTGGTCAAAGCCTGGGGAGAAGTGGGGCCCCAGATCTGGTACTTCTTTGAGAAGAGCACACAGATGGCCATGATCAGAGTAAGGATGCTTGCAGCACGGGATGGGGAAGGAGGGCCATAGAGATAGGTCATCACTGCTTGAATCAGGTCAAGCAGAGCAAACACAACTCCAAAGCACTAGTCTGAAAACTGTCAGCAAGTGGAGTCACCGGCATTTGGTGAGGAATATGTGTCCCAAAAGTGGGGGGGGGGTGATTTAAAAGTTGCCACAAGATCAGTATCTTTCCCACGAATTTACTCGAAGGTCTCAGGTTCAAAAGGGTGTCTCCTGAAGAGGCCAGCTAGATACTACCAAGATGGCTGTCACTTGTGTCTGTGTGGCCTCATTTGCAACTTTGTAAAGCCATGAGGCAAGAGTTCTCAATAGCAGGGAAATTAAAATGATAACAAAACAGAGAGGCATAAAATGGAAATCTTCTGTATCAGTATACATGCTCTGCTCACCAATACTGCTCCCACACTCCATCTTGTCTCTTCTCCTCTCTAGAGGCCTTGTGTTTGAAGAAAATGATGGATGTACATATGCCTTGTAATGGGAGGAAAGCCTACCGGCTTGTTTAGTGAACCTAGTGTCTCAATCATTAATCAGGAAAACTCTGAAGTGCTATGAGAATAAGAACCTACGGAATTCTTAATTTCTGTGGCTATGTCTCTTCTTTCCAAGGACACCCTGGGACACCCAACAGTAAAAGACTTTATAAATAGGCAGCTTGGAGAAGAAGGTATTACCACTGAAGCCATATTAAACTTCTTCCCCAACGGTCCCCGAGAGAGCCAGGCTGATGACATGACCAACTTTGACTGGAGGGATATCTTTAACATCACAGACCACTTCCTACACCTGGCTAATCAATACCTGGAGGTAAGAGGCATCAATGCACTTGAGGACCACAGTGGGCCTCTTAAAGGTAGTCTCATGGGCAAGGCTCGGGATATGTCACCCAGTCAACTGGTGTTGGCTTTGGCCTTTCATCCTTCCCATGAAGAAGTAGAGTGCCATGGCCATCTAACAGGCCCTCTTCTCTGGGAGCGCCTCTGTGCTTGTGTGAGGGTTCCCTCACACCCTGCTCACTTCATGACTCCTCTGCTTTCCCCTTCTCCCTTTCAGTGCACATCCGTCCTCAACTTTCTCCCATCTGCCCTTGTTCCAATGACCTCCTATTGGCCAGTGTCCACCAAACCTGAAGCTATGCCTCATGGATTGCTGAACACCTGTACCCTGAAGTCCTTAGACCCAACGTGTCTCAAAACAAAATCCTTTCCTCGTAAACTCCTGAATTTTCTACACCATTTAATTGCATCAGCCTTTGCTCAGATTCTCAAGTCCAGGACATAAGGGTCATCTTAAATTTTTCTTTCTTCTCCACTCTCAGTCAAAGAGTGGTTATATACTGTTACTTGGTACCCATTTCTGTGATACATGTTTTTGTTTCTATTTGCCTTATCTCATCCCCCAACAATTCCATGAAGTGTGCAATGCTATCATTGCCTGTATGTAGACACAGAAGCCAAGGCTTAAAGAAGTTGAATAGGATCCCACAACTGTTAGGAATACCAAGCAAAGTCCAAATTTGGGTGTGCCTAAATTCAGAGCCAGCTCTGATGACCTCTTTCTTCCTCTGTCACACCTAGTCAAAGTCTTTGCACCTCCTAAAAACCTCTCAGTATTGCCTCTTCTTCCTCTCTGGGCTCTGTGAGGGCCAGAGGCCTTGTACCAGCCTGTCCAAGCAAGCTTTCTTTCTGAATTCCAAGGTTCAGTCTCTGCTAATCTAGGCATTCCTCCACACAGACACCAGCATCACATTCCAAACACACATCTGCTTGCATCACCCCAATGCTTAAAGTCTCAGTGACTCAACAAAAAAGCATCCCGCCTGTTTCTCTCCATTGGTAGGGCCTCAGCTGCTGGCAGCCCTCAGTGGTCATCATTACACCAAACATTCCGCAGAAGGAGGGAACGCCTTTCTCACAGCATAAGCAACAACCCTCAAAAGGGACCCCTGCTCCATCAGGCTTTGGGGGCCTTAGTGCCTCAGGAAGGGAGTAGTTCTGACTGGGAAGCTTGGAACACATGCTTCCATGGGGACTTTCCTATGCAAGATTCCTATGAAGTGAGGGAGGAACAGTGTGTCTGCTCAAGCCTGAAGTGGCTTTTCCTTTTGCCATCATCTGCCTGTTGATTCTTTGCTTGTTTTCTTTGCGGTGTTGGGTCTAGAGCCCAGGGCCTCATAACTGCCAGGCAGGTGCTACCATAGAGATGTAACTCCCCAGACCTCATCATCCACTGCTTGACACTTGGCCCTCAAGTGTCCCCTGTACCTTCACATAAGCTTAGAAGTTCACTCTTCTGTGATCGACAGCCCTCTTTTCATACCCCTCAGGCTCTTGTCTAAATTCAAGTGGCCGGCTCTGGCTTGAAGAGCTAGATGGATCACTTGGCATCAGTAGGCACAACTTAGTTATCCTCAGATTCTCAACCTCAGCCTCAGGGATGTACACCTCTGAAGGCTGATCACACCCAATGGGCGAGGCCTCAAAAGGTTTAAGGTTGCTGGGCATAGCGGTGCACACCTTTAATCCCAGCATTCAGGTCATAGGAATAACTCACGAGTCATGGCTTTATGAGTTCCCTGGTACCCTGGAGCCACCAGCATTTCCCTAGCTTATGTGAACTTCCTTCTCCTGAATCCTGGACATGGACACCACTGCACACACTGCAAGGTAGTTTCTTAGGAAGTACACAGCATGGGGGCGGCGGCAGCACCAGAGGTGAATCGGTTCCCATCTTACTGGAAGACAACAATGACCTTGAGTGCCTAGCCTTTAACGGCTGAGCCCCCTTGAGTGCTTTTTAGAAAACATATTCTGGGCATCAACCCTGACTAGCTGACTCAGAATTTCCACAAAAGAGTCCTGGAGTCGCGTACATATTTACAGATCTACTAGACTAGGGCAAAGAGGCTTGCTGCTCCCATGTACAGCTCCCAGTTCATCTCACCCTCCTCCCTCTCTTGCAGTTAAGCGCATGCCCCTTGGCTAGGCTCATCGCCACCACCACTGTTGTCTTAATCTTAGTACAGACAGGACCTCTGTGCATGGGTGAGGGTGGACATAGGAATATTATTATTTTTTTTTACTTATACTGGTTCTTACAATGTTTTTGGGAGGTATATGAAAAATAATTCTTGTTTTTCTTTGACTTGACATTTGTAGCATGACAAGACAAGTTTCTTCCTTTCTTCCTTCTTCCCTTGCTTCCTTCCTTCTGCATGCTGCCAGTTGAGCTATAACTCTTAAAGGAGTTATTTTCCCTAAGTGTCTTGTGTCTAATATAGTAGCAATAGATACTTAATGGGTATTAGTGTCTTAAATAGTTAAAAATTAAGCCTCCAGGTTGAGACTTTCCTAGACTCAATCCTCTACTGTTTGTTCTCTGTCTCCATATCTGTGAAATGTGGATTTTAGGAGTATTTTACCTACTACTTGGCTTCTTTTAAGAATTAAATGAACTAATTCATGCAAAACACTGTTATATAAGAAACATTAATCAATATTACATGTTAATCAAAATACAAATAAATGTGGTCCAACCCCCAGCTGGTGCCCCTCTCAAGCTCATGAAGCTACTGACCCTATATCTGTCTTCTCATCCACTGGGACTCCCCCGGGGCTTTGGAGAGCAGACTGCTGTGGCCAAAAGTCAATGGCCTCGCCGTGGGGAACCCTACAAGGCTTTCAATGACAGCAGAAGTCATGATTCAGTTTCTTATCTTCTTGCCCTTGGGAGTGGGGGAAGCAAGTAGTAGGGGACAGGAAGGAGGAGGTACAGTAGGAAAAGACAGGCAGTGAAGGACAAAGCTATCACAGTCCATCCTGGGTTTCTGCATCTGCTCTTGTGTTCTTGTGTTTTGGACCATCTGCGGGAGCCTCAACAACTCCACTCCAGAATGCCTGAATGGTGTACTTGCCATGGAACCCTTCTCTAATGGTTCTAAAGGTTTCTCTAAGACAGGGAAGCCAGTGTTACCACCTACGCCTTACGTAAGAAGGCCAGCTTGGTATTTCCCTTTTCAATAATGGGACTTGTGCTAATGAGATTAGAAAAGTTCCTCATGGGCCAACCTAAGTGTCCACATCTATGCCTTATTTAAAAACAGAAACCAAACAAAATAACACTTAAGGAAAATTAGGCAAATGAATTTACCTGTAACAGTGAGAACTGTGACACTGGGAAATAACACAAGCTCTGAGAGGGAAGAACAAAGTGTTTAAGTCTTTCCTCACTGAGGGAAGTGAGAGTGATCTAGTAGACTTTCTTGGTGACTAGAGACGCCAAATCTCTCTCTGCCTTACTGCATCCCATGGAGCAACCTGAAGGGCATCCATTCTCCTGAATCAACAGCTGAATATGTGATTGTTCCACTGGTCCCACAAGGGCTAAAATCTCTGCTTCTTTCTTTCTTCTTAGTCATCCTGAGAGATTTGACACTTTATTTGGCTTGATTTTTGTAATTTTGTACAGTTTTAAGTAACAATGCAAGGACATAAGGAGAGAAAAGCCTAGAGGCACAGAGCACTTAGCACGTTCATCAGACCTGTGTGTAAATGCTAGGCTGGGGGACTCTGTCCAGAAGGTAAGGTAGGACAAATATCTCTTCACGGCTGGGGGGTGGGGGGTGACATGAGACACTCTGGGCTCACTCCAAGAGCATGCACACGTGGTAGGTAGCTGCTGCTCCAAACCATGAGCCAAGTTGAGAGTGCACCTTTTCTCACACTCAGAAACTGCCTGAATATTAATCAAGGCTTGACATTGCTGATCTCTGGGTTAGCCTTAGTGAACTGGTGTAGAGTTGCAGTTGGGTCTGTCTATTCCCGAAGGCTATGAGAACAGCTCTGGGATGCCGGGCTTCTGTGGGAGGTGACTCAGAGCTGAGAACCTTTCTTATCCTCAGACTACCTCTCAGATAAAGCTTTCTGTGTAGCATCCCTTACCCCATAGCTAAGTTCTGCCTTTCCTCTGTTCCTGAGAAATAAAGGTAAAGGTGACACAGACCTCTTGCTTAAGGTGGACAGTGATCTCGGGACAGGATGTGTTAGTGACATCTGAGAACCTCCACATCACTCACTTCCCAGACACTGTCCCATCATCCTCTTCTCCAAATCTAGAGAACCTGAAGTTCCGTGAGGACTTCATAGGTAAATATTTATGTGTGTGTGTGTGTGTGTGGCGGGGGGAAAAGGTGTATGTTTGTTTATTTACTTACTTTGTGTGTGTGGTAGAGGACAGTGTAGGGGGTACCATGACATGTGTGGAAGTCAGAGGACAACTTATGTAGTGATTTCTCTCCTACTGTGTGGGCTCCTGGGGTTGAAAGCAGGTTTTCAGGTTTGGTAACAAGTGGCTTTACCCTCTGAGCCATTGCTGGCCCACATTTAAGTAAATATCTTGAATTCTTATGCATATACATTTTATTCATAACCTAAATTTGTCTCTATTCATGTTTTAGGTAGGAAAATACAATTGTAAAAATTAACAAATTATCCCTTCGATTACTGTTTAGCTGAAATAAACAAATATACCTCTCCTCTTCAATTCTTCATGCAGCAAAAGGTTGGTCCTGGAATAAATCAAATACTAGTTACAGTTCACACTGGATTTGAATTGCTCAGTACATTAGAATTTTGGATCTTAAGTTTCATATCAGGAAGCTGAATTCAGCCAAACTTTAATATGAAAATACCTCCAATCAAAGCATAAAATTGTACTTTAACCAGTAACAACTGCCTTTTTTGCTAAGTCTTGAGAAAGCACATTCATTAATTGCCTTTTCTTGGCTATTGGCTCAGCCACTATGAGTATATAACTTTATGAACTGGTTAGTGGTTATTTTCTTGAATTTTCAGTGGCTATTTTTTAAAACGACCTTTCTTGGGTATATTGGGCTAATTGCCACCACCACCCAACCATGACATTGGGAAATGTATTTTTCAGGCTAACTTAAGAGAGGAAATTAGATAGTGAAGATGAGGTTGGATTGTGTAACATGTTAGAGTTAGATGTATAGATTTTGGTTGGTGACCCGGGTTGTTTTCCTCTGTTAACTGGATGACCCCTAGGAAGGCATCGTTGGGAGAGTTAGGGAGAGTACAGAAATCTATGCCATGAGAGCTATTATTATTTCAAAGGCCATGAACTAGATCCTAAGCAACTCACAGACAATCGCCATATTTTATGGCTCTTTGAGTTTTCAAAAATCTAGAAGTCAGTCAGAGAAAACAGGTAGAGGGTAGGCTGGGGACATGGACCCTGGGAGTCAGGGTTGTGTTGGGCACTTTTACTTGTCATCTCTTGCAGCTCTCCTACCCGCCTAGTAGCCATAATTATTGTCACTGTGTAGAGAATTTAAAGTGAAGATTCTAAGAGAGCTAACTTCTTAGTACATCACAGAAGATAAATTGGGGACTTCAGAATTTTTTGTTGTTGTTGTTGTTTGTTTTGAGACAGGGTCTCTCTGTGTGTCCCTGACTGTCCTGGAACTAACTCTTGTAGACCAGGCTAGCCTTGAACTCACAGAGATCCATCTGCTTCTACCTCCCACATGCTGAGACTAAATGTGTGCACCATTACCTTCCGGCTGGGACTTCAGAGTTTTAACCCAGGTCTGTACTGACTCCAGCGAGGAAGTTCTTTTCCTGTAACGTATAAGGTGCTATCCCAGGAGCTCTACAAGTAATGTCGGTTTCAATTACATACTGAGTCCAATAAAGCTAGCAATTATTTTATAGCACTCTAGATAATGAGTTAAAATAACCAGATTAAGATGAGGACTCAAAAAGGTTGGAGTTCATTCTTTTGTGTAGGTATTCCCATGAATTGAGCTTGAAACATCGAATAATTGATGTTAACCCTTGACTCCCCAGAAGCTCACTCTCTGCAAATACAAAATTGAATTTACAGATCATCCAAGTCCTGTCCATTCTTCCACGTTCTCTTTCTTCTCCTTCCGCACATTTAGCTGCTTTTGGAGGCCTGTTCTGTCTCCTCCAACCCCTTGCCAGGCTTCCAGGCTCTGGCTGCTTCTGTTCAGTACCCACATCCTCTCCAATGGGATAGTTCTAAAGCCCAAGCCCACAGTGCCATGTGGCTTACAGCTCCTTACAAATTTCTCACCACCATGAAGGTAAGTGGCTCCACAGCTCCTTCACGTCCTCATCAGAGGCTGTCCCGGACCTCCCCACGTGGACAATGTCCCCTGGCTGGCCACACCCACATCTGCATCTCCAGTGCGGATAGTGTTTCCAGTCTTCTTTATGCTGTGTGCCCTCCACAGGAGCCCAACCACAACTGGTCCATGTGCTTTCCCATCTTCACTGACCTGGCCACTGCAAGAGCTAAAATTCCAACATGTTTTTCTTTTTGACTTCTCAGCTTTTCTGAGTAGATCTGTATAGACATAAAGTAGATAACCAATAAATGCTAAACCTAAGCAGCAATGACTTTTGTGTTGAGCCTTAAAGGTCAAATCCATTGGCCAGGAACATCAGAAAGACACTTTTAGGCAGAAAGGAAAGTTTAAAAGAGTCACAGAGGTATGAACCCTCTGGACAAGTTCACACAGAGCTGGAGGTCTGGGCAGAGGATGGATGTAACAGAGAAGAGGTGTATCTGGAGTTAGCCGGCATGGATTGTAAAAAGCTTCATTCTGTGGGCGACAAGACAAGGGTTTCTATGTATGGGCTCTGCTACTTGGGACAACACAGCTATACCGCCATCTGAATAAATGAGAACAACCCAAGTATCTGGGTTGGGCAACTACTGGTGTGGCAGAACCGAGTGCTTGTGACACAGGGTGGTCCTACTGGCTGCTGCACAGCCCCATTATTATCCAGTACAACACCTCTAGGTGTTGTTGGAACAATGGAACAGGAAACCGAGAGAGCTGAAGTGCCCGGAAGTTGTTAGCCAAGTGATGGTAACTTTCATTGGAACAGCTGGGAAGAAATCATTGACCCCTTATGAGTCTTTGCTCCAACTTGGCCTTTTTGTTTCAATACTGCATTTATTTATTTTAGAAACACTTTTATTCTTCATTGGCATGTATTTCCTGCCTCTTCATCGCCCAATCACAGTGCATTTCCTTGCTCTTTGTGAGTGAAAGTTTTAGAAGTCTGTTCACAGTGTCAGGTATACACAATACTATTTATTATAACACCTTGTCTCTAATTTACCATCCCAAACAACCCAAATAGCCCAAAGTGATTTTATGCTGTGGCTCTTTCCATGTAGTTGGAAATAAATCTTCAAGGTTGCAGTTTACATCTGCCAGGAAATTAATTCTGGGATGTTTGCCCACATCCACTGGTATTTTTCTAAAGGAGACCCAGGTGTCTGCATGAATACCATCAGGACCACAGGCGGCTTCCTCTGGTGTTTATCAGCTGCTTTTGAAAAGAAGTGAGACAGGATTAGAAATCCTCGGTGCCTCTCTTATCTCCCAAAACCTGACCTAGATGCCTTGGGGTTTCATGGTCAAAGTATGGCTGTTTATGGGCAGCTGTCAACACAAGGTGCCAGATCCCTTTATTATCAAGTTCAGATGAAAAGAAGGACACATTTTCTTACTGCCTTCTCCAGTCAGTGTGCCACGTAAGAGCTGATTCCATGAAGCTATGATGCAATGTTTATGAACTGGAGACCAAGAGGCCACAGCTGAAGAAGGGAGCCTGCTGCCTCTGCAGCTTCTCTTCCAAGGTGGTGTTTTGTTTAGCTTTGTCAACAACTGAATGCCTTCTGCCTAGGATTTGGAGACAGCTTGCCTGTGCGGGAGAGTGTTCCAACAGCTCTCCCTTCGACCAGGGTGGGCTGTTTCCAGAAACAGTAAGACAGCTAGGAAGGAACTTTGGGCCTGGGTGAACTCCTGTGGTGGCTTGGCTATTCAGGAAGTTGAAGTGGGGGGTTGGAGCACAGACACGAATCTCTCTCTCTCTCTCTCTCTCTCTCTCTCTCACACACACACACACACACACACACACACACACACACACACACGATGCTTGGATGGTCTATGAGACCCCTTTGTGGGCTTGATTGCTGCTCCCTTGGCTGTCAGAGGGCATTGTCATGGCTCCCATTGAGATTCTGAATTCCTGCTATGACATTTGCTCAAAGCTTACCTCTGAGGGCATAGGATACTGACTTCATGCTTTCCCAAATAGTGTACTGAGTTTATGTTGATCACTTTACACTAGCCAATCTTGTTGCCTCATATACTTCTTTAACCTAGAGGATAGCAATTTCTGAGAACAAGATAGCATTTAAAAGTAGACTCCATGGCCTCATTAGAACCCAGTATGTTGTAACTGACAAGCTTGTCACAATAGACTAGATACATCTATCCCAGGACCTCTGTTGGGGGATTTGTCGTTAGCTCTGCCTCTTACACACATATGTGTTCCGATATACATGCCCATCAGCCAAGATTTTAACTCCAGAGATTAGTGTAAGGATCAGGATGGAATGAGGTCACTTGCTGTGAGGCAAATGGCCTCCCCATGAGAACACAAAGCTCCATTGTGAATCACACCTCAGAGGAGCACTTGGGGTCTGCTAACTCATATTCAAAGTCTTTCCTCCATCTTAACCTCATCAAGAAAATTTAGTGAGGATGACTTGATATTCATTGTGGTTTTATAAGACCTTCCTCTAGGCAGAGCCATAGGAACTTCACCTACTGGGCAATAGATACCATTGGCCAAGTGGCTTTGGCTTCTGTCCGTAGCATTGTTCTGACAAGATGGAGTCCTATGGATTAATTCTGGACAGTTTGTGTCCTCAAGAGATTATTTGAAGAAAATAATAACTGCTCTTCTCTCTCCTCCCCTGATGAACAACTGTCATTAATGAAGACGAACCTGGCAGGAACTTGAAAGTTGTTTGATTATTGATGTTCAAGATATTTTACAAAAGCAACAGTAAGATGGGGTTTTATTAAGGCGTGATTACTCTTTAGACAATGCAGTGTGCTGTACAGGAGGGAAATAGGTTCTGCCCTGTAGCACAAATAATAAAAACCCAGAGACAGATATTGGGGTTCAAGTTGAAGATCAAAAAAGCTAAGCAGCCAGCCAGTAGCTCTTACCTCTACCAAGGCTAAAATGGAGATCCTGTCCTCACTGTGGCTGCAAACTAAATCTCAGAATGCAGCATGAGACACTGGGCCCCTGTCTTTTATATACCTCTCTAGGACTGGGATTAAAGGCTTGAACTCTATTTCTCTTGTAGACAGATTCACTCTTTTGTAGCCCTAGGTGGCCTTGAACTCACAGAAGACCCATTTGCCTCTGTCTCCTGAGTCCTGGGATTAAAGGTGGTGTCACCACTGCCTGGCCTCTACTGTGGCTAGCTTTGCGTTCTGATCCTTCAGGCAAGCTTTATTAAATCATAAATAATATATCATCACACTGCCCCCACAGAAGTTTGTTCAGTGTACCATGTAAGTGGGCTTTGAATGGTCAAAGTGACAGGTCGTCATGTGATGTGAAAGTGAACTGTGTTCAAATGGATAAAGTCCTTGGACCAGTTTGGGGCATGAAGTAAACCATCATCAGTATTTGTAGTTGATGCTTATTTCTTGTTATGCTTTTGCAATGTTGGAAAATAAACTCAGCGTGAGCGTTCTTCCATTGAGCTACTCCCTTGGCGTCCTATTCTTACTGCTGTGGGGCACCCATTGAGGCCTTTACAAACTGTGTCCTGTGTTTGTAAATCCACAGGACAAATCTCTGAGGTCCAGCACAGCTCAGATTTCAGGGAGGGCAGTGGAAGCCACAGGTAGGAAACCGCATGAGAGGACGGGCATATAGGCCTACCTGACCCCTGTCTCTTCCCAAAGTGATGATGAAGAAAATAGGTCAGATGTCTTAGAGTAGAAGAGAGCATTTGAGAACCTGCTGAATTTTGTTTTCCGGAGTATCAAGGTTCCCATCTAGGAAATATGTCAGGAAATATGACTGTGAATCAGCTGCCTGATAAAACAGCCAGGATGGAGCCCACGTCATCACAGGCTTCAACAATATCACTGAAAACATCAGCTGTTTATTCCAGTATATAAAGACATAAGGTTCAAAGAGAATGAGCTAGATAACCCTGGAAGTCACAATACTAACAGTGTATTTATTTATATCAGAGTCAAACCCAAAGTGGGCCACAACAAAGTCATTTTATGAATTGCTGCTAGTTTTTCCTGAGTCTGGGATGCATAGGAGTCCAAAGCATCGTTACAGCTACACCTGCACCACAGGGCTTGTACATTTAAACCAGTTCAGTTCAAAAACTACTTCTTGACTCCCTAGCAGGAGAAAATACTATACTGAACATGGCCATGATCTCAAGGGACTCATTACCACTAGAGTTTTGCTGACCCACATGGCTACCTGCCGCTCTGTGAAATTTAAAACCCCATGCTTCTGATACACCCATATCTTTAGTATTCAATAGCCACATGTGGTCACTGGCCACCATGTTGGATAGGGCAGATAGAGTCAGTCACTGCAGGAAATTTCCCTAGACCGCAGTTCTCAGGCAAGAGACCTCCAATCATGCCAGGACTTTGTGGCTGGTCTATGGCTTACTCTCAAATGAACTCTGGAGCACAACCACACCCACACTGGGAATTCCAAGGCTCATATTGAGGACACACATGCAGACTTCACTTCTGACTTGTGTTGGAACTAAGGCAAGATTCTCCATATCTCTGGTCCTGTCTATTTCTGGTGAAGGAAGGACATCAGACTATAAGACCTCCTATGAGACTTCATCTCAAGGCTTTATGATGCCAAGTGAATGGAGAAAAACTTACTCTGTGCAATATCCACCACCTAAAAAACATAAAAGTGCTTAAAACAGCTTTCACCTCCCCAAATCATTTTGATTTTATTTTAGAAATTTAATTTCAGATTGTTTCTAACTGCTGTTTGTTGGTTTATTTTATTGAGACATCATTTCTAAATCTTTAATAGTAACATCATCTGGTAATGCAACCCATGTCTGCAATGTATAAGAACCAAAATTAGGTAAAGAACATTGCTACCTTTTTCACCACTAGTCTTTGCTGTATTGGGAATTCCACACTCCCCTAGTCACTTTAAGAAACAGCCCAGGTTGTCTTAATCAACAATTACTCTATTTTGCTGAAAGAAAACCCAAAGTAAATCCTCTATTCTATGTCTTAGCATCTCATACTGAATTTCTTTCCTCCCACATCTCCCAGTCTCCAGCAGGTCTGACTTATTAGTCCTTTCAATGAGTGAGAAGATGTGACATCTGTCTGTGTCTAGTTTATCTTATTTAAATGTACACCACTTCTAAACTTGGCAAACAGCCAAAATGGGATTATTTATGGCTTATCTCTATCAAACCTGGAGGTCTCACTAAAGCGAGTTTAAACATGTGTTCTGTGTTTTTTGTATTTGTATTTTTGAGACAGGGTTTCTCTGTGTAGCCCTGGCCACACTCTGTAGACAAGGCTGGCCTCAAACTCTTGAAAGTCTGCCTGCCTCTGCCTCCTGAGTGCTGGGATTAAAGGGGTGTGTAAGCTAGTAAACATGAGTTCTATTAACTGAGTCCCAAAGCCTTCTTGCCAAGCAGCAACTGCCAAACCGGTCTACCTCAGTGGTGCTGTTAGGTTAATTGCCATCAAACTGGCTGCAGGCTGGTTTCTCCAGCAGCCATAAGAGTCTATGCATTAGACACCACACATGTACATACAAAACTATGGCCAGATAAACTGCTTCTGCCCAGAAGAAATGAAAACTCCTTGGTGTGTGATATTCTGAAGTCCTTTGTCTTGTCCTAGGACTGACCAGTGTTAATCTTAGCAATTAAGTCCTCTTTGCAAGACAATAGTTGACTGAAGAAAATCTATTTCCTTTAGCTCTGTGATGTATCTAGTTTTACTTGTATTTCTTAAAGAAGTGCCTATCCAATTTCCTTTTAACCTTACAAGCTTTTTTAAGCCTTGGCCCTGCTGATGTTCTCACACACCTGCATTTCTGCTGCCCATTATCAGAAAGTAGATTGCTTTGTTTTCTTTCCTTTTATCTAGAACACTGAGACTACCACATGGGACCCTCTCCCAGGGCGTGGAGCCTAGGCAGGACAATTGAGTTCAGAAATCCCAGTGCTGGTGGGTTTGTAACACCTGGGAGTTCAAATACAGCCCCATTGTAAGAGACTTCTATATTGTGTTCTAGTAACTCTGGGGTAGGCTTCAGGAGTGAGGGGTTTGTAATGAATGAACCAAGTTCTCTTGCTTCTTGCCAGAGCTTTGTTTCTCCATACAAGCTGCTTGTGTTTCAGGCTTCTTAATTTCTCCTTCATAGAATGAACCGGGGCTTGATACTCACCCTACCACTGCTGGGAAGTTTTGAGTCCTCTAGAGCAATGGTCCTCAACCTTCCGAATGCTTCAGCCCTTTAATACAGTTCCTCATGTTGTGGTGACCCCAACCATAAATGTTTTTCATTGCTACTTCATGACTGTAATTTTGCTGCTATTATGAACCGTAATATATGATTTGCAGGATATGTGATGTGTGATCCCAAGGGGGTTGTGACCCACAGTTTGAGAATCGCTGCTCTAAAGCCTAACTTTCCTGGGCTACCAAGTGAGGCTAAGCATTACTCATTGTTCAGCCTACAGGACACTTGTGAAGGATCCCTCCATAAGCCATTGGATGTGCAGTGTAGGCTGGCACTCTGAGTTCCGGTGTGCCAGGAGGGGTTGGAGAGTTAAGGAACCCTGGTTCTACCACAGTCTACCCTTAACTCAGGAGCGTCTCTGCAGTTTCTCCCACAGCATGAGAAAGGTTCCATTTGACTTCCAGGCTCTCCTGGAGTTAACCGAACCTGCCTATGCTCTAGCCTAGTGCTCCCTGACGCTTTCCTATTGTTATCTGGTTTCATATTTCTGCTTAAAACCCCACAGGGGCCTGTGGAGTTCTCGGGATTGTCTGGAGTTCTCCTGGTCTCAGCCTGAAAGCTCGTGTCCTGAGAAAGCTCTCAGTTGGTCAGTAACATTCCGAGGTCCAGCAGAGCAGTGGATCCGGTCCCAACTGTGACCTCACCACTCTTCCCCGATACCTTTCTCTGTGTATTTTGGGAGGTATTTTGCTTTGTTTGTTTGCTGGTGCCCTGGCCTTGCCTCTCACGATTCTGAAGTAGAGCCTTGGATGTCTTTTTAAAGCCAGCCAATGCTCCAAAGCTTGGAGGAGGCCAAGGACCACTGCTCTATCCCTGAAGTCTCCAGAAACCCAGTGCTGCTCCTTGTGGCCAAGCTGATCTCCATTTTCTTTCCTCTGCCTGCTTTCTGTCTATCCTCCTTCAGCTCCAGCCCCTTCCTCCAGGTAGCCTTCTTGGATTCCTCCCAGTAAACCGCCCCTTCTTCTGGATGTCCCGAGTCTTTTTAGGCTAGCCTTCCTGACATTTTGAACTGTGCTTATTGGTTTACTACAATCTCTCTCTCATCAGGGTTGAGTTTCTTTCAGGAAGAGATTGTTATCTTCTCTCCTTGTACCCGGGGAGCCAGGCGGGCTCTGGCGTGTCACATACACTTGGTAAATATTCCTCGAACAAATTAATCAAGACAAGGCCATCTGACCTCTTGTGGGTTACATTATAAAATTCATGGACACAAGACCCCCCAGTGTAAGACAAACACTAGTACAATGTAATTACTTCAGTAATCTCTACAAGTGGGTCCCCTGACTCCATCTCAAAGAAACTCTTAATTTTGTTCTTCTTAGCTCTCTCTCTCTCCTCTCTCTCTCTCTCTCTCTCTCTTTTCATAGAGATAGTTCCACTTTCTCATCATAAAGTTGTCAATGAAGATAATTTCTCTGATGGAATTATTTGGCTGTCTGTTTCTTTGCTTTCTTCTTCCTGGTTCGTCCCTCAGCTGGCGAGCCTATGTGTGTTTGGAGAGAGCCAGGAAGGTTCAACGCCAGAAATGTTTCTCTCTTTAAAACTCTTTTATCCTCAGCTTTCTGATCTTCAAAGCAGCCTGTGTCCACTGTGACCCCACTCCCTCGTCTCCCCATGCTGGGGAGTGAGAGCCTTGGGTATTTGTGTCATTTTGAAAACTTGCATATTTGGGACCGCCTTGGACAGCGGGCCAGCATGGTCTCTGTTAACTCTTCAGGGATAAGGCTCTGTCATCGTTTCTAGGACCCTTGCACCCCTGAACCTAGGCACATGAAGAAATTAATGCCAGACCCTGGAGTTAAACAAATATTAGATACATAGGTCTTTTTGTGGGGGATCTATCCCTTGGCCGCTAGAGTTTCCTCTGCCTTACCATTTGCAATTAAGTCTCAAATTCTCTCTACCTGTGTGGATATCTGCAGTGCCTGGTCCTGGATAAGTTTGAAAGCTATGATGATGAAGTTCAGCTCATCCGACGAGCCCTGTCTCTCCTGGAGGAAAACAGGTTCTGGGCTGGCGTGGTATTCCCTGACATGTATCCCTGGACCAGCTCCCTACCTCCCCACGTGAAGTACAAGATTCGGATGGACATAGATGTGGTGGAGAAAACCAATAAGATCAAAGACAGGTGATGCTTCAGTCAGGGTTTGCAGGGTTTCACACAGATTCACGGGTAGTTATATTTGGTAGAAAGTGGAGGATACATCAGTGAAGGGAAACTAAATGGGAAGAAGTATGATTGAAGCAGATACAAGGAGATGGAACAATCGATCACCTTGTGAGTCACAGTTATTGCTGAAGTTAATACTGCGATCCAAAGTAGAACTAGGTAGTCTGAGAACACATAGGGCAGTAATTCTCAACCTGGGGGTCGCAACCCCTTTCACATGGGGTTGCAAGATCAGATATCCTGCAGATCAGATATTTACATTATAATTCATAACAATGGCAAAGCTATAGTTAGGAAGTAGCAACAAAGATGATTTTATGGTTGGGGTCCACAACAGGAGGAACTGTGTTAAAGGGTTACAGTGTTAGGACGGTTGAGAACCGCTGATTTAGAAGAGCTCCAGGGTAAGTTGGGCTTGTGAATTGATTGGGTTGCCCCCCCCCCACTTCCATCCTTCCTCCCTTCATCCTGTGCCTTTTTAGGTACTGGGATTCTGGTCCTAGGGCGGATCCTGTTGAAGACCTCCGGTACATCTGGGGAGGCTTTGCCTATCTACAGGACATGGTTGAACAAGGAATCATAAGGAGCCAGACCCAGGCAGAAGTTCCTATTGGAGTCTATCTCCAGCAGATGCCTTACCCCTGCTTCGTGGATGACTCGTGAGTCCCAGGCCTCTGCCTTCCTCCCCAGGTTAGAATAAACAGGGGTGCTCCAAGGCTCCAGTGTCCCCTGAAGAAACCCAGGGACTGGGACCACACTGGGGAGAATAGATTTCTGATGGCAGAAGCTGCTGGCCCCCGCTCCAGACAGAAGCAGAGGAGAACGTAAAATGTAGGGTGTTGGAGATACAAAAGGGACATCGGAAGTTAAAACAACAGGGGTGAGGTTGAAGGAGGGGATGCCAGCTGTCTAAATTTCCACTTTGTAGTATGTTTGGTATGTGGAAGGGTTCTGGTCACAGCATTTGCCCACTGATTGCCAGATCAGCAGACTTGGACTATATGACAAGTAGGTCTGGTTCCCAGGAGCCTCAGAAAATGCAGCTCCTTCCCTAATTAACATTCCTATGATGTATGTTTGGTGAAAAGGTAGAGGAATGTGTTGGATGAGCTCTGTCTCCTTCTCTGGCCTCCCCCATCGTAAAGCCTGTCCATCTGTTGGCTAGTAGCATGCTGTTTTGTTGAAGATAGATTTTTGGAGTG
Organism: Phodopus roborovskii; assembly: GCF_943737965.1. Classification (NCBI taxonomy): domain Eukaryota; kingdom Metazoa; phylum Chordata; class Mammalia; order Rodentia; family Cricetidae; genus Phodopus; species Phodopus roborovskii. The sequence goes on along the minus strand of NW_026126424.1, from coordinate 9,986,256 downwards.
GAGGAGGAAGGGATGGAGAAGAGGTGCCCAGAAGGCTTATCACCACGGTAAATAGGGTCAGAAACACTCCCTGAGCCATAGATGACTTTGGAACTTAGCTCCTGGGGTGTCGGGAACACTAAGGAAGTCACGATAGCCAGTGCAGGGGCATGTGGCTGTGGGGTTCAGGAAGCAGAAATAGCAAAATGTGAAGGAAAGAGTCCAGTTACCAGATGGAGAGGTTGTAAAACGAAGTCCAGCATGAGCACAGGAAAGCGGCTCTCAACACCGGCCCCATCCGTTCTCCAGCTCTGCGGAAGACAGCAGAGATGGGAAGCAGAGACGAGGAGCAGAGCCAAGGGCAAAAGCCCAGATCCGCTCTCAGGTCAGAAGGGTAGGGGCTGACAGAGAAATAGCAGGTGTGGAGAGGTGGTGGGAATTGGGGTCACTCAGTACGGGAGAGTCCTCTGGCAGCCAACTCCAGAAGAGCGTGCTTTGGGGCTGCTTGGCTCTCTCCCTAGGGCCATTTTGAGTGAAACTATCCTCCCACGCTGGCATTGGGCCCTTCCTGTGACAACACCCAACAGTTTCAATAGATAATAATCCCAAGGGCTTTACTAGTGCATCATCCCCAGGGAAAACCTGTAAAGCTTACCCTAACTTGATTCCATCTTGCTTCCTGAGAACATATCCCAGGATGGATCTCCTCTGCTTCTGCATGGCTGATGGAAGTAGTAACTATTGCATCACTGATTTGTTCCAATCTCACAACCTCTGGGCAACCAGTCTACAGCCTTTCCCACAGAGTATAGACTTACAGGGAAGGTCTATACTATATGACAGAGATGGTATGATTTTATTCCTACACACTCACTTACTGACATCTGGGATGTCTGGAAAGAAATCATCTTGCTATAAAGAAAAAGTGGTGAATGTGAAAAATATTTTAAAAAGTGCAGACCCATGATTTATTTTCCTGCTTTCTGTTCCTTGGGACTTCATTCTTAGCTCTTTGCTCAAGGAATATTTACTTCATCTCCAGCAGGCACAGAATGCTCTGTTCTGCTTGTCCCCTCTCACTTTAGTTTTATGATCATCCTGAACCGCTGCTTCCCCGTCTTCATGGTGCTGGCGTGGATCTACTCTGTCTCCATGACTGTTAAGGGCATTGTCTTGGAGAAGGAACTGAGGCTGAAGGAGACCTTGAAGAACCAGGGTGTCTCTAATGCTGTGATTTGGTGTACCTGGTTCCTGGACAGCTTCTCCATCATGTCGATGAGTATCTTCCTCCTGACACTGTTCATCATGGTAAGCCAGGTGGAGAAGACCACTGCTCCTATCCTCCTCCTGTTAACGGATGTGTGCCTGGGCTAGTTATATGAGTGTGAAGGGTAGCAAGACGGATGGCTTCCCAGCTTTCCAAACCAGGTAGGACACTTGGAGAGCCAGCACTCACAACCCCCCCACCAAAAAAAGAGCCATTGTATGGAGACATCTTCCCATCTATCTCTTTTAGCCTAAGGGAGTCACTTGCTGCCTACATAGATTTTTCCAGTGCATTTCATGACCATGTAGAGAGGCTACTATTACCAAAGCCCAATTGTTATGTGTTCAATGGCTGTCTCTTCTTTCAAAGACAGACATGAATCTAAAGAGTGTATCTGGCCACAGCTGGAATGAGGCAAACACAGCCAGTGGTGTGAGGGGAAGAGAGCTGGACAATTTGTCAGTCACCCCCAAGGCCAGGCATTAGCTCCACCAAGTAACATCCTTCTGCCTGCTAAGATCTTCAAGGACTCTGTTTTAAAGGATGGAATTTGGAACCTGACCTTTCTCAGTGATAAGGACTTTTTATTGCCACAGATTATGCCATTCTGTCTTCTGCAAGCCTGTGACTTCTCTGCAAGCTAGAATTGAAAACAAAGCATTGTTTCACAATATACTGCCAGCCTATGTATTTAATATTTTTAGCCCCTTCATAGAAGATTTTTTTTGGACTTGTTGAAGTATGACTATACACATTTGATAATGTTGGATGTTTTATTGGAGGGAAGTTGGTTTCTGATATGGGTTCATCAAGCTTGTTCAACTTCATCACTGTTGTCTTATGGAGTGCCACCCTGCATGAAGCAACATGTGCAGGGGGCCAGATCAGGGTGTCTTCCATCCCATGCTGGGCCATGGCTACCTGATCTAAGAATGTCCCATCATATAACCACCTCAACAGTACACCCCTTTAATCTAAATCCTGCCTTTATTTTCCACTGAAATGTCCTCAACCTAGTGAGTTCTATCTTTGCTATTACTCTATGACCCAGTGAGCTATGGTGTCAATCAAACCTCATGTTAGAGTCCCCTCAAAACCAATGCTGAGGTGGAGACCATCCTAGTCAAACAACCTCATCCCACCCAGCATGGCTGGCTGTTTACAAAGCTCTGAAGAGGAGAGAGCCACTCCTTCCTTATCCACCAGAGGCCCTCTGCTCTGCCCACACCTTAGCCTGCCCCTTCCCCCAGATGTGTTGTGTCCTTAGAATGAAAGGACTCAGTGAGTAAACATGTGGATGAATGGCCAAGGCTTGCCCTGGCTTCTCACTGATAAGTGACACTGAGATCTGCCTTCCTAAGAATGGGTTTTCAGGACTTCAAAGGTTTTAAGACGTGAGGTAAAGAATGTTGACCAAGAGCTTCTAGCACAGGGAAGCTTCCTGTGGGAACCAGAACACTGTTCCAAAAATGACGGAAACTGAGCTTTCCACACCAAAATAAGGTTTTCCTTTGAATGACTCCTTTTTTTTTTTTTTTTTTTTTTTTTTTGAGTAGCCCTTCCTCCCCAGCACTGATATGCAGGAAAGAAGCTGGTGGCTGGAACAATGGGAAGGTTCCATTGTTATTCAGTCTACAGAGGAGAAAGGAAGGTGGCCAATGGAGGAAGCTGGGTCCAGGAAATGCTGAGGCTGGCTGAGTGACTCGCACCCCTGTTTGAAAATCAGCAGGAACTGCACGGTCTAGATGTGTGCAGGACTTTGCTCTGGGCTCATATAAGAAGTTGAATTCGTTCTACAGAGAATAGTAACAACTCTCCAATTGTGAGCTTTAGATTTCCTCAGGCTCAGTTGGCCTTAAGTGTGGTTCCCATCTATCCCTCCCTTTTGCATATTTTCCCCTCATCTAGTTCTCAATCTGTTCCTTCAGTGCCCAACAGGCACGAGAGCATGAAGGAGAAATGGTGGTTGTGGCCGATAAGAAGCCCATTAGTTCCACTTGGCTCTCATGGGCTCAAGACAGATGTCATTAATGGGTCTTTCTTTCCTACTGAGCGGAAAGCAGTGACTCGGGAGTGTCTGTAGATCAGACCCCATTCATGAGATGAGGCAGTTCCAAGCGTTGGAAGGACACAGAGAAAAACACAGGAAGGAAAGCTCAAGGTCTTGGGAGTGCTATCCCTTGTGACGAGTCTGGGTTCCCCATTCTACCACAACTCAATATATCCCTTTGAATATATGGAGGGGCCCAGTGAAGCCTGAGACATGCTCCCTCCCAGAACCCGACTGTTTGTACCTTTGTGTCACTGAGAAAAGAATGGGGTGACCTATATGTATTTGGGAATGCAGAATTTGGATGGGACATAGATACTGGCCTCTTTAACACAGGGCTTGTAATAAAGGAGATGAAGATGGTCTAATACAGGTGAACATCTTGGTCTCTCCTACAGTGTCATTGGGCAGCAGCTTGTTCAGAAGAAATCACTAGTTTGTTCCTGTTTTCTGTATAGACAATGGGAAAGATACTGAGTCTTGTACATAGCATGGGTTCTACAAACAGCACAGCACTCATGGATGAGGAGGGCCAATCCACTTCCAAAGGCTCTGGGTCCATCACTGATGCTTTCACCTGTGTGAGTGGCAAACCTCGGGAAGCAATGTTGATGGTCAGTCATCAGCAGGCTGAGCCCAGGCAAAGGGTCAGGCCTGTTTGAGTAGACTCCCCTTCTTTGTGGTTGCAGGGTGCTGGCGATACTGTAAGACCTAACACACAGGCCTTCCTCCTTTGCCCGAACACAGTGTCCTTCCTACCATGAACTAAACTTGCTGAGCTGACCCGTAATTACTGTCCAGAGATAAACTTGGGCACATTAAGATTTTGTTGTTGTTTTAATATCTTTATTCTTTGAAAGTTTCATGTATTTCTATAACATATATTGATAACATCCATCTACTACTACCTGACTCCAACCCTCCTAACCCCCCCCCCATTCCATGTCCCTCCAAGTTTGTGTCCTTTTATTTATTTATTTTGGTTTCTTGAGACAGGGTTTCTCTGTATTGCTTTGGAGCCTGTCCTGGAACTTGAGCTGTGGACCAGGCTGGCCTTGAACTCGCAGAGATGCACCTGCCTCTGCCTCTAGAGTGCTGGAATTAAAGGCATATGCCTCTCCTGCCTGGCTTTGTCCTCCTTTTGGCTTTTACTTCTATGTGATACTCCTCTGAGTCCATTCACTGATAGCTATACACACATGGATGTGTGAACATCCACTGGGACATGAGCAACCCACCAGCAGCCAGATCCCAAAAGGACAATGACTATCCTCCCCTTGGTATCCATCACCTGCCAATAGTTCTTCTGATGGGTGGTCCCTCTGGGTCCCTTCCCTGTCCATTCTGGAATGTTGACTCTCTTGGCCTTATGTAGGTATCCATAGCTCCTGGGAGCTAATGTGTGCAATAGCTACATCATGTCCGGAAGACACTTCACAGTTCTGTCTGCCAGCTCTTCCATTCCTCACGTCCTGTCAGCCATGAAGTTCCCTGAGGCTCAGGCAGTGGGAGGTGGATAGATGACCCACCCACAGGCTGAGCAATCAAGAGTTATTTATACTTGGCACTTTGACCAGTTATGAGTCTCTGCATTAACCACTACCCACAGCAAAGGAAGCTTCTCAGACCAAAGTTGAGGGCAACGCCAATCTCTGGGTACAAACATAAGTATTTCAAACATAGTTTGACAAAAAAAGATCTCTTATGAAAATGACAGTAGGTTCTTACTTACACTAGGGGCTATTATCACCTCATCATGCGCTTTTGACCAGCTTTCCAGTACCAAGTATCAGGGGTTCATGAACCAGGCGACTCTAGACCACAAATGGCCCAGGGCTCCACTAGAGGAGGGGGGAAGCAGGGCAAAGAAATCCCTGGTTGGTTAAAGTTCCCACTTAGAGGTTAGTTGGCAACTGCTGAGTGGGTTAAATTACTTGGCAGTTGGGTTTTGGTTTACCAGGAGGCCAGAACACTGGAGCTGGCTCAGCCTAATGGTTTCCCAGTTAAGTTTTTTTAAAAATAAACATTAGCATTGCCTAATGGGCATGGGTAAGACGAAAGAACTCAGTGCATTTGAGTGCATGTGAAAGAGACAGCTAGCTGGCCATGAGAACCCCTTCTAGGGCAGCAGAAGGCTTCAGAAGGCCCCACTGTACACATGAGAGAGAGAGAGTTATTGATACATAATCTCTTTGGTTTCAGCATGGGAGAATCCTGCATTACAGCGATCCCTTCATCCTCTTCCTGTTTCTGTTGGCCTTCTCCACGGCGACCATCATGCAATGCTTCCTGCTTAGTACTTTCTTCTCCAAGGCCAGCCTCGCAGCAGCCTGCAGTGGGGTCATCTACTTCACCCTCTACCTACCACACATTCTGTGCTTTGCCTGGCAGGACCGGATGACCGCTGACCTGAAGACGATTGTGGTGAGGCCCTGGGGCTTACCCCTAGCCTGTGATAGAGATTTCCTCAGACGACTTTGTGGCCCCTTGGCCTGCTCTCTGAGAAGGGCCCCTTTGCCTTTTGACTCAAGAGGACCTAAGATTGAAAGGCTAATCCAAAGCTCAAAGGTTCAGGAGCCAGAGCGAAACAGCCTTCCCCAGAGCAATGCAACAGTTACCCTCCCTAGACCTGCTTGACGGATGTGCCCTAGGAAAGGACTGGAAAGCCAAGTCAGCTCCCTTGTTTCTGCACGAGAGGAGTACCAGCTGACCCATCCCTTCTCCCTTCTTTCTTCCCGGTTGTGGAAATCAGATGAGAGGAAGCTTGCCCTGCTTACTGTCTGTCTGCTCAGAAAGTTAAAACTGTGGCATCAGTTAAAACTCATTTTTTCCACAGAAGTTCTGTCTTTCCAGCACTCTGGCAGTGCATAAAAAAAAAAAAAAAAAAAAAAAAAAAAGGATGCAAAAATGAGCCTCTGCCATTAGGCTCTCAGGCTAAGAGAAGACTCTAGAAGCTGGCTTTTGATGGCTTGGCTTGAGAGACCTCTTAGTTCAGGATTCCCAAATAAATATAGGTCTCTTTTTCTAATTGTTTTCAAGTGGGCCATTTCTACCCTCTCATTAGCTGCCACTAATCAGCCTCAGCCCTAAAGGACTCAGTTTTCCAGCCCTCCAGAACCTCCCAGTCTCTGTGTTACGTCAGTAGGACTACTGCCTGCCTCTCTGCCTGCAGAACCTGTTCTCAGGACTCCAGCTCTGGTGCATCTGCCTTTTACTATTTCTCATGTTAAATAAGAAGTTAATTGCCACTATTTATAGCATTTAGTTTTCTAAGACGGCCACAATGGGTAATAGTTAGAAACTCTTGTGACTCAGGCTGTGGGCAGAGCTGGGCAATTTTGGTAATCGTTGGGTTGTTACATGGTTACTGGGAAGCCACAGTTAGCTTCTTGGACCTACCAGGAAGCTTCAGGTCTGGCAACTACAGATAAGAGCTTGGCTGAGGTAATTTTAGGCGTGTGTGTATGTGTGTATGTATAGCAAGAGGGTTTCTTGCTTTGGTGATAGTCTGAACTCTATCCAGAGTCCTCCAAATTACAGGGAACCTCTGGCAAAGGCAAGTATGCTCTGACATGTCAGGGACCACCCATGACGACTTGGCAGGGCACTTTGTCTTCAGATTTCCTGATGCACTCTTTCTGGCCAGTGGACTAGTTTCTGCATAGAGAACCTTAGATGTAACCTATTGGCCTTGCTGGTCTTTGAGCCCCCTTCTTGTGGGAGTCTCACAAACTAGCTCAATTTGGCATGTTCATTCTGCCCAGAACTATGTGGTCTTCTGAGAGTGGAAGGCAGGAGGGAAGATGGGGGAGACCAGGAGGACCTCCATTCCTGTGGAGTCTTCTACTATGTATCACTTTTAACCCCTCCATTACAGCTGAGCTATATTCCACTGAACAGGTGAGAGGTGGCTCACTAGGCATTAGGCAGGGATTTTTGAGGGCTGCCAAGCATTTCTAAAATTCTCTTTCCATGAACAGACCACTGTAAGCCCTCCCCGAGTAGCCTTACACTCAGACACAACACAGGCCCTCTTTGGCCTTCCTCCCTCCCCTGGCTGTGGCCTTCTGGGCTCCATTGTCCTCTGTTTCCATTGGTGGCCTTCTCTGCTCATCGCAGAGCCTGCTTTCTCCTGTGGCATTTGGCTTTGGCACTGAGTACCTGGTCCGCTTTGAAGAGCAAGGCCTGGGGCTGCAGTGGAACAACATTGGGAAGAGCCCCATGGAAGGCGACCAGTTCAGTTTCCTGCTGTCCATGAAGATGCTGCTGCTCGATGCCGCTCTGTATGGCTTACTGGCCTGGTATCTTGACCAGGTTTTTCCAGGTAAGCAAGGAAAAGTCAGGCTCAAGGGAATTAGATTCCACAGCCGCAGAGGTCTGGCCCAGCGTTCTAGTTTAAACTTGATCCCCTCCTAAGCTATTTGAATGAACATAAGCTCTCAGGGCCAGCACCTGAATTTACATCTAGAAGTTAAAACTCCACCAGCAAATTATTGTCTCCACTTTAGAAACAGGCCTAGAATCGGGGCTGGGGTGATGGATCACTAGGTAAAAGTACTTAGTATGCAAGCATGATTTCAATCCCTAGAACCCACATAAAGGTCCAGCGTGTCTACAAGCGGCTGTGGCCTGGTGTTGGGAAGTGGAGACAAGTGGTTCCCAGGAGCTCTTTAGTCTGCCACCCAGGGAGAACAGCAAGCTTCCAGTTCAGTACATGGCCCTGCCTCCACAGACCCAGGTGGGGGGCCTTTGCGTGTATGCTCATGAGCGTGCATACCCACATACATGTGTGCATGTATGTACACCACACACTTGTGTGTGCGTGCACACATACATACATCTGAGACAAACACAGAGACAGGGAGAGAGGAGATTGGGAAACGGGTCTAGAATCAGCTTCCTCGTCACCACTACCTACCACTGTGTGTCCTCCTCACTGGACAGACGCAGATGAAGCCTTTTGTAATCTAGGCCAGGCGGTGTCAACACTCTGTTCAAATCCCTTCATGGTCCTTTTCAGGGTCCCAGCTCAGGCCAACCAATGCTTCGTCCTCATCTGCCTTTCTTTTCTCTTTCTTTCTTTCTTTCTTTCTTTCTTTCTTTCTTTCTTTCTTTCTTTCTTCTCTCTCTCTCTCTCTCTCTTTGGTTTTTCAAGACAGGGTTTCTCTGAATTGCTTTGGAGCCTGTCCTGGAACTAGCTCTGTAGACCAAGCTGGCCTCGAACTTACAGAGATCTGTCTTCCTCTGCCTCCTGAGTGCTGGGATTAAAGGCGTGTGCCACCACCATCCAGTGTCTTCTACCTTTCTGCTACCCTCTTCATCTCCTGTCCTTCAATTCTTCCCTAGTCTCTCTGCTCCAGCAACTGCAGCCTCCGACTGATGGTCAACACACTGAGCACACTTCCGGGGCCAGACCTTCACACCTGCTTTGTCCACCAGCAGTGTCTTTTTCCCCAGGCTACCCCTCCTATCTGCTAACTTGCTTCCTCATTTTGCTCAGGCCTCTGTTCAAATGTCACCTTATCATAGGGATCTTTCTAGAATGAAGATTGCTAGATCTTTATCATTATATGACCAATATTCCCTCTGTAGCCCTAACCCTTTACCCCAGTTTTTAAATTTTTTTTTTTAAGCACTCATCACCACCTGACGTGATGTAACTTTATGCATATGTCCATGAACTTACCACCCATGAGAACAGGAACATGGTCTTTTTCTTTAGCAGTGACAGTCCGGAAGCCCTGGCCAGAGCTTGCTATTTCACGGACACCGAGTCACTAACTCACCTGAAGCCTAGAAAATCAGCTGCTGGATCAAAATTAACTATTTGCATAGTTTTGTATCTTCCTTGCCAAAACTTTTCTTCAAGTTAGCATCTTCTATAGCTAGAGAAGTCCCCTCTTCATCTGCATGACCTCTACTTCAGCCTTCACTGTACAATGACATCTGGGTTGAGCTCTTGAGACCCTGGCCAAAGCAGACAGGGAAGAGTGAGGATGGGCCTGAGCAGACAAGCTCATGGCCATCAGAAATAAGGGGGAGACCAGGTAGACTGTGAAGTCCAGTGCAGCCTGGGTTACAGTGAGACCCTGTTGCACACACAAAGAACCAAATCAATCAAACAACAGCAAATACACACCAACACTGAATGGAAAAAATGGCTAGGCTGAGTCTAGAAAGCTTGGGTTTGTGTCCCATCTGAAGGAGGATGTGTCCTCTAGGGTTATTATAACAAGGTCCAGGTATAGTATGGCTTAACATAATAGAGTTGTTATTTTGCTTTGTTTTTATAATCTCATTGCCTGAAAGCTAGAAATCAAAAATGAAGCTGTTGGGAAGGCCAAGCTGCCCATAAAACCAAGCTTCTAGAGGGTCTTGATTCTCTGGCTTCCCTTGACTTGGAGGCATATCTCCTACCTTACATGGTATCTTCCCTGTAGGCTGATGTTCACAGGGCTATCTCATGATGGTTCTGTGTGGTCACCCTACTCCAGTATGACCCCACCTAACTTTAGTAAGCAAGTCTACCTTCTAAATTATGCCACATTTTGAGATGTGAGGTTGGGACTCTGTTGTTTTATTTTCCCCCAATGCTAAATGTGTGTTTTTTCAAACATCATCAAATTCCCGTCACTAACCATTTAATTCCAGTCTAAGACTATCCAGAATTAGGGGCAGTCCTGTAAGATCCCTACTTTACCAAAGTGCTCTCTTTTCACTTATGGCTTTACTGTAATGGATATAACTCAAGAACAGCCATAGGCGAGGGATGGTTGCAGGAATGGGGTGTTCTGGAGCTGCCTTCTCTGGGTACCACCTCCCAGCACTGAAATGTGGTGGCCAGCCCAGAATCTCTTCAAATCCTCTCCCTGAGTTGTTGGAGTCATCCGCCATCCCTTCCTCTTCCTGGAGATTAGAGATCAGGCTGAAAGGCTTCGTTCTTCACGTTTGCTCTTTCTGGTGAACAATACCCAAATGGGTAGCGATCCTGCTGCCTTCCCTGTGACATCTCAAGAGCATTAGCTTAGAAACAGTAAGAAAAAAATCACATGAATAACAAAGAAAACTACTCTTAATCCTTGGAAAATTTAAGGACGCTCAAGCTCTGTGGCCTGCACTGAACTGGGAATAATGGCCACATATATTTTATATAATAATGCGGACATCAACATTGATCTCTTCTTGGAGAGGGACACAGTTCCACCTATGGCGGTGACCTGAGCAAGACACTTGCTCAGCCTGTTGTTTGTTTGTTTTGTCTCCCTGTGTCACTGGAAAGAAATCTAATAAGTGAAAATTTAGTTGGGTTGGAATAGGAATTTGTACATTATTTTAGCCAAGCTAAAGTTTTCATTTCATCAACTATTTACTGAGCAGCCCTTGTGTGGCCACATTGTGGAACCAGAACATTTAGAAAAGATAGCTCTGGGGTTGAAGATGGAGTTCAGTGGTGGTGCATCTATTCGTATGCACAATGTCCTCAGATCCATCTTGATGTGGAGGCAGAGGAAGCCAACAGGGACTGGGAAGATGACTCAATGGGCAAGAACCTTTACCACCCCTGATGACCTGAGTTCAGTTTTCCAACTCACAAAAACAAACAAACAAACAAACAAACAAACAAAAAAAAACCTGCCATCGGTAATCCAAGCATTCCCATTAAAATACAGTGGAATCTAGTAGAATGTGGGGAGTTAAGAATGGTGGTATCAGAGCCAGATTGCCTGTGTTAGAGTTCTTGCATTTTTATTTAATTAGCTACAGACTGGGGCAGATGGCTCCAAGTTAGGACACCTCAGTTTCTGCATCCTTTGAACTAATATTACCACCCCATTCCTAGGGTTATTTTCAGAATCCCGGGACATTACACATGTGGCAAATATAATATGCCTGTTACATAAACAGAGTCCAGCAAACATTTGCAACCAGCAATATTATTGTTTTCTGGTATCTGCTTAAAAAAAATGGCATGATTTAATTCTTCAATAACATTTATGTCTTGGAAAACTGATGTCAGCCAAGATCATCATTGTTAGCGTTGCTGGTAACACCCCAAGAAAACCCATGGTGTTTTGATTACAAACTATCTGAAAGAAGCAGTCTGTCTGATGGCCTGTGGGTGTCTGCATCCTGGCTGTGCCCATCGATACTATAATTTGAGACTTAGATTGGGTATATGGTAGAGCTTGCGTGGCATGGGGGGATAGGACTCACTGTTTTCTCTGTCCTTGCTTTCCTGTTCCCAGGAGACTATGGGACGCCACTTCCCTGGTACTTCCTTCTACAGGAGTCTTACTGGCTTGGAGGTGAAGGTAAGTTGGGTTTTCCTTTCTTTCTTTCTTTTTTTTTAATTAAAACAGCCAAGTGGTAGTAGAACACGACTTTAATCCCAGCACTCAGGAGGCAGAGGCTCTGTGAATTCAAGGCCAGCCTAGTCTTTAGAGTGAGGTCCAGGCCAGCCCTCACTACACAAAGAAACCCTGTGTCAGACAAAGCAAAACAGAAAACAAAAGAAAAAAAATGAAAACAAAACAACAGCAACAGAAACACTTCCAGATTGAAACTTGGGGTCCTTGCAAGATGTGTGGAAGGGGCCAACGCGGCTCTTCATGTCAAGTGCACTATTCTTGCTGCCTGAGGTGGGCAAGCAGGATGTCACAGCATCACAGCCTCTACAGGCTTATCTTTGATGAATCACAGAGCCAAAGTGAAAGTGGAAAATTGCCAGGTCATCCTGGGGATTAAATACCTGTTGAAGAGGGGTGGCACCATTTCAAATACCTTTTTCCTACTTTTAAAGCAGAGATCCAGGAATCATGAAGGGAGCTTTGCCTTCAACCTTTGCTGCCTCCCTCCTCATCTGCCATTATTTTCCACGTTCTCCAAACACACAGCAATTCACTCTCTGAAGATGAGACAGAAGCTACACTGTTGATCCCAAAGGCCCTATCGTTGGAGAAGAAAAGCCAAAAGGACATTTGCTGACAATGCCTCTTAAACATAATTTATCTTTCTTCCTAAACTAAACAGGAGGCCAAGGGCTAGAGAGATGGCTCAGAGGTTAAGAGCTCCGGCTACTCTTCCCAAGGTCCTGAGTTCAATTCCCAGCAACCACATGGTGTCTCACAACCATCTATAATGATATCCCATGCCCTCTAGGAATCATAAGAAACCCCTTAGGTCACCGTCTCTTGGAGCTCTGAGAAGACGAATGTGAAGCTCTGGGCCACAGTCTTCCCTAGAACTGGGAGTGGGAGGTTCAGGAAGGGAAAAATTGCTTTAGAATGTTTGAACTTACCCCTCGCCCATCAGCACTTCATTTTGAGTTACTAATTCTGGGCCGGGATTTATCTTTTAAGCACTAACATAGATATTTAGTTATTCTAGGGGGCTAAATCTGAAGTCTTTAAAGGGCTTGTGTAGATTTTTGTTTGTTTGACATTTTGAGGGATCCCCCCTACAGTATTTTTCTCTTTACACATTTTTAATAGTTCAAACAGAGTTTTGACAGCCCGGTGTTTTCCATTATATTGTTTTGTGCACCTCGTCTATCTCCAAACCTTTTAACGTTCACTTTCATAAAGTTATCAACCCATCATAAATAGGAATGTTTAACACAGAATTGCCCCTGGAATGTTCTTAATGTCGGTGAAACAGCAGGTCTCAGGCTCATTTGCCCCCTCTATTATCCCAGGAGGTAGTCTGCTATTCAAGAAAAAAAATCTTGAGAAACATGGTCCTTTAAAACGAGATACATATACTTTTGCTGACAGAAGGGGGATATTTTCACCTGTCTCATAGGCTAGACGAAATTCGACCCCTCACACTATCAGATAAGAAAGCAACGGAGTCACTACCCAACTCCTCTTTTCATTGATGAAGAAAGGGAACCCCAGACACACCCATGTCATACAGAAATCCCACCTGACACTAGGGACAGACTCTAGAACATTTCCTGATGAGGAAGTCACTCCACCAGTTATTTAGAAATGTTTGCTCTGGCTGTTTTATTTCACCTGAGGACAGTGTGCTCACCGGTATGTTGACCTCAGGAATTGTGGAGAATAAACTCAAAGCTGCTTCAGGAAGTGGAGTCAGAAGTACAACAGGCAGCATCTCTGACCACTGCGCCTCAGCCTGCTACTCCCTTACATCCTACAAATGCAAAGGCCCTGGTGGGCTGATGCTGAAAATACCCACAGATGCTGGCTCATCCGCACTTGAACCAGAGTCCTAAGGGCTTGGTGTTGGTGGCTTCCTCTTGTTCCTGCTTCCTCTCGGGCTGGATGGCCTTTCTGCTTCTTCCTTTCCAGGATGTCCTTGACACCCTTTTAGGCTAAATGCCAATTAAAAATAAAAATCCATGGTGTGTGTGTGTTGTCTGTGTGTGTGAGAGGGAGAGAAAGAGAGAGAGATCACCCTTCACAATCCTGAACACCTACCAGGTTCCACCCTGGTATTAGCCTCAAGATTCTTGAATGCCCAAATGGGTGGCTTTCTCAAGAGAGCTGCCTCTCAAAACTCTGATTTAAGCTGGCTATCCATCCTATCACTATAGGTGGATTTTTACTCAGGCTTCCCATGACTGACATGTTTTAGGTTGGAGCAAAAAAGCACAGGTGGTAGGCTAAAGAAAATTAACCCATTTCAAATTTAACCCTGGGGCAGATTTTTTTATTTGTCTGGTTTTGTTGTTACTTTTTTTTTTTTTTTAATCACAATTTCTGACATGGGAGGCCTAGCACATTAAAAGGAAGAGGTGAGGGCTGGGAATGTGGCTTGGAGGTAGAGTGCTTGCCTAGCATGCATGACTTTCTGAGTTTGATTCCCAGCTCCCCCTAAAATCAAACCCCAGAGTAAATGGAAACTCTCCCGCCCCAAGGCTCCAATAACAAAAGTCCCCCTGGGCCTGATGAAGATGGTGCAATCAGATTTGAGTACCTCATGGCCTGGCAGCAGGTCAGAGCTGGAGGTCACACGACAGGCTGGTGTCAGAGCAACACTGGCTCCTGTTGAGGGAGCTGGCTTCCCTTTGCGGTGGGAACTAATCTGTTCCCTCTCCTCCTCCTCCTCTCATTGCCTGTCATTACTGAAGAGTAACATTGGTTTCTGGTTGGTCCAGGTTGTTCGACCAGAGAAGAAAGGGCCCTGGAAAAGACTGAACCTATAACAGAGGAGATGGAGGATCCCGAGCACCCGGAAGGAATGAGTGGTAACACCGTCCTCACAGCAGCAGAGCAGAGCCAAGGCAAAAGCTGTGAAGCTTAGCCGTACCAGCAGTGCCAGAGCAAAGCCACAGATGGGTGAAGGGGAGGCCAGGAAGCTGACTCCCTGTCTTGACTGCCGTTAAATACGATGTCCAGCTGCACACGAGGGGAATGAATGGTCCAACCCAGACATTAGGGCATGTTTCCTGGAGAAAGCAAACCCCAAGTCCGTAGTGTGTTTGTGCCCTTGTTAGGCAAATCCCAAGTGAATTGCACGAATGTGCTGACTTCCGAGGATTTAGCCAGAACAATGACTTGGGTCACTGGGACTTGAAGCGGATATGAGCTATAAGGAAAGACAAAAATAAGTGCAGTAAGGGGAAAGAGTCTAGCAGGATTGACTGCACTTCACTCAAGGTTTACAAACACCGAGTCCATTCACTTCAGCCATCACAGCCTTTCCTGGCTCCGGAAGTTACTTAATCATGCCTGGGCTGATGGGCAGGGTACATAAGACTTGCATTCCTAGCTTTTGCTGCTCTGTCTTCTCTCTTGAACAATTCTTCTAAGGGTTCTCATGCCTGAGTGTGTGTATTTCTTGGGTTTAGAGAGGCACACAGGCTCTGAGCTAGCCTGATGTTGGCATGAGAAGGTCCAGCCTCCAGGCATCCCTCAGGCACCTCTTGGCAAAGCTGACATTGGAGACCCGGATCCTCCCAGAGCTGGTTTGCAGGCAGGGATGCCTCTGAAAGACCCTCCTCCCAGAGTGGTTTGATGAGGTCAAAAAGACAGGGCAGTGGAACTGAGGGAGGTGGTTCTGGCTCAGCTTTAGGCCGAACCAGGAGGCACAGACGGACAGGCAGTGCAGTTAGCTTTGGGAACACAGAAAGGAAGAAGATATTTAGAACTAACACTCTGACAGTAATTATTCTGGACTCTCTAGAGTGGACTGCAGAGAAGATGTGTAAGGGGAGAGTAGGTCAACACTGAAGGCGCTGGGAAGCATAGGAAGGGAGGAGCCATGATAAGGAAGAGAGGGCTGTCCTGGAGTGCTGAGGACTAAGGGCTGGAGCCAGAAACCCATGAAGAATTCTATAGACTGAACCTGAGAGCAAAGATGGAGCTTGGGGTTGACTCAGTATCTAGGCAGGGGCTATTTCAGATGAGTCTGGGCTCTGGGCTCACACCCCAACTCTGCCACTTATAAGCCATGTGACCTCAATAGAGTGGTGTCTTAGTCTTGGGCTTTCTAACCTATTGAAGTGAGTCTAGTGGTATCTACCCATAGGACTACGAGTGTGAAATGAGGTAGTTCTTGGAAAGCACTGGAAAGAGTACCTTACTCACAGTGTTAAATCGATGGCCAATGCAATTATTACCATTGCTATTGTGATCCTCTTTAAAAGCTGCAGCTGTGTGGGCAGATGAAATTACAGGCAGAACACAGGACTGTAGAAAGCACAGTGTTCACTGAGCGTGTTCATTAAAGTGCTGTGTTTCTCCGATTGCTTTTCCTTCCAAGATTCCTTCTTTGAACGTGAGCTTCCAGGGTTGGTGCCAGGAGTGTGTGTGAAGAACCTGGTAAAGGTTTTTGAGCCTGGTAGCCGGCCTGCTGTGGACCGCCTTAACATCACTTTCTATGAGAACCAGATCACTGCATTCCTGGGTCACAATGGAGCAGGGAAAACCACCACCTTGTGAGTTCTCTAGCAAAGAGGGGGTCTCCATCTCTTCCATCCCATCCCATCCCTTCCCATCCCATCCCATCTCATCCCATCCCATCCCATCCCATCCCATCCCATCTCATCCCATCCCATCTCATCCCATCCCATCTCATCCCATCCCATTATTCCCAGATTCACTCTTCCCAATAATTTCAGTATGCTCTCTTCCCTATTGAAGTTTGGTGGAAACAAACAAAACTCCTTTTTTTTTTTTTTTTTTTTTTTTTTTTTGTGGTCCCAAGAATTCCCAAAGCAAGGTGGGTGTGGTGGCTCATGTCTTTAATATCAGCACCTGGGAGGCAGAGGCTCATAAACTCTGAGTTCAAGGCTAGCCTGGTCTACAGAGTGAGTTCCAGGAGAGCCGGAACTACATAGTGAGATCCTGCACTGAATACAATGCCCTCCCACCCACTGCAACAAACAAACAACAAACAAACAAATCTCTTAAGAATACTGCAATATTCAAAACCCACTCGAGGATGTTTAATATTCATAAGAAGCAATGTGAGAATGTGGAGTCACCTTGAAGCTCCCTTTCTGCTACAGAGTTTAAGTGATTTTTCCTGAAGTCTGTGCGTTAGATGGCTCAGTGGTGTATTAGCCAGGTAGTCTCGTCACAATTGCCTCTAGTTTCTAACACCCTAAATCCCCTCCTTAATCCCCATGTCTCCCCGACATTGTCGTCCACAGTGAGGATAACGTCATGCCTGCCATGTCCAGGGGCTGTAGAACACCTGTTTTTAAGGGGCACTCCTTTTCCTACCAATTATTAGGATGTTTCGGTGTTGGCGTAGGACCGCAGATGGGGGCCGGTTACATTTCTGAGAAAGCATAGAGAGAAAAGCGGAGTATTCTTGCTGCCTGGCAGAAGGCCAAGTGCAGAAAGATTGGGGCTCCGGGTGGGCATCTCAGTCCTATAATTCTCAAAGGGGCCTGAGCGCCACCTGCTGAGAGCAGGCAGCGTGGTTCCCAGGCAGATCTCGCTGGGCGGGTGGAGGAGGGGTGGGGGGTAGGGGTCATCCAGCCACGTGACAGCAGTCATCAAATCCTTGGCTTACAGAGCCTCGGGAAGGAACAGCGGTGAACACCCTGCCCTGGAATGTGCTCTTGGGCCTTTCAGTGTGAATGGAATGTGGGGCTGGAGCCACTGTGCTTGGTACTGTTTCCCTCTAGTGGTTGATCAACAAAGATCTCAGCTTCTAAATGCAGGGCCAGAGAGCCTGCGATTTTTATCAGAACCCAAGACAGAGCTGGGTGTGGGAGTCTAGGTCTATGTCCTGGCTAACTCCTGTGGTCGGCCAGAGAATAGGAAGCTCCATCCAAGATCCCGGGACTTCTCTTTGAAGACAAACATATTACTTCACTCAGTGCAAAAGTTCAACTTCCCCTGGGCTTGAAACACAACACTGCTTAACACTGGGAATCACATAACATTTTAAAATTTCGCTTCATACTGGTGCCGTCCTAAAGTAGGTTTTGACTCACTTAATCCAGACAACTAACTACCTAAGCAGGTTAAGAGTCAGTATGTCTTGTATTTAAAGATAGGGGGGAAACATCATAACACAGTTACGGGCTTTTAATGTTTGGGATCTGAAATAGAAATTGCCAGTAGTAATTCCTATGCCTGACTGCAGTCAATCAACCGGCAGACACACACCAAATGTGGGCTCAGTCTCTCACCGTCAATTCTAACTTGGCTTTGGAATGGCAAACAGCCGGTTTCTCCACGGTCAAGGCTGCTTACCCAGGCAAAGCAGTGGGCTGTGCTCTCAAACCCTTTAACTGACCATGACAGTGATCACAAGGGCTAACCACATCAGTAGCCACCAAATGACCACTATGACAGACTTTCACAGTGGACACTACAACTGAAACTCCACAGTTAATCAGACAGTGACCACTATGATAGACCTTCATCATGGACACCACAACTGCCCACATGACAGACCACAGCAGTAACCAGTGTGGCTGACCATCCCAGGGAACACTTTGACTAACTATCCCAGTGAGCACTACAACTGACCGCCACAGTGATGGACGAGTGATTGGGGTATCTGAAACTGGGGCTCTTGATACTGGTCTGAAAGTACTAGGAAATAAAAAAGTCCCTGAGGCTCTTGATACTGGTCTGAAAGTACTAGGAAATAAAAAAGTAGAGACAGAAGGCCCTTATGGTCCTAGACATTAGGACCTGAATGTGGGCACTGGTACTAAGTAAGCCGTGTGTGGAAATCTCTGGCCCCTCAGCTGTTTGGTAGAGCTGAGGCAGGAATTGGTACAAGCATCCTCCTGACCCCGGGGTGGAGTTACATTCCTCCCCTAAAGACCTTCTCTTCTCCCACTTGACCCTGTGTTTGGCAGGTCCATCCTGACAGGTCTGTTGCCACCGACATCAGGGACTGTGCTCATTGGGGGCAAAGACATTGAAACCAGCCTGGATGCCGTACGCCAGAGTCTCGGCATGTGTCCCCAGCACAACATCCTGTTCCACCAGTAAGTGAACTGGAGTTGAGGTACTGCTGGCTGGGGTGGGCTCTGAGGTAGAATACTTGCCTGGCATGCCTATGGACCCTGGGTTCCATCCCCAGTACCATGGGAAAGCAGACATTGGAAATGGCCCCTGCTAGGCTGGGCAGTCTTATGTCAACTTGACACAAGCTAGAGTCACTGGAGAGAAGGGAGCCTCAGTTGAGAAAATGCCTCAGTAAGGTGGGGCTTTGGCAAGTCTGTAGGACATTTTCTCAATTAGTGATCCATGTGGGAGGGTCTAGCCCATTTTGGGTGGTGCCATCCTTGGGCTGGTGGTGTTGGGTTCTGTAAGCTGAGGCTGAGCAAGCCATGATGAGCAAGCCAGTAAGCAGCACTCCTCCAAGGTCCCTTCATTAGCTCCCGCCTCCAGGTTCCTACCCTGCTTGAGTTCCTGTCCTGGCTTCCTTTGATGATGAACTGTGATCCCTTTCCTCCCTAAATTGCTTTGGTCACAGTGTTTCATCACAGCAACGGTATCCCTAAGCCACCTGGACCCTGTCCTCACCTGTCCCCAGCACACATCTCCAGCCAGGGCTTTCACCTGGTCCCACCCTCAAAGCCCTTGTCCTGCGTGGGTAAGAACTATCCCTCCAAATGTGAGGTTGTGCTCAGAGCTGCGATGCCCCCAGCCAGAGGAGTTTGTCACTCCTCCACCCCTTGCTTACCCTGACCATTTTTTAAACCTAAGGTGGTTACATATTTCTTTTAGAAAGGAATTTCTCATGTTTACATACTGTCCCAATATACAAATGGACTTTTTTGTTGTTTTTGTTTTGTTTTGTTTTTCGAGACGGTTTCTCTGTGTAGCTTTGTAGACCAGGCTGGTCTTCAACCCACAGTGGTTTGCCTCCCAAGTGCTGGCATTAAAGGTATATAACACCACCGACCGGCCAAATGAACTATTTAAGTAATTTTCTCATTAGATGTGTGCTCAAGATTGGATGGTTGTTTCCCTTTTGTATCATAAATAATACCATGGTGAAAATGTTGATTGCTATGTCTTCACGTTCATATTTATCTTCTTTCTTTTGAGACAGGGCTGGCCTCCAATTCGGGAATCTGCCTGCCTCTGTCTCCCAAGTGCTGGGATTAAAGGCGTGCGCCACCACTGCCTGGCTTCATCTTTACTTTCTAAGATGAATTGCTAGAGGTGGAATCTCTTAGCCCATTGCTCTTCTCCTCGGCCTGTCCCCACAGTCTCACGGTGGCTGAGCATATCCTGTTCTATGCCCAGCTGAAAGGGAAGTCCTGGGAGGAGGCCCAGCTGGAGATGGAAGCCATGTTAGAAGACACTGGCCTCCACCACAAGAGAAATGAGGAAGCTCAGGACCTTTCAGGTGCTCAGTGTTGAATCGACAGGGCCTCAATTGGGAGTGTCCATTGCCTCCCAGTGCACCTCAGCAGAGGGTTGGGGTAGGGCGGTGGTTCTTAACCTTGGGTCACAATCCCAAGGTTATCAGATATTTACATTACAATTCATATTTACATTACATATCAGATATTTACATTACAATTCATTACAGTAGGGAAATTATGGTTATAAAGCAGTAACAATATAATTTTATGGTTGGGGGTCACAGCATGAGGAACTGTAATAAAGGGTCGAAGCATTAGGAAGGTTGGGAATCCCTGAGGCAGGGGAATTCCTAATACTTTCATAAAGTTAAAGATACAGTCTTCAGATGACCAGGTACTGGAGCACAAGGGCGGCCTTTTTGCATTGATGAAGCCTGAATGCCACTAAGGCTTTGGACAGTGTAGGCATATCTAAGGTGGCAGTATCAGACTGTCAGATTTAAGGCATCTCCATATGGCACCAGCCCTGGGCTTTTCTCTTTCCCATGCCAAGGGGATATACCACCATCGTCTTCCTCCCGCCCCCCAGGTGGCATGCAGAGGAAGCTGTCGGTTGCCATTGCTTTTGTGGGAGATTCCAAGGTGGTGGTCCTGGATGAACCCACCTCTGGGGTGGACCCCTACTCCAGGCGCTCCATCTGGGATCTGCTCCTGAAGTATCGCTCAGGTGAGGGCTGTGGCTCAGTGCGCCATGCTTGCACTGAGGTTCTTCCAGGAATCCCATTTCCTCACACCTAGTATTTTATAGCTACCTATACTAACAGCCATGACTGCACTCCAGACTGTCAGTGAGTCCAAGTCCAGTGAGAGCCTCCTGAGACTTTCACACAAATACAAGCAGGGAGACACTGATGAAATAGTCTAGAAAGTTGGGCTGGGGGTGTAGATCAGTTGGTAGTGTTTATACAGCATGCACAGAGCCGAAAGTTCAAACCTAGCACCACACAAACTATGACAGTATGTGCATCTAATCCCAGTTCTCAGGAGGTAGAGGCAGGAAGATCAGAAATTCAAGATCAGTCTCAGCTTTGTGGCATGTTCAAGGCAAGCCTGAGCCACATGCAAGCCTGAGCCACATGAAGCCCTGTTTCAACAAAACAAAACAGGAAGTATTTCTACCTTTAGTCCTCCAATCTGGAAAAGTGGAGTTACCCTCTGGCTAAAGGGACCTAAAGGCACCCCAAGAAGCTGCCTAGCTGTTGCATGACACCTGAGAACAGGTGCCGGGCTGTCTGGAAGCGCAGAAGGCTATGGCAGATGAAAATGTTTCAGGCGGGCTCTTTACCCATCTATCCCAGTGCCTTCCAGATTCACATCAAGAAGTCACACCAGGCAGAGTTCACACAAGCCACAGTGTGGTTCATCCCTCAACACCTGGAAAGCTCCCTCCTCTATTCTTACTGAAGTTTTTCAGGCTAAAATCCTCATTTCCCCCTTTTAATAACAGTTCCCATTTAACGAGAGAGTGCTGTGTGTCTTCTTTACAAAATACAAGAGTGGTGTTTATCGATATGAGGGCAACACATAGAAGTCCACAGATGCTGACCGTGACAACAGTGAGCAGTGTGCCCCACACATGTCAAATTATTTGACTCATACCCGAGGCTCGATGCAGAGACACTATATGTGACGGCCTTACAGTATGCAGGATGCTAGGATGTATCGGTTGTTTTAAAAGCACTATTCTGGCTGCAGAATTAGCTACCTTGTTTTTGTCTATTCATCCCAAGTTCTGGGGACCACATCATGCAGAGGTTGCTGTACAGCCTCTCCAGAGCTTGTCTGGGAGCAATCCCGACCTCTTCCTCACAGGCAGAACCATCATCATGTCCACACACCACATGGATGAGGCTGATCTCCTTGGCGACCGCATCGCCATCATTTCCCAGGGAAGGCTCTACTGCTCTGGAACACCACTCTTCCTCAAGAACTGCTTTGGCACAGGCTTCTACTTGACCTTGGTTCGCAAGATGAAAAGCATCCAGAGCCAAAGAGGTGTCTGTGAGGTATGAGTCTGTCCAGGGAAGAGACCCAACGTGGGTGAGAAGGGACAGGGAATGTGGGGCTGCTGTTCTAGATATTTCTACCCACTGGACCCTTAGTTGTGAGAATCAGTTTGTTTCTGGGACCATGTGGAGAGTTAGTAATTGTGTGTTATGAGTAGGGTTTTCCCTTGCTGGTCTGGTCCCAAATAATACACTGAGACTCTGTATTTGATATAATGCTGTTGGCCAGTTACTAGTTTCTTATCAGCTAGCTCTGTCTTAAATATTAACCCATTTCTATTCATCTAAGTACTTCCACATGGTCTTATCTTACCGGAGAGAGGGAGGCTGGCGTCTACCCTGTAGGCCCTCCATCTTGAATCTCCTCCTTACCACTTCCTCTTTCCTCCTTGTCTCCTAGTCCCGCCTATCTTGCTTTCCTATTGGCCAACAGTGCTTTATTCATTAACCAATATGAGAAACATATTTACAGAATGACATCTCCCATCAATTGTGTTCTAACTTACCCTACAGAGATACCCTCAACTTATCCTGCAGAGACACACCCAGATACAACTACTTTTAAATAGCCTGAAAGTGCTACACATCCCAAACTACACATGTAGCATGGTGTACCATGCAAGCACCTTGCCCTTCAAGACTAGACTGCTTTGTTTAAGCATCTCTTCTTCATTCCAACATTCATGCTCCCTAATTAAGCCTGGGTTCCAGCGGTAAATGAAATCTAAGGAAAGACATCCTTGGGAACTATAACTAAAATGATGTGTGGGCAGGGAAACCAGCAGAGACCACTGAGCATATCCTTGGAACCAGGGGGACTGGCAAGTCTGTGTCATTCTGAGGTGGTGGGTTTTTTATTTCTTACTAAAATGAAGCTGATGGTGCTGGCTGCTGTCCCGTAGGGATGTAGTGGAGAACAAGTGTCCCTCATATTCAGATTGCTGCAAGTGTTCTTCTGTAATCTTTTATATCTCCAGTGTCAAATCACAGCCTGGTGTGCACAGGGGTCAGGAGGGGAGCAAAATGTCTCTCTGGCTGTTACAACATTACTGACAAGCCAAAGGGATGCTTGGAGGTGCCTCTCTCTCTCTCTCTCTCTCTCTCTCTCTCTCTCTCTCTCTCTCTCTCTCTCCCTCTCCTCCCCCTCCCTGACTCCTGACTCACATTCCCTCTGGGACAAAAATCAAGCAGCTACACCTTCCAAGTGCTCAGATGAAATAGTAGATTAAACAGGGAAAAAGAAAGAAATGTTGGCCCGGGCTGGTGATGAGAGACAAACAGAGCAGTGGTGACAGCAACTGGCACCGTGAAGATGCTATCATTGAACTGATGTGTATCTTGTCAGTCATGTCTGTCTGTCTGTTGTAGGGGGCCTGCAGCTGTACATCAAAGGGTTTCTCCGCCAGGTGTCCGGCCCGGGTTGATGAGGTAACCGAAGAACAAGTGTTGGACGGTAAGAGCTGGGCAGGTTGAATGTCAGTTTGGGTTCAGTGACCATCTTCCATGTTGCTGGGTGTGCTCTGTTGTGATGCACTTGAACAGAGAGAACGCCTGGTGTGCTCTGAAGCCCAATGCCATGCATTGCTCATCTTTTTCTTTGAGCCTGTTTCTCCTCCTAGCATGATTCCTAACATGATTTTAAAGTCGTGCACTCAAGAGCCCTCTCTTTAATAAGGAGTCCAGTGTTTGTTCAGCCCCTGCTCCTACCCACATCAAGTCTTGGTCTTTAAGTGTCCTCCTGCCCTGTAACAGAGTATAAACACATCCACTGCTCAAAGTGTGCCAAGGTACCCTCTGGTTCTCTCTCTTTTTAATATTATGTTTTGTTTTATGTGTATGGCTGCCTGCATGTATGAAAGTGAACCATGTATGTGCAGTGCCTGCAGAAGCCAGAAGAAGGCATTGGATCCTCTGAAACTAGAATTACAGACAGTTGTGAGTCATGTGGGTGCCAGGAACTGAACCTGAGACCCCTGTAAGAGCAGCCAGTGCTCTTAACTGCTGGGCCGTCTCTCCATCCTGCATGTCGCTTACAGGGACCTTTTGGAGAATCTGAGCTTGTGGGTGGAGAGGATGCACGACATCTGTGTGCAGTGTCACACACTTCCTAGTGATACCCAAGTTCCCAGTGAGCCTCCCTTTAATTTAAGGGTACATTATCTCTCAGAGGCCTCTCCCGATTACTGGAATAAGCTCACCGTACATGCAATTGTTTTCCAGTCAGGTCTAAGCTCAGGATCCCATGAACAACTCTTTCAGTTCTCAACTACTGCCCACCTTCACACCTCTTGTGAGGATGACGTTGCAGCGGACCGTTCTAAAATCCTACATAAAAGCAAAACTAAACTTAGGTACTGACCCTGCTTTCTGAACAGAGGACGGCATGTGTTTATCAAAGAAAAAGTTTCCTGTTGAAGACATCCCCCACTGCCATGCATTAAGAATGTTCTAAGTGGAATCTGGTGGAACCGGAGCACTTGACAGTATCGGTGTGCTGTACTTAAACCTGGGGGTGTTGTGGGGGAGCCAGGTGCATTGGCAGAGGCAGAGGCAGGCAGGTCTCTATGAGTTCTAGACCAGCCTGATCTATATTGGGAGTTTCCACATCCAGGATGACAGAGTGAGACCCTGCCTCGAGTAACAAGGGAGCCCTGAGAGCCCAGCGCCAGCATTACTCTCCAACTCGTGTACCAGCAGAGCCTGTGCCGAACAGAAGGCATTTCTCTGGCATTGTGTCACTGGATCTTACACTTTGCTCATCTTTCTGTGGCCATCTCCCATGCTGCTGAAATTTTTTCCTTAGGATCTTGGTCCACACATTGATGTTTTCTTTAAACACATCAACACTAATGCCTTTAGTGGTTATAGCCCATCAAAATCAAGTTGGAATATGTCTGTGGCTGGCATGATTTCTAAAGTGTGGCTTTATTTCCATGAAAGATTTTCTTTGTGTAGCACAGGCATGCTGCGATGGTGGCAAATGAATAGGTAGTGATACCCCCAATTAGGGAGGAGACCTCCCTTAATCCCCAGCTACCTCCCTGCTGGCTTTACACACACACACACACACACACACACACACACACACACACAGCCCTGCCAGATGGACTCTTCTGAGAGGCTGACACACATCTAAGACACAATCCCTGGGAATCCAGTGACTGGGTCTCACTTCCTTCCTACTAGAACAATGAGTGTGACCCCTACAAGCCACTGGGGCAGAGCTATTTCCTCCAGTAAAGAACTCCCGGTCCCAGTATGAGATCATCTCAGACTGAAGACAATCACACAGTTTGCAGGTGTGACACATAAGCCTTTCATTCTAGCTAAGCCCAGGATCTTAAGGGGGAGCTGTGAAATATTCCAGCCACGTCATTTCTGAAAGAAAGGCGAGACTCTCCTAGGCGATGCTGACCCTTTAAGAAAACTGAACATCACATACCTATAATGCCAGCACTCAGAAGGCTATGGCCGAAAGAGTGTGAGTTCAAGGCCAGCCTGAATTACAAAGCAAGGTTCACTTTTCTTTTAAAGTTAGGCTTCCAATTTCAAAGTAATACATGCTTATTCATAAAAGCCAGTCCTGGCTGTTGAAAGTTATCATGCTACCACCTCACTCCCTGTGCCATCCAGGGCTTCCCAGCCTCCTCCTAGCGATTCTTGTTCTGTTTGAGGACAGGTACAATTTAAGGGAAAATGGTGTGGCCCTCCAAGAAGTAAACCAGGCATGGGTGTTTTAGGAAGGGGCCTAGTCTCCTCTCAAGACATGTGTTTGGATAAGTCCCCTACAGTTCCCTTGGGCCAGACCAGAAAGAAGAAAACAACTTTTAACTCCCAAGTTTCCAATGAATGAGA
Organism: Phodopus roborovskii; assembly: GCF_943737965.1. NCBI lineage: Eukaryota > Metazoa > Chordata > Mammalia > Rodentia > Cricetidae > Phodopus > Phodopus roborovskii. The sequence goes on along the minus strand of NW_026126424.1, from coordinate 9,960,280 downwards.
ATAAGCAGCCATGGCAATGAGCTTTCTTCCCCGGGCTGATATTCTGGAATGCAATAGCAGCTAAGTACCAGCCTGTGCCAGGCGCCACTCCGAGCACTGTGTGTACATTAACTCCCCACCCACACAAACAGGCCTGAAGTGGGCAGTTATTCTCCCCTTCCACAGATGAGGAGCTAGGGAAGGACTAGCAATTTAGCATTCCTTAAGGCAATAGCCCATTGGGAGAACATGGGAGAAACACCCTCCCTAGGTTGCACAGCTAGCCACCTGGAGTACTTTTGTCACAGAGTCAACTAAGCTAGAAATAGACTTGTTGAGTATCAGGTCTAAAAGAAATGATGCCAAGAGCCAAGTGTGTGGTTCATACCTCTAATCCCAGCACTCAGGCAGGCCAGTGTGAGTTACTAAACCAGGAAGAAACCCTGTCTCAGCAAACACACACACACACACACACACACACACACACACACACACACACACACCAAAACCACCAAAGTATATACATGAATTGGTTTTTCTTTTTAAAGATTTACTTACATTTTATTTATACAGTGTTCTGCCTGCATGTATGTCTGCAGGCCAGGAGAGGGCATCAGATCTCATTACAGATGGTTGTGAATCACCATGTGGTTGCTGGGAATTGAACTCAGGACCTCTGCAAGAGCAGCCAGTGCTCTCAACCACTGAGCCATCTCCCCAGACCCCTATAAATTGTTTTTTTTTTTCAAGACAAGGTTTCTCTGTGTAGCCCAAGCTGCCCTCAAACTCACAGAGATCTGCCTGCCTCTGTCTCCTGAGAGCTGGTATAAAAGGTGTGCGCCACTATCACCCGGCTAAAGATGGTATATGTGTACACATCTATAATCCATCACTTGAGGATGGAGGTAGCAAGATCAGGGGTTCAAGATCAGATTTAATTATATAAAGGGTTTGAGGCCAGCCTGTGCTATATGAGACCCTGTTTCAATGCACACATCCACACATACTTGAGAGAGAAGTAGGGAGGGGCAGGGGGAGAAGCTGGGGATAGTGGTGGCTTCCTGCCCCGTTCTCAAAGAAGAGAGGGAGAGGAAGGGGGAGTGAGAGAGACAGGGGATTGGAATAGACTAGGAGGCCCAGGCAACCTCACAGTCTTCCAGGTTCTGGAATAGGTTGACTAGAGTTGGTATGGGTCTCTTCTCTTGTCCTAGGGAATGTGAAAGAGCTGATGGAGTTGGTGTGCCACCATGTTCCAGAGGCAAAGCTGGTGGAATGCATTGGTCAAGAACTTATCTTCCTCCTTCCAAACAAGAATTTCAAGCAGAGGGCATATGCCAGCCTTTTCAGAGAGCTGGAGGAGACGCTAACTGACCTGGGACTCAGCAGCTTTGGAATTTCTGACACTCCCCTGGAAGAGGTAAGGCAGAGAGGGGGGGGAGGTTGCAGCTGGCCTCAGTCTGGTGCCAGAAGAGGTGGCTCTTTCAAAAGTCTAACACTAAAGCAAAATTTTACTACAGCAAAAGACCAATATTCCCCACTCTGTATAGCAACTCCATCTTTAGCTGGCTTCCTCCTACCTTGGTCCACATGCATACATACTTGTGCAATTGTGGTCACCATGTGCTTAACACTTCATTTACAGACTATGTTCTTAGAATGTATTTCTGCCCATGGTGTAACAATGCCCAACAAAGTGCAACTAGGTTTATATTTTCCTGGAAGTAGGAATGCCTGCATCAAATTTTCCCTTCATGTCTCAACAGATTTTTCTGAAGGTCACGGAGGATTCTGATTCCAGCTCCGTGTTTGCAGGTATGGTGCTGGCCCGCCCTGGCCTCTTCCCTGTTTCTCTAGACTTGATCCGGAAAAATCTACAAGAAATATAACAAAGCAGCCATTCAGTTTTTCCTAGTGCCCTAGCCCCAAGTGCTCATGCCAGTGGGTGACAGGGGTGAGAACTGAATTTGTCTGGGTAGGGACATTCTGGATGAATCAGGATTCTTACCAATGTCTGATTGGTAGATTTTCCCCCTACCCCTCCAAACTTCACTTCCTACACCCCTGGTCTCTTTTCTCTTCCATATCACCATCTCCTCTCCTCTCTACCAGGCTTCTGATCCATTCTTGTCTACATGAGTGACAGCTAGCAGAGAGTCCTTAGAGATAATGATGACAGTTAATATAACCCAGATGCCAGCTACAGTCTCCTGGTCCCTTTAAGATCAAGATAAAAAGAAAAACACTCTTAAACTCTCAGTTAGTAACCTATGAACTTTGAAATGGTGGGGACCAAAATTCCTGTGAATTCTGGCCTTCTCTTTTCTGTATGTGTTAGCCTAGGTCCTTCGCTTAATTCCTCAAGGCCACACAAAGCATTCTGAGTGTTGTCTACTTACTGTAGAGGGAATGGAAGTATCAGAAAGGTAACTTGTCTCCATAACACAAATCACTTTTTTTCTTTTTGAGATAGGGTTTCACTATGCCAGGCTGTCCTGGCACTCGCTTTGTAGACAAGGCTGTCCTCGAACTCATGGAGATCCACCTGCTTCTGCCTTCAGAGTGCTGGAATTAAAAGTGTGCACCACAACTGCCCAGCCACAAATTGCTTCCGATAGAACAAGAGGCATGTTCCTACTCTGCTGAAATAGTCCACTGGACCCTCCCTCCTGCTCAGACGCAAAGATGTGTAGCAGCTTTCTTTTGCTGTTTTGGGTCACTAGTCTATGCTGTTTCCTTCCTATGGAATTTCTGCCTCTGCTCCTACCCTGTAAGATAATATGTGTCTCATCCAGTGTCTAAGTGACCGAGCATGTATCAATTGTGCCTAGAATTACCAATGGCCATATATAGCAGCTCATATGCACTCCAGCTTACCCATACAGGTCATGTGGTAGGCTATTGAGGCAGTCATCCCTGCAGAAGGGGAAGGGCTGAGTCCTCAGCAGAAGGTAAGAGTAGCTCAGCTCACTGTGGGGCCCAGGTTCTCTTTTAAGTTCTTTGCAGAGAGCAATTGAGTTCTCTGAACTCCTTCAAAGCCCAAGATTCATGTTAACCAAGACAAGAATGAAAACATATTGAAGTATACCACACACGGTGCTAGATTTAAAAGTTAGGGGCTTTTACCAGGACAGCATGCTCCTTTTTAACAATCTGCCTGTCCGAATCGTAAAGCCAGATGTTGAGGACTGGTCAGCATGGGCATAGAGGTGGCCACTTCAGAAATGGTCCAGAGTGGGGTGTTCAGAGTTTAGCCACAGAGTACAATAGACAAACATCCATCCTGAGCTCCATCATTTGACACCTAAATGCCTTTAGGCAAGGTACTTAGCCTCTTCGTACCCCAGTTTCCCCATGTGGGAAATGAGAATAATAATAACATATACTTTTAAAAGTCATTGAGAGAATTAAATAAAAACTGTCAACTCTTTCCACAGCATGTGATCTGTGACGAAGATTTAGCAAGACTCTCGTGGCAACACTTACAAATTCTCTCACTTCCTATGGTTCTTTATACTTGACAAAGCACCTGATGTCAGGGTGTAACTTGACATTGCGATACTCTCATGAGGGCGGTAGGATGGGGACCTGGCCCATCTGGGGAAACCTGAGTTCACTGAGGCTGGATGATGGGTCTAAAGCCAGACAGACTAATGATCTTATTCTCTGAGCTAGGAGCCTCTATTTTCTACCTTCTAACCACCTCCCACAGTACAGGTGACCAAGGACGGATGGGTTACAGTGAGACCTTGCCCCCAAACAACAACAGAAAGATTATTAGTCTCCATGCCCTATGGTTCTCTAAATGAAGAGTAACTGATGTTGTAAGGGGGAGGGGAATGCATATTAATAATCTCTTATGTTTGTATTTTCCAAATTATTGATCCAATATCCCTTAGGTGCCCTGCAGCAGAAAAGAGAACACGGCAGTCTCCAGCATCCTTGCTCTGCTCCCACTGAGAAGGTCAGGCAACCTGCCCAGACCTCCCACACCTGCTTCCCCGGACAAGTGGATCCTTCCAAGGATCAGCCTTCCCCAGCCCCAGAGGAGCCCAGTGCCCCACTCAACACAGGCGCACGGCTGATTCTTCAGCATGTTCAGGCGCTGCTAGTCAAGAGATTCTACCGTACTGCCCGCAGCCACAAGGACTTTCTGGCTCAGGTACCACCATGGCCAGTTTAGGTCTGTGGGGCTGATCCTAACTTTCTGTCTTCTTGGGTGCGTCTGTGTGGGTGGGTTCAACCACTACCTAGAACACTTTCTTCAGCTCCGATCACTTTACTTCCTCCTTGCCAAACCCTTATTTTGACTCTGGGTTTTGCAAACCTTCTTGAAAGGATTGGGCCTCAGTTAGAGCAAATCACAGGGTAGGACCACATTGGTCAGTGTTGTATCTATTTTCCTAATGAAAGGTAAAATTATAAGCTTCATTCATTTTTCTAATGACCCAAAGGTTGAGGCCATTGTCCTATTTTGAGACAGGGTCTCATGTATTCCAGGTTGGCCTCAAACTTGTTATGTAGCTAAGAATGACCTGGAACTTCTGGTCCCCCTGTCTCCGCCTCCTGAGTGTTGGGATTAAAGACATGTACCATTAAGCCCCATATAATAATGCTACAGAGGCTTAATGCATACTGGGCAAACACTCTCCACCATCTCAGCTATGTGCCCAGCCCCCTTTCTATGTTTCTTCATTCAAAAAGAGAACTCTGGTTCAAAGAGAAGCAAGTGATGGGATTGTTCTTTAAACTTGCCTTTAGGCCCTGGCTGAGCATGGTGTACATTCAGGTTCTTCTATGACGCACGGGCATTCTGTTTCCTTCTACATGTATTATTACCTTTTACACTTGCCTATATTGTTCCCCCATGAGTCGGTCCTTCACTACATATGAATGTGACATGGAGAATGTATGCTTAGAAGAATGTGTGCATGGTATGGGTACGCGTGTGTGCCCCAAATGCCTTCCTGTAGTGTGCATCGTCCCTTGTACGTCAACTTGCGTCTCTATGGCTATTTCCCCCACAGATTGTTCTTCCTGCCACTTTTGTGTTTTTGGCTCTGATGCTTTCCGTCATTGTGCCTCCATTTGGTGAATTTCCAGCTTTGACCCTTCACCCCTGGATGTACGGGCACCAATATACCTTCTTCAGGTGTGTAGATTCATCCCTGAGGACACCATTATCCTCTGACATGTGATACTTCTGGACCTCATGCTTGCTAGAAAGGTCTTATCCCGCCTCCCCCACCCCTTTCCTGGAACTCATCATCAAGGTCGAAGGAGTCCTGGGATTGTTCTTAGAAAGGAAAGCTAATGTAGCAGTTACTGTTTAGCAATGTGGTACCCAGTGGAAGATCGATAGGAAAGAGGATGTGAAGCCTGGGAAACGAAGCTCCATCTTTTTGAGACCCAGATGATCGGACATCAGACTTGTAGGTGTGTGTGGTAGGCTACCCCACTTCCAGGAGCCCCACAACCATTCTAAGTCAAGGCTCAGTGCCTCACATTCATGAGTGACATGGAATTCAGTAAACACAAATCTGCATGTCAGTGACCATTGTCCATTCTGTCCTAGTCTGACTACCAGGTGAGCATCCCTCATCTCTCTCTGTCTTTCTAGCATGGATGAGCCCAGCAATGAACACCTCACAGTGCTGGCAGATGTCCTCCTGAACAAACCAGGCTTTGGCAACCGTTGCCTAAAGAAAGAGTGGCTTCCGTAAGTCTTGCACCAACACCAACAGTTCTCCTAAGGGACCCCAAAGCCAGCCTGGAAGTGTTGGGAAAGACCCCTCAATCTTTCCCTGTATTATATGGGACATACCCATGTCTCTAGCCAACACTGCACTTACTCAGCTTCTTCCTTAAGCAGAGGCTTCCTGGGAAGCCCTCATCATTGCTGGCTCTATGTGTCTCAATATAGAAAATTTCTATATTCTATACCTATGGATGGAAGAAGACGAATATGCTATTATATAATTGGGCCTTGAATAAGATGAATTATTTCTATGGCCAGCTCTCACTCATTGTTGTAACTGTAGAAAAGAGAGGTGCAGGAGATAGTTGAAATCCTGAGCTGGAGAGATGGCTCAGAGGATACGAGCATTAGCAACTCTTCCAGAGGCCATGGGTTCAATTCCCAGCAATCACATGTAGGTCATAACCATCTATAATGAAATCTGGTTCCCTCTTCTGGAGTGCAGAAACACATGCAGGTGGAACATTGTATACATAATAAATAAATAAATAAATATTGAAAAAGAAAAGAAAGAAAGGAAGGAAGGAAGAAAGGAAGAAAGGAAGAAAGAAAGAAAGAAAGAAAGAAAGAAAGAAAGAAAGAAAGAAAGAAAGTTGAAATCCACCGGGAATCTTCAGTGTAATTGTAGCCATCTTTTCTCATCTAATCTTCCCCTAAAGCTTTTGCTAGAGAGCAAAATGGGCATATTTCAGATTCTTCTGTTTTGTTCCTTTTGTTTACATCTCTCAATAGTGAAAGCCGCTAGTCATAAAAACAGAACAAACAAACAAACAAGCAAACAGAGAATCCATACACTAGGTGATTATTCTCTGGCCTGCGCTTTGTCATTAGCAGGACCCCAGTTCTGATATTCCTTAAGCAAACTCTAATCCCCAGGAGAGGAAGAAAAGGAGACAGCTGGCAATGGTTCCTCTTTTCTAGGGATTAAAAAAAAAAAAATCAGCAGTAGGATTGACTGTGGAATATGTTCTCATTTTTCCATAAGGGAGTACCCCTGTGGCAACTCAACCTCCTGGAAGACGCCTTCTGTGTCCCCGAACATCACTCACCTGTTCCAAAAGCAGAAATGGACCGCAGCCCACCCCTCTCCCTCCTGCAAGTGCAGCACCAGAGAGAAGCTCACCATGCTGCCCGAGTGCCCTGAGGGTGCTGGAGGGCCCCCACCCCCACAGGTACCGGCATCATTTTTGACAAGTGCATACTGTTCCCCTGTTTTGACTGATTTTAAATTATTTCCCATGGGTGATCATTTAGATTTTAAAATGATTTTCTCCATTATAAATATATTCAAGTGTTAATATGTTTACATACTGATTAACAGTTTTAATTAAGCTTACTCTGGGGTGGGGGTGGGGGGGAATGGACTGTCTAGAATGATGTAAGGCCCTGGGTTTGATATTCATTACAAGAAAGGAAGAAGGGACAATCTATGTACCTATGCGCTATGTTTTAAATATACACGCACACATACAGCCAGAACTTATCTTTTGCAAGAGTGGCATACATTGTACTCCAAGCAGTGTTGCCTAGAGCTGTGTGTTCTGTATCACAGAAAGCCCTCCTCGGGGTTTCGGGAGTGCCTTCAAGGGCAGGAGAGCCCCACATTTCCTCCCAAATAGATTAACTATCTCTCAATGAATGGATTAACTATCTCTCAATGAATTCCCAGAGAATCGGTGTATTGCAGGATCAGGGCTCAAGCATGGGAGTCAGGGAGGCACAGTTTGGTTTCTTGGCCTCTGAGTCTTCTTCATTTTCTCGCCTGGAGGGTGAGGAGAACTACACTTAGTTCATAGTACTATTGTGAGGATTCGGAGAAATAATGTGGGTGATGAATTATTTAGGATTAGAGCCAGCTCATTCAAGTGAAAGCAACCCTAACCTAAGAGTGACTAAAACAAGGTACAGCTTGCCTCTTGCCATGTACAAAGTTAACATGGGTTCTTTTCTGTTGTTGCTCTGAGCTGCCAAGGCCTCTGACTCTGCAGCCAGGGTGATAGAAACTATTTGTTAGGCAGTAGAGTGGAAAACATTTAAACAAAAAGATACAACAGAGGTCTTAAGTGTGTACAAGGAAGACTTGTAGAAGCTACTTCCAATTAACTGTCACTGGACAGGACCCAGCATGGAGAAGGACCAAGGACTGTCACTTTAATTCTGCCTGTGCCCATGGGAAAAGCCGTAACAATAGCCACAGGAAGATAACTAATAGGACAACTAAATGTTACCATCGCATCTGTCATGGCTGCTGGCCAATCTTTTTCTTTTTTCAAATTCTGAAGCATATGCCTTTATATTTCTCAACAAACATGTTCTCGCTTTGGGTGACATCTGCACTGCTACATTGCAGGTGTCCCTGACTCCCTAGGATTTGGGCTGGGAGAAGAAAGAGTCAAGCCTCGCTACACAGGAGTTCATTTCCTAAATGAACGATAGCGTCATGGCTGCCGTCTAACGTAGAAATTTACCTTCTCTGCAGCATTGTCCCTTGACCCTTAGGGAGAAGTTCAAAGTCTGCAGCTGAATTTTACCCCTGAGTGTCCTCACTGGCACTCAGATCTCCTTAGGAGCAGAACTGAATGTCACACATCTATATTGCTGCCACCTCTCATTCACCCACTCATCCTCATTCAGCCAGGAATAAGAGCAGAAGGAGGGCCCCAGTTCAGAGGCGGCAAATGGAAAGTGGGGTAGCCGTATCTGGGTAGGCAGGGCAGTGGATGCCATGCTTCTGGGTAGGCAGGGCAGTGGATGCCATGCTCCCCACTCCAGCACTTTCTCCGTGGTGGTGGGCCTTGATATGGGAACACCCCACCCCTGACTTCTACTCTACACAGAGATAGAGTAGGAACATCGTAGTGGACACACATTTTAGAAAACATTTGCCACAGCCTGCCTCAATCATCAGCAAGGCTGTTTGGCTGGGTACCGTGGTCAGTTCTAGGAGCAGGGAAGTGGGATGCCGATGCCCCCAGGTCAGCTGCAGGCAGGCTGGCCGGCTTTTCTTAACTTCCCTTGCGCAGTATGGTTCTCTCTTGTGAGGGCAGCAGCGGTGGGGTTGTGTACACAGAGCCTTTCCCGTGGTCCCCACCACACTGTCACATGGTCCCTGTCACCAGCTGCTGCCTCACCTAGCAGAGACGAAGGTGATGAAGAATGTGAACCAAGGTCAACTGAGGAAGGGGAGGGATCTGTAAAACACATGAAAAACAATAATGCATTTTGATGGTGGCTTAATGCCACCTAGAATCCTGTCAGCCTCTTCTGTGTGGCCATCCAAAGTGACCTATGACACCGACTAACCCAAGAAACTCAACACTGTGTGATAGTGCCACCTGGTGGCCAAAAATCCAGCACTTCGGACGCCTCCAAATCTCTGAGTACCTTCCCCTCCTAGATAGATATACTTTAAAGGAATTTGTAAAATATAAGGTGCCGTTCAAATAAGGTGCATTCCAGATGTATTATCGGATAGCTGCATTCTGGGCGCTGGGGGTGGAAAGCCAGCAAGCCAGAGAAGCCCTCTGCTTTCACAGAGACGATGTTGTACATAGGGTAGTGTAGAGGCAAGGGAGTGGCTCAGGCAAAGGAGTTTCACGTGAGATGAACGCTGTAGAGGCACATGAGGTGACCGATGGATGCTCTTTATCTTTACAGCTCAGTCTGACAGGGGGTGGAGAGCAGAATGTAGATGCCAAGGGCAGAGTCATGGAAACAGTTGGGAAGTTTCTGAAGAGGTGTGGGCAAGGTCTAGGTCTAGATTAAGGGGACAAGGTCAGAACGAAGAGAAAGATGTATGGGAGATTTGTTTTGCAGTTAAGCTCTCTGTCAATGGATGGAGAGAGGACAAGGGGTGGGAATCAGTGATGAGTCCCACGTCACTGATGTCGGAACTGGAAAGCTGTCGAGGTTGTTGTTAACATCTCCCGGCATCTGAGTCCACGATAAGTTTTGGAGAAGAACAGTAGTTTCACAAACTAATGTCTCTTCGCCCCAGAGGACACAGCGCAGCACTGAAGTCCTACAAGACCTCACCAACAGGAACATCTCCGACTACTTGGTAAAAACGTATCCTGCTCTAATAAGAAGCAGGTAGGCTCCCCGGTCACACGTGTAATCCTGGCTGCCTGTTGGCAATGTCAGCCATGGCAGAAAGTTGGTTTCCCACTGTTAACTGTGAGGGTGGCACTGGAATGGGGGGCCAAGTACAGCAGGAAAAAGTAACTGAAGTGGGTTTTTTTGTTGTTGTTGTTGTTTTGTTTTGTTTTTTGCTTGCTTGTTTCTATGTGTAAGGTTTATCCCAGGCACTATTGCCGAGTGTCACAAAAACAGTTTTCAATAAAGAAATCTTATCTCTTAAGGAGTTAAGAGAGACAAAGTTTATAGGGGCCGGGGTGGGGAAGGAGAGGATGTCGAGGAGTGAAAGTAGAGGAAGAATGAAAGAGATACAAAAGGAGATTGGAAGGGGCAAGGCAGGGGGACAGCATCTGGGTGGAAGCCCAGGTCAGGCACTGACTGGCTGGGGATGGCTGTTGGCACAGTCATTATCACCTGTCACCGCCACCCTTGAACACATCCACAGACACTTTAGTATCTAGATCTCTCGGCTCTGTGACTGTTCTTATCAAGCCTGGGGTGGGGCGGAAGGCCTTCTGCAGCTTGACGAGGAAGTGTGATCCAGTCTCCATGTGCTCCCGTGGCTTTCAAATGCAGCATACTGTCTACTGTCTAATTTTAACAGTACTTACAGTTGGTTGCCTTCCCTGGTAGAGCCTGAGTAATCGAGCAATGGACCTAAAGGGATGGAGTGTGCTGCTGGGGGAGGGGGAGGGTGGCAGAGTGCCATCCGATCCCAAACCAAAAGCAGAGGATGAATTTATTCATGAACAAACAAAACCACGCTAAACCTGGCTCACTAGCAAATTTGCATTATGGAATTTTTGATTTTTACTTGATAGCTGATGATGATGACAGTTCTGGGCTAGCCTGAACTCTAGGTACTAGAGTTCCCTCGTTACATTATGTTATCTCCAAATGCCCAGAGGTCAGTGTCTTAACTGAAGGACACAGGTGGTCACAGAATTTCTCTATTAAAGAGGGAGGGCTCCCTTCAAGCTTCAAGCTTCACTCCACACTGGTACAATTGTTGCCATGTTTTCTAGGACGAGGCTGAGTTCGCAGGTCTGTGAGGCCCGTCTAAAGTGTTAGTCTGGTCTAGCTGGGCTTCGAACACAGCAGTCCTTTCTCTGTGTGCCGATTCGCTTGGGTCTCCAGGCAGACCAGCTTCCACACTACCGTGCTTAGATATCTGGAAATGCAAAACCATCCCTAGAACTGAGACGCCCCAATGACTAGAAAGAAAAGTCAACACCGTTGCTATTCTGATGGCATTTGCTTTTATTTTGGCTTGCAGCTTAAAGAGCAAATTCTGGGTCAATGAACAGAGGTAAGGAACTATTTGGGAGGGTGATTGGAATAGTTAATTTATAGATATGGCTACTAGATCATTAAACTGGCTGATGCTGGGGGAAAGATAATATGATTCCACGAACTATGCAGCAATCTCATGACTTTTTTAGCATAAAACGTGTTAGGACTGTTGACTGAGGCTGGGAGATGAGCCTGGGGAGGGAACCTGGGAAGTTCAATTCAGTAGGTGGCACTCTTCCCTCAGAGTCGGTTTTGCAGTGATGACCTGCAAAGATTCTAAACCGCAGTCATAGGAGGTCCTGTCTTTCAAGTGAAACAGACATCAGAAGAAGCGTATGGTCCTGGAACTCACTCTGTAGACCAGGTTGGCCTTGAACTCACAGAAAACCCCCTGCCTCTGCCTCCCCAAGTGCTGGGATTAAAGGCGTGTGCCACCAGGCCTGGAAAGATACTATTTTTATGATGAGTTAGAATCTTAAATTGTAAGTGTAGCTATTCCCTCGTCTGTTCCTTTTAAGTTTCAAGGGAACTGACCCAGCTCCAGAATGCACCATGTTCTTACTCTTTTTTTTTTTTCTTATTTTACATATCCATCCCAGTTCCCTCTCCCTGCTATCCTCCCATGCCACCTCCGACTCTCACCCCCCAACTCCCCAGGGAGAATGAGGCCTTCCAGGAGGGATCATCAAAATCTGTCAAGTAATTTGGGGTAGGGCCCTCCTTCGTGTATCTAGGTTAAGGGAGTATCCCTCCAGGGGGAATGTGCTCCCAAATTCCTTTTGTGCACCAGGGATACATCCTGGTTCCACTGTCTGAGGTCCCTTAGACTGCCCAGGCCTTCTAACTGAGACCCACGTTCAGGGGGTCTGGGTCAGTCCTGTGCTGGCTTCCCAGCTATCAGTGTGGAGTCCATGTTCATGTCAGCTGTCTCTGTGGATCTCTGCAGCCTGGTGCATGGATGTTAGGTTCAAAACAGGCAAACCTGAACCTATCACGACATCTGACTGAAGACTTCAAAGTCTGTGTACTGCTTCAAGGATATGTATGTACATATACACATATGTCTGTAATGATTAATGAAAACAGAGGCCATGAATCTGAGAGAAAGGAGGGCATATGGGAGGTTTTGGAGGAAGGAAAGGATGTAATTATATTATAATCTCAAAAATAAAAGAAATTAAGATACAGACAAATAGACCCATGGAGTAAAATAGAGGAATTACACATAAACCCCCACAGTTGCAGCCACCTGGTTCTCAACAATGGTGCCAAAAACACATGCTAGAAAAAGGGTACCCTCTGTCATGCACGGTGCGGGGATAACTACTTATCCACATGTAGACAGCTGCAACTAGATCCCCTTGTCTCACTCTGCACAAACTCGATTCAGAACAGATCAGAGATCTTAAGGCAAGTCCCGAAACTTTGTAACTACTGAAGGAAAACTGCTTCGAGATATATGCACAGGTGAAGGGTCCCTGACAGCTCAGGAAATAAGAGCGGACTGAGGGCTTCTATAAAACAAAGAAAGCAATTACCAAAAGAAAGAGATGGAAGAATGGGAGAATATCTTTACCAGCTATCCATTCAACAAGGGACTAATATCCACAATATAAAAAGAACTCATAAAGTTAAATACCAAAAGAATAAACAAACCAATAAATGAATAAACGAAGTCAACAGACCTTTCTTAAAAGAAATGCAAGTGGTTAATAAATACATGAAGAATGTTCAACATCTTTAGCTACCAGGGAAAACAAATCAACTACACTGAAACTGCATCTCTCCCAAGTCCGAATGACTGTCGTGAAGAAGGCAAATAGCCACAAATGCTGCTGAGGGTACAGAGGGAAAGGAACCCTTATGTGCCGTATGTGGGAATGTCCACCCAGTCACTATGGAAACCAGAACACAGGTTCTTCCAAAAAGGGAAAGTAAAACTGTGTTCCATCTATACCACTCCTGAAATATTTCCAGAAGAACATAAATTAGCATGCAACAAGAGATACTAGCACATCTAAGTTTACTGCAGCATTGTTTGGAACAGCCAAGCTAAGGAATCTACCTAGGAGCCCATTAAAGAAAATAGGGTTTGTGGGTTTATATGACCATACAGATTAATGAAATTATGCCATTCTCAGGAAAAGGCGTGAAATCAGAGATCAATATCTGCTACATTTAGACAACTATATGCTTTGCTTTTCGATCTAGAGAGAGAACTATTTGGAAAATGAAAGTTTGTAAAGTAGGGCAGTGTTGCTCGATAGTCCAGACAGACCCCCCCCACCATATGCACACCCCCTTATAGAAGAAGCTGAGATCACCCTGGTGGGCAAGGGCCTGGTGGGTGTGAACCTGGTGGGCATCATGGCACTGACAGGAGACTATCTTGTTGCCTTGCAGGTATGGAGGAATCTCCATCGGAGGGAAACTCCCTGCCATCCCCGTTACAGGGGAAGCACTTGTTGGCTTTTTAAGTGACCTTGGCCAGATGATGAACGTGAGCGGGGTAGGTAAACAGACTGGAGTTTGGGGTTGAGTTTTTGACTTGTTTGAATGTTAAGATATGGAAATTATCCTATGTACTATAGAAGGAGGGGATAAAAGAAGAAACATTTCTCTCTCTCTCTATTTATTTATTTATTTATTTATTTATTTATTTTGTTATGATAGGGCCCTGTCACCAGAGAGGCCTCTAGAGAAATGTTAGAGTTCCTCAAACATCTTGAAACCAAAGACAACATTAAGGTAACTGACCTGAAGCTAAAAATTCCTTTTGAGGTCATTGTTTGCCTGTTTTTACCCTGCTTATTTAAATTCCATTCCACCCGCTGAAACCAAGTGAGGAAATGCCTGACAGTTCCTCCTCCTCGTTCGCGTTCACGTTGCTGCTGGTAGCTTTTCCTTTACTTTTTTATTTATCTATTTATTATAATATGTCTGTGTGAGAGTGTCAGATCTTGGAGTTACAGACAATTGTTAGCTGCCACATGGGTGCTAGGCATTGAATCCTGGTCCTGTGGAAGAGCTGAACCATCTCTCCAGTCCTGCAGCTTTTTGTTTAAATAGCTTGTTTGTGTTCCTTCTCTGGAGCCTGGGTTGTAGCCCAGCCCACCCAATCAAGCCTGTCTCTGCCCTCTAGGTATGGTTTAATAACAAGGGCTGGCATGCCCTGGTCAGCTTCCTGAATGTGGCCCACAATGCCATCTTACGGGCCAGCCTGCCCAAGGACAGGGACCCTGAGGAGTATGGAATAACCGTCATCAGCCAGCCCCTGAACCTGACCAAGGAGCAGCTCTCAGAGATCACAGTGTGAGCTGCCACCTCCCCAGGCTCTCGGCTTCCTTCCTGTCTTCTCTCTCTGGAAACCACAGGGAGATTGTTTAGTGTTGTGAGGTGCAGGGCTGGGTGGTAATGTTTAATTGGACTCATATGAAGGTACCAGCTTCCAATGCTTCCTGTACCAAATTACTTGGCTGTTCTTTCCCTTCTCTGTTCATTTGGAAGTAAACTAACACTTTACACCATTCCTTTTGGGCCCTTGATAACAAGTTCCTCCAGAATTACACCACTAACCTCCCTGCCAGTAACAAAGAACCTGCCAGGACCTGGAAGGTTCAAGGCGGCTCCTTCATTTCACTGGCATAGCTGTAGATTGTGGTAATTTCCCACAAATAACCAAGCTTCGGAGCTGTTTGCTTTCTGCAGAATTGATTGGGCTCTCGTGTCTCAGCCTCAGGCAGGAAGAACATTGATGGTGTGTGTGGCACCATTTGCTCTATTTGAGGCCTACAGAGAGGGGAACTTAGATTTTTTTTTTTTTTAAGGCAGGTTTTCTCTATGTAGCCCTGACTTGTCCTGGAACATACCCTGTGGTCCAGGCTGGCCTTGAACTCAGAAAGACTCACCTGCCTCTGCCTCCCAAGTGCTGGAATCAAAGGTATGGTCCACCATTGCCTGCCTAGGAGAAGCATTTTGTAAGTGCAACCTTCTGGGAAGCTCTAGGAACCCCTAGAGTTCAGTCAGGATCAATGTCTACCTACTCCTGAGCCAAATGCCTTCTGTGTGGCTGCAGAGACCAAACTTACATAACCAGCCTCACATCCCTTGAGTTTACATGTGACGTTTCCTGTGACATGTGATCTCCAGAGAACACAGGCCTGTTTGTGCCTGCCCCAGGGAACTCAAGAGTCTATAGAAAAATTCAGAGCTAAGAAGGATGAAATTGCTATAAACATTCATTTATGTATACCATAGTGCATAAATATATGTATAGCATAATAAATGAGGCTGTCTAGAATGTTTTCATGAGTCAAAAAAGCAACCTACACAAACATCCACTTCATCTCAATTATGACAATCCTGTGAGATGGTGAGCTTCACTAGGGTTGTGGGTCACATGGGTTGGATAAGGAATGCCCAGAACCTCCCGTGTACCTTCTCTGGGTTTCTGATGGCCCCTGTCTCCGGTCCTGCTGCAGGCTGACCACTTCCGTGGATGCTGTCGTTGCCATATGTGTGATTTTCGCCATGTCCTTCGTTCCAGCCAGCTTTGTCCTTTACTTGATCCAGGAGAGGATGACAAAAGCCAAGCACCTGCATTTTATCAGTGGTGTGAGTCCTACCACCTACTGGCTGACCAACTTCCTCTGGGACATTGTGAGTGCCAGGCCTTCCTTCCCTAACCTCCGGAGCCCAGGGTGGGACTAGTGTATGTCTGGACAGGAAGGAACTGCACATTGCCAGGGCTTTTGGGCCAATGGTCATGTGACCCCTATGCCTTGACATCTTCTTAAAAAAGGAAAAAAAAGGAGTTGGGAACTAGCCTTTGGGAAGACCACGGAACACAGTTAATAGCCACTGAGTAGGGATGCTCTGATCCATCACCAAGAGGGCTCTGATCCACTCCAGGATCTCCATATGCCAGAGATGAGGCTGATCTTGCTGTCAGTAGCATGGGTCTGAGCAGGTAATACTGAAGGACTCTTCCTCATCATCTCCTTCTTAAGTCCTGTCTCAACCTCCTCAGAGGGGAGGTTGTGATAAATATAAGCTAACTACTAACTCTGAATCTCAGGATAAACAATGAACAACTTGTAGCATAAGTATTTAGTACAACCCACTTCAAGTACTGCATGATACATACTTATACTAAAAGTTATTGGCTGCTTATCAGAAATTTAAATTTGATTGGGCATTTTATATCTTAGTTTGCCAAATCTGGGAACGCTGTCCAGAAGCCTTATTTTACTTCTTCAAAGTAACTAGGGGCTAGTGAGAAGGTTCCTCAGGTAAAGGTGCTTGCTGCACAAACCTGATGACCTGAGTTCGATCCCTGGAATCCGTGTAAAGGCAGGCGAGAAGTGACCCCAGAAAAATGTTATATGCCTGCACACACATATGTGATTGTGGCATGTACACCCATACATATAGTGCATATATACTCACACAGTAATTATTTTAAGTGATCAGATCCTTACCATATTAGTTTTGCTACCATGTTAGGGGAAATTAATAAAACAACAACAACAAAAACAAAAACAAAACAAACAAAAAACTCAGATCAGCAGCAAACATGGATCCATGTTGGTGGGATTGGAGAGGGATTAGAATGCTGTATACATTATCACAGGCCACAGGGTCAAAAGGAACTGTTAGCTGAGTCTAGTTATGACGTGACAGGGACATTGAGACACCATGGCATCTCCTCTTGGTGTCTTTTGTTTTTTGAAACAGGATCTCACTATGTAGCTCTGGCTGGCTTGGAATTGGATCTGTAGACCAGGCTGGCCTCAAACTCACAGAGATCCACTTGCCTCTGCCTTGAAAGTTCTGGGATTAAAGGCATGAGTATCACCACACCTGGCCCATGAGATCTCTGTTTTGTCTCAGCTTTACAAGAACAAAATGAGGCTTCTCTCAGGATGATAAAACATATCTGCTCTTGGAGACCAGCACGAAGGACTGTCTCCCCGTGGCTTTTACTAATGATGCCGAATATAAGGATTCTTGATGACATGGTTCCGTTGACCTCACTCAAACTTATTATGTAGCTGTCACTTAACAATACACAACTGGAAAACTTCACTGGCAACTGAATTATTTCCTTTCTCTTCTGCCTGAATAAGAGTGCACTCACAGGGGAAAGGGGAGGTCAGCAACTACGAGCTTCTCTTGGTACTGTGATTTTAAAGAAAGAAGTTGGGCTTGCCTGCCTTAAAAAGCTGTTAAAAGTGTTGACTTTCTTTCTTACTATCTTTTTTTAATTTAAAAAAATTATTTTTAGTTTTTGTTTGTTAGTAACATTTTTTTTTTTTGAGACAGAGTTTCTCTGTGTAACAGTCCTGGTTGTCCTGGAACTCACTCTGTAGACCACGCTGATCTCAAACCCAGAGATCTGCCACCCAAGTGCTGGGGAAAGTTGTGTAGTTGTGTGGCACCAACTACCCAGATAAAATGAGTCTAGGATCTTTTTTAAAAATGTGTTTTTATTTTATGTGTGATTGGGTATGTGTTTGCCTATGTGTATACATGCATCCCTGATCCCCAGAAGAGAGCGCCAGATTCCCTGAAACAGGAGATACAGTCAGTTGATAGGGGCTGTGTAGGTGTTGGGGACCAACCTGGGTCCTCTGCAAGAGCAACAAGTGTTCTTTTCAGCTGAGCTATTTCTCTAGCTCCTGTTTCACTATTTTAGAGATTACGTATGTAATTTACACTTGGGACTGGCCTGTGTGTGCGTTTATGGCTACAAAGAGAGGTTTTGGAGTCTGCAGAAAGGCATGGCTACAAGGAAGGGGTGGGCATCTCGGGTAGAGGTGGTACTGCAAAGTAGACAGCAGCAGGCCATTCTTTCAAGGCCCAGAAGATGTTGGCTTCAGCATTGGCAGGCTTCCTGACACTCTAGAGATGTATAGGTCACTGGAAATCTGAGCTCTGTGGTCTGGAATTAAAGTTCTCATTACTCTCATTAGTCAGTGGCAAAAAGACAATGCATGCCTGAGGAGTCATTGTTGAACTAACAATTAAATATCTATATCATATACTCACCATACCGGTGACTCTGTAAATTCCTGTCCTTTACATGTCATCTGTTTTTTCGTTTAAATGCTGAAGCAGACTTCGACCCATGGCCAAGGCAAGCACAGCTTAAAGCCTTTTGAGTTAGCTGGAAATTCTTTTCTTTCTAAGAATGAAGCAAGTTACTGACTCTGTTCAAATGCAAATGCTTCTTGTTGGCAGCCCCACAATTCCTGAAATTCTGTCTGGATCTCTGTCCCTGATGTGTCATCTTGTGGCCCCCAACTTAGCCCTCTTCCAGCATTTGCAGCCCCCGTAGGGCAGGGAAGACACACTCTGCTGAAGTTGCAGGGCCTGACTCCATTTCTCTGAAGTCTTTCGAAAATTCCAGGCACCCTGCAGTCTCTGGGCTGCTACCCAGAGGAAAGGGGCTGAAACATGTTGTGTGTGTGTGTCTATATGTATGTGTTCTCTTACACATGTGTGTCTTTCTTACACACACACACACCTCTGCTGTGTACCTTCACAAAGAAGGACACACCTCCATACCAATACTTTGTACTGGAATATCGTGACTTTTTCATCTTCTTCAACCTGAAACAGTTCCCGAGTCTCCCCTGAACACACATGGCCTGACCCATTGGAAGATTACAGGCCAGTTATTTGGCAAGGTGCCCTTCAGTTTGGGGTGAACTGAGGTCCTCATGACCAGATTGAGGTCATGAGTCCTTGGCAGCAGTGTTGGGGTGCAGAGGCTGGGCTCTCCATGCACCCTATCAGTTTGTATCTGATTTCAGCATGTCCTTCTTTTGAGGGTGTTCACTTAAGATGTTTGCCCAGCTTCTCCACCAGGAGAATTATTCTTTCCCCCTTCATCACTGATGACAACCCCAAGAAGCATTTTGAAGATATGCAAACATCTGGTTTGTTAGCAAATTTTCCATTTGTTCATGTATTTATTTATGTCTATATGCAGTTATGTCTATATCCTGTTAATCAGGTTCTACTATTATTTAGCTTAATGTAGAGACAATAAAAAAAAAAAAAGCCAATAGTACCTGCCCCCAAGCTGCCCATTATGTTCATTGACTTGTATCCATCTTTCTGGAATATCTCACTATCTCTGACTGTGCAAGAGACCCAAGGCTCACCCCTTATCTCCCCCGAAACCCGATATTTCCCCAAGTGACTTTGGTCCATTTCAGTGGGAAGGAGCCTTCACAAACCAAGGTCTAGGCACCAGACTTGTTTATTGCCACCAGGCTAGCACTGATGGCAAGCCTTCTAAGTAGATAGAACCAGAGAAGATGTTCGCATACATATACAGATTTACACCTATGCTTCGCAGTCTCTCTATTCACTCTGTGATGCTCACCTCTAATGCAAGTCTACTACTGAAGAGTTCATGCTAGTTTCTGACTTTCCAAGTCTGTAACACTCTTCTCTGAGTAAGAAACCATTTCTACCACCCCCAGTACTTACCTAGTTGAGTGATATATACATATGTATATATATATGTACATATATATATATACACATACATAACACACACACACTTATAATAGATGCTCCATCTCTGCCCTGGTCACCTCTCTGTAGGAATACCTCTTCCTCCTCTTGTTTCAGCTGCTACATGGAGGTTCTCCTTATTCTGCCCCCTATACAGACACTTTCCTCACCCCATGGTATTAGGTGCCTGAAGTTTCGGTTTTGATAACAGACTGTGTAATTCTTTGTGTATGCCCCTCCTTATCTTAATCATATGCATGCCTAGTTATACAGAGGCAGAGGATAGTAAATAGGGAGTTTCCCCTAGAAGTTTACTAGGCGTTACAGTTTTGCCTTATTGTACCTGTACCTCTACCCACTCTAGGCTGGATAGGCTCATTATCTATAATCCCAAGACTGAGTTCCAGGAACTCTGGAGTCTAAATGGGGCATATCAAGGGATTTCTGAGAGGGGTAACTTATTTCCATTGTTTAAAACAGGTATGCGTGTAACTTGATTTAGGCAGGAGCCCTAAGTTGCTCACCAGTTTGTGGATGAATTGTGTGAAGATGGATGTATTTATAGCCCAAGACAAGTGGAGCTCCAGGTTGCTAAGCTATTCACTATGCTTGTCTGCCTCAACAGGGCCTCTGGCACCCATTCCAATGACCTCCTCACTCTTACCAGGTTTCCCCTTGGAGGAGACCTAATCTACCATGCTGCCTATCTTTCCAAGCCTGACCTAGTGCCTTTAGAACCACATTATTTAGAAGAGTTACCCCCACCCATGTGAGCTTCTTGAAGAGAAGGACTATATTTTAAGTTTTTCTAAATTCTAGAGACATGTATAGGACTTTATGACCAATTAGTGAGGGAGTAACAGATCACACAGAATTTTACATCCATCCTTTTAAAAGATAAAGACTGGTGGCCTTTGAACAGGGGTAGAAAAGAGATTGTAAGTCAACTATGAACAGCTTAACCCATATCTTAACTCTGTCATATTAACCAAAAACCGTTTGGGGAAATGGACTCAATCCTAGACCATAGGAGCTGGAGGAACCTGGTCCACAGGCCATAGAGGTTCAGTAACTTACTGTCTCCTCTCTTCAAGATGAATTATGCTGTGAGTGCGGGACTGGTGGTGGGCATCTTCATTGGATTTCAAAAGAAAGCCTACACATCTGCAGACAACCTCCCCGCTCTCGTTGCTCTGCTCATGCTGTATGGGTAAGTCATCTGGGTCAGGGGAGGAGATGCTACCTTCTGATCGCAAACCTGGGTCCTCTTGTCCTGGGAGCTCCCAGCGCCAGAAGCTTCCCTGGTAGCCAACAGAGACCTGTCTGTAAAGCCACGTCAGTCTGACTCCTAGCACATTCAGGGATACGGAGAGCAGTGCCACACAGTCTGAGTCTTCTTCACTTCCAACTGTGGCCTTGACCAAGCCTGGGACTCAGTCACTCCCCACTTCCTCCCCAGCTCAGGTTTCTATTCCCACTGTGGGTGAGCTGCCCAGTGTAGTGTCTCCCACTGTGCTTGCCAAGAATTATCTGCATATAATAGAAGATCCCAAGCCATACCACTACCCCCATGTCGGGCTAGAAGGTGACATAGAAATCCAATTAAATTACGGAGCACAGTTTGCAGCTTTGTGTCCCAGGTCTATCTATCACTTGCTAACTGGGCTTCAGAGTCCTCATCTATAAAAAAGAATGGTGCTTGGTCCTTCCTTGTGTGGAGGGGAGAGTCTTACCAGAACAATGGCCTCCGTTCATCCCAGAACAATGGCCTCCATTCATCTCTCTTGAAAATTGACCCAGAAGGCAGCTTGACTGTGAACTCTGAAATGAACTGTGAAGATGAGCTCTTGGGACCTTCTTCTGCGTTGCCTGGAGTAGAGAACATTACTGTGCGTGGCCTCCGGGCTTTCAGGCTCATAAAGTTCACACATAGCTCCTGCCTCATTTGCTTCTCATAAAACTCATGAGATGGTCAGGGCAGACAGCATCATCTCCTTTTGAAGATGAGGCACAAAACCCAAGGAATGGAGTATCTATCTCCTTTCTCTCCCTGGGACCATTATGCCACCTTGTATACAGAGGTATAGTTGAAGGCATGGATCTTGGAACTCTCTCCCTCTGAGCTGTGTCGTCTCACACAGATGGGCAATCATCCCCATGATGTACCCAGCATCCTTCCTGTTTGATGTCCCCAGCACAGCCTATGTGGCTTTGTCTTGTGCTAACCTGTTCATCGGCATCAACACCAGTGCCATCACCTTCATCCTGGAATTATTTGAGGATAACCGGGTAAGCAGAACTTTCTGGGCTTCTTGGTTTAATTAGTGGGATGTTGGAGCAGATGTGCCAGTCCTCAGAGCTGTAGCAAGCACTGTGTATGCAGATTCGTGTGCACAGATGAGCAGGGCTGCCTCCCCTTCGCTCCCCCTGCGCCAGCTCTACCCTTGCCTCCTAATGTATGTGCTCTGAGCACCATGGTTCTGTAAGCCTCTTTTTAAAGCTATGTATATTTGTTCACGGTTCTAACATTTTAGATTAAAGCTAGAAAATGTCCTCAGGGGAATTTAGGTTATGCACGCACGCACACACGCACACACATGCACACACGCACACACACGCACACACACACGCATGCACACACTTCGGTTCACCCAGTTCCCTTGTCCACCTTATTCCACTCTGGAGACATACAAACAAACCCATATTCTTTCTCCAATACATATATAAAATAACAACATAGTGGCATATACTGTCCTGCTCCCAAAGAAACCATGAGGGCAGGTTTAGGAAACCCTGGTGCCGAATGACTCCATTTCACAGCCTAGTAGGTCCACCTGCCCTGTCCACACCCCCTAACGTCTCCCTGTCCAGAAGGGTGTGGCCAGGCAGAATCCCTAAAAAAGAGAACAGGCTGTCTTCATCCCTTACTCCTTTGGTTACTGTCCTGATCCAGCTGTGCCATGCCCGGGCTGTCCTCCCAGCAATCCAGCTCCTTGGGCGGAGGGTGTGTGTGTGTGTGTGTGTGTGTGTGTGTGTGTGTTTGTGTGTCCTCAAGTGTCTCCTTGGCCTGTGCTTTTTCTCACTCATTCTTCACAGTTCAGGGGGTGGCCACACATCTGTTCTGGGCGCTGCCAGAAGACCAGACTCTCTGGCCTTGCTCTGTGAAGGCTTTGGAGGGGTGGGGGTGGGGACGAGAAGTCCCCACTCTTAACAGCCTCGTTTCTCTTTCTCAGACGCTGCTCAGGTTCAACGCTGTGTTGAGGAAGTTGCTCATTGCCCTTCCCCACTTCTGCCTGGGTAGAGGCCTCATTGACCTGGCGCTGAGCCAAGCTGTGACAGACGTCTATGCCCAGTTTGGTGGGTAGCATCCTAGGTCTATGGGTCACAACCACAAAATCCATCCAGGCTGGGAAAGTTACAGGTGTTCTGATGTCGGACTTGCAGCCTAGAGACTGGGAGGGCACCTAAATGCTGGTCAGGCATTATGCTGCCGCTTAGAAGGGATTAGGGTGCTTCTGTTTCTATGGCTGGGGAGCCACAGGTGTGGCCAAGGGCAGGGTTTTGCCCTCCTACACTGTGACCTGGAGAGCCAAGAAGAACTTGATTTGGGTTTCATTTAGCCTCTTATTCAGGCCTGGGCATCTGGGTCATAGTCGGACTTTCATGGTTGAGTCTGGGAGGCCCTAATACAGACTATTCCTCCTAATGTCCTGTTGCTTTGATCCCCAGGTGAGGAGTACTCCTCCAACCCATTCCAGTGGGACCTGATTGGGAAGAATCTGGTTGCTATGGCAATAGAAGGGGTGGTATACTTTCTCCTGACACTCCTCATCCAACACCACTTTTTCCTCACCCGGTGGTATGTATTACTGCACCCGAGGGTGATGGTAGCAAGCGTTTCCAGCCCTGGGCTTCATATCAGCATGGTTCTCAGAAACGGCATTCTGATTTTTTTCTTCATTCTCAAGGTCCAGCTTGTTCTACATATTACAGGAGAGAAGGGTAAAAAGAGGCCTGTTAGAATTTGAGACAAGTCTTAGCTTCGAACTTTTAGAAATACAATGGTTTCATTTCAGTTACTGATATTTAACCTTCTTGTGCAGTTACCGCATGCCTATCTTAAAGTGGATGCTACACTGTAAATAAACATCATTATGGAATATCTAAGATATGAGGAAGAAGGGCTTTGATCTGTGAGAAGTGAGACAAAACAAACTCCCTTGCCATCTAGAACACCGAATAGAGGAGCTCTTTGGGACCTTGTGTTGTGTGATATTTTGTTTGAGTTCTGATAAATAAAGCTTGCCTGGAGATCAGAGGGTGGAGCTAGCTCCTAGTTAACCATAGAGGTCTGGAGGTCTGTACAGACAGGAGACAGGAAGTGATAAGGTCAGACAATGGTGGCACATGCTTTAAATCCCAGCACTTGGGAGGCAGAAACAGGTGGATCTCTGTGAGTTCTTGGCTATCCCTGCATAGGGAAGAGCCCAGCCCTGAATCCCTGCTGCGTGGCATGGGCAATGTGGCATACCGAAGGCCTACTCCTCAGCGCCACTTGTGGGGGGTGGGGCAAGTCCTTCTGATCAGGGTCCAGCACATGGATGGTGTGAAGCCCAAAGTGACCCCTGTCCCTCTGGGCCTGGGTCTTTTGGGAGTTGGGTTGCTTGGGAATGCAGCCCAAAGTGAATGGCTTTTATGACATTTTGTTGTCGTCATTGTTGTTATTTCTTAACTTTTCCTCCTCTCAGGGTGAGTTTGATAACATGTAAATAAAAGGGTTCCAGGGCTTACTACATTATAAATGACCTACTTCCCTAATCACAGGGTTGAGAAGGCTGAGACAGAAAATAAGTCAACACTCATGGAATAAACAGCAGTGCTTTTAGTTATGGGCAAGTCTGTGAGAACCTATTGGTGGGCTTCCTGGCCCCTCGCAGGCCCCTCAAAAATGTTGTCCATTAGCTTTAAAAGAGATGAGGGGGAAGAGGGTGGATTACCAAAACTAAGTCTTTAAACTCTGATACAGACACAACTGAGTGAGTCTTAAAGAGGATCAGAGAGGCCTGGCTTCCAGAAACTCAACAACTACCCTCATACTGATAATTAACAAGCAAAAAGAGTAGAAGGAAGAGAGGAAGGAAGGAAGGAAGGAAGGAAAGAAGGAAGGAAGGAAGGAAGGAGGGAAGGAGGGAAGGAAGGAAGGAAGGAAGGAAGGGAGGGAGGAAGAAAGTTCTTGGTAGGGACAAATCCTACACAAAAGTCCAGCAACCCCAGAGAGTAAGACCGATATATGGGATGAAGGGCTTCCAGAAAGCTGTGGAACAGGAGGTGGGAAGAGGGGATGAGTACAGACGGGAAGACAGTGCTGGGTCATGAAATACTCCTCTTCTTAATGACTTAGGACTCAAGCCTAAGAGCAACATGAAATCCCTGGGGTATTTTAACCAGGGGAACGACATGATCTTAACCACAGCTGAGAGGTGAGATAAGAGTCCATGTTCATATGCAAAGAGACGACAGTGAGCTGGATGGGGATGGAGGCACTGAGGATGATAGAGAAAGTCAGAAGGAAGTCTTTTAGACAAGACAGATCAGGTGTAGTCCGTAAGGGAAGAAGGAAAAGGCTGGAGCCCTAGGTCAGGTATGTCTAATTTATAGCCTACAGGCTGCATGCATTCAAGGATAACTACCAGTGTAGCATAACACACTTGTAGATGGCAATGCCATATATCAGTGTCAAAAGGTTGGACACTTGGCACATAGGTGGTTAGAAAGATTTCCAGAGGAGGAAGAGAACGTGCTGATGCTAACCAGTGGGATGCCTTGCATAAGGTAGGGACCAGGGCAGGTGCCGGTGGTTGGTAGGAGAATGAGTACATCAAAAATACGTGCAGATGGTAAAGGCACGTGGGACCTGCCTGCAGGACACAGACACTTGGAAAATGTAGACCTGGAACCTGTAGCTTACAGAGAGGCATGCTTTAATAAGATGACAAAGCTATCATGGCATTGAGTCAGTAGGAAAGGCTGGAGGAAGAAGGAAGGCTGATAGACAATGACTCACCCTCATTTGACTTGCCATGGAGGAAAGCTTTTAATAATATAATGCTAGCTCCCAGGTCCCGAGCCTTTACCCTGTACCAAGCATCATTCAGAGTTCATCTTCACACATCCCTGAGATAGCTTTCTTCTTTCCCCTTCACGTGGTTGAAGAAGGCAAGGTTCAGAGAGGTCCGGCGGCAAGCACAGGGTCATAGCAGGACTGCAATGCCGGACTGATTTTAACAGATGCACTTGGCCTCTCTGCCTAGCGCCCCTCTGCCAGGGGCCATTTTCACAATAGATGTAGAGGAAAGGAGTCCAGGGGACTACAAATGGGGGAGCAGGGTGACAGATGAAAGGGACAGGGCCATGGTTACTGCACACCCAGGCCAACCTTGTCCACATTCCTTCCTCTAGGGTTGCTGAGCCTGCCAGAGAGCCCATTTTTGATGAAGATGACGACGTGGCCGAAGAAAGACAAAGAGTTATTAGTGGGGGGAATAAAGCCGACATCCTAAGGCTAAATGAACTAACCAAGGTGAGGGGCACAAGTGGGCAGTGTTGTCCTGGAGGTGCCAGCTGAGCCCACACGTGACACAGGACCATCATGTTGTCCTGAAGCTGTTCATGTCCGCAGGGCCCCCAGCGCTTCTCCAGCTGAGCGCCAGCATCTGCTCTCTGTTCT
Source organism: Phodopus roborovskii (assembly GCF_943737965.1). Taxonomy (NCBI): domain Eukaryota; kingdom Metazoa; phylum Chordata; class Mammalia; order Rodentia; family Cricetidae; genus Phodopus; species Phodopus roborovskii. The sequence goes on along the minus strand of NW_026126424.1, from coordinate 9,933,860 downwards.
GTGTGTGCACAGACTGGTTTGCCCACCACACTGCTCTGTCACAGGACCTCTCCTGCTGCCATGTTGATGTGTAACCCCTAGCGCTGTGGTTTTCTCCCAAAGCACTCTGCTTCATCCTGCTCTTGCTCCACTGTCCTCCCTACCTCTGTCTTGGTCTTCAGCCCAGTTTCTTTGGATCTTACAGGTTTACTCAGGCTCCTCCAGTCCAGCAGTAGACAGGTTATGTGTCGGAGTCCGTCCTGGAGAGGTAGGTACCATACAGACTACCACGAAATAGCTCTTGGGAAAAATCAGTCCTTAACCAAAAATCTTCTCCCTCTGAGAAAAACTGGACAGCAGGAATCTAATGAAAGCCAAACTTTCTGGTAGATACAATGGGGGAAAACAGATTAAACTTACTATTTTTATTTTACCCAATTTCAATTATTTCAATGTGTAATCAATGTAAAACATTACTGAGACATTTTTCATTTTTCTTTGTTGTTCTTGTTATAAGTCTTTGAAGCCAGCGTGTTACGCACTTCGTGCCCATGTCGGTTAGGATTAGGTGTGTTTTGGGTTGATAGCCACACATGGCCAATAATCTCAATAATGGCAGCCCAGGTATAAAATGACTCCCAGCGATTGTGCTGGCCTGGGGTGTGGCAGTAAAGACCTCCTTGGTCACTAGGGCAATACCCGTCCTGTTTTCTCTTAGTGCTTTGGCCTCCTGGGAGTGAACGGTGCAGGCAAAACAACCACATTCAAGATGCTCACTGGGGACACCACAGTGACATCAGGTGATGCTACCATAGCAGGCAAGAGGTGAGTGCTCTGTCTCTCCTGTTGCAGGGTGTCCCCCACAGGCCACGTCCTTGTGCGAGCATAAGGAAAGGCATTCTCAGTCATATGCCAGAGTAATGCTGAGACCCAGAAAGATCTATGCAGGGAGGGAGACCTCCCACAGAACGTGTTTTAAAAATACACAGGACAGACAGGCACGCTGAAAAACCAAACTAAACTGTAACGGTTAAAAGAGTGCTCTTAGCATGGATTCCTAGAAAGTTCTGGAAGTCACAAAGTCAATGCTTCTTCATCTGTTTGGGTTACAGACTCAGCAACTGCCGAGCCCCGCATCATCTTCCTCCTTAAGAAAATCCCGTTGCTTCCCATTACCTCCCTCCTGACAGTTTACAAAGCTTTGAGGAATTTACTGAGCCCTGGGGTACACCCATGATCCCACTGCAGCCTCTGGATCCCAGGTTATGGTCTCCTGGGATAACAGAGTTTCAGAATGGAGGTCCTCACTCAAGGGACCTCACTCAGGGGGACTTTCTCAGCATTGGCTATTTGTGTGCCAATCCTTGCTCTCATAGACTAAGGAAAGCTGAGAAAGAGAAAGCTGGCCTATATCCTTGGCTTCTAGAGAGTCACTATTGGCCTCTGTAACAATGGAAGTCTAAACAGACTTGTCCTCTATGAGGCAGGGCAGGGAAGAGGGTGAATGGCCTCTTGCTGGTTTCTCTCTTTGTTGGCTGCTCCTGAACAGCAATACTCTCACACACTGAGAGCACTCACAGCACTCTGTTCTGGTTTAGAAATGGAGACAGACACTGCTACCCAAAAGCCCTGCATGACACAGCCTAACAGGTGGCCAGAATGCTGAGCACACACACCTCTGGGACTCAGATAAGATGAATCTGGGATCCCAGCCCTCCATGGCCATGCCTGATGGGTCTGAAGCAAACAGACTACAAAGATAGAGCCAGGTCATAGCTGAGTGTTTCTCATTCATCTGCTGCCCAGCTATCTGTCACCAAGCAAGTGACTTCACAGTGGGAACAGCAGAAATTATAGAGTTATAGGAAGTTATTAGGTGACACCAGTTTTAGCACAGGTGAGACACGACCTGCAATCCTAAGGTAAAACTGAGCTGCAAGTTAGAAAGCAAGCTAAGATTTAAAGACTGCAGATCAGGTAAGGTAATTCCTGTGAATTTGGCAAGGTTACTTCCTTGTTTCCCTGGGTGGTTTCAGCTGACCTACCTATACCTTGAGGGAGTGACCTTTGTCATAGTAAGGAACTGCAATGGATTCTGTATGTCCCATCCTATTCTAGCCACCCCTTTTTAATACTCCCTGAGGTATAAGAGGTTAGACAAAGGAGATTTGATAAAATCATCTATGTACAGTTTTGTTGTTGTTGTTCAATACATTTCTAGTGGGGTATTAATAGATTTATCAGATGGGGAAGACAGATCACTATTCTGTCACTTGCCAGGCTCCTGCCTCCATAGTTTTCTGACTGTCTCTTTGTCTGCCAATAAACACAAAAGAAGAAGTTTACCTCCACTGGGAGGTATCTACCTTTTCCAAGCTACTCCCCAAATATCTAGGAGGGATTAGATCCATTGACAATACATTGACCATTTCTTAAACCGTTGTTTTTAAGCTCTCAAGCCAGGTAGTCTAACTTCATCTCTTGAGGGGTAGACATGGAAACTGGAAAGACTCCACTAGTTTTAAAGCTCACCACCCTTGAAGTTCATGCTTCCAACTTCAGGATCCCACTTTGATTTCTAAATTCCATGTGTGCTTCTAAAATGGAGGTCTTACTCTCTGCTCACCCCCTCTACGAAGGAAACTCACTAATTGCTCTTTCTTCTTGCAGCATTTTAACCAATATGTCAGATGTCCATCAAAATATGGGCTATTGTCCTCAATTTGATGCAATTGATGACCTACTCACAGGCCGAGAACATCTTTACCTCTATGCCAGGCTGCGGGGTGTGCCAGCACAGGAAATTGAGAAGGTGAAAAACAGTTTGTCATGGCCACATGGGAGATTGGCAAACGATATTCATGCTTTATGAAGTACTATCAGTTAGGCATATTATCCACCCATTCCAGCAAATAGTCAAGCTTGCTGTGTGCCGAGTACTGACTTAGAAGCTGGATATAACAGTGAACAGAATAGGGACATGCATAGCAAAATCCCTGCCCTGCAGTCTATCCAGCTGATAGTACATGCATTTGTCTTTTAATCCAGCAATCAACATTCTTGAAATTTACCCTGAAGATACAGGTGTCGAAGTATAAAATGCATAAGCACAAGATTATTCATTATACTTGCAATTCAAAATATTGTCTATCACCTAAATATTTAGGCATAGTCAGCTGAATCCATGTGACAATCTTATGCAGTTACAGAAAAAGGATAAGGATGGTCTCTGTGGCCTGTTACAGACTTATTGTCAGTGTTATTTCTAATATTACTGTATGAGAAGAGACTAGGTGTGAAAGTGGACATGTGGGACGCTACATTTATGAAAGAAAGTAAGAAAATAAATAAGCAGTATGTGGCTGCTTAGTTTTCCAAACAAGACAGAAGAGGGTAAACCACACAACGACGACTTTGGTTGTAAGAGGGAAATAAAGTGAAAGCTTCTCTGATGTTACCTTTTGTTTAGCTTTGACTCATGCAGGTGTGTCCATGTTCTACAGATTCAAAACTAAGACAGAATCAGTAAGAATAAGAAGGGAGAATAAATGTGAAAACAGAAATGAAGCCTAACACCAAATATAAGTTGGAACAAATTAGCCTATTGTAAATAATCGTGCAGATAGTAGGGTATGTATCCTTAGTCGTGTGTAAAGCAGAGTGGGACAAAGCTCTTCAATATCTGATCTTTTAAAAATATGTTTGCTTTTTATATTGGTACGGACAAAGCAATTCCGAAAAATTGTAGGTGTGTGATTGACTTGAGTAAACAAATAAATGAGTGGATGTTTTGGAAAGCTAGTTTCCATATTATAGAAGAAGTGGTGTGTAATTTTAGGGAAAGGGAAAGCAAGAAAGAACTCCTCAGAGGAATAGATTGGAATGGGAGATATCACTGTGCACTCTTGAAATGTTTATGTGCCTGTTTGTGCATAATGTAGGTGTGCTCGCATATGGTGTGTGTGTGTGTGTGTGTGTGTGTGTGTGTGTGTGTGTGTGTGTGTGTGCGCGCACGCGTGCCTGCCTGCCTGCCTCTCTGGCTCTGAGAGGACCAAGGCATAAAACTACCCTAATAACAATGAACACACCTAATGCTTAGATTTGGGACCATGACTCTTCAAATAAACAATTCATTCCAAGGCAGGATCATCTTGTGTTACTAGAAAGTAGGGAAGGTCTTTAAACAAAGCAATGAGGCATGTCACAAGGAGCCATCTTGAAGAGGTGTCCTATGGCCAACTATGGAGCAATCTAAGCATTAAAGAATTAATGGCCCTTATGGGGTTCAGTGGTAGAATGCTTGCCTAGCACCCACAATGCCCTGGGTTCAATTCCCTCCACTGAAAAAAAGAAATAATTCTTAAAATGTGACAATTTAAAAAGCAACTTGTTACCATAGTAGTTTATAAACTATTGAGAGAAAATTAGGAATTTTTAAAATCAGACCATGCTATAGATAAATGAATGGGAGACACAGGAAGTTCTGTTTACAACCAAGCACTGAGGGATGATTGTTGGACAACATAGGAAGGAGCTAGAGTTGGATTTGTCATGAATGTGACGCCAGCTAATGAGAGGAGGGAACCTCAACTAAGAAAATGCCTCGGTAAGATCAGGCTGTCAAGCCTGTAGGACGACTTCTTAACTAGTGGTTGATCCAAGAGGGCCCAGCTGGTGTGTGTGGTACCACTGGGCCTGGGGACTATAACAAAGCAGGTAGAGCAGGCCATGAGGAGCAGGCCAGTAAACAGCACTTCTCAACAGCTCCTGGCTCCAGGTTCCAGCCCTGTCTGAGTTCATGCCCTAAGTGCTTTTTAATGATGAACATTATATGAAAGTATGAATGAAATAAACCCTCTCCTTCCCAAGTTGCTTTTAGTCAGTGTTGTATCTTAGCAATAGTAACCCTAAGTAAGAGGAAGTTTTTAAATGAGAAATAAGATATTTTATATATTCTAAAATAACATCTATACAAATTGTTTATGGTGTCAAAGTAAGTATGTGAGTTTTTTTTTTTTTGTTTGTTTGTTTTTGTTGCTTTTTGTTTTTTCGTTTTTGTTTTTTGACACAGGGTTTCTCTATGTTGTTTTGGAGCCTATCCTGGCACTCACTCTGTAGCCCAGGCTGGCCTCGAACTCACAAAGATCCACTTGCTTCTGCCTCCTGAATGCTGGGATAAAAGGTGTGCGCCACTACCGCCTGGGCTAAGTAAGTATGCGATTTTTCAATGAAAAAAATTAGACAATGTGTTAACTGGACGATCAAGATTAATGTAATGTAGAATGTTCCCAGATTTGATACCCTAATATCATATCTAGCTCCGACTTCAGTTATGTAGAATCCTGGCTGACAGTGTACAGCCTGAATCTTATTACTAAAAAGCATAAGATAAATTCTAAAGAAACAAAACCCCTTTTAAAAGGAGGTGAGGAAGAGGGGCTACGTATGTTTTTAATAGCGAATGGAAATGTTACTGACCGCAGGAGGCCAAAGAAGCGCAATAGGGCTATGAAGATGACTACATGGGTGAAGCATGTAGCGACTGCGAGGCCCTGAGTTTGACTCCCCAGTGAAGTCAGGTGTAGTGGGGCATGTCTGCAACCCTGGTGCTCCCACCAGCAAGATGGAAGGGAGACAGGAGACTCGGCAAAACTCATGGGCCACCCACCTAGCCTGGCATACACAGCCGTGAAGAGCTAAGAGACCCTGTCTCTAACAAGGTGGGAGGAGACAGCACTGGAGGTTGGCGCTTGTCCCCCACATGTGTTCTGAGGCACCCACAATGGTACACAACCCCCCCCCACACACACACACTGGGGTGTGGGGGTGGGGGATGTGAAACTATTCCAAACAGCCTGTATCCTAGTGGGAGGGTAAACACCAGGTTAAGTAAAATATCCAGGGAGTTAGAGAGCAGCAAGCCCTGACAGGAAAATGAAGCAGGAAACAATTGTTGGGATGAGGTTTGTGCTTGTTAATAGGGCGGCCGGCCCAGGCAAAGGCTCACAGGAAGTGATGTCTAAGTATGGGGCTAGAGATGGGAAGTCAGTCACACGGCTACCTATGGGGTGAGCTTGCCTCAAAACTCTTTTCCTAGTGTCAGATGCACAAGAAGCTTATAGATGTGACTCTGTTTGTAGGTAGAGCCAATGCTTTTAGGGGTCCTCAAAGCGACCTTAGAACTCTTGGTGAGAACTGCAGTCTTTGGATGGCTGAAGGCTGTTTGGCTGGCTGGCTGGGTGGGTGGGGCAGCTGCAGAACTGAGGAAGCCACACTGGTGAAATCAATGGTCAAGAATAGAAAAGGGCCCTTCTCCCCTTGAACCATGTCCTAGAGCATACCAGCCAGCAGGTGTCCCTGCTGCAACAGATCTGGGGAGGGGTGGGGGGCTGGCCAGCTGAGATCTGAGAACACAGCTTTGAACCGTGTGGGTGCCTGGGGCGTTGACTTGTTCATCATCCCCCCCAGCTGAAATTTCTTTCACTCTCCTAGGTTGCCAACTGGGGTATCCAGAGCCTGGGCTTGTCTCTCTACGCTGACCGCCTGGTAGGCACCTACAGTGGCGGCAATAAGCGGAAACTGTCCACTGCCATAGCTCTCATTGGCTGCCCACCCCTGCTGCTGCTGGTGAGGGCACCATACCCTGCAGAGCTGAAGCGTCACTGCATATCCTGGGCTGGGAAAATTAGTTCAGGGCTTGCAGCTTTAGAAAAGATACCAGTTTGCTTTTGTCTGACTCGCTCACATATTTTCCCCTTTGAGAAATTAGTCCAGTGTTTGGTCACAGCAAGCACAGTCTGGCCTTCTGTGCCTGGGAAGGCTCTCAAGGGGCCTGGAGCTCAGAACAGCTCCAGGAAATGTTTGAAAACAAGATGGGAGGGTGTGGGTGGACAGGAGCTTTGACCTGAGTCAGGGGCTCCAGGGTCCTTTGCATGAATTTGGAGCAGACTAGAGTTCCTGAGTCCATGCAGTCTGAGTTTTTAAGAGGACACAGGACATAGAGGGAACTGGAAAAGTTACCTGGGCTATCTCCCTCTACTATTGCCTGTCTTCCCTCCCTGCCTCCCTCCCTCCCTCTCCCTTCCTCTCTCCCTCCCTCCCTTCCTTCCTTCCTCCTCCTCCACCTTCTATGTCTCTATTCCTGTGGTCTTAACTGTAATTTACTGGGTAGCCGACATGGATCTGTAGGTGTACACTGTGTTTCTGAGCTCTCCCGAGTCCTCTCCTGCCCTGTGTCCTGCGGATCATGGCTCTATCTTGCTTGCTGGGAAGTGATTGTACACATGTCTATTAGCCCAGGAAAGATGCAAGGATGGAGAAAGACCAACTCCAAGCCCCATTTCTCCCTATTCCCTCTCCTACTCTACAGGATGAGCCCACAACAGGGATGGATCCCCAGGCACGCCGCATGCTGTGGAATACCATTGTGAGCATCATCAGAGCAGGGAGAGCTGTGGTTCTCACCTCCCACAGGCAAGAGATCCCCAGGGAGGTGGAGGGAGGGAGGGACATCCCCCTACCTTTGTTCTCACTTCCTCTCTCTTGCATGATAGCATGGAAGAATGTGAAGCGCTGTGCACACGGCTGGCCATCATGGTGAAGGGCACCTTTCAGTGTCTGGGCACCATTCAGCACCTCAAGTACAAGTAAGCAGACAGAGCGGCGTGCCTTTCACTGCACTCTATGGATTCAACATGAGTTCATCATGGACATTTCATTCCACAGGCATTAGCCAAAGATGGCTGGCTCAGACTCTAGGCAGATGGAGAAAGCTGATGTTCTCTCCTGGACTAATTGCTTGAGTTTGAAACTCACAGGAGTCTCTGTATGGGAGAAATCTCACTGGGGCACTTACAGAGACTAGCTGGGAAGCATCAGGGCCACTGTCACTGATCTAGTATCAACCCACATTTCCCTACACATCCAGGACACATAGCATGTTTTTTGAGAGTCTACGACCAAGGCAGGAATGATTAAGAGACCAGGAGGCTTAGGCAGAAGTGAGCAGATCTCTGTGAGTTCAAGGCCAGCAGCCAATTTTCTTTTCTAGAATATTGTATCTGGTTAAGTTTGGGGGAAAAATGATCATATGTTATATGGCAAACTAATAATACGGTAATCTTGAACAAGATTCTCTTATATCCATAAACTTATAAATGGTTCAGGATATTTCCTTGATAATGAGATTATTGTAACATCACTCTTTCCTTGAATCCTAATATGCCTGGGAAAGAGTAGATTTATAGTTGTCACTCATATATTTAACATGCTAATCAAGAGCCCAAGATATAAGCTATCAAGCATAGTGGTGAAGGGACAGAGAATATGCTTATCTGAGACCCAAATTTTGGGGAGTTCATGAAGCACACTCTGCACTTTCTAGGTTTGGAGATGGCTACATCGTCACAATGAAAATTCAATCCCCAAAGGACGACTCGCTTCCCGACTTGAATCCTGTCGAGCAGTTCTTCCAAGGCAACTTCCCAGGCAGTGTGCAGAGGGAGCGGCACCACAGCATGCTACAGTTCCAGGTCTCTTCCTCCTCCCTGGCCAGGGTCTTCCAGCTGCTCATCTCCCACAAGGACAGCCTGCTCATCGAGGAGTACTCAGTCACTCAGACCACGCTGGACCAGGCAAGTCCACCCAGGGCACTAAGTGTCAGTGGGCTGTGCCCCCGCACTCCAGCACCTGAGATGAGAAGTGCATAACGTGGGGACAGACAGGATGTCTTTAGAGTCAAATCTGGAGTTTCAGAAATGGTTTCCTACCAATATTCTCGTCATCCACAAACTTTGCTTCTTTTACTTTGTTCTTTTTTCTCATGCTTGCTGGTGCATCTTTTCTTACATGTTATTTCATGCTTTCTGATGCATGGTAGTGGCTGTTTTTTCTTTCTTCCTTTCTTTCTTTCATGCATCATTTACAAAGAACAAAATAGACATATTTAATTGTACATCTCAGTGAGTCTTTGTAAGCATTTGCTCTTTATGTAGGTATTCATTTATTGATATGAATGTTATGTTCTTGTGTGTGTATTTGCATGTGTGCAGGTACACACAAACGTGTGAATATGCTTGTAGAGGCCTGAGGTTGGTGTCAGAATCTTCCCCAGTTGCTTGTCCTTCTTATTCTTTGAGATCTCTCAATCAAACCCAGAACTTTCCAGTGATGTGGCTGCTCTTGCAAGTCAGCTTGCTCTGGAGAATCTCTTGTCTCAACCTCTCACGGTCATAATTATAGTTTACCCTTATGCCACACATTTGTGTGGGTCCTGAAGATCTGAACGAGAAAGAGGAGGAGAGGAAGACTTCAGGGGCCAGCCACCCAGCTATATAGCTGTCCATCAACTGTGGGAAACAGAGCAAAGCATGCAGGTGGTACAGGGTCTCATCTTTCTGGAAACTTCCACTTTCTCTTCTCCTGCCTGTAGGTATTTGTGAACTTCGCTAAACAGCAGACGGAGACCTATGACCTCCCTCTGCATCCTCGAGCTGCTGGAGCCAGCTGGCAAGCCAAGGTACTTCCACTGCCCTTTCCTAACCGCTGCTTAGATGGGGGCCTCAGCTCAGGGGCCTCGCTGACCCACTGGGCCTGAGGTTCAGACGAGGCTCTGCAGAGAGCAGCCAAGCCATATCTCCGCCTGTCCCTGTCATACCTACAATACTCCTTAATTGATCCCAGCCTTCTCCACTAAGCCGTTCTCAGTTGTAGACTTCCCCCGGTAGCAGATTGGCTCCCTCCTGGAATCTGAAAGCCATTCAGATGGTGTGGGTGAATCACATTTTAAAAGCACTTACTTACGTGTGTGCATGTGTATGTATCCAACTCAAGTTGTCGGGCTTGAGACATGTGACTTTATCCAGCGATACCACCTCACAGGCCCAAGGAACTTTCCTGCATATTTTTGCTAACAATATAAAAACTCCAAAGTCCAAGTTTTAAGACTAAACAGGGAAAGAGAGGATATTGAAACATCTTGGCTGCTGGGTGATCGACAACACATCTTGGTAACACCTTTGAGTTTAAAAAGATGGAGACTAACTGGCACTCTGTTTCAGTGGTAGACATGCCTGGTTAGAGCCAAGGCTTGGACCAGTTTGGGGAGGTGGATTCTTTGTTCTTCATGGATGTATAAAGATAGTGAAGGAAGAAATGATAGAAAGTGATAGAAGGTACAAGTTCTGGCCCAAGATAATGTCTGGGATAGACTTCTAGTCCTGCCCTGGCACAGAACCTATGTCAGGAGTACACCCACCCCACCCCCACAGTTTCCTGAGAAAATAGTGAGGTCCATGCCCATAGCCAGATGGCTAGGCTTAAGCTTGAATTTTTACAAGTAACTGCTATTCTGTCCAGCCTTCTGGACAGCAAACCAAATCAACTCAGAATTTATAAAACAACAACAACAACAAATGTATGTCAAATGCTTTATTTCCATAGAGGTCTCTTTCATCCCAACCATGTCTTGATTGCAAGAAAAGCCAAGTACAATGAAGAGCAAAGTGTGCCTTTCCAAGGTCATGTTGTAATTTATACTTTTCCACCCCATGGCTACTTGGCAAGATTGACTTTGTCTCCCCATCTGTCATCCTCCAGGGGGCCCAGATGCCCAAGTAAAAATGCCTGTCCAGGACAGCTTCCTTATGCCAATCTTCTAACTATTGTCTCTCATTTCTAGATCTTGCAGTTGCTGTTGATACAGGTTGAAAAAAAATTATTCTTGGAGAGTCATTTACAATCAGGAGTCCCTTTTATAACAGAGAACACATAGTCAGCAAAATTATTTCTAAGAACTACCTGTGGCCCCTTCCACATACCACAACCTACTCTTTATTTATTTATTTTACTTATTTGTTAATTTGTTGACTGGATTTCACTGTGTGTTCCAGTCTGTCTCTAAGGCTGTAGTCTTCCTGACTCAGCCTCCAGAGTGTTGGGATTGCAAGTGTGGGTTGCCTTAGCCAGGGGCACAGTCCCTCCTACAGGGCTAACACCAGCTCACCACTGGACCAGGCCAGGGTGTTCACGGTCTGTAATCTGGACTGGTTAATTCCGACTTTTCCCTGAGATCACATTACTATTGTGTTTGTCACTTTTTTTTTCTTTCACTTACCAACAATCAAGAACCTACTGTAATACATTGGCTAAACTATTATTTTTATAATAGCTATTTTATTCAAAAATCTAACTCTGATCAATGGCATACCATCTTCATAAAAGTTTACAAAGATCCTTTATATGGTATTATATATAAACCTGTCATGAAACAGATAGTAATTGAGTTCTTATCTACATTATACTATTTAAAAATAATTTTGCTTAAAGTACCCTGAAAACAAGAAGCAGGTGATTCATCTAAGGGAGTCTAGGCAACATTCTCATCCTGCTCTGAGCAAACAGGAAAGCCAGACTTTGGGGAGTTCAGCAGCTGATGGCTTCAGAGCCCCTGGTTTTGAGCAGAAACTGAATAGATGTTTTATTAGCTAGAAAATCTGCTTATCGGAGATGTTTTCAAACTCCCCAAAGAAAGGACCCAGTCTTAGGAAACATCTCTTGGGATTAGACTTTATATATTCTCACCGTCGGTTTATGAAAACAGATGGACATCAAGATCTTGGTAGGAGAGCTGTCGATTGAGGGTGTTAACTTAGAAATCTAAACAAGTGAATCATTTTACACCTGCCACCTTTGCTTCAGAAAATCAGGAGCAATGCCTGACTCTTATTTTTACAGAGACTTCCCCCACACCATGTTTATCCTTCCGTTAAAATTCCTAAGTGTTTAAAGTTCTCAAAGCCTTGAGGGAGACCCTGGAGCCATCTCAGCTCCTGCTCTCATCCTTGCATAGCACTGTCTACTTCTTCAGAGGTTGGGTGTCTAAACCAGATAATTGGACAAGCCACATTTTACATAGACTGGGAAGGCCCATCTGCTTCCTCTCCACCTCCACCCCTCAACTGATACTGGATTGTGAAGACAGCCTATAATTTATGATTAGAGATTATATGTCTCTAGCTAGAAAGGTTGAGCTAGAAAAATGTCCATTTCTCCAGGACCCTGAACTTAGTAATGCACAAGTTTGATCTGAATTCATTATCATGAAGTCCATTTGAGTCTCTCTCTCTTTCTCTCTTCCTCTACCCCCCCCCTCTCTCTCTCTCTCTCTCTCTCTCACACACACACACACACACACACACACACACACTGGTCAAATGATCTTCCCAGGAGCCACCTCTGAACAAACTGGAAAAAAAAGGGGGGGCTGAATCTAAATGATAACTTCTTGGTTTTTTGGGCCAGTAAGGTGTAAGGTAATGGTAACTTTCTTGGGTTTAAAAAAAACAAAACACCCAGGGTTGGGAATTTAGCTCTATGATAGAAGCCCTTGTCTAAAACTACAAAGATCTCAGTTTGGACTCCAGCATGGGGAACATAGACTCCAAAACATCCATTGGAAAAGCACCCAGAGACTAGTTTTCTTTTAAAATGTAAACACACAGGCATGTATGTATCTGTAAGAAATGTGTGGACCTTAGAGTGCATCTGGCCCACTCACTTCACAGCTGAGAAATCAAGGCAGCCTTGGTGGTCTGACAGAATCCCAGTCCTTCAGCTGAGCATCCTCCAGAGACTGCCAATGGCTACCCACACCTTGGAACCTAACACTGTGGCTCCAGAGAACCAGGATGAGAAGTGTCCAGCTGACCCTCCACAGGGCTGATTCCTCCCATCTTGCTTGTTTCATACAGCTTGAAGGCAAAGCTGGGCGGCCAGAGACGAAGGAGCCTGTGCCCCAGGGATCAGCTGAACAACCCGCTAATATAAACAGCCCTACTGCAGCAGAAGACAAACACACGAGATGCCCTCAGTGAACTCCAGGAGGCTCTTCCAGAAGGAAACCAAAACTCACCTGTGGGCTCACCAGAACCCCTGCTGGCAAAACTGACCTATCCAAACAGTCATCTTTTCACCCAGACCACCTAAATAGTCCCCTGATCAGTGGCTTTGCTTGGCGCCACTTTTATTCTGAGTGGTTCTGCTTTTGTGGGGTGGGAGGGGTGTGGGTGTGTGGCTGTTATTTGGAAGGAGGAATAAAGTGCACTCACTCTCCTGGTGAACTGCTCATTAATCTCCTAAACACAGCTTCATTACTGTTCAGCAAATGGTGTATAGTTTTGGACTTTCTCAGAGGGTAAGTGCATCTCAGGTTTCTGTGAGCTTCCACAGGAGTCACTCACATACTAGTTGTGCCAAAAATCTTGCAACACTGGAGTAGAAGTGAATATACTGTCACATGTCAAAGTGTTTCATGTTGTTTAGTTTAAGGAAAATGCTCACCGGGAAGTGCATGTAAGCGCTATCCACTGATATTCTCTGAATGCATTTTTCTTTTTTCTTTTTTTCAGCAGGGACAGTTAGGACAGGACACAAAGGGACATGAGTGAGCAGGATCTTGGTGGATTATTTGATCTCGAATGTCGTTGGAAAGAAGCCGTTATAAAATGCTGGGTCTCCTCTGTTTACTGCCCTAGATGGCAGCATTAAGCTGGGAGAGGGTGCCTAAAAATGAGGGGGACTATAGTCTCATGCAATAGCCATCCAACTCTATTCAGAGCGTCAGATCATTTATACTCTGAGGGTTAAGAAGAGTCACCGTAGTAAAGTGTACAATCACAAGGACAAGCCACACACAGCAAAAACATGTTTCTCCAAAGGGGCGTACAGACAAATAACAACAGCCAGCTGTAACGGATAGTCTGAAGTGAAATCACTCCTACCCATGCACCTCGGAGGGGCAAGAGAACACATTCCAAGAACACCTCATGTTGTGGAGGAGCAGAGCTTTCAAGACTCTTGTTGACTTGGAGTTTTCTCACAAGGTCTCGGTAATCTCCCATAGCTCAGTTCATGGACCCTGTTCTGACACTCTGGTGCTTGTGAGGGCATCTGCTGCAGGGATATTATAACTCAATGGCTAATACGGCATCAAGCAGTTCGCACCAGTTTAGAAACTAATCCTTTTGTGTTTCGTTTTGTTTTTTAAGACAGGGTTTCTCTGTGTAACAGTCCTAGCTGTCCTGGAACTTACTTTGTAGACCAGACTGGCTCAAATTCACTGATTCGCCTGCCTCTGCTCCCCAAGGGCTGGGATTAAAGGTGTGTGCCAACAACACCTGGCAAAACTAATTCTTTGTACCCACACTTTGAAACAATTGGATGAAGATGGTGAACAGTTTTCTTCCAGGGTAGTTTTCCTGTCAGACCTACAGATGTCTTGGTGTAAACCCTAGCAGCATGTCTCAGGTTCCATCATGATGTGGTTGTTCTCCAGGGTCCTGGAGGCCTTGGGGGAGAGGCACTGAGGCCCAGTCGCTGCTGCTGACAAGGGACAAGGGTCAAGGGATAGAGTGAGCACAGTTGGCAGAGCCTCTAGTTCAGCCTGGCTAGAAGGGGTGGGTTAGCAACTCTTTTTGTACATGGAGTTTCTATCCTGCATCCTTCAGCCCCAAATCAGCTCACTAACGCTTATATTAAACAGTGGCCAATGGCTCAGGCTCCTTATTGGCTAGCTCTCCCTTAATTATAAACCCATAACTATTAATCTATGCATTTCTACATGGCCTTATCTTACCAGAGAACACCCTCGTGTCCTGTCCTCTCCGTGGCTACATGGCATCTCCTGGCAGTTTCTCTGCGTCCTCTCCCCAGAATTCTCCTGGTCTATAGCCCCGCCTATGCTTCCTGCCTGGCTATGGACCAGTCAGTGTTTTATTCATCAACCAATAAGAGAAACATAAACAGAAGAACATCCGGCATCAACCAGACGCCACACCAGAGAAGACTATGCAAGGAAGGGGCAGGAGTAGTCATTTACTGCACGAGGCTTTCAGAAAAGCCTGGAATCAATTCTCTTCTTCTACCATGTGGGTCCCAGGAGTCAAATTTGGGTAATGAAACTTGGTAGTAAGCACCCTTGAGCCATCTGTAAACTATTTTGAGTGACAATTTATTCCAGTTCTTGGAGGCAGAGTTTTTCGTCTGGACTGCCTGCTCCCAAATAATAGCCAATAGCTTAGGCTTGTTTTTAGCTAGCTCTTATAACTTAAAGTAACCCATTTCTATTAATCTGTGTGCTGCCCCGAGGCTCATTTACCTCATCTATGTACTTTATATGCTTCCAAGTCTGGCTAGCCGCACCCCAGGCTCGTCCCTTCTTCTCCCCAGCATTCTCTCTGCCCTGAAAATCCTGCCTTTTTTCATTAACTCAGTCACAGTGACATATATTCACACAGTCTAAAGGAGTATGCCACTTCTCTCATCCCTCTAGTAGACTGCAAGGTGCTAGATCTTGAATCTTACTTCGCTGTTTCTATGCCCTTTTCTGGTGTTTCTACTGCATGGTAGATTTTCAGTAAGTGCTAAAGTGGGTGTCATGAAAATGTTAGTGGGAAAACGGTGTGCAGAATGGGATGCATAGCTGGTTGGACTCAGTGCAAAGGGACAATATGAGAGCGGTCACCTAGGATGTTAAGATGATAAGAGTGGAGCATCAGTGTCAACACAGGGCCCTCTGAGTCCGGGGTCTCTCCACAGCCACACCCTGCAGCCCCCTCAGGGGCTCACGACTCAGAAGCACCTGAGGGATTTAAAAGGCTAGGATGAGGGAAAACTGCTACCATGTGATACCTGGTCATTCTCCTCCCAGAAGAGGGTACCGTTTGCCGCACAGTTGGCCACATAAGAACCACATCTCTGAAACTTGAACTAAGTGTTCTCTCTAGCTGAACAGTAGAAAAGATGTGTGCAACACCCAAGCAGAAGAGTCCCCCGGGTCCACCTTCCCAGCTCTGTAATCCCAGTAGTCCAGCTTCAGCCATAAAAACACCCTAAAGGACTCCGCATGCCAGAGCACAGCTGGAAGGGCTCTGGGCCCCTGAGTGGCAGGGTGTATGTGGGACAGACATGCTCAGAAACACAGCACGCCTCAGAGCAGTGGTTCAAATCAGTGAGGGTCCCCTATCATAGATTTGTTGACAATAGCAGGATCAAAACATCTCTTCCATTCACCCAGCAGCCAGACACATGACCCTCTAGACCAGGGCTTGTCAACCTTCCAAATGCTGCAACCCTTTAACATGGTTCCTCATGCTGTGGTGATTGCCCCCCACCCACCATAAAGTTATTTCATTGCTACTTCATAGCTGTAAATTTTGCTACTGTTTATGAACCATAATGTAAATACCTGCCTTTTCTGATGGTCTTACGTGACTCCTGTAAAGGATCCGATGGAGTCATGACCCACATGACTTCTCTAGACTGAGACAAAGCTGGAACGTGCCTGCAGGTCCCTGTGTATGACAGAAATAGGCCTAAGGTCAGGTCCAAACAAGGAGCGTAGATTAGCAAGGGAGTGAACCCCACTCAGGCATGATCTAAATCTGCTCCCTCCCAAGAAACTCAAACACTTTAAGTTAAATCAATGGTTCTCAACCTGTGGGTGTTGAACTATTGGACCCTTCACAGGTCACAGATATTTACATCATGATTCATAACAAAAGTTGGTGGGGGAGAACCTCTGAGTTAAATTGAGCTTGCTTTACCCTAAATTAATCTAATAAGATAATATAGTCTTAAAACTAGTGGCTGAAATCTGGCTAATCATAACTTTTCTGCCAGCCCACAGACTACAAACTGAGGAAATATGTCCATTTATGGGACATACCAAACAGTCAGCCACCTGGCTATCTCTGACCTGCAGCAGCATCTTCTGACTGTATTGTAGCATTCTCTGGACCACCTTCACCACAAGTACCACCTGCTTGTCAGTCTTCTCCTCAGTTAACCCCTGTTGAATGTGTCTGCCATTTTTCTTCCTAAGAGATAGGAGTCAGAAGCGAGATCTCAATCAGAATTATAGGATCTAAGAGATAGGAGTCAGAAGCGAGATCTCAATCAGAATTATAGGATCTAAGAGATAGGAGTCAGAAGAGAGATCTCAATCAGAATTATAGGATCTAAGAGATAGGAGTCAGAAGAGAGATCTCAATCAGAATTATAGGATCTAAGAGATAGGAGTCAGAAGAGAGATCTCAATCAGAATTATAGGATCTAAGAGATAGGAGTCAGAAGAGAGATCTCAATCAGAATTATAGGATCTAAGAGATAGGAGTCAGAAGCGAGATCTCAATCAGAATTATAGGATCTAAGAGATAGGAGTCAGAAGAGAGATCTCAATCAGAATTATAGGAGTGCTAGTGCCTGAACAGAGCCGAATGGTGCCCTTGGCCTCTCCCAGCCACTGGAGGTCAGGGTTGAGTTCTCTCTCGGATCCTGAGCGCTTTGCATTGAGTTAAGCAACTCTTAGATTAGACTGGGTCCAGAATGAGCTACATCCATTATCTAACTGAATCAGAGCCATTGGAAGCCTCGGCTGGGTACATTTTGATAATGGGCTTAGCTAATTAGAGTCATCTTCTGGGATTCCAGATAATTTTATGTATAAGAATTATAGACTCAGCAGCCAGGCGTTGTTGGTGCTCACCTTTAACCCCAGCATTCGGGAGGGAGGCAGAGGCAGGTGAATCTCTGTGAATTCAAGGCCAGCCTGGTCTACAGAGCAAGTTCCAGGACAGGCTTCAAAGTAATACAGAGAAACCCTGTCTCAAAAAAACCAAAAGAAAAAAGAATTATAGACCCAGACCTTATGTAAACAAAGGAAAATGCCTTGCTTATTTAGAGATGGAATTGTGCTAAAAGTGTCATCATGGGCTGAATGTGGTGATGCTCATCTTTAATCGAAGCAGTGGGGAGGTAGAGGCAGGCTGATCTGAGTTCCAGGACAGCCAGGCTTACATAGAGAGACCCAGGATAAGAAAGCCAGTCTTGTTTGCCTTTGCTTGGGAAGGCCAACAGTGCACCTCAAGGCTTCACTGAAGCCCACCCCCACTGTCCCCAGCATTGACAAAGGACTTAGCATCCCAAAAGTTTTCTCCAGGCTACAACCAAAAGACGACTACTGGGCCCTTTGGGGCTTGTAGGATGATGTAGACTCTGACCGGCATGTTTTCAGTAGGTTCATTTTCCTCACTAGAAAGAACCACAGCCTTTGTTCTGGGAGGAAATTCATGGTAGTCCTTTAACCAAATGACACTGGGCTCTGACTCTAGTTTTTAATCTGTTAACCTCACTTTGTCCACAAATGTGATAGTCATAGGGTTTTATTCCAGAGTGTGGCGACTCCTATGCCCTCGTGTATTATACTGTGCATTAGAGTAGCCAAGGCATGCCTAAATTATTTTAAAGCACTATCAGCAGCAACCATATTGGCAGAAGTTTCATTTGCTCTGGCTTTGGGAGATAAAATTTATTTACAAGTGCTCACATTCTGTGGGAAGTCCACTAAATCCAAGCAGCTCTTTTGGGTCAGCCAATAGAAACTCCTGCAACTCTTCTGCCTCCTTCCAATCTCCATCTGAAATGTTGGGTTTTAGACTGCCTCTTTGTTGCCTTTGTCTGGATGATGGTACTTAACCAAGTCAATCCAGTGAAATTGCTTAAGCAATTACTCAGCCGTCAGTGGTGGGTCTCAGGCCTTGACTACACAGTCCTGGGAAGCACAATATATCTTTCCCCCCCCCCCTTGTCTTTGGTTGGTTGGTTGCTTTGGTTTGGATTTTCCAGACAGGGTTTCCTTGTGCTGTCCCTGAACTCACTCTATAGATCAGGTTGGCCTCATACTCAGAAATCTGCCTGCCTCTTCCTCCAGAAGACTGGGAATGAAGGTGTTGGCCACTACCACCCAGTTTAAATACATCTTTTGCAGATATCTCATGGATAGGTTTTCTATATTTTTTTAGGTTTTTGTTTTGTTTTGTTTTGTTTTCTAGAGCACAGCATATGATAGGCAACTGGCTTATTACCAAGCTACAGCCCAGCCCACAATTGGGATATTTTGTGGGAGTGGGGAATCTTGTGCACTGAATTAAGTCTACTTTGTTTTTTTTTTTTTTTTTTTTCTTTTTCATTAGATGTGGTTCTATGCCCTTGCAGCATACAGGGACCATGGGAAAGTGATTTTTCTCCCTGGACTTTGCTCAGGAGCGTGTGGACTCATGGGCAAACAATTTTAACTGTCTCTGATAAACATTCTCTTTTCCAGCCGCTGTGGGGGCACGTAGGGTCAGCAGAGAATGTGGGTCCTCGGCCCTCTCTCCACAACTGCATCAGATGTCACTCCTCTCTCCTGCCTCTCACTTTATTTTCCCTGACGTGCTTTGTCGTGTATTAAATGGGATACACTCTGAGAAATTCATCAGGAGGCAATACTAGGTATGACTACCACAGAGAGTGTGTGTGTAAACCCATAAAAGGCTGCATGGGCTAGCCTATTTTTTCCTAGGCTAGCCGATGCGCATCATGTTACTGTATCACTACTACGGCAAATGCAACACAGAGGTAAGGGTGTGTTTATACAAACATAGAAAAGACACTGAGAAAATAATTTAAAACTTAAAGGAACTCAGCAGGAACAGAGGCTGAAAGGCTTAAAACACCCAAAACCAAGTTCTCAGCACAAAGGAGATTTATTTGCCCCAGTGGGACAAAGGGCAGGGACAACAGACAAAGGCGAGAGATAGAGAAAGAAGGAGAAGGGGAAGGGAATGAAGGAAAGGGGACAGGGGTATTTGTCTCAGAGTGGGGGACAAAGCCTGCCTCTGGATAGAGAGGAAACAGACTTGGCGCATAGGAAAATGGCAGGTTGTAAGGGTACGAGGGGAACCTCAGTGTTACCATGAGGTGTTTAATTTTAATTGGACATGTTAGTTAGGTAAGCCAAAGGGAGCTTTTGATGGCTGGACGTCAATACTTTGATAACGGGGCCTTGGTGGTCCGCCTCAGGAAGAGGACGTGGCCAAATAAGGGAATGGACCTTGGTGGCTAGCTTTAAGAATGTAATCTAATCTATTTTTTTTTTTTTTTTTTCAAGGCAGAGTGGATGGGGAAGAAGAGCAAAGCCTGCCAGAGCCACGCCTGCCAATCGATCAGGCTAGCGTCCCTCCAGGGCTGCCAAGCCTTTAGTGTCAGTGATGGAGTGCTGGGTGAAGGTAGAGGCCCAGGACTTCTGCACTCCTGTAGACTTTATAGGCACCATACATTTAGTTCACACTAGATTTATTGGTTTCTATCAAAAAAAAAGTTGAGCCAGGCACTTAACGCAGTCCAAACTAACCTCCAACTCAAGTTGTAGTTAACAATGGTCTTGGACTCCGGATTCTTGTGCCTGCATCTCCTGAATGCTGGGGTTACCAGCATACACTACCATACCCAACTAAATGTGTTATTCTTTTATGGTTTTACTTTTAAAACTTTTTGGTTATCGATCAAGACACAAGCTGAGAGCTGTTGGGGAATAAAGCGCCCGTGTACTTGACCTCCTCCGTTCTTTTCACTAGGAGGTTTCCAGGGTAATAACTCACCCGGAGCTGTCCCCTCCTGTGACATCTTCTGCTGGAATTTCTCACAAAGGTCTTGCAACATATTGAGGGACAGCCGTCCCTTCAGTGTGCAGGAGGAACAGTATGTCATGGTGACTCAGCTCTTCTCCCACGATGCACTCTTGAGTTGCCATGTGAGCAAAGCAGAAAAGCATTGCTTGGAGAAACCTCTTTCAAGGATTCCTGGACTGTTACTGATGTTCCCACACAAGAGTCCTTTTGCACCCACATCACAGTATCAAAGTGACATCTTCCCTCCAAGCATCACTCTCTGTTCCACCCAAGCCATAGCTGTAACAGAAAGATGACATCACTGCAGCCCATGATGCTTTGCTCGCCCCCACACACTTCATCACTGGTTTGCTTGTAAACAGACAACACACCTCAAATATTCCTCTATTCGTGGAAGTGTTTGCTCCTAGGGTCACGTGTTCAAACTTTTGAAGATCATTGAGGGCTACAGAAACTTGTGCTAAATTCTGTGGCTCTTCTTGGCCTTCCCCTTCTAAAACTCCTTCTGTTTTCTTTTCCTCTCTCCTCCGGCTCCCTCTTCTTGCGCTAACAACTCTTCATTACTCACTTCCTCAGGAGCTCCATCCTCAGCCACATCCAGGTCACTTGTTGCCAGCTCAGCTGCAGCCTGGTTGAGTTTTGCAAGCTCCTGATCCTTGGTAAACCCTTTAAAACCATGGGCAAACCTTTTGTCTTTCAGACACCCTTCCCATCCCACTCCACCCCCCTCCACAGGTAGGGTTTTGCCTTCCAGGAGGGATCAACAAAATCTGTCAAGTCATTTGGAGTAGGGACTAGCCCCCCCCCCCCACCTCTAGGTTAAGGGAGTTATCCCTCCATGGGGATGTATCCCCAAGGTCTTTTGTGCACATCCTGGTTCCACTGTCAGAGGTCCCTTAGATTGCTCAGTCCTTCTGGCTGAGACCCATATTCAGGGGGTCTGAGTCAGTCCCATGCTGGCTTCCCAGCTATCAGTCTGGGGGCCCTTAGCTCCTCCTTGTTCAGGTCAGCTGTCTCTGTGGGTTTCTGTAGCCTGGTCTTGTCCCCATTTTCTTATCACTTCTCCCTCTCCCAAGCAATATTCTTTATGCAGTCATGGATGTCTTAATTCCCAAAGAACTGCATCTGTGTCTTTTCTGTTACAGCAATGGTCTGGGCAAAGCAAAGTAGTGCCTAGTGCAATGCTAACAAAAGGGCTGGTGTGTAGGAATATCGGTAACAGGAAAGGAATCCTTGAAAGGCCTTTCTCCGAGAAGTGTTTCTTTGCTTTGCTGGCATGGCAACTCAAGACAGCATCGTGGGAGAAGATCTGACTTACATGTTACCAGGTCATTACCATGACTTTCTGTTTCTGTTGCACACTGGCGGTGCAGGCACAACGGCATGCTTGAAAGCCTTGGGGGCTCTCACTATGCCAGATCACAAAGCGTTTCAACTTGTAGCCTGCATCAGTACCCTCAAGCCAGACTGTGATGTGTGTGTGTGTGTGTGTGTGTGTGTGTGTGTGTGTGTGTGTGTGTGTGTAAGCCTTGAATCCAGCATTGACTTGCCCTCCTAAAGGTGAAAGTCCCCTCAGGCATCATCACCAGAACAGAGGAATTTTATCTATGTTGAACATTTACTCTAGTAAGTAATTTCCACCTGAAGCCAAGTCATCCAGAGTTTCCAAAATTTCTTCAGCTGTCTTCACATTGGTATTCAGAGACTTGGCATTCTTTACACGTCACGTAGTCAATTATTATTTTTTTTAACCACTTAACTCACCCGGGGCTAGTAGTAAACCCAACATCAAATTGCTTAGTCCAGCCTTTTCTTTCAGGGTTATGATCAACTTTTGCACCTTGGTTTTGGTTGCCATGGTACCGACAGGGATATATATGCCCTCTGACCTGGTCTTTAGTCCAGATCATTGGAGGTTTCTCCATAAGTGATAGAGACCCTAGTGGAAATTTTCTTAGTCTCATTTCCTTCTGTGAATCGGATTATTTAACGGCTTCCATTGCTCTTATTTTTGTTCATCAAGGTGGTGACCTTGATTGATGGGACATGACTGACTCCACTCAGTAACCATTACTGCTTTCCCATGTTTATAGTACTTACTCCTTTAATCCTGTTTCCGAGACTATCATCCCCCCTAGGTCTCTTGCTGGTAAAATTATCAGTGGACCTTGATGTCCTGATGAACAATACAAGATTAAATCAAGTGCTGTGGGAGCCACTGCAATTCACAGATATGGGACAGAGGAGACACAGGAGGCTGTCGCCGAGTTAACGTAGCCCACTGTTTTATGGGAAGCTTTTTTTTTTTTTCTGACATAGAAACAGCACATGCAAAAACAACAGTATAAAAGGATATTATACCAAATGCATAAAACAGTAGCATAGTCATTTATTATCATTGCCAAGTATTAGGTACATTACATAATTAGGGTTCTCTGCTTTTATTTGATAGGCACACAATTGAGGTATTTGTACATGCATCACCACAAATATGTGAGTGATGCTTTCTGCAATCTTGCAATCACTATGATGCCAAGAATTTTCCAGGCCCAGGCTTGGACCATCGTATACACGGCCTATCACTGACTGCTGTCAGTATGTGGGGCCTGATTGTACTTCTATAACCAGAGTCCTCCACTGCCCACAGCCAAGACTATCACCAACTGTGAAAGAGAAGAAAGTGTGTTAGATGTCTTCAGTAGGGAAATAGTCTAACAGAGTGCTCAGGAGCTCCCTGCCTTTTTATTTTACATTTGCTTTTTAGCTAGGATCTTACTATGTAGCTCAGGCTGTCCTGGAACCCCACATAACACCAGCTGGCCTCAGACTTGAGGTCATTCTCCTGTGTTAGACTCCCTGGTGTGTTATATTCAAGCTTGAGAATCCTGAAGATTTTTGCATCACCATCCTTGGTTCAACAATGATCTCTGTGACTAGAATAGTAAAAACAGGAAGAAAACATACAGAATTACTATTATTTGCTATTATAAATTCACATTTACTCCATACCGAGTCCATTATGACAGTGGTATTGGTGTGCAGGGTTTGACCAATCTCTCAAAATTGATGGACAAATGATACATTATATTTACCCCAAAGCTTCCTTCTTATGTAGCAAAACGTAACTCTGCAATCTACAAACTGCAACCTAGTTTGAGACTCTATTTTTCAACAAGTAGTCAAGTATCTGACAGTCATCCTAAACAAGCTTTTAATCAATCCTAGACTGCAAAACAATGAAACATGTCCAAATAAAGCAGCGCCTGTTTCTATAGTCTATTTCTGTTTTTCTGCCCAAACTGTGAAGTAGAACTCTCCAAACTGCCTTTATCCAGGGCAATGTCTGATACTAAATGAATCTTTTGTTCTGCTCAACATGATGCTATTAACGTAATACACCTAAGCTTTTTCTTTTTAACGAGCTGCCTGTCTTGTCGAAGTTCAGCAGAGCAAGCTGGAAGTGGCTGCATTGAAGACACATTGCACTATGGCATATCACAGAAATCTTTGGGAATCCTATTGCAGGCTTGGAGCTAGCTCCGAGCTAGCTCCTCACTGGCCCATTCAGAGAACTTCTGGGTACCATTAGCAAGATCACTGAGCTTGAAAACCAGCTGAGCCCTGTCAGATGTACCAGCAGAGAGAGTGTATACAAACAGTATAGAAACTCCCAAGAGTCCACTAGCTCCCACTGAGGTTACAAGCAGTTCCCTAGGCATCCAGCTACTCACTGGACAGCATCCAGGAACCAAAGGTCATATGTTGCATAACACAGCACACACACACACACACACACAATCATCCTTTGGCAGCAAGCCTTGTCTTTCATAACCACATTCTTGGACTTGGCTTGTGAATTTATTTTTTAACAACCACAACAAATGAATGTCAATGCGTTCATACCATGGCACAAGGGGGTATCTGGCCCTGAACATTACAAAGGCAGATAAAGACAGAGGAATTTGGAAACTGTCAAAGAACATATCTATATAGCTGAGGAGATCTTTTTCAATGTTTAGCATTTTCAGCGATATTTAACATGTTCTCAAGAAACAGTGTAAGCTACTAATTATAACCAGTTGAATAAATAAATAATTGTTTGCATAGCTAACCTGAGGGCAACAGGAAACTTAATGCTAGAGCCATGATTGGGCTCAGGTGTTAACAGCCCCAGTCTCCTGCCCACATTCACATCTTGCTCTCCTTTAATGAGAAAGAATGGCAGAAACAGGCAGGAACTGAACGAGGGCCAACGCTACATGTGCATACTAGTCAGGCTCTTCACAAAAGCATGGCTTTTTACAGCAGCACAAGCTTGAAGGGGAGCTAGAACAGCGGCAGGGCTTATGTAGTTGGGAGGAAACAAACTTTGGGACTGGAAGGTTAGGGTAGGGTGGGTAACAAAGCTGAAACACGTGTGAAGCAAGGGCACACACGCCTACTTCTGACAGTAGTAGGAGGAGAACCAGACCAAACACATCCATGGCATTCTGCAACATCATAGTTCCACAACTAATCCAAGGAGTAAGCATTGTTTTGATTGACCTTTCCGTGAGGTGCAAAGACCTGTACATACAGGCCAAGGTGGATAAGCAAGACAAAGGATTTACATTTGGCGCATCAAAAGGATTTACAAACGCTGTAAAAGAAGTGAGACATTTGGCCATCTTGGAAAGGGCAGGCAGAGATTCTTTGTCTAGCTATGATTGAAAAGCCTGAAAAATAAAGCAGGAGGTGGTGTCCTGGGGAAAATCACAGGGTACTTTATCTCTCTCAAACATCAAAATGATTCAAAGCTTCGGAAGTGTTAGTAAAACCTCATGTAAGAAACTCACTGGCCTGTCATTACAGGATCTGACTTCATTTTGAGAAAGCAACAGATAACAAAATGACTGTCCATGGTCAGTAAGAGCAGTAAGAGATGCAGTGGTCATTTTGTAAATCATAAAAGACCTTGACCAATAGCTGGTCAGAGAGAGGAGGCTGTTTTTTTTTTTTTTCTCAAGAGTTTCTTAACCTCCAGGCCTTCCCTCCCATAGGTGTGTGTTGCCAGGAATGCCCACCCATCTGTCCTTTAATTGACAGCCCCAAACAAGGCCTTCATTATCAAACTCATAATGAATTGTGCTAGCTCTGCCTTGTCCAGTTCTTCACTGTTCTTGGCCCAGGTTTTGTCTGGTCCCTGACTCTTGGCAATGGTTTATGTAACCATGAACCTACTGGCTGCTTTGGAACTTGGTGTGATTAATGATCTAAGGAACACTGCCCCTTGGCACTGTTGAGGTAAAAAACATAAACAAAAAACTCGCAATTACCACTTTGAAATGAATAAAAGATTTTATTCTAGAGCCAAATGTAAGTGGCCTTGGCCCAGGATTCAGGTTTCCACAGACACCATGTTCCACATTGGAAGAGGTTTAATGAGAGACTTCATTAGTCACAGAACAAGGCCCTAAGTCAAGGGATTTGGGGTACACACGGGTGGGAGCCATAAGTAGGTAGGGTTATAGCAAGTAGGGAAATTCTAGGCTGCAGATGCCATCTGATGAACTTCTTAGTTTTGGAGTGTGGAAAACAGTGGCTTCCTTGGAATAAATAATTGCCTGTACCTGTCTAGCAATCGCCGTCTCTGAATTCCTGGGATGCTAGGAATTGCAGACCCTTGGGCCTTACTTCTCTGCCTCACTCATGGGAGCTGTGTTATAGTCCATACCTTCTTAGCCCATTGGGATGTTTTTTGGAGATCCACTGACCGTTCCTAATTAGCTATGGTTGCAGGACTACCAGCTGTTGGCCACAGAGCTGGAGGTCCAACAAACATGTCCAGGTGATGCTATGCTGATGGGAAAGGATCAGGTGCTTTACGCCCTAGGCAGTCGACTTAGATCCAGCTTTGAACCGGCCTGCGCCTGACGGATCCACTGAGCCGTGAAGCAGCCAGCTACTCCAGTATGTGGTAAGCACCCCAGCTTTCCAGGTCCCCCAAAGATGAACAATGCCCCTAAGGTCAGCAGGAAGTAGTTTGAGAACATGGCATCCTCATCTCTGCCTCATCTGCTACCTCTTTCTGATTGAATGTTAGCATTCAGCCATCTGTACTGGCCTGCCCTTGGGGTTCTAACAGGACACACCCTCAGCTGCAGCCACTAAGAGCACACCTGTGCACATTCACTACTTTCTCTTTTTAAAAGGACCCTGCCCATCTCCCTCTCTCTCTCTCTCTGGTCTGTTTCTCTCTCTCTGTTTCTCTCTGTCTCTCTCTCTGTCTCTCTCTGCCTTTCTCTTCTGCTGTCTCCAGAGGCTGGTCTCCCCTCCCCCCTTCCTCATTCTCTTTCCCCCAATAAAAAACCCCTCCACCCAAGTTCTGTCACAAGGCATATTTCTCTTCCACTGTACCTAGGGAGTCCTTTCCTTTTCACTTCTTTTTTTCATTCACTTGGACCTCCTATGTGAAAATTGAATCTCTCCACTTCTAGCCCAAAGGATATGCCTCTCTCTCTCTCTCTCTCTCTCTCTCTCTCTCTCTCTCTCTCTCCCATTGCTTTGGACACCCCTCGACTGTTCCCTCCCCTCCCTCTCTCCCTCCCTCCTGCTGTTGTTTAATTATCATTTTCTTTGGATTAGGCATGTTTCTATATTCACTTCAAGAGGGTACCCATGCAGAGAGACTGGCTGTGTTCACCAATAAACAGTCCCCTCTGTTGAAGGTCTGACCCTGTCTCCATCTTCTGTCTCTTTATGCTGCCTTAGAAATCTAACACAGGGAACCAGAGAAAAGGGGATCTCATGATGACTCCTACCCTTTGAGACTGTAGCTTGTAACTTTCAGAAGTGCCCAGCTTCAGATGAGTCATACAAAGCCAAACTGTGAGCACCATGATACCTGGAACTTGAGGTAGATGCAGGTTGAAAGAATCTAGTAAGACAGGTTTCACCCTGATTTCTGTGCAATCAGTGGCAAGTGGCCTGGGTTTCCTACCAGTGGACTGAGCAGGTTAAAGGAAGGCATATTTTGTGAAAATCTAGCTCCATGGTATAGGCATGCAGACTGTGCCCATGGGCTACCTGCAGCCATGGATAGCTGTGAATGTAGCCCAAGATAACATTGTAACTTACTGAAAACATTAGATTTTTTTTCCTTCTGTTTTATAACTTGATCACATGGTTCTCTAGTATAAAGTTTGAAGATAAGTCATGTGGCAAAAGGTTGAAAACTCCCGGTGTGCAGTTTCAAGAAGTAGATGTATGAGCTATTGGTTGGAAAGTCATTATTATAGAAAAAAAAATAAATCAGTGTATTCAATCATCACTGACTGGAAGAAACTAGACTACATTAATCCAAGTGGGTTTGGCTCTCGAGCATGATATAATTGGTATTTCAGGGTAATAACTACATGGCCTGTACCCAAATCCCCCCTGGATCTGTGTTAACAAGCACAGGTTCTGTCCTGCCAGAAGTCCTACAGCCCAGACTAGACCAAACAGGGATCCGTCCACCCCAGGCTCTGTGCTTCAGTATGGAGCATCCTCCAGAGTCCAAAATCCCTTCAGAGAATTCCATCCCAAAGCTTTCATAAGTACCCTTCACTGCCTGCATATTATATTTATATTTGGAATATATAAAAGTTCTGAAAATGCAGACAACCTTAGACATGATCTTCTCAGAGGCCTCTTGTTAATAGATTTACTTTCAGAGCCAATTCTGAGCTCTGCAGCCCCTGGGCCACAGAGGGTTATTGGGGGATTATCCAAGGATTAGGGGCTTTGCTGAGTGAGCAGGTACATGGGAATTTTCTGCTAGAGTGACTTTTCTGAAACAGATCTGATCCTGCTACTCTTTTTTATCTCTCCATGTCTCCTACAGCTGTGTTTGGAAAGTTACCACCCAACCATCCTCCAACTCGCCCTGAGAAGGGAGGGGCTGGGAGAAGTACAGATTCCTGGGTTATTCTCTGACCTGTTGAATCTGGACTTACATATGCCGAGTACAGGAATCTACTGTTAACACAAACTCCTCTGTATATTATTACATTCAATACAGCTTAAGAAGTAAAGTGCATGGTGGGATAAAGGCCAGCTGTGGAACACAGTATTCAAAGCCTAGCAAGATGTGGTTCTATTTGTGGATCTATCTTGTCATGTTTGCTGGAAACACCTATCAAACCTACATCTCTGTCTAGCTACACGGATGCACCTGATAAAACTTGCCCAAGTGTCTTGCTCTCTCTTGTGGTTTAAGTGCCCTCTGTGCCATTCCCCAGCCCCTCCCTCCCTCCCTCTTGTTACTTTTGTGTTCTTAATAACCAGCTTAACTATCATTTCCTTTGGATTAGGTGTGTCTTCTCCACTTATCTCTTGGTGGTACACACATGAAATCATAACCATTGGGTCCTTCCTTAATCCCTCCCTCCCTTCTCTTTCTCCTTTCTCCCTTCTCCCATGGGACTATAAGCCCCACAGAACAGAAACCATGTCTTATGCTTGACTTCTTGCTTCTTGGTCCTGAGTAGGAGCTCAGAGACAGGTGGGGATGAATCAAGGTCTTGTTGGAGGTCCCAGAGCTTTGAGGAGTAGCTGTGAGCCCTTACATCTTGACTCACAGGCAACAAGAAGTGGTCTGAGATACTGGGTGTAGCTTGAGCATAACAAGATCTCTCATCCCCTCCCACCCACCCCCACCCGTTACACACTTCTCCAGCAATACATGTACTCCAACAAGGCCACACCTCCTAATAGTGCCACTTCTTTTGGGGATCATTTTCTTTCAAACCACCACAGCCCCCCCTTTGGGGTACTGGAGGACATTTTGAGGTCCTGGGGTCTGGTTTTACATAGCCAGAGGAACAAGGATAATATCATAAGAAATGACTGGACATACAATACAAGCACTTTGTTGTTGTTTTTCAAGACAGAGCTGTCCTGTAACTCACTTTGTGGACCAGGCTGACCACAAACTCACTGAGATCTGCCTGTCTCTGCCTCCCAAGTGCTGAGATTAAAGATGCTCATCACCACCACCTGGCACACAAGTATTTCTTTGAAGTCCAGAGGATAATGTTTGGGGGAGAGGGGGGAAGAAGAGGCAGGGAATTCTGTTTTCTGTTGTATTTACTTCTGGGATGCTTACGTTTTACAAGGAAATTGTATTATGGTCATATAACCCTTAAGAAGGTAGTCTTCTGTTCCCTGGTCTGAGCCTTCCCCAGCAGAAGCCCACAAGTGTGGCGTGCAGTGCACAGCAGAGCCTTGAAGCACAGAGCACAGAGCAGCAGAAGGCTCACAAGCGCCCCTAGTTCCAGTGTCTGAAATGGAATCCTAGCCAAGGGCAGAAACTGGTTGGGTGACCATTGTGAGGTGCCGTGAGTAGCCATGGTGAGCTATTATCTCACCTGCTTCCAGAGCTCTGGGCACATACCTTCACACAGTAGACCCTGTGCGATTTAGAGATTCTCACACTCATATGCTTAGGTTACAGGAGAGGGAATGAAGGCTTATGCTCTGCTGCTGTCATGAAAACATCCAATCTTGAGCAAGGCTCACGTGATCTGTCCCACTTCCTTCCCAGCTCTCGGGCCAACCACTAAAGGAGGTGTCATCATTTTGCAATCTGGAGTCCTTGATCCACACTTATCCTGTGACTCATTCTTCTACTACCTCTGTGTCATTGCCCTTTGCAGAGTCCTCCCTGGGTGACCTCAGCCCTCCTCCCAGAGCACACTGGGGTCATCCTGGGAAGCATAGCTATACAATGGTTCCTTGATGGCTTGCAGTGTCCCCTACCAGACTGTTGGCTTGCTGTTGGTTGACAAGGGCTGTGGTGTTTACCACCGTTGCCTCTGGTCCTGGGCAAAGGGCTCAGAAAACATGTGTTGAATGAGTTAGCTGCTGGCACCACGTCGGGTGCAGGGCAGCCCTGGCTAAGCTCGCCTCCTCCCTGCCTCTCACCTACAAGTGCACACTTACTCAAATGTCTTTTCCCGAAAACTCGCTCGTGGAAAGAGTGGAATGCTGGCTGAGGTCCTGGAGGCTGGAGACGCCCTCCAGCACAAAGTTCTCAGTCAGTTTACCAGAGCTGAATAAGGGTTGCAAGGCACAGTTGAAGGACTGAGGTTCTTGTCTGTGGCTGTGAAAGTCCCGATACCTTGCAAGCCTGAATGTCCCCAGATACGGGGCTTGCCGGCTAAGACCCTGGGAAGAGGGGAAGTGGAAGAAAACTGACTAATCTGAATAGTACAGAGGCTTGCACCGAACATCAGCCTGGTCTTGGCTACAGCCCAATCCAAATACTCCTGTCTGAAACAAGCTCTCTGCAACATATAGTCACATTTGGGTTACAGGACAAAATCTCACAAAGGTCCTTGCAGCTGATGCTTTTTATAAACAAGCAATTCTAGACTGGGTAAGAACCACTTTCCTCTAACATGAAGGAACCATGGTTTCCCTAACCCCACTGGCCAGTTTAGACCTTACTTGGGCCATGTTTCTTCCGAGACTAAACAATAGCCAGCATCATGGTTCTTGGCTATGTCAGTAACCTAGAGCCTGACTCCCCGGGATTTCTATTCTGGACGAAATCCCAAGACTCTAGAGTTAGGAGGCTTTTGGCTGTTGTAAGGGGAAGCGAACACATTTATTAGCTCTGAGTTCTCTCAGCAAGGGAGAAGAGGAAGTGTGTGGTGTTTCTTCTCTGCATGTATTTACCTTTACTGCTCATTTTCTTCTTGGCCAAATACTATCCCACCACACCCCGATATCCTCCAGTTCTTGCCGGATAATACCAGCATCTATTTTCAGAAGACTTTCCTCATGATCCTTCACCACTCAGTTTTTATTAATACCGGATCCTGGTCAGTGCAGGATTCAGGCCTTTTCACGTCACAGTGCTAGCTTCCTTTATTAGATAACAAAAAATCTAATACCAACACGGTGGCAGACACAAAGCTCAAACTCCTGTTGCCTTCCACCCTCAGAGCACAAGACCAGCAACTGGCTTTAAGTCTGCCTTGGCAAGAGTCTCCTTGCAATAGTTAGCTTTTAATCTCATTAAAAAAAAAATCTCTGTAGCCTGGGGGTTGGGGCAGGGATATCGGGAAGCTGAGAGCAGCATCAGGGCACGTGACAATGGGTGGCATCTGGAATGAAAAGGCAAGTCCCCAGTTGTCCATGCCAGCTCTGGGGCCGATAAAGTTGATCGTTTCATTTGGATTGACCTTGTCTTTTTGCGTTTAGAAAAAGCTAAAGGGTCCAGATGGAGCTGGCAATGGGGTGAGTGAAGATGAATGCCCAAATGCTAAGTTAGGGTCCTCAGCTAAAGTTTCCCTGACTTGGTTAATAAATAAGCCAGTGGCTAAGCTGCCCTGGCACATTCTATCCTGTGTTCCAGAAAGAATCTTCCTTATTGCCAGCAGACACAAAGACTAGATTAGTAACTCTAGTCTCTAGCCAACCTCGGTGTGGCTGTGTCTGCTGTATGGGGTGCATGGCAAGCAAAGCAACTCTCCACTCCCTCCCGTGTCACCAGGGAAATTCCATGGAGATGCACAGGCCTGCTGTGAGTGGCTGGCTCAGGAGGGCCTGGAGTGTGTCTGCCACTGCTCTGTCATTGTGCCTACCACCATGCTTGTTGTCTTACAGTTCTTTCCATAAAATTGCTGATTGTGATCCTCTGTAACATATGGGGAACTTATAGCTCAGAAAGGTAGATAATAAAAGCAAATTTGCAGAAGCAGAGGTCCCAAGGCCCATGACATGATGTCAGAGCCTGTTGTATGATAATACTACCTTGACAGAGTTAGAATGGATCATACAGGCTGTGGCATTGTCCCCACATGGGGAGATTAGCTAGTGGTGGAGCTTTTTGTGAAGTTCAGTAAGTCAAGAAGAAGGATGTGGAGGGCACAGCCACGGGAAGGGAAGAAGGCAGGAACCTGTGGACAGGGAAAGGGACTCAAAGTTTCCCTGACATCTCAGCAGTGAGGCGGCATGTGTAAGTTAAGACCTATCTGAGTTTGTATGTGTGCACGATGTGAACTGTGGCCGGGCCCTAGCTTCAGGGGGAGAGCTGCAGAGTGGGCAGGTGGCCCCACACACCGTTCTTAGCCAGTCTCTGGACATTCTTCTATCTGGGGCATGGAAAACTGGGCCAGTTCATGATGCCCCCTCTATGAAAGCTCTTTAAACTCAAAATCCTTTCAGGAAGATGCTCTTTTCTCCTGCTTTGAACATTTTGTTTGCACAACACTGCAAGTTTCATTTTGCCACTGTTCAAGAGAAACTCTGGGTGTGTCTGTAAGCCTGTTCTGGAAATCCCTCCGTAGACCAGGCTGGCCTTGAACTCAGAGATCCACCTGCCATATGCTGGGATTAAAGGTGTGCACCACCACCTGGCAAATCTTTTGATTTTTAATAAACGTCTACAAATCAAATATATATTCTCTTAACAGTACAGTCTTTTGCCAGGCAGTGGTGTCTTTGATCCCAGCCCTTGGGAGGCAGAGCAGGTGGATCTCTGCGAGTTCAAGGCCAGTCTGGTCTACAGAGTGAGTTCCAGGATAGGCTCCAAAGCCACACAGAGAAACCCTGCCTCGAAAACAAAACAAACAAAAAAGTCTACTCTTTTGAGTTGTTCAAGATTGGAAAAAGATACATCAAAAGTGGTTCCATTTCAACCAAGCATTCCAACAGTGAAGTCAGAGCCTTGTGGGAGAACACAGCCCACACATTCAGCCCCAGACAGCAGGACTCTTCTGTTCCTCCCAGGCCCTCAGCCCAGGAACTGTCCTCCTAAAATCTCTGCCTGGTTTCATATCTTGGGTCTCTGTGACAGGACCACGAGTCTGAAGTCTCCTGAGGTGCCCTGGACTCCATCCTGTCTTCCAGTGAATATGCCTTAATGCCTGCTAAGTGCCAAGCAAATCACCCCACTGGGGTTGTGAAAGCTCAGCACTGGAAAGGTATCTGGTTTGACATTACAGACCTGGATCAGAGTCCCAGCTTGCTAGATGTATGGCGGTAGGCATATCATTCTATAATTCTGTATCTTAGCATAGAGGTGACAGCAGTCCCTTTGAGTGTTAGTATTTAGGGATCCGTACTGGCCTGCCTTTGGAGTTCTGACAGATACACCTTCAGCTGCTGCCACTAAGAGCACCACCTGTGCATATTCAATACGTTCCCCTTAAAAAGGGCCCTGCCCACCTCCCACCCCTCTCTCTTTCTCCCTCTCTGATTCTTTCTCTCACCCCCCACCCCCACCCGTGCCTTTCTTCCCTCTCTCCCCCTCCCCCTGTGTCCAGAGGCAGCCTCCCCTCCCCCCTTTCCCTTTTTACAATTCTTTTCCCTAAATTAAAAAAAAAAACAAAAAACCCCAAAACCCCTCTGCTTGAATTCTGTTG
The DNA here is from genome assembly GCF_943737965.1 of Phodopus roborovskii. NCBI lineage: Eukaryota > Metazoa > Chordata > Mammalia > Rodentia > Cricetidae > Phodopus > Phodopus roborovskii. Next base: position 9,899,980 of record NW_026126424.1, on the reverse strand, counting down.
CATGGCATCTTTCTCGAGCTGAGATTTAAAATTACAATGAGAACATATGTAAGTTCACATATGCAAAGCCCATCAATGTTTACGGTTAGCATCACTCACAGGTCACCACAACACATGTTAGTAGTGAACAGACTGACACAACAAGGAATACACACTCTGGCGACAGTAAACATGTTTTAGGAAAACACAGAGGTGTGTAATCTAGACTTCAAAGGTTTCCCGACCATTCGCATTGTTAGTATCCAGGCACACCTTGGCCCCGCCCCTGGGGAACCTGGCAGAGTGCATAACCCCTGCACACAAGGCAAGCAGTACCCTGGCTCTGTATGCAGCTGCAAAATGTCCCTATAAGAGACAAGCTTCACCTACTTCCTCTCTCTCTTCCTCGCTACCCCTCTGAAGAGGTAGACAGGTATTGCATTTAAATAAGGATCAGGATAAACAATACAGACAGGTCTTTCCCTTCCCCCACTCCCTTCCCTTCCCCCAATAAACTTCCGTTAACTTCTGCCTGCATGGCATGTTTTTCTCTCACCAGCCATGGAATCCACCAGGGTCCCCCCTTACAACACATATCATGACACACATCCTAAACAAGGTTTTTAAAAATCAGTTAATAGGAAGGGACTGCAATGATAGAAAGAAGAATGTTCCAGATTGCTTACAAAGTCATGGAACAAAGAATATTTGCTTTCTATGGTGTGTCTATACAAACCGCAAATCACTAAGAACCATGACTACAGAATTTGTAAGGTGCCTTCTGTTTTTGCTTGCCGTTGTGACTAAAACACTTTAGAAAACAACTGAAAAGGAGGAAAGCTTTCCTTTATGTTATTTCAGAAGTTTCGGTCCAAGGGACAAAGATGCCCACAAAGGCCTTCCCCTGATGACCTACTTCCTCCAGCCATTCCCCACTTCCCCAAATGTCCACAGCCTTCTAGAAGAGCACCCCCAAACCAGAAAGCAAGCACTCTGGAACACAAGCCTGTGGAAGACACTGCATATTCAAACCGTGACACTGTAATCATTGAACCATTAATTATAACTCACAGAGAATTCAGATTTAGGGGGCCAAAGAACAAGTCTAAACCACATTAATCTCCAGCAAGGTCCAAATGGCTCACACATTCTCCCTTGTCTTCAGTGGCAAGCAAGTATGTATGGTTCTCCAAATAGTAGGCTAATTTACTGGTTTCTTGGAAGACTTTTACTTCAGGCTCCGTGGGACAGAGTGTGATTGGTTTTTGTTGTTGTTGTTGTTGTTTTGTTTTGTTTTGTTTTTCATCCACCCTAGTGCATTCCACACAAAAATCGGCTCAATATTTTTTCTCCTTTATACCTAAATGTACTGAGTTTTAGTTTGCACCCTAATTTTTCATTTTTTTAAAGAACAACTGCTTTGAAGTGGCAAATGTTCAGATGGGCCCTGCCAACACTCACTTGCTTCTCTTACTCTATTAAACTCACAAAAGGCAAGTTTGGGCTTAGCTCCAACCTCCAACTGTCTGCTGATCTTCAAGATGAAATCACCACGGAGCTGTATTGTAGGATCAGCCAGCAAACTCAGCATGACAAGCAAACGTTAGAAAGACAATAAGCAAACTGGATTGCACACATTAAGAGTTCGTGTCAAGAGGCCTCAGGGAACCAACTGGACCTATGATTAAATGTCAGTATTTAAAGAAACTAAAGGGAAGAAAATTCCCTATCATGTAGTGTTCCTTCTTAGAATGACAATACAACTTCTTCCTTAATTAAAAAAAAAAAGGGGGATTATTATCCTGGGATAATAGGAAAGGGATTTTGTAATTCATCTGTGTCAATGATTTTCAAACAAGTTTTGGCTGAGGAACCCTTTGTTTAAACCATTACCAAGATGCGTAAACAAGAAAAAATACCAATTGCTCCCTCTGAAAGCAGGGTTGGGGTAGCCCCTCAATCCCCTAAGTAAATCTAAACCCCTAATTTTAATCTACTAGGAATTCAAGGAGGAACAAGGGACATAGTTCACTTAGCAAGGGGCTCATGGCACAAGCAAAAAGTGAGTTCAATCCTGGACACCATTTCAGCCAGGTACAGTGACCATGCACTTGTCAGCTCAGTATAGGGGAGGCAGAGACAGGGAGCCTTGGGGTCACTGGCGGGTCAGCCTAATTAGCAGGCCCCAGGTTCCAGTGAGAGACCCTGTCACTGATGGGAGAATTCTGCTCTGCTTTCTTCGTCTTGCCTACATTCCCATGGTTTTGGTTTTGTTTTATGAAGAATAGGCATTAGTTTTATAAGAAAAGTGGAATCTTAAAAAATATAAGCAGGCAGATAGTAAAGGTATTACCCAGCCAACATCTCCTTTCAATATACCTCAGAAACTATTCTTTAAAAGTTATTTTTGCAAATACTGTTCATCCCAGCTATTCTGTTCTTTAATCCCAGCACTAGGAGGCAGAGGCAGGCAGGCGGATCTTTGTGAGTTCGAGGCCACAGAGTGAGTGCCAGGACAGGATCAAAAGCTACACAGAGAAACCCTGTCTCGAAACAAACAAACAAACAAACAAAAACAACAACAACAAAAAACCACTTTCTTTGACAGTTCCAGGGATCAAACCAGGGCCTGAAATACTGTACCACGGGGCATGCCTTCAACACAGTGCCTCACGCATGGGAGCCAAGATAGAGCTGTGAGTTCAAAGTCTGGCGGGCAACATGGACAACGCAGACTTTGTCTCAAAGAAAAACATTCCTGAGGAATAATTTTAATAGTATGAGGAAATGTGTGTTAAGATGTTAAACTTAAAAAAAGGAGAAACAGTTGGTGAGACTATGAATAGTTGTCACAAAAATATGCATTTTAAAAATGTAGTTGTCTCTGAGAAGTGTGGATGGTTTTCTATTTTTCTGCACATTCCAGATGTTACAATAAAATTAGATTATTTTATTTATTATTAGATTATAATCAAAATATGGGGCAGGCCAGATGGCTTAGCAAGTAAAACATTTACCAAATAAGCCTGATGGCATGAGTTTGACCCCAGAACCCACATGAAATGTGGAAAGAGTGAACTGGTACATGAAAATTGACCACTGCATAGGCTCTGTGCTGTGAGTTCATGTACACCACACACACACACACACACACACACACACACACACACACACGTTTAAAAGCTAAGCTTTCTTCAGTGAGTGCTTGTTACGTTGCCTGGGCTTATCTAATTCAAGTGATCCTCTTGCCTCAGCTTCTCAAATAGCTAGGATTATAGGCATGTACCACCACACCTGACTCAGAAGATATATACGTAATATTTATGAAGAAAATGCTGGGCCAAGACAATTAGAGTCCTTAACAAATCTGTGACTGGGTGCCAGCATGTGTGTGTGTGTGTGTGTGTGTGTGTGTTGAGACAGGGTTTCTCTGTGTAACTGCCCTGACTTTCCTGAAACTCCCTTGCTAGACCATGCTGGCCTTGAACTCTCAGAGATCCACCTGCCTCTGCTCCCAAGTGGTGTGATTAAAGGCATGCGCTACCACTGTCTAACAAGAGTCTCTACAATATTTTTCTCCACAAATATGTTTAGCCATGGCATTTATTGACCCCCAAACCTTATCCTATTTTATATTCTCTTTGAGGCAACACTAGTTCCAATTTAATTATCACGCACTGAGGAAGCCAAAGTGAATGATTAAACGGAGGAGGATTTTCATTTCCTGTTTGTTACACTGATTGCCTACTCAAACTTTAATCTATATCGAACTCTGTACATTGTTTGATAATCTACTTCTGGGTGAGCAAGCTCCTCATATAATAGTCTCCTATGAACAGCAGCAAGTATAACAGTCACAGTAAAAACACCCCAGACAGCATCTGCCTACCAAAAGCACCTGTACAAGCACTGGTTAGGAGCTCTTCAGTCCTTGCAGCTAAACCTCTAATAAAACAGGAGGCTACACAATAATAAAAGTCACTGTAATTCCAAACACCGATAAAACATACAGCCTATTCATTTCTTATATTATCCCAATGAAGGGTCATCAGGCTCTACAAATATCAAGCTCTACTTGTTTATAACAAACAGACTTAAAGTCACCAGTCAAGAGTTTGTCATGTCATGTAGAGGTAACTGCAGTCATCATTAAGTGTTTGTGGAGCCTCAGTCCTGGTAGCCCACGGTCACAAACTCTCATTGCTTTGTCTCATAAACTCAAACGATGAATAAATCCATAGTCAAACTATGCTGCCAGTTTGTCTACTACAGATTACACCCTCTAATAGCAATGCGATGACCTAGCTTCATTATTATCCCAGCAGAACTTAGTATACTAGTTGTGACCCTGCATTCCCACTCCATGCTGGTCACACCATAAAGAATATTCACACACTGCCTTAATAACATCTAGAAAATACTTTGATGGTTATGCCTCTACCTCCTATCATTTGATGCCAAAATCATTTAAAGACTTATGTGCCACGAATATAACTTAAACTAAGCATTACAGTGTGAGTCCTATAATAGAAGCCTAAAATTCCTAATTAACTGGCCAAGAAAGAGAATAAGAACTACTAAGGCCATGCCTCCATTTGTCACAACATGACCATCCCAAGTTTAAGAGGAAAGTGTTGATCTAGGAGCCAATATCAGTGCCACTCCAAACAAAAGTAATAAATTATTCTCTTCCCTTATCATCTACCATCTTAATACTGCCAAATATTACAACATAGCAGCTCTTTGGTTAATCTTACATGATCATATTAGACAACGGATTCATTTATTAGTGGTATGACTTTTGTTATACTCAGACGATATGGAATTATCAACAAATTTTCCTCTTTAATCATGATCTTCACATTGTCCTGTTGGACCATACTCTCTTTGAGCCCCTAATCCTTGGGAAAATAGACTGTCTTCTATCTTGTTTGGTTTAAGTCATAGTACTTTTAATACCATCCTGAAACTGTTATTTTCTCCTTTCTAACTAGGGCAAACTGAAGGCACACACATTGTTTTGATGCATCTTCTTAGACTTTGTGCACAATTGGTTCTTGTTAAGCCTTGTTAAATAATGGCCAAAGTCTTCTTGCAAGGCTCCAGATCATCATTGTATTCCCTACTATAATTTGACAAGCTACTTGTGGGTTTAATACATTTGTAACTTTTCTTTTTACCAACCACCACAGTGTAATTTTGCCTTGCTTCTCTTCTATGACTAACATCAGCTTCCTCCACTGGATCACAAGTTAGAAAAGCATAGGGACCAGGGCACACTCACTGGGACTTTTGCCTACTTGCCTGCTGACAAATTCTGGATAGTTGAGACACAGCTACTTAGTAGTGTTTTTAAATAGAGATGCTTTGTCTGTTTATTGATTTCTGTCAACTCTGAGCTACTCAAGTGTAAAAAGCTCCCCAGCGCTTCAGACACCAAACCCAAAGTCTCCTTTTGGTGAACTCTGTGAGCCACACTCTAGTTCACACGGGTGAAGGGTACAACAGCCTCTCCCAATTTCACTCTTGGGCACTTGCTCTGTCACACAGCACACCCTTAAGACATTGTCACTCAGGGACTCCTGAGCATGGAAACAAAAACATGGTAACTGAGGGGGTTAAAACAGAAATTAAGCATTTAGATCTATAATTTATAGGAATAAATACACTGGGCTGGGAAGGTGGCTCAGAGGTTCAGAGTACCTGTTGCTCTTCCAAGTCCCAACAACCACATGGTGGCTCACAATGAGACCTGATTCCCTCTTCTGGCCTGCAGGCATACATGCCGGCAGAACACTATATATGTGATAAATAAAGAAATCTTTAAAAAAGGATAAATACATCAGATAGCCTTCTAATGCTAGAGGTTCAGGGTCTCAAAAAAAGAGACCATCCAACTGAAGTTTCTGGACAAAATGTTGCTTTTGATCAAGAGGGTGTGCTCTGGAAGAAGGAACACACAGTGGACAAGAAGTACATTTGTTTTTTCCTCTAAGGAAGGCAGTGACTGTGTGTTTCCCCCACTGTCTAGGGACAGACCTCGCAGTCTTACTGAATGGGCTAGTCTGCAAAGGGTGGCTGCTGCAGGCCATCACATTCCTAGACTAGAGCAGTGGGCCTTTGAAGAAACATGTATTACTGGATGAGGATTTAAACGTTTGCACGGTATAAAAGGCTCTTCTTTGGTATTTCTTACACCAACTCGACAAAAGGGATTAATTCTCAGATGTTGTTTATTCCCATATATAGCAAACAAGACAAAACAAAACAAAAAAGCCAAACAAAAGCAACGAACAAAAAACTGGGGATGAAAATATTATCTCTTTCTACAGCAATGAATTCACAATGAACTTTTCTCTTATCTCCTCTGATCTAACTTCTTAGAACTTGTTAGGCCTCCAAAAGAGTTCCACATTACATGCATTGAGGGATGTGGTAGGGATTGCTACAAGCCAAGCAATGCTACCAGATCCTACCAATGGCAATGAAAATGAAGGCAAGAGCTGAGAGCAAAGGATCACCAGCCTATAATTCACACCGCCAGAGAAACTAGGATACAAGGAAGATTCTAAGCGATTCATATAAGGTCCCTCACAGAAGGGGAAAGGAACAAGATCTCCTGAGCATATTGGGGGGGCAGTGAGTGGAGAGGGGGCTAGGAGAAAGAGAAGGGGAGGAGAGGAGAGCAGGTGGGACCAGGAAGATACAGAGGGGGCTATTATAGGTTTGAAGAGAAAACTGACTCTAGAGAAATGTTCAGAGACCTACAAGGATGACCCCAACTAGCAATCTGAGCAACAGTGGAAAGGCTACCTTAAATGGCCTTCCCTGATAATGAGATTGATAACTTATTTGCCATCATAAAGCCCTCATCTAGTGGCTGATGGAAACAGAAGCAGACACCCACAGCTAACACTGAGCTGAATTCCTGGAATCCAGTTGTAGAGAGGGAGGAGTGGTAAAGAAAAGGCTACAGAAACCCACAGAGACAGCTGACCTGAACAAGGGGGAGCTCATGGACCCCCAGACTGATAACTGGGAAACCAGCATTCTACCAACTCAGACCCCCTGAACATGGGTCTCAATTAGAAGGCCTGGGCAGTCTAAGGGACCTCTGACAGTGGAATCAGGATGTATCCCTGGAGCACAAAAGGACTTTGGTAGCACATTCCCCATGGAAGGACACTCCCTTAACCTAGAGGTGGGGGGGGCCCTAGTCCCTACTCCAAATGACTTGACAGATTTTGTTGATCCCTCCTGGAAGGCATCACCCTCCCTGTGGAGTGTGTGTGTGTGGGGGGGGGGGGTGAGATGGAAGGGGGACTTGGGAGAGAGAGGGAACTAGGATGGATATGTAAAATAAGAAAAAAAATAATAAAAAATGTTATAACTTCAAACAGAAAAAAAAAAGCTGAAAAGCACTTGATGTTAACCACGCCTCCTGTTTACACAGCTCTTGCAGGAGAATGTCAACTCACCCTAAAACAAAGCTCGTGGTGTACCTACAGGAGGAAGTATGGGAGCCACGCCCTCCAGGAAGACAAGACTCACAATGACTATGCAACCAAGTTCTTCTGGTTTGTATCCCTTCCTTTTGCAGCCAGAATAAATTTAGAAGATTACACCCCACCTCCCATTCCCCCCCCAAGCTGTGGTGTTACAGCAACAGTATCATTAAGTAAAGTATGTAAAGCACTAAAAGCATATAAATCATGTACAAACACATTAAAGAATTTAAATTACCAGTAATATGGGAAAGTAAAGAGTTTAAATGAATGACAGCATCTAGGTTCTCCCCCAACTCCATTGTTTGTTTTGAAATAGGTTCCTCATTATGTAGCTCCGGCTACCACTGAATTCCTGACCCTCCTTGCTTCAGCCTGGTGGTTTTGTATGTAGGTGTGTGCTACCACATTTGGTCAAGGGGTCTAGGTTTTGACCAGGGCTGGCTAGGAATTTTCAACAAGCTACTTAACTGAGTTGCTAAGAGTATATGAGTTTACATACATAAATCTTGGAAACACAATGTGTTTCGGGATAAGTGTACATTGTGTGAAGATGCGTCACTGTGATTGATTTAATAAAGGGCTGAATGGTCAATGGCTAGGCAGGAGAGAATAGGCAGGATTTGCGGAGAGAGAGAGAAACTGAGGGTTAGAATCTGGTGCCGCAAGAGAAGCCAGCTAGCCATGGAGGGAGTCAGACATTCCCAATGGAAGAGAGGTAAAGAGCCACATGGAAGGATGTAGATTAATAGAAGCAGTTAATTTAAATTATAAGAGCTAGTTGGTAACATGCCTAAACTAAAGGCCAAGCTTTCATAATTAATAAGCCTCCGTGTCATTACAATGAAAATTTGAGTCTAACATACCCAACTCATTTCAACAAAAGTGAAAGTTTCTTGAATAAAGCTTAATAAATGGCCCGTTTGACATCACACCCAGTCTACCCCAAAGGGAATGGTGAAGAGTCACAGCTTGTAAGAGTATGGGCTGTAAAGCTCTCTGCTATCATCTGTTCTTTACGCTCCACTTAGATGGAAACTACCTGCCCTGTGGTGGTATTCTTCTCATTTAACGTTTCATGGACGTAGGCCTTGTCTTTCCAAGCATAAGCTTCTGAAAGGGAAGGACCAAGTTTATTCTCTGATTTCATCATGGTACCAACAAGTGGGGTCAATCAACACGCGGGGAGCAAAAGGACCATCAGTTTGGGAGGAAGGCTCTGGAGCGAAGCAAAGCGAAAGCATGGCAGGGCGCGGGGAAAGGGAACACTCGCGCGTCCGCGCCAGCTCCGGAGAAGGGAAAGCAGGCAAGGTCTCAAAGATGGATCTCCGCCTGCGCTGGTAAAGATGCTGCGCCGGGACCCGCAGCGCGGCAGCCATTGGCCGAGAGCGCTTCCCGGCTGCCGTGAGCTCTCACGAGGCGCCGGCGGCGTAGGCCGCGCGCCGCGCTCTGGCCGGCAGGGGGCGCCCGTCCGCGCGCTGCGCTCCCCGCGGCGCCGCCCGCCCGCCCGCCCGCCCGCCGGAGGCCGAAGGCCAGTCACCCTCGGGCCTGCGCCGCGCCGGCCGGCCGCGCCCCGCCCCTGGGCCGCCGCGGGACGAGTAACGGTTACGAAGCACTTTCTCGGCTTCGGTTTCTGCTTAGTCATTGTCTTCTAGGAAACAGCTCCCTCCCTTCGGCGTGAGCGGTGGCCGCAGAAGCCGCAGCGGCCGTCCGCGCCGGCGCCACCCTCCGGGACCGCCTCTCGGCCGCCGCCCGGCCTCCTCGGGCCCGAGCGCATAACCGGGCTGTGGCCGCGCGGACTCGGCAGCCTCGCGCTCGCCTCTCGGGCCCGGGACGCCGCGCCCAGCGAGGCAGCCGTCTTCCCGCCCGCACCTCCGCGGCCCCGTCGCCTCCCGGTCCCCTCAAGGCGGCAGCTGCCATGGGTACCGACAGTCGCGCGGCCGGGGCGCTCCTGGCGCGGGCCAGCACCCTGCACCTGCAGACGGGGAACCTGCTCAACTGGGGCCGCCTGCGGAAAAAGTGCCCGTCCACGCACAGCGAGGAGGTGAGCACAGCGGAGCGGGGCCCGGGGCGTCCGGCCGGGGGAGGAGGGCTGCGAGGCATCCCGCGGGCCTCGGGAGGAGGGAACGGAGGACGCGCCAGGGCTCGCCTCGCCCCGGAGCGATCGCGGTGAGCTCGGTGCCATCCCGCCCGAGCAGGTGCCACACCGTACTTTGGCGAGGGGCGCCTCGGCCAGGGTCTCTTAGTTGATCTCACAGCTCTCCGGCTCACCGGGTCCCCTGCCTGGCTGGGGAAGTTGGACAGAGCCACTGCAGCCCTGTATCCTCATCGTCCTTCCATCTCCCCTAGCCAGGTAAAGGAGTAGTATTAGGTTAGTGCTTGGGAGATGAACCTACCAATACGCTGGACTTTGACATCATGACATTAGTTTCTCTACTGTGATGACCTTGGATTTGAGGTACTTACTGGAAGTTGACATTTTATTTGCTTCGAAACTTAACAGCATGGTGGCACACACCTTTAATCCCTAGGGAGGCTGAGGCAGGAGGATTTCTTAGTTTGTAGGCAGACTAGTCATAATTGAGTTCCAGGGCTACTCAGGGCTAAACCCTATCTTAACACACACACACACACACACACACACACACACACCCCTAATTACTAGTTGGAAGTGACAGAGTTTAATGTAGAGACTAGTCATAATCGAGTTCCAGGGCTAAACCCTGTCTTCACACACACACACACACACACACACACACACACACACACACACACACGCCCACGCCCATCCTTGGGCCATTAGTTCTCTATGGACCATGAAACGAATTGTAGAGGCATATTGTTAATGTGAAACACATTTACCATTTAAAAACAAAAAACCCCAACAGGTGTGCAATTGTTATATGCTGGAAATAATAAGCTGGGGATGGTGGTGCACTCCTCTAATACCCAGACTCAATCGGCTGAGGCAATAGAATGTGGAATTTGAGGCTAGCTTGGACTACAATATGAGACCCTGTCTCATAAAAACAAACAAACAAACAAAACAAAACAAAACCCAAACAAATAAGATAAATAGAAACTGTTTAAAAATAAAACACTGACATTTAGGAATTGTATGATTTTGAGAGCATTTTCCTGTCTGTAACTTTAACCCTGAGTAATAACCTTTCATCGAGTTGTTGTGGGAAGTAAAAGATGCTATATGAAAATACTGAGCATATAGGCTTTTGATTAACAACATCATCAGAAAGATAAACGCATCCTGATTAAAGAATACATTTCCTAAGTTATATCATATTGTAACATTAGTATCTGTGATCAGAGACAAGCCTGGGATGTTTTAATGAGACTATACAAAGCACCTGGCATCCTTCTCATTGTAAGCTGAGAGCCTTCGAGGTCAGATTTAGGAACCTGAGTCCCTGGCCTAGCTCGTGTGTGTTCAAATTCCAGCTAGGTTTGTATGTTTTGTTTTAACTACCCACTTTGCCTATTTCTCCCAGAGGTATTACTATATTTTGGTACAGAGAGGCCTAATTTCTCCCTGCACTGAGTTTAATAGGGCATTTTGCCATGAGTGTGAATGTCCATTTCTCTTACCTTATCTAACCACAACACACTTTTGTGGCTTTCAAACATTTTTTTTTAATGTTTTTTTAATTCTTCCAGAATGTTAGTGCATCACAACCATCATCAGAAAAGCTTTCAAAACTTTTGACTGGGAATAATAAATACATTTTATCCATTCAGTTAATAGGTTTCTTTCTGTGTCTTTGTGTTTATCAATATCTTAGAAACAAGTTGCACACTATTAAGCCTTACATACTATGTAGTAGACGGTTTTCAATTCTGTTACACTTCATAAAAGTTGATTTTTTTTTTTTTTTTTAAACTGGGCGTGGTGGTGCACCAGAACTTGGGGGCAGTGATCTCTGAGTTTGAGGCCAGCCTGGTCTACAGGATTGAGTAGCAGTCTACAGAACAGCAGTCTACACAGAGAAATCCTGTCTTGGAAAACACGCACACACATACACACACACACACACACACACACACACACACACACAAATAAATAAATACTCAGCACTAAAGTGACCCGACCCAACCCGTGACTCTTATGCCTCAACATTATTTGGCATTTATAAAACATGATTGACTTTAATATTGCATGTTTATGTGCATGTGTGTCATATCCCCTTGGAACTGGAATTACAGGTGGTTGGCTGCTGCCTTGTGGGTCCTGAGAATCAAATTTGAGTCATCTGCAAGAGTAGTAGGTCCTCATAAGCACTGCGCTCTTTAAAATTTATTATTGGGGGCTGGAGAGATAGCTCAGTGGTTAAGAGCACTGGCTGCTCTTCGAGAGGTCTTGAGTTCAATTCCCAGCACCCACATAGTGGCTCACAACTATACTAGGATCAGATGGCCTCTTCTAACCTTTAGGGATCCATGCAAGTAGAACACTCATATACATAAGTAAATCTTTTTTAAAACATTGATTGTTATATGCACTCATGTACACTTTGAAAATTATTGTTCAAAGGATTAATTATGGTCTATAGTGTTTTATTCAGGACAGAAGCTAAAACTAGAAGACAGAGGAAAAGCCCCAGGGTATGTCAGCATATCTAAGGAAACCATCAGATTCATTGGAATTCAGTGAGTGTATTCTGTGTCTATGTAAAGAATTCTCTGTGTGTGAACTCGGAGGCCAGAGGTTGATAGCTGATAATTTCCTCTATTACTCTCAATCTTACATTTTAGACGGGGTGTCTCACTGAGCTGAGAGCTCACAGATTGGCTAGACTAGCCAGTCTTTGCCTCATCATGCCTCAATACCACGGGTTCTGGCCCTCTGCCACCAGGCCAGGCTTTTACCTAGGTGCTGGGATCTGAGTTCAGGACCTCATGCTTATGTGGCAAGTGCTTTACCACCAGAACCATCTCCTCAGCCTCTGCATGAAGAATTTCCAAACCCTCAGAGATCAAAGTAGGAAGTACTATTTGAAACAGTTCAACTTCACTGAAGAGATTAAGAAAATTTGAAAACAAAAATAAAAAACAACTGCTATTTTTTTTTTCGAGTCCTGGTCATTTTTTTACTCTTAGAGATCCTTTTTTTAATTTTTTAAAAATTTATCTTTCATTTAATTTTTTCAGTGTATTTTGATCATATTTCTCCTCCTGTGAGTGCTCCTAAATCCTCCCCACCTCCCTATACAACCAGCTTTATGTTCTCTCTTACAAAAAACAAAAAACCTTAAAATGAACAAGCAAAAGACCAATAAGACAAAACATAACAAGACAAAGCAAAACAAAGCCCTCAAAAATCCTTGGAGTTGTTTTGTTTTGCCAACTAGGCAAGGGGGCCTGCTCTTGTGTATGGCTGATATACCCAGTGACATTCCATTGGAGAAACTGATATTTTTTTCTCTTTGCCAGTTGATATCAGTTGCAAATAGCTGCAAGGCTTGGGGTGAAACCCTGCATCCACTTGCCCTCTCAGTGCCGGGGACCCATCTGGTTTGAACCTGTGCAGGTCTTGGTGTGTTGCTACAGTCTTCGAGTTCATATATGCATCAGGCCTGTTGTGTCTGGAAAACACTGTTTCCTTGAAGCAACCCATCACCTCTGTCTCCTACAATCCTTCCACCTTCTGCATAGATCCCTGAGCTTTGAGGAGGGGCTTGGTGAAGGAAGACATCCCACTTGGGGCTGTGTTCCAAAGTCTTTCCTCTCCAAACATTGTCCTGTTTGGTCTCTGTGTTAATTCCCATCTACTGTCAGCAGTACCTTCTCTGAGGTAAGGAGAACCAGGCACTGATCTCTGAGGGTTTGTTTGATAGCTCAAGTTATTTTAGTTTGGGTTTTTGTTAATGATTCTACTGCTTTGTTAAATTCTACTTTAATATCCTACATTGTTTTCATTATTTCATTCAGCTGTATTTTCACAACCATCATCAAGACATTTATTCATGTCCTCTTTAAGGTCCTTGAAGAATTGCTATTTTGAAATCTTTGTCTTATGCTTCAGCTAAATTACTCTGTTGCAGTAGAGTTGGGGCACAAAGGGATGGGCTAGGAAGGAAGGCTTGGCAGTCTGTCCCTGATGTTATTCCTTGGTTTCCTTCAATCTCTTGGCCAAAAGCTTAGTGTATTCTGCAGCCTCATTTTTCTTAGTGTGTTGTTTCTTCAGAGCAGTTGGTGATTGTGGGACAGGTAGAATAACAGGATGCTTCTTGCCTTCTTTGTTTAAGGGCGTTATGACAACATATTGGTGGACACCATCTTCTTTAGAGGGATTGAACAGTTTGAGGATTCTACCACCTCTTTGGGGTCTCAATTGCTAATGCATGGTAGTATCTGGAAGGCCAGGAATAACTTTAACTCTCTTTCTCTTCTTCTTCTTCTCTCTCTCCCTCTCTCTGTCTCCCCCCCGCCCCCCACTCAGATTGACATCCAAACATCCCAGAGTTGCACTTCCTTGCTCCAGTGCTGCTTGCTGGACAGCAGGTACACACTGCTGTAGGTCAGGACAACTTCTTGAGAAGACCTCTTTTGCCATCCCCACCTCTGATTCAGATCATATTGCCCTTTCACGCTTTACTCAAGGCATTTGGCAGTAACTTCTCTGTAAAGTTTGCATTCATTGTTGGTGGCTGGATATCTTGATGCAGTTGACTACCTAGGAGGATCCATGAAAAGAAGAGAAAAAATATATCACTATAATTAAATTTACACATTGGTAGAGTTCCGGGTCTTCTAGACGAGCAACAGTGCTTTCAACTGATAAGCCATTCCTCCAGCTCCATAAAAACATTTTTAAGAAATTCTATGACGTTTGCCAAGATTTTTGTCTAGAATCTTATTAAAAAGTATTAGGTTTAAGAAAAAATTTACTCTTAGCAAGACAGTGGTAACATGCCTTTAATCCAAGCACTCCAGAGGCAGAGGCAGGCAGGTCTCTGTGAGTCTGAGGCAGCCTTGTTTACAAATCTACACAGAGGAAAAAACCCTGTCTCAAAAAAAAAAAAAAATTTACTCTTAGTCATTCGTCAGTGCCAAAACTAAACCAGCACCACATCCTGCTTGGTTTTTAATGAGGCTCTGTGACTTTTGCCCATTTAGTCCTGTCTACCTTACAGCCCATAGGCCATATACAGCCAGCCCATGTGGCCCAACACAAAATTGTAAACATACTTAAAGCATTTATTTGTAACTCTTGTGTGGTTCTGGAGCCTGACTGTTTAGATGAGAGCATTGTAGTGTTGCAGGGTCAAAAATTGAACAGGAAAACTGGGAGGGAGAGGAATGGGGAATAAGGAGGAAAGAAACAACAGAAACAAATTCTGTTTTGAAAAGCACAATAATGAAACTTAATTCTTTGTAAGCTGAAAAACAAAATGCAGACCTCCAGAACTTAAAAAAGAAACAACACACACACACACACACACACACACACACACTTGTAATTGTGTAGAAAGAATTATCAGATAATTTTCATCTGATTTCAGTTTAATTAAATTATGCTTTGTATGACAATACAGAGCTTGTGACTTGAATCCAGGGAGGTGTTGTTGGTGGCACAAATATTAACATAAGTGGCTTTGTTACCTTGAGCACATACCCTCTTGTCCCTTGTAATTATCTGTACAAAGAAATGATAAAATGCATATTGTATCAGTCTTTATCATAAGCAATCATAGCTGAGATAGTGAGTTCAAAAATGTATCCCTATTGCTATAAGAAAATGCTTTTGCAGTTCAGGGGCTTTTAGTTACTCATTTCCTTTTTCATTGATTGCCCATAGAATGTGAGCCACTGTGCCCTTGCTTATCTTTAAAGCAGTGATTTATAGCTGCCAGAGTTGGTTAATTAGTGATCAAAAATAAGTGTCGGGCCAGGCTACAAGGTGGCTCAGCCAGGCTCTTGCCTCCAAGCAGGACAGCCTGAGCTTGATCCCTGAGACACATACGGCAGGAGAGGACTGATTCAGACGCTGTCCTTTGACTGCCCATACACCATAAAACAGTGTAGTACATTTTTTTTTTTAAAGAGTTAAGTTGAGGGGTTGGAGAGATGGCTCGTCAGTTAGAGCACTTGTTGCTCTTGCAGAGGACTGGGGTTTGATTTCCAGGACCCACTAGGTGGGTGGGTCACAACCTTGTAATTCTGGTTCCAGAGGACTCAATGCATTCTTCTGATCTCCATAGGCACCAAGCACATACATGATGTACATACATACATGCAGGCAAAACACACACAAAAATAAAATGAATAAATAATAAAAACTTGAATAACTTTAGTGAATAATGAAATGCCATATTTTTCTTGCTAGAATAGATGCTACTAGCATATGTGGTATATAGTAATAATAACATTTTCTAATATTTTTCTGTTATGTATATCTAGATCTTCACTCATTAAAGTAAATATGCATCTTATATGAGACCAATTGTCACTGACATTGAGATAAATACAAATGTATATTTTAACTTACAGCATACAATGGTGCTAGTAAAAATACTTTATGGTAACACTGGAGATAAGAAGTGTCCCTGTGTGTTAGGAGATGACTTATAGATTGTCATGATGCAAGGTGGTCCATGCTGGTAGCTTTAGGGCTGTAGAGTTATGTAGTGATTGCAATGTTTGTTAAAATGAAAGTTCTGGTTGTTGAAAGAGTCTTTGGCAGGTCCTTGATTGAACTCGGAGTTCGAATGTTGGTATGTTTTGGTGTTGGGGACTGAACCAAAGTCTGGCCTCAGGGATGCTGAGCAGCTGCCCTGTTGCTGTGCTGTATCCCTGAACCACACCTGAGGTTTTTAAAAAATGTGTGTGTGTGTGTGTGTCCCACTACATGTATGGCAGTGCACTGCTTTCGCTCCTGATACCGATGGGGCCTGAAGCGGTGTCGGATCATCTGAAACTTGAGGGAGCAACAGTTGTGAGCTGCTGTGTGAGTCCTAGGCATTGAGCCTGGGACCTCTGAAGAATGGCCAGGTCTCTTAACCACTGAGCCATTTCTCTAGCCTTAGGCTTGAATTTTTAATAATATAATACAGGGGGATCTAATGTGGAAGTTCCTCTGACCATACATTATCTTTCTTTTTAAGTATTTATCTTTATTTGCATGTGTGTGTTGCTGTTTATCTATATATGTACCACATGCTTGCAGTTTGTCCACAGGCCAAAGCCAGCTTTGGATCCCTGATACTGGAGTTGCTGGTAGTTGGGAGCTGCTGGAAGTAGGTGCTGGAACTGACCCCAGCTCATTTGTAGGAGCAACAAGTGCTCTTGACTGCTAGCCCACTCTGCAGCCCAGTAGTTGTTTTTGAAGAATGTAGCGTGGTGACATGGTGGTTTATGTGACTTCTGTTCAGACTCCATGCTTAGAGCTAAGTCCCACTTCTGCCTCCTGGCTGCTGGAATTACAGTTTTGTGCCACTACAACCTTATTCCTCAAATAATTTTTTGTTTCTTTATGATTACTTTAATGTCTTAAAGTTTCACTGATACAAAATCGCCATCAAAATAATTAGACTGTCACTTTCAGCCAAGAATGACTCAAGGTCCGGGTGTGGTGTCACATGCCTTTAATACAGTATTCAGGAGGATAAGCAGAAGATCTCTGAGTTTGAGGCCAACCTGGTCTACACAGTGAGTTCCAGGACAGACAGGACCATGTGGAGAGACTCATGTCAAAAAAAAAAAAAAAATTATTAAGAATACAATAAAACAAGGTTTGCATTTATAGCATAGGAAACAAAAATCTTACAGAATTAAACATGGGCTTGTATAGTATTTTCTCTTAATACCTCTTCCCCTTCTTTACTCCCTGATGCATCTTTACTGAAGCCCTGGGTGCGAAGAGCTGTTAATTAACTCTGAAAACAATTCTTCCTGCAGCTTCGAGACTGTATCCAAAAGACCTTGAACGAGTGGAGTTCCCAGATCAGCCCGGATTTGGTCAGGGTAAGTGGAATGTGAATTCAGAAACCTGCAGGCCTAAGCAGATGTGACGTCAGCAGGAAGTGGATTTTTCCCAGTTTGCTGAGTGAAGTAAGTCAGCAGGCAATTGGCCGCGAAGCCTTTGTGGCCTTTTGCTGAAGTGGCAGTCTGCTTTCACATGCGGCAGACTATCCAGTCTCCATTCATTCTCAGTTTTGTTTCCCCTGCTTAGTCCCCACTGCAGTTCCCTTACCTGCCGCTGTTTCCTCCCAGTTAGTATGGGGTCTAGTAGAAGAATTACTTGGCTGGTAGGTGGCTTTGGTAGAATGTCACCCCAGTAATATAGCTAGGAACAACTTTTTAAATGTCAGTTTTTCATGAAGTAGTAAGGAACTATATACTTCATTAAATGTCGGTACCTGACTATTTTCAAAAGTTAGCAGACCCAGTAAATATCTGCAGCCACTCTAAAATCCAACAGAGACAAGGGCTTGTGGTTAGCCGTGCACTACTTAAAAGCATGGAAGAGCCACCAGGCGTAGGTCTGTAATCCCAGCCTTTGGGAAGCTGAAGGCAAGAGGATTGAGTTTGAAGCCAGTGTGGGCTATAGTGAAAGTTCCAGGGTGGCCTTGGCTACATAGTGGGACTCTGTTTCAAACAAAGAGTATATGCTGGACTGGCTCCTGTGGGCATATTATTTCTAACCATTTAGCTGCTGTACAGAAATTGGTTAATGTCTGTTTATCTGAAATAATGGTCTCTTCTGTGTCTGACTTTTGTCAACACTTTGTACTGATTTGTGCTGGGTATGTATATCGGAGACACAGGGAAGATATTATTTGCTTTGTTAGATCTTAGGCAGTATGTTTCTGGCTGACAGATGCTATCCTTTTATCGTTATCCTAATACATTATTCATTGTAATGTATTGGGATAGCTCTTGCCATTTAAAAAACTATACTCAAGAAAAGAACTATTTGAACTTAAAATATTTGCGATGTCAAAACTGAATATACAGTCCAGCAGACTTATGCATTGGTATTTGCCCAAAGGACTTGAGTATTTTTATACATACAAAAACCCTATACATGGATGTTTGTGCCAGCTTTATCAATAATTGACAACAGTTTGAAGTAACGTAGATGTTCTCAGGAGACAAATGGAGATACAGACTGTGGTGCATCCAGGCAAAGAGATATTACTGAGTCCTGAAAAGCAATGAGCTATCAAGCCAGCAAATACATGAAGGAACCTGAAATGCATATCGCTAAGTGAAAGAAGTCGGTCTGGAAAGGGTGCATGCTAAATGATTACAGGTGAAGCACTCTGATGGGGATGCTCATAATGGGGGAAGCAAAGTAGGAGGTAAATGAGAACACTCTGTTCTTCCTGTTCAGTGTTGCTAGGAACCTACAATTGCTCTTAAAACAAAAGAATGATAAGATGGTTTGTTTGTTTAAATTGGTGTGCCAGTTTGAATGAAAATGGCTCTGCGTAGACTGATGTGACTGTTGGGAAGGGTTAGGAGGTGTGGCCTTGTTGGAGGAGGTGTGCCATTGAGAGTGGGTGTAGAGGCTTCATAAGCCCAGGCCAGGTGCAGTCTCTCTCTCTGCCTGCTGCTGTGGATCAGGATGGAAAGCTCTCAGATTCTGCCAGGCCTGTCAACTTCCTGCCATGATGATCATGTGCTATCCCTCTAAAACTTCAAGCAAGCCCACAATGACATGCTTTCTTTTGTAAGAGTTACCTTGGTCATGGTGTCTCTTCACAGCAATAGAACAGCAATTAAGAATTAAGCAATTAAGAAGGTTTTTCTGTGCCAGCCATTCTAACATCTCACATAACTCTACACTCTTCTGCTTGTTTACTTTTTTTATTTTTGGTCATAAATAATTTCTGAATACCTGGTCAAAATGAGACTTTTTTTTCTCCAAAAAAATAAAATCTTATGCACATACTTAACTTTTACATCTGTACTTTATGCTTATACAGTCCATTAGACCTCAAAAAGAGCCTTTGCTTCTGAAGTGCTTAGGACAATAAGAAACTCTACAATCAACAGGTCTCAGTTAGTGTCCATTTTACTTCGTGTTTCCTGCAGGAGTTTCCAGATGTCTTGGAATGCACCGTGTCCCACGCAGTAGAGAAGATAAACCCAGATGAAAGAGAGGAAATGAAAGTTTCTGGTAAGCTCTGCCCTTTACAGTTCACTCTCCTATGCTGTGGACTGAGGGACGTGAGAGTAAATCCTTCCATCTGACAGAGAGGGAGTTGGTCATTAGTGAGGAAAACAGACTCTAATGTCAGCTTTAAAAAAAAAAAAATGTATTTTATGTGCATTAGTGTAAAGGCGTCAGATCCCCTGGAACTGGAGTTACAGACAGTAGTGAGCCAATATGTGGATGCTAAGAATTGAACCCAGTCCTCTGGAAGAGCATCCAGTGCTCTTAACCACTGAGTTGTCTCCCCAGCCCCTAATGTCGGCTCTTAAGAGTGAATGAGTTATAGGAAGTCAGGACCACAGAGTCAGAATGAAACTTCACTTAACTGTTCCTTCTGATGTTTCTGTGTCTGTATGATTTATGTGTACTCAGCAATAGAAAGATTAAAGTAGGAAACGGAGAGGAGAGGGGACAGCCAGGAGCAGCATGTGTTCAGCACAAACAAACCTCCCCTTCTTGGGGTGCTGGTGAGAAGTGCTGGGGCTGCCTGAAGTACAGAAGGAAGTCTGGGCAACCAGCTACACAGGCAGAGAGTGTTACTTATGTTCAGCATTTCAGAAGCAGCCCTCAGCTTACAGACAGCATAGCAGTTTATAAAAGCCCTGACCTTGCCTAGATTGAAGTTCCTGGATGTAGATTACTGCCTAGAATAATGTAGGGTTAGCAAGTGTTCGATTGCTTTGAGCCTCAATTTGTTTATCTCTGCAGTGGAATACAGTTATTTCACAGGCTGCTTTATATTATGGATGGAATAAACAAAAGAGGCACATAGCTATGGCATGGCTTGCCACAAAGTAGTAATGGATTATTAACATATTGACCGGGACACGTGTGATGCAATAATGAGACAGGAATGGCCTTTTCATTCCAATCATAATACCATCAGTTGAGTCTTGCTTTATGCTAAGCACTGAACTGTCCCTTTATGATTATGTTTCCTCATATAATTATCAAAACAGACCTATCAGGACTATTATCTCAATCACACCAGTGACATTAATTACCATGAAAGTTAGCATAGGCCTTGATGTAGTGTACAGTAGTTCCAGCTACTTTGAGGCTGAGTCAGGGGGATTAGAAGATTTAGCCAGCCTAGCAACCTAATGAGACCCCACCAGTCTTTCAGCCAGTGAATTGATGAACCAGCAAGCTAAGGAGGTATGCCTGACTTCAAAACCTGTTTCTTCTGTTAACTTCCCATCATCACTAAGGTAGGAAATGGAGTAAAGCCAATATTCTCGTGTAGCTGACTGTGTGTACTTCATCACTGACTTGGGCCTCATCCAAGTTGTCCTCCATTCTTGTAGGGTTTGAGAAATTTGATAAAATTCTTACCGTAAGAGAAGCTTGCCTCTTTCTAGCTCCATGTATCCTATCTTTCAGAGAGGGAGAGAGGACCATTCCGGATGGTGAAATTTAGGGATCAAGGATTTAGTAGTGGGAGGGTTTTCTTTGTTGCAAGGGGAGGAGGACCAGACCTGGGGCTTCTTGCATGTGAGACAAATGTTTTACCATCAAGCTGTACCCAGCCAAGGAAGGTTTTTTCAGCGTGTAATGTGGGCCCTAAAGCTGGACTTGGTTATACTGACTTATCTGCAAAGGGAGCTATAGTAGCTGCTCACCAGGAGTAACACCAGGACCCAGATGTTTTAGGACAGTCTAGTAGTAGAAAAGAGGGGAGCACAGATAAACAAGAACACAAGGTCATTTGTTGCATATGTTGAATCACTGTGTATGAGTGTTGTGGTAATCTAAATGCAATTAGCCCCATAGGCTCATAAGGAGTGGCAGTTTTAGGAGGTGTGGCTTTGTTGGAGTAGGTATGCCTTGTTGGAGAATGTGTCACTGGGTGGACAGGCTTTGAGTTTTCATATATGCTCAAGCCATGCACAGTAACACAGTTCACTTCCTATTGCCTTTGGATCATGATGTAGAATTCTCCAGCTCCATGCCTGCACGCCACCATACTCCCAGCTTCCATGTTCCCTACCATGGTAGTGGACTGCACCTCTTAATGATAAGCCTCCACATCAATAAAATGTTTCCCTTGTAAGAGTTGCAATGGTCATGTCTCTTCACAGCAATACAAAGCTTAAAACAAGCGTTTTTGTTACCCAATTCCTTCCATTCTTCTTTCTCACTGTTTTCATATTACTCTCACATTTGTTCAAAAATCTAAATTTACTCTGTAGACAGTAGGTTTATTTATTTTGGTTTATTGAGACAGGATTTCTCTGTGTAGCTCTGTAGACCAGGCTGGCCTCGAACTCACAGATTTGCCTGCCTCTGCCTCCCAAGTGCTGGGATGTAAGGTATGTGCCACCACTGCACGGCTGGAATTAAATATGTTTCAGATCTCAGAGTTTTTCAGATTTTTGTTTACGTAGATCTCACTGGTTGTGTCCCGCATTGTAAGGGTGATGGCGTGGTAAACGGGCATGGCTGTCAAAGTAGAAAGCAGATAAGTAGAGGAAGACACAGTGCACCGGCTCTTCTTACTCAGAATCACATTTCTAACAGCTCTTCTTTGGGAAATGAGTCAGTATAAAGTTGAATAAAAAGTTTATGCAACAAAAATTGGAGCTGCCACTGAAACATTTACTATCAAAAATACTGAGTAGGCAGGGACCCATGCAGTGAACTGTACCCTGTCGGATTGCAGAATCATGCCCAAGAATGAGAAATGAAAACTGGATGTGGTCAGTGCACCTCAGTCTCAGCATTCGGGAGGACAAGGGCAGGGGGCTTGTGATCTTGAAGTCAGACTGGGCTATAAAAGGAGACCTTGTCTCAAAATAATTTTTTAGAATTTCTTATATATGTCATGTTTTGCCTGCATGTTTTGTTTGCCTGCAGACCAGTAGAGGGCACCAAATCTCATTACAGATGGTTGTGATGTGGTTGTTGGGAATTGAACTCAGGAACTCTGGAAGAGCAGCCAGTGGTCTTAACCACTGAGCCATCTCTCCAGCCCCCAATATATATTTTTTTTTTTAGTGTGTAAAATTATGTATTAGAAACAAAGGCTGGGGACCAGGGTTCCATACATGCATATGAGTTTGATCTGCAGCACTGAAGGGAAACGAAAGAAATGACCACATAAAAGCTTTGCGTGGTAATGCCTACCGCTGGCTTCTGTTTTTGCTTTTCTTTTTTGATTGGTCTTCATTACCAATGAAGTAAAGCACAGCATTACTACGAACGTTAAGATAGCTACTACATAGAAACATATACAGAATATTTACCCCACAAAGACAAACCAAACGGGACTCCGAGATGGGCATCAGGGAAGGGCTCACATCCCTTACACAGGACTGGAGCTGGCTTTCCAGCAGCCATGCCAGGCAGGCAGCACACATCCTGTAACTGCAGCTCCAGGGGCCCAATCTCTGAGGACACCTGCACGTGCACAAAATTAAAAGTAGTTTTTTAAAACTTTAAAAGATAAACCAACAGAACTTTTAAAAAGTTATGCCATGCTTTATGTTGTAGACATATACGTGTGTGTGTGTGTGTGTGTGTGTAATTTTTCTTCTCGTTACACATTTTGAGGTTTGCTTAGATTTGGCTTATTGTAGAAGGCAAGTAAATTGGTCTATAATGCTTAGCTTATAAAAATAGACATTTAAAATAACTTCAGGTCCTATTTATCTATTGTAATGTGTGGGAAAGTATTATTTGTTTTATTCTTGGGAAATAAATGCATTGACAACTAGCATGCAATTTAAAATTTACAGTGAAAGTACATGTCTGTCTTAAAGTGGAGCTGTACAGTTTCAGAAGCAGGAAAAGAAAGCTAATTCCTGTCATGGTAACCCTGCATACTAACATGTGGACACGGGAATGCACAGTAAGGTGTAGATACGTGTGGTAATCAGCTTTTTCTTTGTTTCCCAGCAAAACTGTTCATTGTTGGATCGAATTCTTCATCATCAACTAGAAGTGCAGTTGACATGGGTAAGCAGAAATTTATCTTTGTTATAATAATGGAGCTGTAACTATCTTAAGTGAATTAGTTATAACCAATCTAGATAAAGAAAATAAGCAGATTTCAATTTTACCATTTAAACTTCTAGCCTAACTTTTAAGACTTGTATAAAACCAATCTTCACTTATATACAGAGATAGTTTGATAGAAATGTAAAAAAAAATGTATTAAATGTAATCTGCTTAAGGATAGCATTTCTCTGTAATCATTATTAGCCCTTTATCCCACTATAGATAAAATACTAAAATCAGAGACAACAAAATACAAATACTATGGATTCATTTTCAGCACCTGAGTAGGTAAAAATAAAGGGAGGAAACCCTAAGTAAGAGAGTGGGCCCAGAGACCCCTTGCCTGCTGCAAGAGAAGTGGGTGAATGGGCCCTTACATGCATGTTCTAAATGACAGGTAAAGTGTGCACTAGTCTGCTGTACAGAAAGTAGTTAATGACATAGACGACAGAATTGAGTGGAATATGTGGAGACAGTAACACTTGTTCTTAGGATGTGGCACACACTTGTCTATTCTGTGTCTTCCTTTCCATCAGCGTGCTCTGTCCTGGGAGTCGCACAGCTGGATTCTGTCATCATTGCTTCACCTCCCATTGAAGATGGAGTTAATCTTTCCTTGGAGCATCTGCAGCCTTACTGGGAGGAACTAGAAAACTTAGTCCAGAGCAAGAAAATTGTTGCTATAGGCACCTCTGATCTAGACAAAACACAGCTGGAGCAGCTGTACCAGTGGGCACAGGTAAAGGGCACCCACATCCTGACTGGCTATATTATATAGTTCACATTCACTGTATGGGTGACTTCTAAGGGTGCGAGCCTTGGGACAGGCTTTATCTAAAGCATTGGGAGCTGGGAGTTTTGACTTTAATATGTCTAATTGAACTAAGTATTCATCCCATTTAAAATGAATGAAGAAAACACTAAATGCTAAGTTTACAGGGCAAGTGAATTTCATCACAGTTCTACCTACGTGTGATGAAAATATTACACTTCGGGTATTATGGCTTCGATTTCTTAAGTAAAGAAATATGTATAACAATATGTTTCTGTTAAGTAGAGAGATATTAGACTTAGTGTATAGAGCCTGATATGGAGGAGGAATCATAAAGCCATCATCTCCCCACTCTAAGAATCTGCAAAATTATGGGTGAGGTTACCAGCACGTTACCTTTACTTGCTGTATCTTGTCTCTGTTCCTTTTATTTCATTCTCTGCTGCTTCCTCAGACCTTTCAGAGTCGATGACAAGCAGCAGGAAGACCATAGAAAACATTGTTCCTTGTCTTGTTGACTTGGTAGCAGTATGTGGCCAGGTCACAGCTGGAGACTTAGTGATCTAGAAAGTCTGGAACAGTAGCCAGTGCAGCTACTGGAACAGTAGCCTGAACAGCGTCTTCCTTAAGATAAACTCCCTGTTGCTAAAATCATTACCTTTAGAACCACTGCTTCAGAGGCAGGCATACTAGATTATTAATGATTCCAGCAGGGAGTATAATTCTGTATTGGCTTTTCCTCATCCTAGTTATCTCTAACACTGATTAGGAAGGAACATATCAATATATGCAAAATATTTTATAAATGAAGAATTGTCAAATATGGTTTTTATGACCTAAAATGTACTGCTCTCTTTTAAAAAGTGGGGCTAGGGAAACAGCTTAGTTAGGTACTTGCTATATTAGCATGAGCACCTGAGTTCAATTCTAGTACCCCAAAAGAACACACATAAAAACACCTATCGAGGCAATACCAATGTCTGGAGAAGGCAGAGACAGGAAGATTCCCTGGAGATGGGAGGGTACTCAGCAGCCTAGCTGAATTAGTGAGCCCCAGGGTCTGTGAGAGACCCCAGACACCAAATACCAACCTCTGGCTGCCACATGTACCAGTCCACACACATGCAGACAAAGACAAAATTGTCTAAGTAAACATACAAAGCGATAGGCTTCATTGTAGAATCTTCATACATATTATACTAAGTTCTGATTAATGCCCTCCCCACTGTTCTTGTGGGGCTCCTTCCCTTCTCTTTCAGCTCCTCAGGATCTAGCTTTATGCATGACCTACATGTACACAAGCCTGATATCAAAAGTCCCACATGGGAAGAAACGTGCAGTGTTGCCTTTCTGAGTCTGCTGTGTTTCACCCCAAATAACAAGTTTCTAAGTCCATTCATTTTGCTGCCAGTGCCATAGTTTCCTTTCCTTTATGGTCACATTGATGTGTCACGTTTTCTTTACCCATTCTGTTGATGGACACATAGGCTGGTTCTGGTTCTTAGCTACTGTGAATAGTAGTTTTCTGCTGTCTGTGTTGTCTTGTGACATAATTTAATACAATTAATTTTATTTTCACTTTCAGGTAAAACCAAATAGTAATCAAGTTAATCTTGCCTCCTGCTGTGTGATGCCACCAGATTTGACTGCATTTGCCAAACAGTTTGACATACAGCTTTTGACTCATAATGACCCCAAAGGTAGGACTGCTGTTTCTATCTATAAGTCCTGATCATGAGCTTTTGAAAGACAAAAGCTACTTGTTTAGTGATCTGGGGGTACAGGCAAATGATAGAGGGCACAACAGCCGGGGTTTGATCCCCAACATAATGCACACAAGTTTAAAAGAGAAAACAAGGGCTGGAGAGATGGCTCAGAGATTAAGAGCACTGGCTGTTCTTCCAGAGGTTCTGAGTTCAATTCCCAGCAACCACATGGTGGCTCACAGACATCTGTAATGAGATCTGGCACCCTCTTCTGGTATGCAGGCAGGCCACTATATAACAATAAATAAATCTTTAAAAAACAAAAAAGAAAACAAATGTCTACATTTTCAGTGTGTGTTGTGATAAATGTACAGTGTTTTTAAATGTAAATATTATTGGTAATTTAAAACATACACATCTTTATTTTTGTCTCTGTAATGTGGAGTTGTAAAGCAGTTGGCAGGATCCTATGCAAGAACATGAGAATAAACTTAACCATTCCTCTATACCCACTTTTTTTTTTTTTTTTTAAAGAAAGCAATGGGAGTAATAAGTTGATGAATATACTTAAATATCATGCTGTGGCCAAAGCAAAAGTTCAGAGTGATAGAAATAACTAGATTTTGCCAGTGATGAGGGATATGTTATGCTGTATACTGAATACACTAATGGGGGAGTTAAATTCTCCCGTATTTATACCTTTTGCACTTATTGTTAGTGTTTTCCAATATAATTAAATATAATAGTGTGATTCATTCCCTCTGTCTCTCTCTTCTCTCTGTCTCTCTCTGTAGATGAATAAATCCTAGGGGAAAAAAAACCATGATGAATTATATAATAATAGAAATGCTATAAGTAGGGTGAGGAATGATTTATTTTCTTTTTACTCTCTTGTATTTTTCCTGGTTGTACTTGAGTCCCCTGGAGGTCTTGAGAAATTGCAAAATTAGAGAGGCTGGGGTACCGGAATATGTTATTAAAGAACTGGCCTTGTTTAATACTGTAATTCAGTTTAAGAGGATACATGTCTTTTATATTCAGTTTTGTTGATTGTGTTTTGAGATGGTCTCCTGGAGCCACTTTATAGCCAAGAATGACTACAACCTCTGATCCTCCTGCCTCCACCCCCCCCCCAAGTGCTGAGTTCCAGCTGTGTGCTATCAGAGCTGATCCACGAGGGTGGGGTAAACAATACCAGGTGCATCCTAGGCAAGCATCCTGCCAGGCAGCTAACTCCCAGAGCCTGTATTCAGGGTTGTGTTTCAGTGCTTACTTACACAGTAAAGAGCTTCTGTAGTCAGCCCTAACTATTGGGGTTACTGTTTCAGAACTGCTTTCGGAGGCAAGTTTTCAAGAAGCCCTTCAGGAGAGCATCCCTGACATCGAAGCCCAGGAGTGGGTCCCACTGTGGTTGCTGAGATACTCCGTCATTGTGAAAAGCAGAGGAATCATCAAGTCAAAAGGCTACATTTTACAAGCCAAAAGAAGGGGATCTTAACTACAACCCAAGCTCATAGCATACTGACCTGTATTTATCTCAAACATAAAAGTTTCATAAGATCAAATTGAGATGTGTAAATAAATGTAACTGTTGCCTCCAGGAAGTGTCATGGAGGCCTGCATTCAGTTGTTTTGGCAATGTATTGTCAAATTTTGAAGACTTCTCTTGCCTCTGCATCAGCGTACTCACAGGAACCACTGTATTGTTTTCATTAAACTATTGTTTTCTAACTGAAATTGTCTATAAAGAAAAATACTTGCAATATATTTCCTTTATTTTTATGAGTAATAGAAATCAAGAAAATCTGTTTTTAGATATATTTTGGCTTAGGCATCAGGGCGATTTATATATATATATACATATTTTTTATTTCCAAGATTCATTAATTGCTTCGTACTCTATACTTCTATACTCTATAACTAAGGAATTAAATTACAGTTGTTAAAATAGATACTGGAAGATATTTTTTTTCCTGTCATTGGCAAAGTAACCTATCTCTGTAACTACAGCAGCTAGTGTCTACTAGTAATGTAAATAAAATTCATTCTTTGATCCATAAATAGACAGTTAATCTTGTGTGTTCTTACTTACAGCTTAACTATGATTTCACCATGTGCTATGTGTCATGTTTCTTCCACCTATTATTTTCAAAGCCAAGCTAAAGTGAATCTGAACAAGAGGTTGATGCTTTCACATTATTGTTTGGGAGTTTTGTAACAGCAAGTACTGTGATCCAGAGTGTCTTTGGAACTCCTAGGGCATTCTTAGTGCATTGCTGCTCATTCAAGAGTATCCACAACTTAGTTGCATGCTTTTGGTACTGTGGGCTCTGGAGAGACAGCTTAACAATCAGCTAAGTAAAACATATGTTATCTGCACCTATTAATTACTTCAAGGATGGAGTAAAGCCAGAAAAGGCTGAGGGCCATCATTCAGTTTAATTTCATACCAGTTTAAAAACTGAAAGTTTGCCAAGAAGCCATGATGCTTATGTAGCACACTAAAGGGTCTTAGGCTTTGAAGTTGTGCTTGTTAGCCAGTCTCGGTTTTTCTTTAGACGAGATCTTGTGCATCAGTATTCTTAAACAGAGGCCTTGTAAAAACTTGCTCAGAAATTTTTATCTCCCAGCTATAGTCTGTTCAGTCAACAGGGTAGACCTATTTCCTAAGTAAGTCTTTGCGGTACTGATCAGATGGCTTTCTCAATTAAAATTGTGTGAAACCAGCTGATTTGCCTGCTAAAACTTGTATATAATTTAAGCTTAAAGCCTATGATTACATTGGTTGTGTATAATGCTAAACAGATAGGTAACTTAAATTTGGAAATGTATGAATTTGCATATGGCATAAATCTTTAAATATATGTCGTTT
The DNA here is from genome assembly GCF_943737965.1 of Phodopus roborovskii. Classification (NCBI taxonomy): domain Eukaryota; kingdom Metazoa; phylum Chordata; class Mammalia; order Rodentia; family Cricetidae; genus Phodopus; species Phodopus roborovskii. Next base: position 9,870,972 of record NW_026126424.1, on the reverse strand, counting down.
TTTAAAATCTGTGCAGTGAGCTGGCAGAGCTGCCCTGAGGGTAACTTTGGTATCATCTTTTTGTTTGTTTGTTTGTTTGTTTTTTAAACCTGGTGTTTTGAATGGTTTCTTTGACAATGTGAGAAAACAAAAACCAAACCTTCCTTTGCTGTTGTATCAGATGTTGGCCAGAGCTTGTTTGAGATCATCTCTTCCACTCTCAGCAGGGAGGGAAACACAATTATGGACTCATTTTGCGAAGGGATCATGTGCAGAAGAAAATTTCATGTATGGAATTAAGTGATTCTGTTGTTGTTTTGTACCAGGCTTTTTCTTTTGGGCTAAACAACCAGCTCCCAAATCAGGACGCAGAGACTTAGTATTAGTTTTGAATGCTTGGCCTACCTTAAGCAAGTTTCTGGCTAGTTCTTTTAACTTAAACTAACCTATTTCTCTTTATCTACTTTTTACCTCGGGGCTTAGTACTTGTCTTCTGTATCTCTTACTTTCACTGCTTCTCTATGTCTGTCTGTCTGTCAGTCAGTCTGTCAGGCATCTGCCTGGTTTCTTGCCCTAGGTGTGCACCTGGTTCTTTCCTCTTCCTCTACTAATTCCTCTCGAGCCTGTATTTCTCCTATTCTCTTTGCCTACCAGTCCTGCCTGTCCTTTCTCCTACCTAGCTATTGGCCATTCAGCTTTTTATTAGACCAATCAGGTACCTTAGGCAGGCAGGGTGAAACAAATGAAACACATCTTTATCGCGGTTAAATAAGGATCAGGATAAACAAATAGGCCGAATAGATGTTTATTCAGGGAGAAATAACTTACAGCCTAGACAGATGAACACCAGGAAATTCAACCCGATGCTCTCCTGTCCGAGTCACGCCAGCAAGAGAGCTTTTTCCGGCTCTCCCTCCAACTTCCTTCCACAGGTCACTTCCGCCCATGGCTCCACCCCCAATGGGCGTGGTCAGTGCCACAGAAGGACTATCTCACTACAATTCCCCTTTTAGTCTAAAGAAAAGATTTAGGCTTAATACAAAACTATATACAAAACAGTGAATAACAAGTGTGCTCTATGAAAAGGAAAATTGAGAACAAAATGACCTACATATCTAGTCCTAGGGTGAGGGCATAATGGAGTTTACAATAGAGTTGTCCTAAGCTGGAAAACATAAGTCTAGTACCTAATATATCTAACTAGGAAGAGAGAATAATAGTTGTGATAGTTTAATCTTCAACCTCATCAAGACCTGAGAAGGAAATTAACAATACTAGAGTAGACAGGAAATGCGGATGGACAACTTCAAAAAGGTGCAGCAAGGACAGAAACAGCAAGCCACCTGAACAGTCACCCTAGGTCTCACAGCAACGTTGGTACACCCAGTTTTGGCTAAGGCCAAGAGAACTTGACAGACCACAACAACAGCAGGGAGGTAGAATGGCTGTCTTACCCTGACTTGGCAAGGTCAAGCAGTCTTCTATATTTGTCTCCTGTCCCGCGCTACCGTCTCGCCAGCAAGAACGACGCGGCACACAGATAGGATCCTTCTGCGATAATAGCTTTAATGCTTCTTGAGAGGCAGAGCATAAGCTTACACCAACTGTAGAGCGAAGACCCCGAGAGCAAAAACCCACACCCTTATATAGAAACTCAGCCTCGCTTAGGACGTGTCACTCCCTGACTGGTTGCTCGCTCATCAGGCCGAATGACGCCACGGGAGAGGCGCGGGAGAAATCCCCTTGCACGCGCGCACAGGCTTATTTATGCCAACCGTCAGCCGGATGCCAGTGCCATCTTGTAATGGAGAATGTAGGGATGGCTCCCTACATCTCCCCCTTTTTTCTTATTTAATGATAAGGCTTTATATTTTCACAAGCAAATAGGTCACCCATATGTTGAGGGATAGAGGCAGAGGTCGTACCTTCCCAAATAAACATTAAGACCGTGTACAAGAGTCGCCATCAGGCTGTTAGCTTGACCCGAGGCGCTCTCGACCTGTCCTCTGCCGTTTTTCTGGGAAAGGGGAACTAGGGCAGGCAACCCTTATGCAGGACAACGTGCCTCCCAGAAAGGCCTGCCTATTGAGCAACTCTCTGTGCGATGCCTTGCTCAACATCCCTCATGGGCTGCTCAAGCCAGACACTCTACCCTGTGCAATGAGCCTAGGCTCCGGGTGTGCAAGAGCTATCCGGCCGGCGGCCTATTGCTTAAGCATAGACAGCCAAACATCAGCTGACGTTCCACTATCAAGTGCGGCAAGTGCCTGGGCGATAACCACCTTATCTCTTTTTGCCTGATTCCTGAGTTTTGCAAACCAGCCAAAGAAGCAACAGCAGACCACAGCAGATGGCTGCAAAGAATAACCTCACCCCCACCCATTTCTTAAAATAGGAAATAGCCGAGGCAATCCAAGATGATAGGCCCTCCATCAGGGACAGATCGAGGCGGGTGGAATTAATCTGGATAATAGCGGTCCTCAATTCTCGGAGGGTCTGTTCAAATTCTGCGGTCCAATTCTGTAACATGAACTGAGAAAGACTCTTAGACAAATTAGCTGCTTTGGTAAAATTTTCATATTGAATGGAGGTGACACATAAACCAGGGAGCTTCTGCTCACAGCCCAACTGGACCAATTGCCATAATATGTACTAAATCTATACATTGGTTCACCAACATCAAGCCCCCCTGAATTTGAGTATTGGCTGAAGTCTATTTATCCATAGCCTCCGAAACTGTCCTTAGGCAAAAAGGCTAGACCCAGCTCCCTATTGGTGGCAAAGAATCGGGGAAAGACCTGAGCATTATACATCACCGGCATTGGAAGTGGGAACGTTGACATGATTCCCCAACGAGGCTCCCCTTGGACAGCTGGGATGCTGAGTATCATCAGTGACATCAGGGGGAGAAGTCGGCTCCCCTTTTTCTTGTCCTCGGGTCTCCACATCTTTCTGCTCCAGGACCATCCGAGTGAGTCTTTCTAGGACCCAGAAAGGATTTTCTTCATTCTGTAGGAAAACACAAACAGCTCCCCTGGATCTTATTAGAATAGGATCCGGGCCTTTCCATTCATTGGTTAACACATCTTTCCATTTTACCAGTTCCTTAGGTCGACATGGGTCTGAGCAATGTCGCTCTGCCACAGACCGACCATGTTCATCCATGTTTAAAAAATTCATGGTGAAAAGTGCCATTGCTATAGCCACCCGTGGCACGGGGGCAAACCCATCATTATTCCCCCTTTTTGCTTAAGGAGATATGATTTGAGTGTGCGATGTGCACGCTCAATAATGCCTTGTCCTTGAGGATTATATGGCAAGCCCGTGACATGTGTGACTTGCATTTGTGCACAAAACTGTCTGAATTTTTGAGAAGTATAGGCAGGCCTATTGTCAGTTTTTAAACATTTAGGCTTACCCCAGGCACTCCATGCCTCAAGACAGTGTTGAATCACGTGGGAGGTTTTCTCCCCAGTGAGTGGTGTGGCATGGAGAACGCCAGAGCAGGTGTCTATTGATACATGCACATATTGTAACTTTCCAAAGGATGAGACATGGGTCACATCCATCTGCCAACCTGTAAGGGCTGAATGCCTCGAGGATTAATTCCAAAATGGGGTGCAGGCAGACACTGACAACAATGTTGACAATTGACAACAATCTCACGAGCCTCCTTCCTAGTGATGGAAAAATGGCGTCGCAGGGTTTCAGAAGTCACATGAAAATTCTTGTGAAATTCCTTGGCAGCCTCTAGTGGCGGGGCTAGAACCATGGCAACCAATCTAGTTGCTTTGTCAGTCAAATCATTACCTAAGGGCATGGGTCCTGGTAGCCCGGAATGTGTCCTTATGTGAGTAATAAAGAAGGGCTGCCCTCTAGCAAGCAGACAATTTTGGATGTCCAGAAAAATGATTGCAACCTTGCTGGTCATTTTTATAATGCCAGCCATTTCTAACAATTTTACAGTGTTAAATACATAAGATGAATCTGACACGATGTACAATGGACCCTGAAACCTTTGTAGTACTTCCAAAACTACCATGCATTCCACCACTTGAGTCGATGTTTCCTGAAATTGTTTGGAGTATATTTTGCCCTCCACCACAAAAGCTCCCAATCCTGTCTTAGACCCATCAGTATACACCACCAGTCCATTTTTAATAGGATGACTTGAGGTAATTTTTGGAAAAATCATAGGCTGGTTAAGGGCAAATTGTAAAAGTGGATGTTTAGGATAATGATTGTCAATCTTTCCAACAAAGGTTGTGACCAAAATAGCCCAATCATTTGAAGTAGCGGCAAGGGTGGCAACCTGTACAGCATTATAGGGTACAATCAGCAAATTAGGTTCAATGCCGAAGTGCATGAGGGAGGCCTTTAATCCTCTCATGGCCAGTTGGGCCACCGCGTCCGGGTACCAATCAATAACTTTCATGGGAGAAGCATTAGGGTGTATCCATAATAAAGGACCTTGTTGCCATAATACTGCGGTCGGAAGCCCTTTTGTCCTGAACACGCATAGAGTAATCGGTTTATTTTCCTCTATGCGTGACAATTGAGCCATCTGTATGGCTGCTTCCACCTTTAGTAAAGCCTGTCTTGCGGCGGGAGTCAATTCTCTTGGGGATGCAATGTGGCTATCTCCCTCCAACACATCAAACAAAGGCTTAAGCTCGGCGGAGGGAATTTTTAGAAAAGGTCTGAGCCAATTTATGTCCCCCAATAACTTTTGAAAATCATTAAGAGTATGTAGATAATCCTTTCTGATTTCTAATCTCTGTGGCACAATCTTATCTGGAAAGATCTTGGAGCCTAAAAAATGTCCAGTATCCGAGATTTGTACTTTATCTGTGGCTATATATAGGCCTCTCTTCTCCAATGCTTGCAACAATACAGGATATGCCAGTTTTAAAAGATCAAAATCTTTATGACATAGCAAGATGTCATCCATATAATGCAACAGCATCAGAGAAGGGAATTGTCTTTTAACTGGGGCCAAGGCTTCATACACATACAGCTGACAGATGGTTGGACTGTTTGCCATGCCTTGTGGTAAGACCTTCCACTGAAACCTCTTGTCTGGTTCAGCATGATTTATAGATGGTAAAGTAAAGGCAAATCTGGGTCTGTCATGCTCATGTAAAGGTATGGAAAAAAAAAAAAAAAAACAATCCTTAATATCCACAATCAATAGCGGCCAAAATTTGGGAAGTGTGGTAAGCACCGGTAGACCGCGTTGTATGGGGCCAAAAAGCTGCATTTGCTCATTAATAGCGCGTAAATCATGAAGCAAGCACCATTTTCCAGATTTCTTTTTTATTACAAAAATTGGAGTATTCCATGGTGAGGTGGAGGCCTCAATATGGCCTAATTTTAATTGCTCCTCTATAAGCTGATTCACCGCTTGTAATTTTTCAGAGGTAAGCGGCCACTGAGGAACCCATACCGGATCCTCCGTTTTCCAAGGTATGGGTCGTGCTGCCTCAGTGGCACCTAGGAAAAACCCAGACCCTGTCTATTTCTATTGGGGTTAGGAGCAACGGGCTCAAGGCGCCCCTGTTCATAGCGGCCCAAACCATTGCCCTGCCGATATCCCATCTTGCCCATGATCCCCTGAGTCTGTGGTGAATATTCGTTTGTCAGCATCAGTCCCATGTCTTGCATGACATCTCGTCCCCATAGATTCACAGGCATCGGTAATACATAAGGAGTAAATTGCCTTTTTTGACCCTCCTGGGTTCTCCAGCTAAGGGGGGCGGCACTGATAGTGGGGCAGGACTTATAGCCAAGACCCTGTAAAGAGTGTGCCGATTCCACCATTGGCCATGTCTTCGGCCACCAGTAGGTGGAGATAATGCTCTTATCAGCCCCCGTGTCCAAAACGCCTTCAAATTTCTTTTCATTTATCCAAAGTGTAGTTTTTGGCCTACTATTTAAAGACATGACCAAATAGGCAGAGTCTGTTCCTGAGGATCCCATTTGTTTTGGGACACCATCAATGGGCCCATGTTGGTTATCATGAGGTAGGAGCAGCAATTGTGCAATCCTGTCTCCCTGACTGATGGAGAAAACCCCAGTAGGGCTTGAGCATAGTGCCTGTATCTCGGGGGTGTGGGCATCATCCACAATTCCTGGATGTACTATGAGCCCCCGTGCTATAAGGGAGCCTCGCCCAAGGATCAATCCCATAGTGCCTGAAGGCAGAATAATTGATTCTGAAGGCACGGGCTGAATACACATTTGGGGCATTAGTAAGATTGAGGAGGCGGCACGCAGGTCCATTCTGATGGGTCTGCTTGGCCGCTCTCCTGGTTCCCTTCTAGAGATTTGACAAATTGGTTCCCATATCTTCGAGGGCCCTGGGACCAAGGGCCCGTCTGCCCGTTTTTTGACACCTCAAGGGTCGGAGCCTCTGTCGGAGGGAGGAGTCTCCCTTTAATGTCTCTAACAGATCTGCATTGCTCCGCCCGATGGTAGCCTTTGCCACATCGGGTGCAGAGGCTCGCCCTAGGGGCGTTGGACATTTTACAGTCCTTTTTTATGTGCCCTGGTTTTCCACATCCAAAACATGTCTTACCGGGAGGTTTTTTGTTCTGCCTTTGTGCCTGGATAATTACCGCCGCTAAACCTGTATTGCTCAGAGGCCCCCCTCTCTCCCTACATACCCTGAGTCAATCCTGTAGCCCCTTATTTTTTTCGAGGTGCTATAGCGGTGCGGCATTCTTGGGTAGCTTGTTCAAAAATCAATTGTTCTAGCAGGGGCATGACTTGTTCAGTATCCCCGAAAATGCGTTCTGCTGCTTCTGTCATCCTGGCTACAAAGTCTGAGAAAGGTTCCTGGGGGCCCTGCTTGATCTTAGTAAGCTGACCACTACCCTCCCCTTTACGGGAGAGCGACTTCCAGGCCTTAATGGCTGTAGCTGAAATTTGTGCATAAGCTCCCCAATGATAATTCATTTGATTATTAACATGAGGGCCCTGCCCAGTGAGTAATTCAAAAGTCCAGGCTTGCTGCTCTGGAGTTATTGCAGCAGCATTAGCTCTTGCCTGTGTTTGGGCCGCCTCATGCCAGAGGGCCCTCCATTCCATATATTGGCCCATGCTGACCAAAGCTGCTTTTGCAATCGTCTCCCAATCTGCTGGAGTCAAATGATACAGGGCCAATCTTTCTAGTTGAACTATGGTAAAATTTGCTGTAACTCCATATTTTCTGACTGACTCTGCCAATTCCTTTATTTGATTATAATCCACTGGGGCGGCCACTCTCCCTCCGTCCGCATTCTCGAAAACTGGAAATGCAAGGTGTAACGAAGCCAGCTTTCTTCTGACCCCTGACGGGATTAAGGAGAAGCCTTCTCTACGGGATCCTCGGGTCCCTCGGTTATCAAGCTCATATGGAGGTGGAGGAGCAGAAGGCAATAAAGCAGAAGGCTTCTCGTCCCCTTTCTTAATAGTAATAAGAAAGCCAAAATCATCATTGGGGTGGTACCTTTCCCCTTCATATCTGGCGGCCTCTTCTTCCAAGTCCGCCTCCTCTTCCGTGTCCAAGACATCAGACTCTTCGGACTCAGAGGGGCCTTCAATACCCGGGGCCTCTAGATATAACTTAGGATAGAGGCCGCTTGAGCTCTCCCTTTTCTTTAGGTCTTTCTTTTTAGACCTCCTATGGGATTTTTTTGGTTTCTCCTCCTGACTATCTTTTCTAGAGGGTCCTTTTTCATTTTTAGTTTCCTTTTTGCGCGCACCCATCCTCTCGCTTTGTTCAGCTTCTGATAGACTATCCTGAAACTCGGTTAAAATCCCTTGTCCCTCCGTAATAGCAGACTTACAATCCTCATCCTCTAAACAATTTTCTATCATTGTCCAGATGGCCATAGCGCTAGGCCCAAGTTCTCCATTGGCCCGAGCATGCTCAAGATTCCTTCCTAACTTCCTCCATGAGGCCAATGAGAGAGAGCCCGAGACCGCGAACCAGGGAGCTACACTGTCTACATCCTTGACAAATCGCTGTAGGAGTCGGTGAGATAGCTTCAGATCCCGCTGTATAAGGATTGATTGCAGTGCTGTAACAGTGGAATGCGTAGAGCCCATGGCTATGCAACGGACGCCCGCGGCTTATCTACGTCCGAGCGTTGGCACCACCCGAAACCAAAAGTGGATCTGGAGCGCCTCGCTTTTTTATTTACAAAAGACTTAAGAGGCGCAGTGTACCGCGGCTTATCTATGTCCGACTTAAGTACAGAAATCTCCTTAGCAGCGGCCTCGATGGTAACAAAAGAGGATCAACGGAAAGAGAATGAAAGCGATACTAAAGCAAAGATGTTATGAGGATCAGTCATACCTTACTGAACTTACCTCCTCGCAGTTCTGAATCCTCCCAACTCGAAAGTTGGGGGTCTTCGATGGTGCTGACGATGGATTGGTCGAGTTCCCGGGTTTCCGCACCAGTTGTCCCACGCTACCGTCTCGCCAGCAAGAACGACGCGGCACACAGATAGGATCCTTCTGCGATAATAGCTTTAATGCTTCTTGAGAGGCAGAGCATAAGCTTACACCAACTGTAGAGCGAAGACCCCAAGAGCAAAAACCCACACCCTTATATAGAAACTCAGCCTCGCTTAGGACGTGTCACTCCCTGACTGGTTGCTCGCTCATCAGGCCGAATGACGCCATGGGGAGAAATCCCCTTGCACGCGCGCACAGGCTTATTTATGCCAACCGTCAGCCGGATGCCAGTGCCATCTTGTAATGGAGAATGTAAGGACGGCTCCCTACAGTCTCCTGTAAGCACATAGGACTGCATGTCCAAATCAGTGGTCAAGGTGGGGGCAATTCTTTGCCCAACAGGCCATTAGCTGAGGCGAGATTGAACTCCAGCAGGAGCAACAACAGTGTCCAATATATTTTCGGGAAAGTGCACGGTGCTGTCAGGAGCAACAGTGTCTCATGTCAATGGAGTACTAATATTAAAACATTTAAATGCCATGTTCTGCATGTCTATGAAGTGATTGAAGATTAAGCATCTATGTCTGACTAATCTCATAGGTACAGGAAACATGAGTGAAGATAATCTGTAATACTCAGGAACTTAGCTAAAAAGACTGATTAAAACTTCCCTGAGTAAAGCAGGAACAAATACTTAAACAATATAACTATTTACATATACATACATGTAAATCCCTAAAATAGAGGTAGAGTATAAGTGTCAAGACAAGAGGTTGAACTATAAAGGGCAGCATAATAAATATCCCAAATTGTATCAATATACAAAATGTCTTGAATACAAGAAAAGTATACATACATAGAATATGGTAAAAAAAATAATGTGCATAAAACATTGTAAGTGGAAAGATTTAACACAATATAACAAAATATAAACTTAATTTTACATAGCTTACCACATAAGAATACATAACAATGTAAACTGTAAAATACTATCTCATTCTTACTCAAATTCTCAATAGGCTAATCTACCTATATCCCATCTAAACCGTGCCTTTCCCAACCATTCCCTATTCCTGTCTAAAAGATAAACCCGAGTGTAAGCATCACCCAATCCTAAATAACTAAAACCAACCCAAAGACGATGACTATTATCCCAAAATTCCAAGGGTAGGGAAAGGGGACGTCGTTATCTTAATAATAATATTCCACAGCATTCTTTCACTTCAATCCTTAAGTTAGTGGATAACCTTTAAAAATGAGTCTTTGGGGGCTGAAGAGATGGCTCAGGGGCTAAGAGCATTGCTGCTCTTGAAGAGGATCCAGATTCAGGTCCCAGCACCAACGGGGTGGCTCACAAACATCTATCACTCCACTTCCGGGGGATCCACTGTCCCCTTCTGACCAGGAGGCACCAGTCACACACACAAATCTTTCAAAAATACTCCCCAAATAACCGCTTAAAATGAAAAGCTAAGTTATCAATTATGTGCATGACAGATATATTTGAATGCAGTGACCCAAGGTAGAAAGATTTGTGTATAATTTCTTTCCAAGTAAACCCTAAAGGTTTTTAGCTTACTAGGTTTCCAGAAGCAACAGGCACCTTATTCAGCAGCATTGTGTTACTTGGAATTTATTCCATGAATTCACCTTGAATTTCCATCCAGGAGACTGTAGACACCAGAAGGACCAAGGACTCTTACAAGATAGATTCACGTGATTATATATATATATATATATATATATTCTAAAGACCCAAAGTTGTTTGCTTGTTTTGAGACAAGGACTTTGTAGTCCTGGTTGTCCTGGAGCTTGCTATATAGGCCAGGTTGGCCTCAAACTCGAAAGAAATTTGCCTGCCTCTCCCGAGTGAGTGCTGTGAGACTAAAAGCATGTGCTACCATGCCCTTCCCATGAAGATTATATTGATGACAGAACATTAATACATTATCCATTTAAGGATGACTAAGTGATAGACCATGAGTCAAATAGCTAATAGATTTCAGTTCTGGAAAAAAAAAAATGGTCATCTGGACCTAAAGGATCACATTAATTTTGGACTATTTGAATTTAAATAATAATATTTGAAAAAAATTATTATTTAAGAATGTATAAATGTAAAGTGAAAACAGGAGTTACTTTGTATTGCACAGGCAATTAATGAAAAGCTATTTCATCTATTTTGCATGAATAGTTTCCACTTTTCTATATCAGGGCCAAGTAGTAACCAAAATTAGGATCTCGCTTTTCTGGGACAAAAGTTCTAAGGCTCATCTTAAGTATATGTCTTTATCTGAGTATTTCCTCCTTGGCTAACCCCCAAGTACTTTGATCTTTGAAATGTAAGCAACAGGTTACTGGTGTATAATGGCTGGCAGTTCATCCTGCTAAATGTATGGATAGAAAATTGTGAACTTTTTCAAAGAATTTAAATCACTTGTGCAGTCTGTGTTCTTATACTCAAGTACACCAGATTTTGTTTTAAACCTATTTTTTCAACATTAATTTACAATGTTCCAAAATGACCTCTCTTTCCATTATAAAATTGATGAAGAAATATATCAGTTTGATTTTTTTCAAAAATATGTAACAATATTTTTATTGTTTTCAGATTGAGGGAAACAGAAAATGGAAATAATGAACTATTATGTATCTATAGTGTACTAAAGCAAAAATAAGGCATTGTCAAAGATAATTTTTATTTTGCTTAAATTACTTAAAATGTGAGTTTATGTTTTTTATTTGAGTTGTTTGAAAAATGGGAACATCTGGAAGCATCACATCAATTTGAGCCATTTGAATTCCAAAAATATGATTTGAGAATAAATTGAGTTAACTGAAAAATTTCTAAACTATAAAGCTATTCACTCAACAGAGATGTGTGCTGTGTTATGCAACATGCTACAGATAGACACAGATAATCTTATCTTTAAAGAGCTTATAATATAGTCACTGGGAGGAGATGGGTCATGAAGAGCAATAAAGAGCTATCTTGATTGATGGCAGAAATGGGGGAAAGGTTGGGAGATGTGGAAGAAAGTGGCTATGGATAGAGGGCAAGGACAAGAAAGATTTACTAAAGGAATTAACTTAGGCTCAGGCTGGAACAAGGTGTGCTGAGCATTGTAGGTAGAGATCCTTCTCTACCTGATTTGGAAATATTCTATCAAATGATGGGCAATGTATATGTAAACATGTGCAATGAAAGCATCTTCATAATCTTTCTCTGGGGCTGGGGAGGTGGCGCCATGGATACCCCACACAAAAGCATGAGAATGTGGGTTCAGACTCAGCACCCACATGAAAAGCCAGTCGTGGTGGAGTGGTAATCCCAGCACTGGAAACAGTCACCTCCACCAATCAGCAAGCTCGGGTTCACTTAGACCTATCTCAAAAAATAGGGTGGATTGTACTAGAGACTTCTGGTCTTGCATGCACATGTATGAGCACACAAGCACACGAATACACAGTCATGCATACAAAAGGCTTGTTCTGTTGAGGTATGGTTAGAAAAGTCACATTGTATGAAAGAAACTAAAGCTTATCACACACACACAACTCAGTTAGGATATGGTTGTATATCCATTGCCAGAAAATTTAAAAAGGATGCATATTGTTAGAATGTCTTTTATATATGCATTTGGTATGTCCACCTTCTGTCATTTTAAGATGGTTCATATCTTAAAATAATTATTACTCTGAGTCAGCTCTCTTCCCTTTCTCTGCTCAGTCCTGATTCTTATATTCTTATATTGCTCATTAGATTAACTTTTTAAAATATATATCCTTAGTAATTGTCACCAACATCTTTGGAGTAGTGTTATGATTTGGATTTTAAATGCCCTGCAAAGGGTCATGTACTGGGGGTCTGGTCTTTGATGGTGCTGTAGGGATGTGGTAAGGACTTTAGTAAGTAGGGCCTAGTGGAAGTTAAGTCAATGAGTCATTGGAATTGTTGGAAGAGGGATAAAAGCCTTGACACACGCACCCCATGCATCTCCACCACCATGTGGTGAATAACTTTGCTGTTACACATTCTCCACCATATTTGGTCTTGCCATCAGTCTAAAGGGACAGGGAAAGATGACAAACTGCAGCCTCTGAACCATGAGCCTAAATAAGTCTCTAAAGTTGGCTAAGCCAGACATTTTGACGTAGCAACAGCACACGCACCAACCTTTGTGGTTCTGTTTGTCAGGAAATGGCATTTCATACTGAATCTATATTTTTTAATGGTATTGGAGATTGAGCCCAGAGCCCTGCAACTGTTAAAAGATATTCCACATTATTATTATCAGGGAAGTACAGATTAATGGGGGAAAAAATACAAAGACTGACAACAGCAAGTGTTGGTGAGAACGTGATGCAAACGTAACTCTCAGATGTTGGTGAGATGGAAAGTATAACTAAGGAAAATACCTGCCTCCAAGGGGCACAAAGAGGAACTACGCACCCACTGAAATACATGGTTTTCAGAGTTTAAAACATGAAGGAAAATAGATTGCATGAGCCACGTGCTCCCAACATTAATTCCTTTACCCCCTTCTCAAGCCTCTTTGTAGCCTCTCAACATATCCCAGTTCTCCACCTTTCAGCTGCAAAACAAAACTGAACTCCTCAAGCACGTGTGAAGGCGTACGCCTTCGATCCCAGCACTTGGGAAGCAAGGGCAGGAAGATCTTTGAGTTCAAGATCAGCATGGTCTACATACTGAGTTCCAGGACAGCCAGGGCTATGTAGAGGGACCTGCTCTCAAAGAAAAAAAAAAAAAAAAACTAAACTTAAAACAAACAAACAAAAAACTGAAAACCTTTTCATTTGGGCCAGTCTCTTCCTTTCGTTGCAAAAAGAATAATAAAAAAAAAGAAAAAGAAAAAAAAGTTTTATCATTTATTTATTTATTTTAAGCTTACGTCAAATCCGGAGACATTTTAGTTAAATCCTGAGCTTTTTAATTATTCTCTGAGATCCTGGGTGCACTTAACACACATCCTTGTATCTCAATCAAATCTCAAAATCTTAACTTACATTCTACTTGTAAAGGGACTACATAAAGTCTCCCTTTGGCTTCAGTCAAGATTGACGTCAAAGATCGTACAATTACTGCGCAGAAGACGGATGGAAAGCAGGATATGAACCGGCGGGGAAGGCCTCTACCGCCCGGGAGGGCGCCGCGGGGGGCGCTCGGAACGGGGGGGGGGGGGATCGCCGTCCACCGGGCCGCCACGCTCTAGCCTGGGGCGGAGATCCGGTCTCCAGCGGCAGCAGAGCCGGCCTGGGAACCATTCTTCCGAGACTCGGTTTCCGCGGGGAACCGTGAGGAGCCCTTGTTCTGACGTACTTCCGGAGCGTCCCGCGCTGGCTGCCGGGAATAGAGAGTCGGGAACATGGTGGTCACCAGGTCGGGGCTGTCGGGGACCAGGCCCCAGGTCGCATCAGGAAGCTCCCAGCAGAAGGTGAGCGGGCCCGGGCTCGCCGGCTCTCCTCGCCGCCGTCAGGGCGGCTCTGCCGGGTGGAGGAGGGCGAGGAGGACCCGAGCCTTGCGCGCGCAGCGCTGCGCCGGGTCGGCCGGAACCTGGTCGGGCCTCGGGGTCTTTAGGGCTCGTAGGAGTGTAGGTGGCTTGCCTCGTGCAGATGACACCTTTTAAGCTGCCTGTTGAGACCAGGGAAGGTGAATGGCTGCCACCACTCCCGAGCCTTCTGTTGGCTTGGGAGGGAGCGTCGTTTACACGGGGCAGCTCCTCTGGCTTGTCGAGGGCTGCTGTGCTGTCTGTGAGAGCCTCTGCCTCCTGCTGCCCTGCTCTTTAGAGTGTGTGCTAAAGGGTACGAAGCAGCCCTTTCCTGTTAGGTAAAATCCCAGGCAAGCGGCGGATTCCCGTATACACTCCTAAATGTATATACACTATATCTGCCCAATTCGGACTTAACTCCCCTGCCCCCGGGCCTCGATAATTGATTTGGACCCCCCCCCCCGTGGAGAAAATTCTCTTTTCAGTTCTGCTTTCTGAAGTCTAGGATGGGGCAAGTAAAGAATTAGTTCATCACGAGTTTGGCTTTCATTAGTACTTCGTTAAGCCTTGCGTTTGAGGTCATGCCACATTTGCTCCCTCTTGTCCCAGCCCTTTCTAAGTTATACTGTGTTTGTTTTTGGTTTGCAGAGATCTGCTCCTCAAGGAAATGGGACATGTCTAAAAAGCAAGAAAGAATCTGAATCCAATGACAGAAGTACTGCTGTGTCACAGACTGCCAAGAAACAAAGTTCAGTCCTCTCTAGAAAGAGGACAAGTAGAAATACAGTTCCACCAGCAGAGCTAACTGAACCAGCTACTGATGCAGAGGCCTCTGAAGCAGAGTCTCATGCTTCAGGGGTTTCTTCTGTGCTTGAGGTCCAGGAGCCCATTATAAGAATAACTAGGAAGAGGCAGGTCGTAATTGTACCCACCCCAAAGTCCAGTGTTAGGAAAAGGCAGAAAATAACCCCTCAACATGAATCTCTCGATCAAGAAGTTGTTTCTGAGGCAGAGTCTCATGCTTCGGGGGTTTCAATGGTTGTACCTTCCACAGAAAGACGAAGCAAAAGAAGTAAGCCTAAGGCTCAAAGAGATTTAAGCCAAGAATCACAGGCAGAAGCTATGTCTGATGGTGAGTCCTCATGCTCCAGCATTTCATCATTTGACATTTCACCTAGGAGAACAGCCAGGAATTTGCAGAAGAAATTACAGGTCCAAAGTGAGAAGAAAAATACTAAGATTGTACCAGGAAATAAAAAGAAAATCGTGGGTACATCTGTGAATTCAGAGGACTCAGATACTAGACAGACCTCTCAGTCACCAGCGAGACCACATTCTCAGATAAGTAGGCCAAATTTCTCTAATAATGAAACTTACAATAATGACTTTGATGATTCCGTCCACAGAAATTCAGAAAAACAAACAACACAAAACCACCAACGTTTACATGTACAAGAAGAAAAAGAAGCCAGTGTCGCATCTCTTACAGAAATCAGGGAGGAGAACTGTAAGAGCCTGGATGAAGAGGACACCAAAATAATAGAGGAAACAGAAATTAATAAGAAAGTTTCCCAGTTGAATCTTTCTGAAGTTCCAGACACCAGCCTTCAGCAGTCAGTTTCTCAGAATCATTCAGACACCCTAAATAGTGAAGCTGTATCACAGCCTTCAAGTCTACATTGTGAGGCTATCATAAAATCACTAGAGCACAAGATTGCAGTTGTGAAAATACAAAGGTTGAATGAAGAAAGAGTGGACAGCCTCAAAAAGAGTGACACAATTCAGTGTCACAAAAATGACACAAAAGACTGGACACAATTCAGTGATGGTGGCTGCAGTAATGAGGAGCCCACAAGTGTAGATGTCAGTGAAAACAACAGCCAAAGTGATTTGGGTCTTGAATGCAATACCAAAGTATGCAAGTCTGAGCTCAGTGTGTCTCAGGATGTGGATAGCTCTGTCTTATTATTTCTTAGCAGTGATGAGAGCCAGCAGTCTGAAAACAGTGAGAATGAAAAGGATACTGTGAGCTCTGAGAACAGTGGCCAGAAGGAGTCTTCAAGGGGAGACTGGGAAGACACAGCATGCGGTGGCCCGCTGTTCGTGATCGACAGAACTCCTGGGCTGAGTGCCGATAAAAATTTTTACCTGGAAGACAAGACCCCCAGTGAAGTTGCTATTGAGGAAGAAGAGGAGGAGGAGGAGGATGAAAACAGTGAAGAAGAATCATCGGACGGTGATGAAAATAAAGAGTCGAGTGATGAGGAAGACTTGTTGAGTAACACAAAGTCCAAGCTGTAAGTGAAAGGGAGGGCAGGCAAGGATTAAACCAGTGGGTTCAGCACGAGAAGCATGTCCTTTGCCGCTGAGCTGTACCTCAACCCCCAAAGTAATTTGTATTAGTATATATTGTATATAATAGTGTTTCAGTATGTTTTCGTGTGTGTGTGTGTGTGTGTGTGTGTGTGTGTGTGTGTGTGTGTGTGTGTGTGTAGTGTATTTTGAGGTGTAGTTACCTCACACTCCTCTCATCCTTTCTTCATTCCCCCTGATGCCCTTTCCCCTAGCTAGTCCTCTTTCTGCTTTCACGTCTTCTGGGGACATAGGTGACCCAGTATATGAATTGCTTACAGGAGTATGGGTGAGGGGTTATTTACAGGCTCATGAGAAGCTGACTCTGACTTGTGCTGCACCATTGAAGAAAATGCCTCTTCCTCCCCCAGTAATCATTAACTGCCTCTAGGTCCTCAGGGAGAGGTGGGGCCTCATGAGCTCCTCCATTACAAAATGCTGACTGGTCCAGCAGTGTGCAGGTGATCAGCAGCTGCTGTGAATTCCTGGATCATACCCAGAGAGCAGCGTTCCACATCCATGCTCCCTGGCCCCTTCTGAGACTTGGACATGCTCTCTGCCCACTCTTCTGCATATAGATGTCTGTCATAGCAACGAGCATCTTGAGACAATTATTCTCAGCACTTTGACCAGTTTTGAGTCTTAGTAGTAACTGCTACCTACTGGGTGTGTGTGGGGAGGATGCATCTTACCATACCTGAGTATAAATCTAAATATTTAAAAGGTATTTTTAATGAATATAGCTTATCTAGGAAAAAAAAAATAGTAGCTTCCTCACGAGGGCCTGTAAACAACCATAGGCTTACAGCGCCAGTTCTGAATTCCTGCAAGTGGGCCTCAGTTACCCCTATAACAGTGCACCAGTAGGCAGGCAGGGATAGCTTCTCTGTCAAGTCAGTAGTATAACATGCAGAGTCCACAGCTGGGTAAGACCATTGGTAACTTTTCTCCCTGGCCTATGTAGTACCTTCTAGCACAATAAGAGCTAACAGGAAAGATGCTTCCAGCTCAGCTGCAGTTTCATTTCTTTGTCCTGTAACCAAAGCAGTAGGGTCTTTTGAGTTTTTTTTTTTGAGACAGGGTTTCTCTGTACCCCTGGCTGTCTTAGAACTTGATAATGTAGATCAGGCTGGCCTCAAACTCACAGACATCCCCCTGCCTCTGCTTCCCAAGTGCTGGAATTAAGGTGTGTGCCACCATGATTCAGCCAGCAGTAGGGTCTTAACATCAAGTTTTTGGCAGATCACCAAGAGTCGTAGTAATAGCCTCTTGTTTTGAGTGGCTGTGGGGTGTGCATCACATGCCTGGCTAATGCTTTTGTTATTTGTTTGTTTTTTAAGTACTCTTTCCCACATTAATTCCAGTAAACATTCAAAGATGTGAACCACTGCCAAGGCACTGTAATACAAAGATTCTGCTTTCCAGTGGAGCCTGCTTACACTGTGATACTACATGGTTTATGAGAATGATTAGAGAAGAAACTGACTTTCAGTCTGGGTGTACTTATAAAAAAGACTCTTGGTTCTGTAAAGGAAAAATTCTCGCTATAAAAATATGATAGGAGCGAAGGAGACCAGATATGGAAGAGACTGGTTTAGTGGTCAAGAGAATGCCATCTCTTTTCTGCTTCTGTAGTTTTGGTGCTCATTGCCATCTGTGATGTATTTAGAAACACTGCCATTAATTCAGCCAGCAGCTGAATTTTTTCTTTCCCACATGCTCTCTCTGTAGCTTACATTAGACCGGAATGCATAATCCTCTTGCCTCAGCTTCCTAAGGGCTGGGACTGAAGTCCTGCACCGCACCTGGTCTGCCTAGGATAGAATTCTAGAGTTAAGTTCATAGTCAGCTGGTCTTTCTTCCTGGTATAGAGATACAGTGTGTCTCCATGTGTGAATTTCAACTGAATAGCTTTGCTTTAAGTTCCTTATGAAATCTGTGGGCGTGTTACTTGTTTAGTCCTCCTAGAAGATCTTGGGAATCTGTTTGGATGTCTTTTCCAACCGTGTTGATTCATTTTCATCCTACACGTGAGATACACCTGTTTATTCAGTGTTTTAGGAACTGTACTGTAATGCTCCATATTCATGTGAGATTTTAACATGCAATCTTGTTTCCATTTTGTCTTAATTACTTGATGTTTAAAGTGATCTTTTCTCTTTCAGTCTGAAGTTGACAAGTAGCAGCATAGATCCTGGACTAAATATCAAGCAGTTGGGTGGTTTGTATATTAATTTCAATGTAGACAAGCCACAGCCTCACAAGAAAACCCTAACACAGATTAAGGAGAAAAAGAAAAATGAGGTAAGTTACATGAACTATTCCATCCTCTTTAGTCCTTGGAAAATGACTATCTTCCCTATGGCAGAACTATATGTTGTGCTCTTTTTCTATCTTCTTGGAATAGTTAACTTTTTATGAATGGAGTTTTATCTGTAAAAGATGATACTTGAAACAATTCAAGATCAGCATTATTATTTGCATTTACCACTTAGGACCCAAGGGTCTTTTTTTTTTTTTTTTTTTTTTTAAGCATTCATGTATTTGGTGTGGTGGGGGGGCACAATTGTGCTGTGGTGTACATGGGAAGATTAGAGGACAACTTGCAGTAGCTGCAAGTTCAGGGATCAAGATGAAGGCCAGGAGATTGGGCAACAAGTACAAGAAACATTTAGGAGTGGATTAGTGGATTTGCCTACACAAAATTTAAAAGACTAAGTTTAACTGGGGAAGAAAGATAAAGAATAATAATTTGTATTTTTCTAGCTTCTGCAGAAAGCTGTCATTACACCTGATTTTGAAAAAAACTATTGTATCCCAGCATATAGCGAATCGAAGCATCAAATTCAGAAACAGCGCAGAGTAAGTCGGACTTGCTGTTCAGATTGCTCACACGTGTTTTGTCTTTGTACTTTCAGGATATGTAATACTGTGATTGTGCAGTTAAGCTCTAGTATTCATCTATTACAGATAGGACCAGAGTTCTTAGACATTAAGGGCCATCAATATAATAGTTCCATCAACATGTTTAATGTGGCTTTTCAATTCTTTGTAAACAAATACAGTTTTTTTGGTTTTGTTTGTTCTAGTGCCTGGGAGTGAACCCTGGGGTCATGTGCATGGTGTCACATGTGCCCTGTCACTGAGCCATGCCTTGTGCCCACAAATACAGCTTTGAAAAATACACCTTCAACAGTGACAGCAGCATACAGGCTCACCAGCCACATCATTTGGCTTCTGTATACATTACTGAAGGCTAGGCACTCTATTACACAAAGTCAATACAACCAACTTCAAACTCTGATCCACTTAGTCAGGCAGCTGGGGGAATGGGAATATTTAACAATGTAAGCAAACCCTGTTATTTTACTATTGGAACCTATAAACAGTTGCTAAATGGCTAATAATAATAATAGAGCACAGTGGCATGTGGTAGACATTTTGGATGAATGAAACAAAATTTGAAAAGAATAGTAATTTTGTTTCATTTTGGATATAAAATTCTTGACTTGTTGAGAGTTAAGTAGTCTCTCAGACCCTTAAGTAACTGAATAAAAAAATAATGCTTATATGCCAGCTCCTAAAATAAAATGTTTTTATACATTACCTCATATGTGCTCCTAGACAACAACAAACTGGAAGCTGTGTTCATCTCCCTGCAAGTCATCACCAGGGAGTTGTCATTTATGAAATTGATGGTGCTGTGTCAAATGTTTTGGGGCTTGGTTGTTTTTTGTTGTTTTATTTATTTTGTTTTTGACTTAATTCTTTTTATAAGGATCCTGGAGATAAATGCTTTCTGTAAAGTTGGGTTTTGCTTGTTTGCTTTTGGTTTGTGAGACAGTGTCTCATTTATCTGGGTTGGCTGAGCAGCTGGGGTTACAGGTGTGCATTACCACATCCAGTCATGCAGTGCTAAAGAGTGAGCCCAAGGCTTCACGTATGCTGGGCAAGGACTCCGAGCCCTTGTAAATGTTCCCCCTCCCAAAGTCTGAATGGGTAGCCCAGATAACCTCATGTACTAGCACACCGTGGGAGGCTGTCCTACAACTAGCTCTTGTAGACCAAACTGGTCTCGAACTCACAGATCTGCCTGCCTCTGCCTGGGATTAAAGGTGTGCACCACCACCGCCCCACTAGTCTCTATAGTCTTGAAAAGAAAAGTTAGGATATTTATTTTGGGAGCTGGAGAGGTGGCTTGGTCAAGAACACTTGCTGCTCATGCCTTTAATCTTCACTGTCCTTACCTCTGTGGGCACCTGCATACACATGTATGTGCATATATAAGTAAAGCACATTTTTTAATGTTTTTTTTTACAACTTGTATTTCAGAAAGAGCGACAAAAAACAGCTGGTAATGGTTGGTTTGGCATGAAAGCTCCAGAACTGACGGATGAACTGAGAAATGATCTCAAAGCATTGAAGATGAGAGCAAGCATGGACCCAAAAAGGTTTTACAAGAAAAATGACAGAGATGGTTTCCCTAAGTACTTCCAGGTATACAAACAGAATACTGGTTATGTTCTGTGGAGTGTAACAGCAGAGAAAGAAAGCCTGTGGTCAGTATATGCGTAGGCTTTATAAAGAATGACTAGACAGCAATTCAGACAGCCACCATTTTATAATGGGTCCTCAGTACAGAGGGCAAGGTTAAAAATGGCAGCTGGGATCAAGGTTAGGTCTATTACACTCACTGAATTTTTGTATCTGAATATATGGCTACTTCAAGAGCAAAAGTTCATGTAAGATGTACAGAGAAAGGAAATGATTTATTCCATTCCTTTTCTCTTTTGAAAACATCCCTGGATAGATGGGACAAGTCATTCAAAAGTTGCTTTTCGGCGAGCAAGTTGATCATGTTTCCACTCTTCTCAACCCTTTTCTACTCACTCAGCTTACAGGTTTTCAAGTCTTGCCCTCTGGCCTCCTTGTAGCTAGTGTTGTATTCTGTCATTTACTTACATAATTATTTTCATGTTATACTTCTGAGAAACTTGAGTAATTCTTGGTGACTTTTGGGGTAGTCTATATCACTTCCTTTGAACCTTCATTCATACTCTGCACACAAACTAGCTTGCCAGTCCTTTGTTAGTGAGTCTTCTTAAACTGCGCCCACTTAGCTCCCCAGTTTTCTGAGAACATGTACCAGTCTTTACTGCTCTCTGACTTTACTCTCCCGTTTGCCTGGCGAACTTTTATCTATAGAGAGCCTAGCTAAAATGTTGTCTTGGTCATTCTTACCTCCTTAAACAAACCTGGTCACTAGGTCTTCAGAGCCATGTACAGTGTTCTGTTCTGTGAATATCATTGTACCATAATGTTTTTAGTTTCTGCTTGGCTCTGCCTTAAGATTGTGGCTGTTTACTGGTGTGGACTAGATGTTCTCAGTCCTTGTTTTCCCCATCACCTAAGCACAGTGCCTGCACGTAGTAATCCTCCTACAAACTTCAGTCAGTTGAGGACAAATGCAGATACTTTACTAAACTGGCAGTGTTTGTGATAATCTCTAAAATCACATAGACATGTAGAATTTATATGTACATCATTGAATTAGAAAGCACAGTATATTATATTGTGCTATTCATCATGAATTGACTGTTTAGCACTGACGTGCTGGACCCTCTAATGGGGAATTGTCATCAGTACCACCAGTGTACTGGCCAATAGGTTGTTTATTTTTGCCTTTAAAAACTGGCCTAACCAATGCATGTGTAATGTAAGCTTGTGCTTTCCATTCCTTTCCACAAAGACCGTTAGACTTACACTGAAATATGGAGCAACTTAACAACTTAACCCAGGTACTGCATGATGTATTTCAATCAATTTTTCTTAGGTTGGAACCATCGTAGATAATCCAGCTGACTTCTACCATTCAAGAATTCCCAAGAAACAGAGGAAAAAGACTATTGTGGAAGAACTGCTGGCTGATTCTGAGTTCAGGAGGTAATTTACATTTTATTGTATAATGTGTGCTTTTCTTTAAATACACCTACGTTTACAGGTTCTCAGATTACATTGTGGTGACTATGTTTTTGTGAGAATAATAAAACAAAAATAATTTAGTATTTGGCATAGTCAAAGTTAGATCCTCATCTGTTTCTGCCAAACCATATATCATGTAGCCTTTAAACTTCATGTGTTCCCGCATAAGAATGAGTGTGAGAAGGGATAATCAATGTCTTAATTATCCTGTGAAAATACTTTTACCCATAGACCTTTTATCTGGAGATCAGCCTTTGAAAAGCATTGCTCTTTGTTTTCTAAGGTGGTTTTCCTTTGTGGGGGTGGGGACGGGGCCAGGGCAGTTGAGACATAGGGTCTCTCTCTGTGTAGCTCTGGCTGGCCTGGATCAGAGATCACCTGGCTCTGGGCTTCTAAGAAATGTCATTAGTACTGTTTTCATTAAGTGGAAACTGTTTTGCTTTGTCCTTTTTTTGTATTTTTATCCCATACTTATACCCAGATCCAATGTCAGCTGGTAAATGGATATCAGGGGTCTTTAAAATTGGTCTTTAAATATAAACTCTGGCTGGCTGAGGAGTTGAGTGCACATCTGTAAGTCCAAAGCATAAGAAGGTTCTGAGATGAAGGCCAGCCATTGCAAGACACCATCTCAAAACTTAAATAAAACAAATGACAACTGCTGTCTCAGCCTTCTGACTTTTGGTGGCAGTGTGCTTTATAAAGCCAGCCCAGCATAGAGCATTTTGAGATTTAGCTCTCCCTAAAGCTATAGCAACTGTTAATGCCTGATATACCTGATACATTGTGCTATAGATTAGAGCATGAAGGTTTGCATTTTCTTTTCAGATTTAACCGAAGGAAGTATTCAGAAATCATGGCTGAAAAAGCAGCAAATGCAGCAGGAAAGAAGTTCCGGAAAAAGAAGAAATTTCGCAATTAAAATCTTCAAAGCAAACAGCATTTTATAGATTCCCCTCTATTTGCTGAAGGTCATCACATAATTTATATAAATAATATATAAATAAAGTGATTTTGTTTGGAAATAAAGCTGACTGACAAAATCATGTGCCCCTTGAAATAGAAATGGGTGTGGTGTGTATAGATGGTATTTCTGAGTTTAGACTCTTAAAGGGAAAGTGAGTATCAACTATTTTAGTATGTTTGTTCAGTATTTGGTTATTTAAAGAAAATGTAATTAGGACATAAATGGGCAGTGTGTTCAAAGAACTTTTTGAAGTGATCAGAAACGTCTAAATATAAAAACTAGTATGGTGTGTGGGGGGGGGATGCAGACAACTGATATGCTCGCCTTCTTCTGGTGTACAAGCTAGTGTGTGGGATGGTAAGGTAAAAATGTTCCTGGAGCACACATGAAATACATGCAGAAACAAAGAACTGAGTGATGCTCATATACACCAGAAACCATACAGAAGCTTCCCTGGAAAATTTGGGGCAAAAGTGGATAATGCAAAAGGGCTGCCATTTTTTTTTTTTTTTTTTTTCTCTCTTAACAACTGGAACTGGACAATGTTTCTTTCTACTCAGGTTAGTTTTTCTAAGATAAACAGGATTTTCACTGGGCCTGTAGGTCAGATGAACCAGTTTCCTTCCTCCAGTGGTCAGGCAAGCACCCAAGCTAACCTGATTTCTGGTACCCAAGAATTGCTGTTCATTCTTACTAATGCTTGTTGGGTATAGTTCCTTTATATTATGAAATCTTATACTTATCTTGGGGTCACAAGCAACCTAGCTAGCATCTATGCTTCCTTTTATTAAACAAACAGAAGCCTATTTTAATGTATGTTGCTTCTGTGATGAAAGGGTTGTGTATGAGAGGGTAAGGGTCGAGTGTCTTTACACGTATTCCTGGAAACATTTCTTGACTAAGACTCGAGGGGCAACCTTCTGGCATATGATTTTCTATTCTGAGAATGCTAGAATGGGCTCAAAAATTCTTTGCTTCAAAACATACTTTTTAGTATTTACTTGAAGTTACATTTCCACTGATAGATGCTTTCTTTTGTCTCCATTGGCATATTGTAATTTTTTAAAAACATTTTTATAAGCAACTTGTAGTATGTCTTAAACATAATTCAAAGGCCCATGTATGGTATTATTGGGAAGTGGGAGGACCTTTAGGAGGTGGGGCCTAGTGAAGTAAGTGTGGGGACAAGTCCTTGTGAAAGAGGATTGGACCCCTGGCCACTTTATCTTACTTGCAGCCATGAGATGGCCTGCTTTGCTTCTACACAATACCTCCTGCTATGGACTTCCTTGCCATGGGTCCAAAGTGACTCAGATGACAACCTATGAAACAAAGCCAAAACAAACTTTCCTCCCTTTAAGTTGATTATCAGGAATTTTGTTACTGCAATGGAAAGTTCCTTTATTTTCCACTTCATTTATATAAGGTAGAGAATGTTTAACAAACTCATTGCTTCCATCAAATAAACTGAAATTATATCAATAATCTGAGGTCACCTGATAACATTCATTCTTAACTGAATGAGTTTTGCAAAGTTTTTGTTTGATTTTGTTTTGTTTTGTTTTGTTTTTAATCTTTAAAAGCGGAGTAATGGTACAAGCCTAAAATCCCAGCACCTTGGAAGTGGAGGCAGGCATTGGAAATCAATTCAGCTACATATGAATTTGTTTTATATGCAATGCTGTCCCAGAAAACAAGTATCTTACAAACTGTAAAGAATAATATCTAAAAGCATTGTAATTTAAGGTGTTGTGAAATGTCCACCAGAGAAGACCAAATGGACATGGGTTCAATCCAACAGAATGTCTTTATTAGCTGGCTGGTGACATACACTGGGTGTTTGGGACCCCAGTGTAATCTTGAGCCTTTCTCAGTGAGAGCTTAAAAGCATAAAAACCACATCCTAGGCTGACATACTTCAGTTGGTCAGATGTGGAACTCCAGAAGCCATAAAGCAAGGTTAGTGCATTTAGGGACTTCCCAGAACTATGGACTTGGGTGGATTAGGTCTTTGTTCTCATTTTGGCAGATGTGGCTGCCTGTCTACATGCTATATTTTAAGGCCTGAATGGTAGCTCTATCATGTTAAGATTTGGGGTCCTGTTACAAAGGTAGGAACTAGTGTTTTGGGTCTCTATTACATTTTTATTTATGGATGTGTGTGGGGCATGTGCATGTTCTTGTCATGTCAGAGGCCAACTCTTGAGAGTTTCCTTTCACCATGTGGCTCCCAGGGATCAACTTCAGGCCATCAGCCTTGGCTACAGGTTTTACCTATTGACCTATCTCATCGGCCTGGAACTTCTGCTTTTGGTCTCTCATCCTGTGTACTTCAACTTAGGATAGGTTCTGTACTAATAAACAGTGAGTTGAAAGTCGTGTAAATTGAAGCTACATTTGATCTAATGTACCTTACATAGTTTCCTTGAAATGCTCAGAACGTGTGTTAATTACAGTTGCACAATCTAATACTTTGATTAGCTTATCTGCCCAGCACGATCCTAGCCCAGGAAAAGTAGTTTCTGCTCAATGTTTCTCCATTGCAGTCCCCTGTGGGTCAGACTTGTCAGGGGCCATCGATATTTGAGTAATGGATGAAACTGTCTTGGTTTAGTGAATGTACACAAAATTTAATTCACTCAACTATTGTGCAGAATGACCAACAAAGTCTGACTACTACAACTGGGTGCGAAGTAGATCCATTAAGGTCGTCCAAAGCCTGCAGCTCTCCTTAGTATTAGCCTTTCCTTCACTTCATGCCTTCAACTTCCCCTTGCCATCTTCTTCCAGTCTGTGAACATTCCTAGGGAACCTGTTCTGTGCTTGGCGTTGTATGTCTTAAGGACCGACGTCTCCAGGGTGTCCCAGACACCTCAAATACATGCACATCTGAACTCAGTCGCCCATCCCTGCAGTTTTACTTGCCTCAGTTATGTCAGCATTCTTCCACTGGCCTAAGAAACAGCAGGTCTCTGGCACTATGGTTAGCTGCTTCTGCTCTCTCCCGCATCCCTCAGTTCAAGACTCGTCTGCTTGCCCTGGGAAACAGCTCTAGTTTATATTCTCAGCCTTCTCTTCAACCGCCTCCCTCATTCCAGCTCTCAACACTTTGTCTTGAATAGCCTTAGTCCATGGTCTACACCGCAGCACAGGAATGATACAGAACACTTCATGCTTCCCGACTAACAACTACTCAGCATTTCCCCGTGGCCTGAGTGTGGCCTCCACAAGGGTGTGTGGAACATTTGGAGTACAGTCCTGGGGCTTTGTCCTTTTGTTTGTTTTGAACCAGGGTCTCACAATGCAGCTCTTACTGTCCTGTAACTCACTGGACACATCAGGCTGGCCTGGAGCTCTGAGAACCAGGCTCTGGCTCCTAAGGGCTGGGACCTAAGCACTCCACCACTCCCAGCTGCTTCTCCGGTTCTGAGTAATAAGGCTCCTACAGGTGCTCATCAGTCATCAGGTGGGCTCCCAAAGCATAGCAAATCACTGCCTGGCTCCCAAAGGGCCCACTTATCACTGAGGCCTGCATGTACAGGCCAGTAAGTGCAGGCAGGAAAAGAAGCCCAGTTGTTGGTACAGGGCCTGCCCGGAAGACCTGGATTTGACCCCTTCATCACATGAACTAGTGACACATGCCTGTGACCTAGCACTAGGGAAGTAGATGGAGGATCAAGAGTTTAAGGCTGTCCTCAGGTATACAGTTTGAAACCAGACTGGGCTACCTGAGATGTCTAAATAAATGGAGCTTTGGGGAGGAGATTGATCATGAGGGCTTTGATCAGTCTATGGATTAATCCTTGGATGGGCTATTAGAAGATGGTGGAAACTAGGGCCTTGATGAGAGCAGATCCTTGGAAACATGTTTTTAGGAAGTCTATTTCTTGCTTCTCCTACCTGGACCCTGCCTTCCATCTACTCATGTGACCTGTCTGTCTGAATACATAACTGAAGCATTCAAGCCAAGTAACCACAGACTAAAATTGACATAAATCCTATGGCTTAGGAACAACAGAAATGAGATCAACTTGTAATATTTGCTTTTTGCATCTCTGGGTAGTATACATGCTCCGAGTATATCCTTGGCCCTGTTTAGACTTTCTGGGACAGGGTCTTTGTACAGGCAGACCTTGACCCTTGTGATGCTCTTGCCTCACTCAGCCTTGACTAGTTCAGATTCTAAACCTGTGCCTCCAAGCCAGGCTCCATGCACATGGTGTGAGCATAGACATGCAAGACAAGCTCCACGTAAGAATAGAAGGACACTAACACTGACCAACGAGGTGACTGGGATGCTCACTTAACAAGATGAAATAGCAGGCTTTTGATTCTTCTGGGATGGACTATGGTTTGGTTATTGTCCTGAGTTCCAACATGGTTTCAAAGGACATGCTTCTTGTTTGTGTACATACACACACACCTCTTTTGCTAGGCTGATGAGCTTTGCTCAGAAACTGCTGAGTTTCTCATAAACCATTCTGGTCTCATGGTTTATAGACTGTAAGTGTGCAAGCTGCCAAGAAGGCACAGGGGTGGAGTAGAAGAAACACCAGCTCCAACAGGCAACAGGTCAAGTTACACTAGTCTTGGATATAACTTTTTTTTTTTCAATTGATGAGTTTATCTATTGTAGAGCTGGCCCAGGAGTTAAGACAGCAGAATGGACAGACACTGTAGGAAGACATATGCCAATCCTTTGACTATGTTTATCCACTGGGTGTTTGTAGGCTCCACTGAAGAATCTGTCTTAACAGAAGTTCAAGTCTCTGCAAAGTAACCCAGGCAACTGTTACATAACCCATGTGTGGAGGTGTTGTTTCTCATAAGCCAGCAGGTAGCTAACATACTGCTCAACTGTGTGATTCCCAAAGTTAAGTCAACGAGAAGCAAATGCAGTGACTAGCAGCCAAAGGCCACCTGCAGCTTACTCAGGAAGCCGTGGGGATGAAGATTTCCCCTTAGGAGCAGTTGCTCCTTGTCTTCCTCACGTGCAACCTCCTCAGTCCCCACAGCTGGTGAGTCTCCTCAGCTGGTGAGGTCCTAGGCAACTCCTAGGTCTGTAACATTGTGGCCTTGTGCCTTATCAGTGTTTTATGAAGAAGTTGCTGCAATGAACACAAAGGTAAGGGACCAGAGTTTGCCTTTTGTTTCCGTGGACAAGTTGGCAGCTCCTTTTGAAAATCCCTGAGTCAAAAGAAATTAAGTTTGTTTATATTATTTTGTCACAGAAACAAAAAAGATTTCAATGTCCCAACAACGTGTAAGAATGCCTGTTTCCCCACAGCTCACATGCTATCAAACATGTGGGAACTTTATAGTTTATAAATCATAGCATGTGTAGCCTCGGCCAAGCTACTTTATTATTAAGTATGATATTATGCATAATTCATGATTATGAAGGGGAAACCTTTTAAAAATAATAAACCCTGACCTTATTAGATTGTAAAATAGCACATAAAAATTTCAGACCAATGAAGCAAACTAGAAATCCAGAAACTAAAGTGTATATAGGAATTTAGACATGATAAAGGTGGCATTTCAAATTAGGAAGGACAGCAGGCTCATCACCAGCAAGTCTGGGGCAGAACGTCTATTACAAAAGATTCTCCAGATGGAGCAAAGGTTTTAAAACTAAAACCACTAAAGGGGATTATTTAACAATCTGGTTACCTTCAAACCTGTAAATCACAATACATGAATTTCTGTGAGATGAAAATAAAGTTTCGTAAATGAAACCAGCACAAGTAGCCTGGGAAATAACATTTATTGCAAACATTAGGTTGTTTCTCTCACAGGTAAACAAACTACAAACTAATAAAAATCTTATTATGGCTATCCTAAGCAGGTGTGAGCTGACTACAAAGACAGACAAATCACAGAAAAGGAAATAGAAGTCACCCAGTGTATGGAAAAGTGCTCGAGTCATGTATAATAAAAAACATGAGTTTAGAGCTACGACTAGCTTCCACGTGTTTGGTAATGGGTTGTGGGGAAACTGGCCTTCTTACACACTGCTGGGAGAACAGAGTCAATGGAGGCAATCTGCCAAACTTTATCAAAGAAGGTACAGATTAGGAATGCTGGAACAAACCTGTGTGCCAGCAGCACATCTTCCTAGGGATCTAAAAGATAAACTTGTGCACAGAGAACATGGTGTTCACTGAATGTTCGTAATGGGAAAACAATAGACATCTAAATGTCCTAAGTATTAGGGGCTGTTAATAGGATGCAACAGCACAAGGCAGCTCTACGAGTAATACAACTGCAAAATGTGTCCTAACCAATGTACAGAAAGTGCTAACTTCTGCATTTAAAAAGATCTGTAAACGTTTTCAAGCAGCCATTGTTACTACAGGCTGGTGGGGAGAATTTCAAGTCTCCGATACAGAATTAACAAGGTTGTGTACTCTTTTCTGGACATTTAACGACGATTTTGAATTTTTAATGTTTTGCATTAATTAGGGGTTTTGTCGGTACAATATATAGTTTTTAAAACTCCCCTCAAACCGACGCTTATTTGCATTTGGGAAGTGGAACGCTAACCTTGTGCAAAGTTAGACTTGTCTGCCACAAGGGACAAGACAGTAGTAGTAGTAACTCCTGTTTGGAGCTGGCAGGCAGAGTGCCCACTCCAACCCTTTGCACTCAAATCGTGGAGGAAGAAAGCAGTCAACCCCAGAAATGCAGATTTCTGGGCCTTTTCCCAGATCCACTGAAATGGCATCCTGAAGGGATGACTGAGGTCTGGACTTACTTTACAGGATCCACTCGAGATTTGGGGGAGGGAGTGTGCACTCAGAACGCCGTCAGGCTAGCCTGAGCAGCGAGCTTCCTCTACCTTGCGGGTGGACACTGGACTTGCTCCAGACGTGGGATACCACGCACGACCCAGGCCCGCCCCTCGCTCCCAGAGGCCCGCTCCGAGGCCCCGCTTCTCTACTGTCCCCCTTTCCCCTCTTCTCCGCACGGGTCGCCTGGCTAATGAGGACCACAAGCGGCAGGAGCTGCAGGTCGGAGTTGCGCAGCAGCACGCAGCGGGAGGCGTCCTGCGGCTGGGCCGGGAGTTGAGGCTGTTTAGACAGCTGAGAAAAGGAACACAAAGGTAGAAGTAAAAATCAAACTTCCCGAGAGCTTTAAAAACACTTCGACTCCGCCGGGACTCGAACCCGGAACCTTTGAATGCCTTCAACCTCTAGAAGTCCAATGCGCTATCCATTGCGCCACGGAGCCACCTGTTGGAGTTTGCGCGCATCTGCCCTATTAAGCCAGAGGCCCCAGCCCCGCGCCCGGCCCACTGCAATCTCGGTTGTCGCCGGAGTCGGAGCCCGGCGGCGGCTGCGCTTCACACACCTCCCGGGGGCCGCGGCTCCTGCGGAGCGGACCGCCGCTCACGCCCGTCCCTCCCCGGCTCCCTGCCCGCCCCGCGCCCCCGCCTACCAGCTGCGTCCGGCGGCCGCTGCCGCCCCGC
The DNA here is from genome assembly GCF_943737965.1 of Phodopus roborovskii. Taxonomy (NCBI): domain Eukaryota; kingdom Metazoa; phylum Chordata; class Mammalia; order Rodentia; family Cricetidae; genus Phodopus; species Phodopus roborovskii. The sequence goes on along the minus strand of NW_026126424.1, from coordinate 9,840,266 downwards.
CCGGGCCGCCGAGGCTGCAGGCCGGGACCGGCCGTTGCGCCGTTGCTCCGGGCCGGTGACGCCGGGCACTTCCGCCGCACCTGCGAGCGGCGCGGGCGAGCGGCCACGCCCGGGGCTGCCAGGCGAAGGCAGCGACCCCGTCCGGTCCCCGGGCTCTTCCCGTACGCCGGCGCCTGCGGCCGCGAGTGCGGGCGGCGGCCACGTCTGTGTGCGTGCTTGTGCGTGTTTATCTGCGCGGGGCTTCGGGGGGGGACGGGGTCTGGGTTGCATTTCGCTCCCCACAGACCCAGAGCCGAATTTCTGAGGTATCCGGGCTCTGGTGGCCTGAGGGGGGCGACGCGCCCCGCACCGAGGCATCCTCCCGGCAGCTGGTCCGCTGTGCCTCGGAGGAGGAGCCGCCGCGCAGCCGCCGATGCCCGCGCGCTCCCCACGCGCGTCCGAGTGGGCGCCCCCGCCCCCCGAGGCCGACGGCGCGCGTGGGGGGCGCGCGGGGGCGAGCACCGCGGCTTCGGGGCGCGCGGCCGAGCGCCATGGCCGCGTCCTCCCCCACCCCGGCGCCGCGGCCAGAGAACCAAGCGAGACACCCGGCACCTTTGCTCAGAAGGGCCGGGTCGCCGTGAATCCGAGCTGCGGCGTGGGGAGGAGTGGGTCTCCAGTGTCCCCACCCCCCACCCCACCCCAGAACCCCGGACCCGCATCTCCATCAGAGCCACCCCGGAGCCACGCGGAGAGAACTAGGGAAATAAAAAACCCCGGTTGCTATGCAACGGCCGCTGCCAGACAAAAGCCCCGGCTTGGGCTCCAATCAGCGTGCGCCCCTCCCGGCCCCGCCTGCATAGGAAGCGTGAGGCGCGACCTGATGCTGACACCTTCACACCAGACCAGCATAGGTCCCAGTCCACTGGGTGGTTGGTCCCTGCCGGGCGGAACCAGCCATCAAAGGATAGGTCCTTGCCTAGCACGGTGTACTAAAAGGAGAGGGAATTCTCTGGGAGGGTCTAGTGGGCGAGGGCATTTTAATGTTAAAGGACAAGTACCAGCATCCCCTTTCTAGAAAAGAAAATCGCCCCTGTAATAAGTTAAATCACACACGCTGGGGCCCCGTCTAGTGAGGCAAACTGTGAAGAGCCAGATTTTATTCTGCGTTGCAGGTTATATATTATCTTTCATGGCTGTATCGATATGGACAACAAAAGCAGTAGCCAGAGGGTCAGCATGCTTATGTTGCTTTATGTTGGTTCCCTGAACTCAAGATTCTCCCGGGAACAAAGCATATGGGCCCCAGATGCATGCTTGAACACAAAATGGTTTTCATTATAGGAGAGGAATGCTGAGCTGGGTAACTACTATGTTTTATAGTGAGCAGTAAGCAAGCCTGTTCTTTGTTCTTCAGGGAGACATTACCTCATCTCTCAAAATTGCCCCTTGCAAACACAACTCTGAAAAAAAAAAAAGGCCCAAAGAACGAGTGATCAGCCTTGCATTCTTGGCACACCCAACAAGAGCGTGCAATGACATTAGTGGTGGATTGCCTCTACAAACAGTAAGTGACAGAGTCCTGTCTGATGCCAGGCCTAATTCATTCCATACAAACCATTGCTTTAACAACGAGAATTTCAAACATTGTTATGCCTCTTAAAACGGGCAATACACCTCTAAAGAGAACAACAAAATAAAACCAGCCATTTATACATAGTATTTTTTTGAAAGCTGCAGTGTGCTATGCACTGGTGACATTTCCAGCGGTTCTTAAAAGTTGTTCACAGCTCAGGTAGGGAGAGAGATGCTCAATGTTCTATGGGAAAACCATAAGAAGAATTTTGCCTGGGGGCACTGTGCAAAATCTCAAATTTTGAGGAGTCATTGACATGGTTAACAATTATGACTCACACTCCCAAAGCTCTGAGAACGGAGAATAGAGAAAACCATATAGTAAGGAGAGATGTGCAAGTAATTATTTCAGCTAAACAAATCAAAGAATTGTAGCTATTTGATTTCTTCCACTGGTGAGACTTAAAACTCCTTACCTATGAAAATCAGTGCTGCGACAGCATTAGCAGGGACTGTGGGAAACCAGGCTTGTGTGGGTGCAGCACTTTGGACAATCAAGGTTGTCCTTGACACAGCAGAATGTGTCTGATATGTCAAGCTTCTCTGACAGCAGTGTATACACAGTCTGGCTTTGGGGGCAGGTGTGCTATCCTAGGACAAGAATGGGGTGTGTATTTGGTTGCTGCAAAAGGAGAAAGATTCTCCTTTATAAGCCAAGCTGACTCAGATATATATATCTGAACCAAGAATTTTCAAAAGGACAAAAAGCAAACTCTTCTGTCAGCAGAGGGAGCCAACGCATGGGTTACTGGCACCTTCCACAGAGCAGAACCCTGCTCTTTGCTAGAGCTCTCCACAGAAGAAAGCTCTAGTCCAACAGGACCTTACTTTGGTGTTCAAACCCAGTTCATGTCTTTAGGGGTGTGGAGCAACACTTTCCATGATTACTCAACAGTATTATTTTCAGTTGCTATGTTGTTCTAGGTTCAGTGCCCAGAAACCATTTCTGCATTCTCCTGAATAGCTAAAAATCTATTCCTAATAAGTTTTGTTAGCTTGGCTTTACCCTAGAGGATAATGTTGGTGAGTATTTTGGTATGACACAGTTAGGCCCACTGTGGGAGGTAAAGTATAAATTTAAAACATAATTATTAACTTCAAGGACAATGCAAATTCCCTGAGAGATACGTGACCTATGGATATGAAGCATTATGAATATAATGTAATGCGATATAGGAAAAACTGGCAAGTTGCAATTGGGTATCCCTGCCAGTAAAATGTCTTTTAGACTGAACCCCCAAATAATATGCACAGACTACTATGTACCCCAAGAGAAATTAGCAAAGGATAGATTTTTAGAAAATAGACAATGTCTCAAAAATAAAACATACAAAAAATGGAAAACAGAAATGAATAAAATATCAAAATATCTGGTAATGGTTTGAGATAATGGGCTGTGGAGTTGGATTGATGTTCAAATCTTGGCTCTGCCTCTTGGCTTCAAGGCTTGATTCCTAACTTCTTGGAGTTTTCTTTTCCTGATCTGAGAAACCATTAAAGTGTTTTGAGGAGTAATGCTTGCAAGAATTTATCTCAGTCTCTGGTACAAGGTAACTATGACAACTAGCTTTTGATATTATTAGCAAGCATCTCTCAAGAAATAAATAAATAACTTTAAAATCCTGGAGGAACAAAGTTAAATTTGTTACAACCCTAATAACATTTCCCATCTCTCTACTCTACCCCTACTCAGCATGTACCATATTTGTTACCACTTATCTCCTCTGCTTGGAAACATCTAAATTGAACTTCAAGATTTTCCCACAGTTTTTCTGCAAGAAGTTTGAACAGCTAATTGTTTTCATTTGTTCAACTACATGGTTTCCACAAACAAGGGTGTAGACCACCCCAAAGGACTTTTGAAGACAAGTGTCTTGCCAGATAAAATATGGAGCAACATTTAAGGGATAGAACTTTTTATCGTAAAATGTTTAAGTGCTGGGTTTCAGCCAGGCAAATAGCCAAACTATAATAAGCATCGAGACTGGAGTAAAGGAAAGAAAATAAAAGTTTCAAAGGTAAAGCAAAGCGGACATTGGGCCAGAGATAATGATTATCTTGTAAAGGTACCTGATGTCAAGCCTGAGGACCCAAGTTCATCCCATCGTCAAGACCCACGTACTGGACGGAGAAAACCGACTTCTGAAAGTTGTCCTCTGACCCCGACACCCGCTCATCACCACCACATATACACACTAAAATAAATGTAATTCTAAAGAAATTTAGACATCAAGGCTGGAAAAAAAGGGAGCAGAAGAGGCAGAGGTGAGCGGATCCTTGTGGAAGGTGTCCAGTGGGAGTTACAGGAGGCTACGAGGAAGATAAGGTTGGCAGAGTGGAGGCCGGGCTTGGCACAGGAGTTGGAGCAGGCTTGATTCCGATGAAATGTGGGCTTAGACAGTGGGAACGACTGGGAAAGTCTGCACTTTAGAGTGAATAATCCAGGAGGTAAATAAAGTATAAGCCGAGCAGAGTGTGGCCAGAGGGCCAGTGAAACTGTTACTCTCCATTTTGTTTATAGTTAGTATAAGTCTGTAATTTGTTCATCTGGTCAGCAAACAGTGACAGGGCTTCTAGTTGTCAAATTAGTGACTTTAGGGGCGCACCAAGATGGAAAAGATACGTGCTTGGTTTGTACCGAAAAGAAGGGATGGCGGTCACATGGGCAGCGTTGAAACAAGACCATAGTCTTCAAGTGAGGTACCAATGTGGTGGCACAAGCCTTGGGGTAGTGGCTGGCACCCCGAGACATGGGAAGAGAGATGGAGGCTGCATCTGAAATGAACTACCTACCTCAGGAAGGAGTGTTGGGTAGGCTGTTGACCACAAACACACTTGGGGATGTGACGAAGATGACGAGACAGAGCCAGGGAAATGATAGAAACTGTGCATTGCCCTTGGTTACAGCTTGCAGAGAAGGGCATGAAGAGTCAGAGTTGCCATAACAAAGCCGAGCGTGTATGGCTTCTGTGGTTCTGTGCCATTATTTAAAAGAAGAGACTCAGCTAAGGATAAAGAGAGTGGCATCCAGCCCACCAAGGGAAGGGCTGGGGAAGAGCTAGTTGGATATCTCAGACAGACGGATTCTTGTTCAGAGAAGGGGGTCTCATTGCAATGGGAAACTGAGGCAAGTATTGAATGGCATTCCAATTTCAGACCTCATGGCTGGCTGTCTATAGCTGCCAACCAACCAGGTTTCAAGGTCTAGCAGAGCTCAGAAGGGATGTAGGACTAGTCTATAAGTGGTACTTACCACTCTGCTGCCTGCCGAGAAGGCTGGGCAAAGGCCCAGACTGAGCTAGAGCTATCAGACTGGACAAGTGTTGTACCCAGACAGACCAGAGAGTGCCCTACTGGTCCCTGGGAAAAGATTTCAATTAGCAATAATCATGGCAGGGATAGAGTCCATTGAAGATGAGGAACTGTACAAAGCCCAGTCTTCTGCGACACTGAGCAGAGAGACAAGGGCCCCCCTTGTCCTCCTGAGCCTTGCAAACTGGCAAAGCCAGACAAAAGAGCATAGATAAGCACAGGAAATGGCTTCAGGGTTTAGGTGTTAAGACCCATTATGTCACCAGGGCTTCTCTTCCTCACTTTGAATGCCATTAAGCAGATCTCTAGATTCTACCCCTGATTTCAGAATTAATCTGATTATCCTTCCACTGTATACGGGAGGGAGGTTGTGGGCTGGGGAAGGAAAAGTTGCATCACTAATTATGTTCAGCAGAACCTTTCAGTACATCACTGGTTTACTGATACAGGGAAACAGCAGCTCCAAGAGGAGCCAGCCAAGACTGAGCATGGAGCTTCAACTAGCTTCTGTCATAGACCCCACAGATGACTCCGGCGAGCCCTTGTCCCAGTACAGGTGTTTTTACTTGTCATTAGGTCCCTTAACCTAACCAGAAATAGCATCCATTTAAAACTCATTCATGCATTTGCTGTTGCTTTGTAAGAATCACATCTCTTTTGTTTTTTTTTTAAATAGTTTCCTGTGCTGGCCCTAAACTATCTGTGTAATCAAAGATGACCTTGAGGTAATGCTCCTGCCTCCACCTTCCAAGAGCTAGGATTGCTGGCTTGCCCTTGCACCACCGTGTCTGTTTGCATTGGGTGCTGAGGGTGAGCCCAGAGCTGTGTGCATGCTGGACAAGGAACATTCTACAAGCTACATTCTCAGCCCTCACTTGCCAAAGCTTTCAGATTCCATTGGCTTTACCTTGGCTCCGCCAAGTTCCATCAAGTTATGTAAGAACTGCAGGCAGTGGTAGTTTTCTAACCCTCATCCATTCCCCCCACCCTGTGATCACAGAATCTTATCATTAAATTGGAGACAGCTATTGGTGAGGTAGTCTGGCTGGTCTCCAAAAGAGGGAGGAGAGGAGGAGAATGTCGAAGAGGCAGGCATGGCGGGGTGGGGGTGGGGGTGAGCGGGTGGGGGGTGGGGTCAGGGCTGGGCCCAGAAGCATGTGGTGAGTCTAGATGCTATCATGTGACACTGGAACATTAATTAACTTTTTTCACACCCCTGAGAGAAACTCCACCCTCCCTCCCTCCCACTGGGGATCGTAGGTTTGCTCAGCAAGCGCCTTTGTTCACTGCCATCTTGACTGCCCTGCTTTGCTTTCTGAGGTGGGCTTCTTTGTAGCAAGCATTGTCCTGGATTTCACCATGTGGCCCAGGCTAGCCTTGAACTTTTCATGCTCCTGTCTCAGCTTCTCAAATACAAGGATTGCAGGTTTGTGTTGCCATGCTTGGGTAGAGAAAATCATTTCTGTTCCTCAGCATTGCCAGGAGGGTGAGCTGGGGACACCGACACACTGACTTGCCTGCAAGATCTAGTAATAGTGACTTAATGTTGATTCACAGATTACCCCAGGCCCTAGCAGCTTAAAACCTCAAAATGTATCATCTCTATCACTGTGGGTCATAGAGCAGCTCGGCTGAGGGGCTCTGGCTCAGGGTACCTTGGGAAATTGTCTGGGACTGTAATTATCCGAAGATTTGACTGAAGCTAGGGATCTGCTTCCAAGATGACTCACATTGCTGTTGGATGGAGGTCTCGGTTCCTTGTCATATAGACCTCACTATACAGGCTGCATCTAATGTGGGTGCCCATGAAGATGGCTGCGCTCCATCTTGGCACAAGGACAGAGAGTTCAAAGCTGTCCTCAGCAAGTCATAAGACCTAAAGGTCAAAGGTGTGGCTACAGTAGGATGTTTGTCTGTCTTAGTCTAAATAACAACAGACCTGAATCTGAGGTGTGGCTACTCCTGATCCTCAAGGCTAGGGAACAAGAAGTTGAAGCTAAGGTGTGGTTACTGAACCCTTAAAATAAGCGAGGAAGAAAATAAACTCGTGGCACTTCAGTATTGACCAATCTGCCTTCCTGATTTGTGTTCTGTCTCTCTGTCTTTTCTTCTTCTTCTCTAGCTAGCCTTTCCCTCTTCCACAATTACCCACTCAGGTACGAACTTGGGGCCGCTCGACTGGTTCCAATTGCAGCCCCATAAAGACAGCTCCCAACAATCTAATAGAATAATCTGCTAGAGAAAAGTAGGAACATGGAACACACACACACACACACACACACACACACACACACACGGTGATGAGTGAGAGAGTGAAATATACTCTGATAGCCTCAGAAGTCATAAACCATTACTCGTATCCATCATGTCACCTTCCACAGCACAGTATTTATGATGTTAGATCCTACCTTTTTTTTTTTTTTTTTTTTTTTTTTTGAGAATCCCTATGTATCTCAGGCTGGCCTCAAACTCACAATTCTACTGCTTAAGACTTGGGCCCTAGTGCTGGTATGTCAAGCCTGTGCCCTTACTGCTAGCTCAACTCCTGCTCCCTTAGAACACAGCACTTACACCCCTCCCCCTTCTCTGCAGTCAACACACACTGAAAAGGAAGACAGTTGAAGTGATTATTTTTTTTCACACTTAATTACTTTACTGAGCTGGAAAACGTCTATCTTCATGTCAGGCATGATCATGATTCAGAAACTTGGGAGTAGTTAGTTTGAAGGACATGGGACACACTGGGTTGCTCCTTGCTTCTTTGATACTTTCTTCTTAAAATGATCCATTTTTAATTATTTTTGATTATTAAGATATCAGGTTAGACAGTCACAACTAGTCAGATATGCTGGCTGGAATTGCCCTCTGTGTCTAGAAAGTCATACTTGATTACAAATGATTTATTCAATGCCTAATGATACAGGTGTATCACTGAATTCATCCAGAGTGGTAGAGGCCTATGGCGGCTTAATAAGGACCAGGATAAACGATTAGACTGAACAGATGTTTATTCAGGGAGAAATAACTCACAACATAGACAGATGAACACCAACAGGTTCCTGCTTCCAAGAATTCCTCCGGAAGTCATCCTGTCCCAGTGAGGCTATCAAGAGAGCTCAAGAGAGTGCTCTCCCCTCCCGAGCCTCCTCAGACTTAGTTCCCCAGGTCACTTCCTCCCCTGGCTCCACCCCTGCCCCCAATAGGTGTGGTCAGTGCCACAGAAGGAAACAAAGTGAATACCCCACTACAATTCCCCTTTTAGTCTAAAGAAAAGATTTAGGCTTGATAGAAAACTATACAAAACAGTGAATAACAAGTGTGCTCTAAGAAAAGGAAAATCAAGAACAAAACGACCTACATATCCAGTCCTAGGGTGAAGGCATAACGGAGTTTACAATAGAGTTGTCCTAAGCTGGAAAACGTAAGTCTAGTACCTAATATATCTAACTAGGAAGAGAAAATAATAGTTGTGATAGTTTAATCTCCAACCTCATCAAGACCTGAGAAGGAAAACAATGATTCTAGGGTAGACAGGAAGTGCAGATGGGCAACTTCCAAAAGGTGCAGCAAGGACAGAAACAGCAAGCTACCTGGACAGTTACCCAAGGTCTCATAGCAACTTTGGTACACCCAGTTTTGGCTAAGGTCAAGAGTACTTGACACACCACAACAACAGCAGAGAGGTAGAATGGCTGTCTTACCTTGACTTGGCAAGGTCAAGCAGTCTTCTATATTTGTCTCCTGCAAGCACATAGGACAGCATGTCCAAATCAGTGGTCAAGGTGGGGGCAATTCTTTGCCCAAGAGGCCATTAGCCGAAGTGAGGATGAACTCCAGAAGGAGCAACAACAGTGTCCGACATATTTTCAGGAAAGTGCACGGTGCTGTCAGGAGCAACAGTGTCTCATGTCAATGGAGTACTAATATTAAAACATTTAAATGCCATGTTCTGCATGTCTATGAAGTTATTGAAGATTAAGCATCTATGTCTGACTAATCTCATAGGTACAGGAAACATGAGTGAAGATAATCTGTACTACTCAGGACTTAGCTAAAAAAATGAATGAAACTTCCCTGAGTAAAGCAGGGACAAGTAACTAAACAATATAACTATGTACACATACATACATATAAATCCCTAAAATAGAGGTAGAGTAGAAATGTCTAGACAAGAGGTAGAACTATAAAGGGCAGCATAATAAATATCCCAAATTGTATCAATATACAAAATGTCTTGAATACAAGAAAAGTATACATACATAGAATATGGCAAGAATAAATGTGCATAAATTGTATCAATATGTGAAATGTCTTGAACATAAGTAAAAGTATACATACATAGAATATGGTAAGAATAATGTGCATAAAACATCATAAGTGGAAAGATTTCACACAATATAGCACAATACAATTCTTCCGGGAAGGGAATATAAACTTAATTTTACATAGCTTACCACAAATAAGAATATATTACAATGTAAGCTGTACAATACTATTATCTCACTCTTGCTCAAACAAAGTGAAACAAAGGAAACAAAGTGAATATCCCACTACAAGAGGCCTCCTGTTTAATCATCTTCCTAGGAGCAAGTGGAAAGGCCCAGGAAGAAAAGAGCTGCCAACTATCAAATTCTCCAGGGCACCAATGGAAAGATTAACCCTTGCCCTGTTGCCCTGAGATCTTTCCTAGTAGTCAAGGGTTTGTGTTTTTAAAGCCAGTGGCAAAAAAAAAATAACAAAAGTAGAAAGACCTCCAAGACACTGTCCTAACACATCCTGTGTTCCAGCCTTAAACATGACTTGTGGGATAATCTTCTTGTTCACTGTGAAGATATGTCTTTGCCAAGGCACCTTTTGATTGGCTTAATAAAAAGCTGAATTGCCAATAGCTAGACAGGAAGAGGTTAGGCGGGACTTCCAGTAGAGAGAGGAACTCAAGGGGATGAATCTCAGCACATAAAAGACACCAGCAAGACTTGGGGCAAGTTGGACATACAGAGCTAGAGAGAGATAAAAGCCACATGGCAGAATGTAGATTAATAAAAACAGATTAAGTTATAAGAGCTAGTGGGACAAGCCTAAGCTAAGGCCAAGCATTCATTATAATAGGTCTTCATGTCATTTTTTGGGGGCTGGTGATCCTGATGAGAAAGTACTCCTACACATGTCATATGCAGATGTTGGTGGATTGACTGAATGGATGGATTCATTAATTCAAGTACAAGGGAACCCAGGTTGATACTTAACTGGCAGGTGCTCATACAACACAGGGGCTAGGATCTGTTTCTATTGGACAGGCTTCTGTGTTGCTGCGCTGATCCCAAAAATGGTCCTTATTGCAAATCAGGCTACAAAGAAATGTTTGAAACCAATCTGATATGGTTTACTGATAGAACTGGCTAATGGAGAAAGGAAAGAATTTGGTTGGCTGTGGATTCGAAAGGGATGAAACACAGGAGTCTCAGAGGTGCAGTAAGATGGGTCTTGGGACAAGAATAAGAACTCAAAGTAGGTCAAACTGAAAATAGATCAATGTAGCTCTTCTACACCACCTGCATTCCATGCAAAGGAAGGAGCGACCACCAGGAAGAGTGGAGTAGGAGGGACTAGAGAAGTAACCAGAGGAAGAATGATGTATCAGATTCAGAGGATACATACATCACTGGTCTGCCAAGTTCAGGGCCATCAGAAACCTAGACTCCTATCCATCGCTAACATGTGACTTGTATCTCATGGTCCAGGATAGCAGCTCAGACTCCAACCATCTTGTCCACACTGAACAGTATGGGGGAAGGAGCAAGATGTGTGTGTTCTGTCCCCATTGAGGGGCTGTCCTGTGCATTGTAAGACACTTAGCAGCATCCCTGGCCTCTGCCACCAGTGCCACTGTAACTCACACTACCCCTGTGTAACAAGCAAAAGTGTCTACAGATACTGATGGATGCCACTTAGGGGGCAAACCACCCCAGGTTTGACAATTGGTGCTTTGGGCTGACTTCTCCAAGGCTGTCTGTGAGCCCTCTGCTTATAGACTACAGATTAGAACTTAGCTACAGAGGCAACAGCCTTGGAAACTGTTATCATCATTCCAGGCAACCATTCGCCCAGCTAAGTCAGGAGTTCTGGTACAAGAGGAGGAGAGAGACTGGGAGATGCAAGGACCCAGCTGAATGCTGGCTGTTTTGTTCCAGGTTCTAGCTCCTGGGAGAGTCATGTGGTCCCAAGCACAGCCAGTGACATCCTAGCTACAGAGAAGGGAGTCTCTGTTAGGAGTAGGTTTTTCCTTGTAGCCAGTCTGGTCCCACCGCCACACCAGCCCCAAATAACACACAGACACACTGTATTAGACATAAAGCTGGTGGCCTGTTTCTAATGTTTCTTATTGGTTGGCTCTGTCTTAATGATTAACCCATTTCTATTAATCTAAGTATTTCCACGTGGTCTTGTCTTACCAGAGAGATGGGCTGGCTTTCTTCTCTCCGTCCTCCATCTTGAATCTCCTCCCTACTATTTCCTCTCTCCTCCGTGTCTCCTATTCTTGCTTTCCTATTGGCCAACAGGGCTTTATTCATTAACAAATACAAGAAACGTATTTACAGAATGACATCTCCCCATCATCTCCTCTTTTCTGTCTAAAATAAAAAGAAGGGTTTTTACTTTAACAGTAAAATATATCACATAACAGTTATCAAATAAGAATCACAGTTAACAATATTTAGTCCATTAACATTTAGTAAGACTTAAAGAAAATATTCTATTATCTATCCTATCTTTGTGAGTCTAAAGTCCTATATGTAACTTATCTTTAATCCTAACTAAGGAAAACTATAATTGTAACTATCTGTCTTCAACTCCTTCAGAAACCACAGAAGGATAATATATAAACTCTAGAAATGACAGAGACATCTTACTACATAGTCAGTCACACAAAGTTCTTCTGTAATGTTCCATAGGCCATAGTGTGTCTGGCAGACTCCTCAGCAAAGCAGGATACTTTAAACTGCTCACGCATATTGGCAATTTGTCAGTCACTTTTCTCTGTGTCCTGCAGAATGTCTGGCAGACTTTTCCATGGAGCAGGAACCCTGTAGCAATTGTGCATCTTGTATCAGCAGTCATTTTCCTGTGGGTCCTGCATGTCCAGTTTATACAGCATAAAGTCAAACAGTCCAGACAAGAGCAGTATCTGGTCCAAATGGCTAGTCTTGCCATATTGGAAGTAAACTTTGATGTCCACCTTCCTTTCTGATGCAGGAGGTGTTGCCAGGAGCAGTTGTGCCTCATTGTCAAAAACCTAAATGATTTTAAATGCCATATTCTGTAGGTCTTTGAAAGGTTTGAAGAATGCCTATTTATCTCAAAAATCTAACTAACTTAACTCCTAAGTTTTGACTAAGTTATCATAGGTAACTATAATCTGTACTAATTTATACATTACATTTCTAAATGAGCTATATAAACACAATACTTAAACAAGAGGAGAAATATACATATCTCAAAATTGACCTTAAATTGTATCAATAAAAGAAAATCCATTCCAAAACAAAGTATTTATATCTATACCATAATCCCCTTTTTATCTTTAAAAACATTGGTTGTGGTCATTAACCATTTATAACCAAGCCCATATAAATGAAAACAAACATTAAAAATAATATTTGGGACTTTGGGCATCGTTCTTTACAAACTGCTTCCTGCTGGTAGGGGGTGCTGTCATGGGGATCCTAAGAAGACACAGAAATCCTGGCTGTAGTCTGCAAAACTGCCTTGCCCAACTTTTTTGAATGTTGGATCACCTGGGATGCTATTTCAGGGGGTCTGGCTTGATCAAACCATGTTAGTCTAGAAGGAATCCATAGCTTTTCATTTTCTGTGGAAAGAAAAATAGGAATCCTTTTCCCCAGTAACCTGTCCTTAGACTTAAATTTTGAAGTCAAAGCATTTTTAAAATATATAAACTGGATTAATCCAGCAGCATTTCTTTTTAACAGTTGTTGTTATTTCCTTAGCAGTCAAACAATTTAAAGACAATATAATACTGTACAGTATCCAGATTCTCTCTGTGCTTTCCATCTTTACGTGGCCTTTTTATTACTCTATTTCTTTAACTTTTATTTTTCCGTTTTTTGAGACAGCGTTTCTCTATGTAACTTTTATCTGTCCTGGAATCACTCTGCATACAAGGCTTACTTTGAAATCACAGAGATCTACTTGTCTCTGTCTCCTGAGTGCTGGAATTAAAGGCATGTGCCACCACACCCAGCTCCTCTCTGTCTTTTTAAAACTGTTTTATTTTTTTTCTCTCCCAAGCCTATGTATATTTTAGAATACAGTGTAAACCTTTAATGGATTTTCTTAATGTGACTCTGTCTTTATTGTAAATCTTTATCTTTTTGTGGCCACGAGTCTTTATCTGGTAAACAACTACATGGCTAAAATGAAAGCCACAGCTATATTAGCCTCGATCTATCCAAGATGGTGGCAGGTAATTTTACCCCCAGAACTGAGAGCTGTGCTCACCACCTTGGTCTACGCTGCCATCCAGCAGCATGATGCCAGCTTGGAGATGTGGTCAATGCCATTGCCAGCTCTCACACACACCAGTAAGTTGTTAGCAGAGCTCTTTAAAAGCCTTGAGACTTTTTGCCTCTTATGCTGAGTCAGGAAACCTCCCTTAAGGAGCCACACAAGTCTCTTCTTGTCTCTAGCAAAACAGAGTACAACCAAAAAAAAAAAAAAAAAAAAAAAAAAAGCTGCTACCACGAAGCCTTGCTTGTTTCTGTTCTTTTGTTTCTAAAACCATTTTTTAAGCCTTTGTTAAGTTTTAAGTGGAAGTTCTTCGGTCCGCGTTGGACGCCATTATGTTACGAGTAAGGTATTTTCCTTGCTGGTCTTGTTTCTCTGCTGTGCCTGCCCCAATAACACACACAGAGACACTGCATTAGATAGAAAGCTGGTCGCCTGTTTCTAATGTTTCTTATTGGCTGGCTCCGTCTTAATGATTAATCCATTTCTATTAATCTAAGTATTTCCACGTGGTATCATCTTAACAGAGAGAAGGACTGGCGTTCTTCTCTCTTCATCCTCCATCTTGAATCTCCTCCCTACTACTTCCTCTTTCCTCCTTGTCTCCTAGTCCCACCTATCTTGCTTTCCTATTGGCCAACAGTGCTTTAAGTCTCTTCTCATTGGGTATCACTTGCTGCCTTTTAGAGTGTGGGCTATACCCAGCCTAAGAGTATGTGCCAAGGGATAGTCTTTCCTAGTTGCCTTTGTCTGTGGATATCTCTTTAATTTAGAGTTCACATGAGATAACATACAATTTCCTTCTCTCCCTCCCTCCTCCTTTTCCATCTTCCCTCACTCTCTCCTCTAATCGTTACTCTTTTTTTCTTCTTCCCATCTCCCCTTTCTCTACAATCTGACATGATTCCATCCTTTGAAGTCTACAAGATGGAGAGGATAACAGAGCGAGCCCCCTCAGACGAGTTACACTAAGAGAGCCTGGCTGCTGTCTGTTCCCTGCTTCAAACCTGTCCTGTAAAGTCCCAGCCTGGCTCCAGACAGACCTGACACATTTGTCCTGGTAAATGTGACCTACTCAAATCATGGCATATGTGTCTCATTGTAAACCTGTCTCTGTGATAGCCAGATGGATGTGATACGTCCTGGCTGCCAGCTACGGGACCGCATGGCTCTCAGGGTGGCACTTGGAGTCTTGGAGGTGTGGCTTTGTTTCGCTCATCAAGGCCCCCTTCTGTTTAAATTTTTCTCTATCAAAATGTTCTTACTCTTTATTTGTTCAATAAACCCTGCCTAGGCACCTGTTTGGGCTGGGTATTTTGTAGGGTTCTGTGTGAAAATAAGGTACTACCTATCTTTCTGGAGCCGGCACTGGCCATGCCTTCCTGGCTTCCTTTCATCGCTTCCTCTCCAACCCTCCTGGCTCACTTCCTTGCTGGGGACCTTGCTCTGCCCCACTTCATTTCCCTGTCCCTTTCCCTGTGGAGGTTTTGGACATGTACATGCCCAGTCTGAACAGAGCTGTTGCCCTCACCCCCAGTTCATGACATATTCATGCAGGTATTCGTGTGCATGCACACAAACACATACATACACATAGGTATGAATGTATACAATCGTGCATGCTTGTAAACACACACACATATATGAATATGTACAGGCATACCACTTCTACCTCCTGGAACTCACTTTGTAGACCAGACTGGCCTTGAACTCGCAGAGATCTGTCTGCCTCTGCCTCCCGTGTGTTGGGATTTAAGGCGCCCGCCACTGTCACCCAGCTGCCTCCATCTTTCTTTTGGGTCTTGGTTGCCATTCTTTACTCGTCAGCTTTAACATTCCTTTCTGAGAGAGAGACGTCTTCCAGTCTCTGGATCCACGTGCCACCTTTCTTACACATTCCTGAAACAACTTGATTCCTCCAACCACCTACTGTCTGGAAACTCCTGTGTGGGTGTCTTCCTCCCTCACTGGACTGTAGGGCCCTGCATGGACCCCCCCCCCCAAGGCACCTTGAGCAAGCCTGAAGCTGTTGGTTGGAACTCCTTGCCCCAAGGTTAGTGTTCTTCCCGTTTTGATAACACACACCTCATAGGGAGGAGCCAAGCCTAAAATTCCTGTAATTTTCCACTGTGCTGTAAGTCAGTGTTTAAGCCCGTTCCATCCCCTCAATAAACGGCACTTGGCGTTCAGGCTTTGCCATTGAAGAATGACTCGCTGTCTTGTCTTTATTTCAATCTCTAGGCCTTCGCCTGATTCGTGGATCAGATGGCGCTACACTGGACCTCATATACACGACAGTGTGAGAAGCCAGGGGTCACTTTCCCGCCAACACTTTGCACTCTTGACAAGAGTGGGGGGAGAGGTGCACAGACACATACTGCCTGTCAGGTGTGAGACAGGGGCGTGGCCACTGGGCTAGGGAAGGATGGGGTGGCGGGATCTCTCAGGAGGACTCTGTGCTGGTACCGAGGCAGGAATAGGAACAAGCAAAGTGCAGAGGAGAAGAAAGAGCAGCCGGGCAGAAGAAACAGCCAGGGACAAGAGGCAAAGGCCCTGGATCCAGGGTCTGCAGTCTGCAGTAAACCAGAGGGAGGCAGGCACGCTGGGGTGGCAGGACCAGGACCCAGGGACACTGACCAGACCTTTCATCTGCCCCTCTCCACTCCTCACCCCTCCCCTGGATACCCTTTTGGGAAGGTTGCAGCATCTTTGGCCTTAGGGTCCTTAAGATGGCAGGGCATTCTAAAGACAGGAGACTTCTTCCCTTCTCTCCCCTCCCCTCGCCTGCCCTCCCCTCCTACGCCCTCCCCTCCTCCTTCACCAAACCCAGCTCCATTTGTTGGGTTTCTTCTCCACCCCAAGAGCTGGAAAGAGTGGTTTCTTCTTAGATGAGGGCTTAAAAGATGCACAGAGCCCCAAGCTAAAATCGCCCCTCCCCCACTACAACAGTGGCTAGAGAAGCAGATGAGGTCTGCCATGTGGGTCGCCAAGGGCACAGAGGAGGCTCATGTTAGGTCTCCGGACAGGCTCAGCTGTAGAAGGGCCAGGTCAGCTGAGCAGAGATGTGGCAGAGGAAGGATAGTGCCCCAGGTGACCCTCTGCTCTCACAGCCTGAGATTGTTTGGCAAAGGGCCAGCTGCTGGGTGCTGCCTCCAAAGGTTTGGTCATGGAGAAGAGCGTGGAGGCTTGGCTCAGGCCCAAGGAAGGGGCATCTTGACTCTCCTGGTAAGGGGTAAGCAGAGAACTTGGACCCAGAGGAGCAGGATCTTGTTAGGGTTCCATTTCCATGCAAGGGGGGGGGCACCCCTGGTTTCTCTCTGAAGAGACAATGTATCCTCTCTCTGAGCAGCAAAGTGCTGAGGCCCTCCTAGGGCCTTGCGCTTGCTCAACACGCATTCTAACTCTTAGCTGCACCCCCAGCCTGAGGCCTGATAAAGGCACTATGTCTCTGTGCCAGGAAGGAGCTGTGGTGCTCACTAGTTCTGTCAGGAAGGAAGGGGGAAGAGGGGGAGGAGGGAGGGAGGGAGGAAGGAGGGAAGGAAGGAAGGAGGGAGGGAGACAGAAGGGAGAGAGAAGGAGGGGGGGAGAAGGAGGGGAGAGAGGGAGGAAGAAAGGAGAGAGAAGGAGGGAGGGAGGGAGAAAGGAAGGGATGGATGGAGGGAGGGAGGAAGAAGGGAGGAAGGGAGACTTTGACTCCTGGTAGCATAGCATTGTGGGATAGGCTGGATTGTCATGGCCAGACTGGCATGGCCAAGGCACTGCAGGCTGATCCCAATGCCAGGGTTGCTGGAAATGAGGCTGTCGTCCTGAGGTTGGCAGGCGACATAATTGTAGCACCTGTATACATTCCTATCTCCCAGACACCCGCACCAGAGCTGAGGGACTGCAGTACTTGTGAGCTTCGATGGATGTGGGGAGCTGAGGAGGACCATGACTTGAGCAAACCCAGGTGTGCGGCCCACGGTTTGGCCCACAAAGCATTGAGCTTTGCTTTGGATGCTTTTCCTGTGGAAAGAGGTTGCCCACAGGCCACCTGGGCACACAGAACAAAGGGCCAGGGAAACATGTTTGAATCTGGAGTTGGTGCGTTTTGTGTGTGTGTGTGTGTGTGTGTGTGTGTGTGTGTGTGTGTGTGTGTGTGTAGGGGGAATGAAACAAGAAATGAGGAGGAGGAAGGGCCTTGGGAGGCATTTTGGGAAGTTCATTTGAGGAATGATGATGGAAGACAATGAAGGTAGTGGGACAGAAGCCTGGGAGGAAGCAGGGTAGGTGGGAACGCAGGTCTGGAGAACGGGCCTGTGCGGGAGGAAATGGGACAGCAAGGGCGAGGGTGGCCCTATCTACATACCCGGGTCTCTACATACCGGGGTCTCTACATACCAGCACCGACAAGGACTCAGGAAGGACTGCCACTGGGCACCTCAGAGATGTCAGCAGCGGGGAGATTAGGAGGGGCGGGGTGGGGGCGGGGGTTGTCTCCACTGCAGAGCTTGTCTTTTTGGGAGTCCTGGCTGTATGTGGCCTAAACTGTCCACAAGTGCAAGGTCCCTTCAGCTGAAAGATAGGAGGGAGGGCAAAGACTGGGCAGGGCGCTCAGGCTAAGCCTGGAGTGAGGGTACCGTGTATATTTGTTCATTCAACAAGCATTCATAGAATGTGTGCTAAGAATGGAGCAGACAAGACAAACTCCCTGGGATTTTTATTTTTAAGGACATAGTGACAGTGGTCAAACCTATGCCCTCACAGATAGATGCTGGGTCAGTGCTCAGCCCTCGAGCCACGTGGCAGCCTCTAGTGTACAGTCCAGACTACCTTCTAAGGAGAGGTGACGGCAGCGAGCACCGGAACGCTTTTCATGCATCTTCACTACACGGCTTGCTTTTCTTCATCCGCAACCCGATCACAAGCTTGGAACCAGGTCTGCTCAGCTCTGACGGCAAAGGTCAGAGCAGAAGCATAGCCAGGACCTTGCATGACAGGAATAACTAGGGTTAGAACTCTTAAGTTTCCCAGACACAAATGCCCTCAGAATGGAGAAGAGTTTACATGCCCATCCAGCCAGAACTGCCTCCTAACTTTATTCCTTCTGGCAGTTTCTCCCATTCCTTTTCTCCGTGGAATAATCTTTAGAACAGGCTACTATCAGCCCAGAACTCCCTGCTTAAAAATGTTTGGATGGAAAAATCGGTCCCAAGAAACAGAAAGCTTGGATAGTTGGCCCCAGCATGAAGACACTTATCAGCGAACTTGACACTGCCTGGAGAAAATGACCCCCAAGAGGCCACCGGTGATGTGATTCCGTAGCTAGGGCCCAAGTTCTCCAGGGTTGCTACTGTATCCTGATGGGAGATGTCATTCTGTATGTTTCTCATACTGGTTAATAATAAAGCACTGTTGGCCAATAGGAAAGGAGGATAGGAGGGACTAGGAGACAAGGAGGAAATAGGAAGTAGGAAGGAGGAGTCAAGATGGAGAGTCTGGAGAGAGCTAGACGCCAGCCGCCTCCCCGGTAAGAGAAGGCCAATAAAAATACATAGATCAGCAGAAATGGGTTAATAATTAAGGCAGAGCTAGCCGATAAAAAAACAAGTAACCGGGCCAACAGTATTGTACCAAATACAGAGTCTCAGTGTGTTATTTGGGGCTGGCGGCGTGGCGGCGGGACAAGACCGGGCGGTGGGAGGAAAAAACCGTACTCCTTACAGTATCCGGATGTCACAGGGCCTAGCAGGACGTTTATCTGCCTAAGCCAAACGGCCACCATCTTTGGGAGACCTGGAGCAGCTGGTTCTGCTCCCAACTTCCTTCATAGAAGAAAGAAGTGTGGAAGACCATGGACCCTCAACTGAATATCCAGCCATATCTCCCAAACCTGAATATCCAGCCATATCTCCCAAACAGTTGTATATAGTTCTGCCCTGATTGCACACGGGCTGTGGGAGGGGCTAGAGAATAGCGCTGGGGCTGGGGCGGGGCGGGGCGGGAGCGGGGTGGGGGGGCAAAGGAAGTGGGTTTCCCTGCAGTCATGTCCACCGGGAAGCCATCATCCCTGTGGGTGCAGACCTTCCAGGCGCCTACTTTAAGGTCACCCATGCTCCTGCCTGTACCCTGTCACCCACTGCTCTGTAAGTAACCCTAGTGAACCACTGGTTCCCCGGGGTGAAACTCCGGTGGAATATTACCTTGGTCTGATGGTTGAGAAGAGCGGCAGGCATTGTTTGTCCCAGAGAAGGGATTTTAGCAACAACTATACTTGCTTACACCTTCCTAAATTACTGGCAAGAGGATAGGGTCTTCATGGCTGCCTCAGAGAAGCAAAGGCCAAGTATAGTGTAGATTAAAAAAAAAAAGATTGGGGATGGGGTTAGAGAGAGGCTCAGTTCACAACTGCCTGTCACTCAAGCTCTAAGGGATCTGACCCCTCACACAGACATACAGACAGGCAAAACACTGATGCACATAAAATAAAAACGAGTCATAAATCAAATCAAAAGTTCTGTTGTCCAGGAAGTCAAGGGTGAGCCCACTCTAGGTGTCGGTCACAGGTAAGGTATCAGACTTTTAGTACCAGAAGTCTCACTTTGTAACAGACATCAAAGGCCCTGTTCATCATGTCCCTCAGGCAGCCTCAGCTTTGGCAACAACACCCAACTGTGATCTCCAGTCACAGCTCCGCACAACGTGGACCCCAGCCCTCTGTCCTCTGATACCTTCTGACTTTGCCCATTGACGTCTTATTCCCTCGGCTTGTCTCTGCTCATTCTGTTTTCAAGTGCATGGCACCATCCCGCACTGTCGTCCATGGCTGCCTCCTCTAACGGGAAGTTAGACATAGTCAGAAATGGGTCGTCTGGTTACAAGTCCAGCTTTGACACTAACTAGGTAATCACAGGTCAAATTTTTAAATTTGGTCTTCTGAAAGACCATAGTAATGGAACTTGCTTTATTTTATTTTATTTACTGTTTTATTCTTTTAGTTGGCATACAATGTAATGGATTGCACTGCAACATTTTCATTTTCATACACATATCATGTGTCATGACACCACTTCTATGGCTCCCATTTTGAGGACTGTGCTGTATGTGCTCAGCACAATTACCTAACACATCAAAACTTGGTAAATGCCAGTTCTTACTGGCTTTGGATGCCATTAGCACTCACACAGAGGGACAGTTGACATGTGCACGGAGCAGCCTCAGTCAGAAGGAGGCTCTAAACCCTTCTGTCACTTTGTAAATATTTCCCAGTTTCACCATCTGTGTATTGAAAGATAGGCACCTATAATTTCTTTTTTTAACTTTTGCTTTCCTTTTCAGCGCTGGGGGCTCAATCCAAACCCTCAAGCATGCTAGGCACGTACTCTGCCACAGAGCTGCACCCCAGCTTTCCCTGTAGCCTTTAGGATGCTGATCTTCAGGCTAGACAGGCAACTTGATGTACACTGCAGACATTTTTAAAACCTTCTTGGCCAACATCTGTATGTAAGACTGTCTCTAAAAAGAAAGTAAAGGTGCCTGCCCATGTCCCCTGCTCTCCAACCCTTTTCTGGTGCTTTTACTGGTCACCTAGATGAAATCAAGGAGGCTCTGTTTTTGGTCCTTGCATGATGCGCCGAGGCTCTCATCTCTGAACTTTGCTTCTAGATTAGTAGAATGTCTAGGAAAATCTTAAAAACCCCTCAGAAAAGGAGGAAGATCCGCCAAGAATTAGATGACAATCAGGAAGTCCAGTTGCCTGGTTGATACTTCTGACATAACAAACATCCTCTTTGGCTTCTACCCCACGCCCTAGAGATCCCAAAGCTCTCATGGGTTTTGACATGCTCTGTGTGTTAAAGGTTCCTTCATTGTACTTCTTGGTCCCTGGTGTCTGACCCTTGGGATCTGGAGAGTGACTCTTATGTCGTTTGACTGTTCATCAGTTGTATTCTCTGTTGTAAACAAGTAATAGTAGTCCAAGTGTTTCCCTGAACTCTGAGGGCCATTTTAGAAAATTATTGAGCCACAGGAAGGCAATGTGGGAAACCCTGATTTGGAGCTGGTGAGCCAAAAGTTGAGGCACTAGGGATATGTGACTGGGGAATAGTTCTGGGAGGCTGGGTACTCAATGTGTGGGTAGTGTCAGAACCAATTAAATTCTAGGAGATGAACTTGAGGCCTAAAGAACTGCTTGCTGTGGGACAGACCACATTTGATGGCAGAATTTCTGGCTGTAGAAAAAAATGTATTTTGGTATCCTTATCAATTTCTGCAGAAATTGCTGGATTTTTAGTTCTCCTGTGTTACAAGCAGGTTTCCTCTCTGGTCTGGTCCCCTTGCTGAGCCAGCCCCAAATAACACACAGAGACACTGCATTAGATTTAATACTGTTGGCCAGTTACTAGTTTCTTATCAGCTAGGTCTGTCTTAAATATTAACCCATTTCTATTAATCTAAGTATTTCCATGTAGTCTCATCTTACCAGAGAGAGGGCCTGGACTTCTGCTCTCTTGATCTTACATGTTCACTCTCCTCTCCTACCTACCCCCCCCCAAATCCTCCTCCTCTCCTAGTCCCACTTATCTTGCTTTCCTATTGGCCAACAGGGCTTTATTCATTAACCAATAAGAGAAGCATATTTACAGAATGACATCTCCCATCATCTCTTTTCTAAATAAAAAGAAGGATTTTAACTTTAACATAGTAAAATATATAACAAAACAGTTATCAAATAAGAACCACAGTTAACAATATTTAGTCCATTAACATTTAGCAAGATTTAAAGAAAATATTCCATCATCTATCCTATCTTTGTGAGTCTAAAGTCCTATATGTAACTTATCTTTAATCCTAATGAAGGAAAACTATAACCATAACTATCCATCTTCAATTCCTTCAAAGACCACAGAAGGATAATATATAAACTCTAGAAATGACAGAGACAACTCACTGCCTGGTCAGTCACCCAAAGTTCTTCTGTAATCTTCCATCTTCAGCCTATAGGCCATAGTGTGTCTGGCAGACTCCTCAGCAAAGCAGGAAACTAAACTGTCCACCTGTATTGGCAATTTGTCAGTCACTTTTCTCTGTGTCCTGCAGACTGTCTGGCAGACTCTTCCATGAAGTAGGAACCCTGTAGCAATGTCCATATTATATCAGCAGTTACTTTCCTGGGGTCCTGAATGTACAGTTTATATAGCATAAAGTCAAACAGTCCAGACAAGAGCAGTATGTTGCCCAAATGGCTAGTCTTGCCATATTGAAAGCAAACTTCATAACGCATTTCTTCGATGTCCATTTTCTTTCTAATGCAAGTGGTATTAGCCAGGAGCAGTTATGTATCATTATCAAGAAAAACCCTAAACCATTTTAAATGCCATATTCTGTAGGTCTTTGAAAGGTTCAAAGAATGCCTATCCATCTCAAATACATCTTGTATATCTTGAAAACCTAACTAACTTAACTCTAAGTTTTGACTCTCATAGGTAATTATCTATAATCTGTACTAAATTATACATTATATTTCTAAATAAGCTATATGAACACAATACCTAAACAAGAGGAGAAATATACTTATCACAAAATTGACCTTAAATTTGTATCAATAAAAGAAAATTCATTTCAAAACAAAGTAATATATCTATGTCATAATCCCCTTTTTACCTTTAAATAGATTGGTTGTGGTCATTAACCATTTATAACCAACCCCATTTAAATGAAAACAAACATTTATAGACAATATTTGGGAATTTGGGCTTTGTTCTTTCCAAACTGCTTCCTGCTGGTAAAGGGCGCTGTCAAGGGACCATAAAAAGATGCAGAAATCCTGGCTGTAGTCTGCAAGGCTGCCTTGTCCCAGCTGTTTTGAATGTTGGATCACCTGGGACACTGCTTCAGGGTGTCTTGCTTGATCAAACCATGTTAGTCTGGAAGGAATCCACAGCTTTTCATTTTCTGTGGAAAGAAAAATAGGAATCCTTTTCCCCAGTAACCTGTCCTTAGACTTAAAATTTGAAGTCAAAACATTTTAAAAATATATAAATTGGATTAATTTAGCAGCATTGATAATCAAGTGTATTGTAGCAATTGTTCCTTCCTTAGCAATTGAGCAATTTAAAGACAATATCATAGCATACAGTATCCAGACTCTTTGTGTGCTTTCCATCTTCACGTGGCTTTTTTTTTTAAATTACTTTATTTCTTCTACATTTATTTTTTCATTTTTTGAGACAGAGTTTCTCTGTGTAACTTTGGCTGTCATGGAATTCACTCTGTACACCAGGTTTACTTTGAAATCATAGAGATCTGCTTGCCTCTGCCTCCCGAATGCTGGAATTAAAGGAGTGTGCCACCAATGCCCAGCTACTCTCTCCAGCTGCTCATACACACCATTGAATTATTAGCAGTGCTTCTTTAAAAGCTATGTGGTTTTTTGCTGCTTATGCTGAGTCAGGAAACCTCCCTTACAGGAGCCATACAAATTTCTGTTTCTCTCTAGCAAAACAGAGTCCAACCGAGAAAAATGCTGCTACCAAGGAATCTTGCGTGTCTCTGTTCTTTTGTTTCTAAAACCCTTTATTAAGCTTTTGTTAAGTTTTAAGTGGAAGTTCTTAGTAGCTACATTGCGGTGCCATTTTATTATGAGCAGATTTTCTCCGCTGGCATGGTCCCAGAGCTGCGACAGCCACAAATAACACTCCTGTGACTCCTAAGCTTCACTTGTGTGAGGACTCTGGGTTGGGATCAACTTGTTCAAGTTTCAGGGAACTACCTTGTCAACATATGTCTGAATTTCCTCTCTACACTGCAGAAGGCCTTTGGCATGGACTGATTAGCAAAGTGCTTTTCCCAAAGACAACCCACAAAAAATCCACTCCTAACAATAAGCCAATTGGTCCATTTCAATGTGAAATAATTGTAACATTTAATCGAATTCTTCTTTATTTTATGTATATGGGTGTTCTGACTGCATGCATGTCTGTGTGCCACTCATGCTCACAGAGGCCAGGAGAAGGCACAAGGGTCCCCTGGAACTGAAGTTACAATTGTTTTCTAGGTATTGAACATTGACCCTCTGGAAGAGCAGCCATCTCTCCAGCCCCTGCTTTTCTATTTATAAAACATCTCCTATCCGTTGACAGTGCCTAATAGGCAATCATTGTCTAGCACTTAATGAGTTCCAAGTACTGTTGTAAGTACTAACACTTAGTGGCTGGTTTAATCATTATAGGATGCTGTAGCCTGTTTCCCAGGGTCACTGGGCTATTTGAATCCAGTTTCTTGCCTAACTACTTTGTTATCCTCTACAGTTCTTAGCAATATCAAATATACTACATGCTTACTTCATGGCTTGTCTCTGATACTACACTGAAACATAAACTGGATGGTGAGAGCTTTTATACCCTGCAACTAGAAAATTCTGGCCATGTAGAACAAAGGCTGGCTGCGATAAGTAGTTGACAGCTGTTTAAAAGTAGCAGTAATACACCCATTGTAACAGGTTTTCAGCCCAGCAGCCAAGTAGCTTTGAGGACCCATGGTCATAGATAAGAAGGCACAGACTGAATTGGGGGTACAAATCCAGACAGCTCAGCTCTGGGACACAGACAAGCATGACAGTATGTTAGCTCAGGTGCACAGCACTAAAAGTCAAGGGCAAGCCTGAACAAAGGGCTTAAGTATTTAGTTCAGTAGCAAAGCCCATGGTGGTAAGGGTACCAAACATCACAGACTTCATAGTTAAACCAGAGGCCTGGTTTAACACAGCAGGGTTTCCCACTGCAGGAGGGGCAGTTGCTGCAGCCTGTGTGCCTGAGAAGCTGCCTGGAAGATCATGGAGGTTTCCCTGGGCCTGGCAGAGCCAGGAGAATGAGATTAAGGAAGAGTGAATGGGGAGTGTGGGGAAACAGGGAGGAGGTAACCTTGGGAGAAAGGGTTGCCGAGGCCTGGGTTGGGTGCAGGAGGGTAAAAGCCCCCCCTCCCGTGAAGGGCAACTGAGCTTGGGAGGGTGGAGGATGGCCAAGGGGTGGGGCCCAGTGAAATAGTATAGGGCTTTGAAAAGCAGGGGGAAAGAAATCCTGTAGTGTGAATAGAATGGCATTTATCTGTAGCGCCTGTAAGGAGTAAGGTTTTTCCTGTCCACCGACTGGTCTTGTCCCGCCACCGTGCCAGCCCCAAATAACGTACAGAGACTCTGTATTTGATATTATGTTGTTGGCCAGTTACTTGTTTCTTATTGACTAGCTCTGTCTTAATTATTAACCCATTTCTATGTATTTCTACATGGTCTTACCGAGAGCGGAGGAACGGCGGTTCTGCTTTCTCTAGACTCTCCATCTTGGCTCCTCCTTCCTACTTCCTCTTTCCTCCTTGTCTCCTAGTCCCTCCTATCTTCCTTTCCTATTGGCCAACAGTGCTTTATTCATTAACCAGTATGAGAAACATATTTACAGAATGACATCTCCCATCAAGCGCCTGCGCTAGGATCTGTTCCACGAAGCAGGTGAAGGCCTAGAGATTGAAATAAAGAGACAAGACAGCGGGTCAATCATTCAATGGAAATGTTGGAATGCGGAATGCCAAATGCCGTTTATTGAGGAGATGGAGCGGGCTTAAATACTGACTTACAGCACAGTGGAAAATAACAGGATTTTTAGGCTTAGCTCCTCCCCGCGAGGTGTGTGTTATGAGGTGTGTGTGTTATAGAAACAGGAAGAGTACCAATAACAGCTTTGGGGCAAGGAGTTCCAGCCAACAGCTTCAGGCTTGCTCAAGGTGCCTTGGGGGTCCATGCAGGGGCCTACGTCTGTCTTGAGTCAGGGGGCACCCAAGTCAAATAGAGAAGGAAAATAGAAGGCCATTAAGAGCGTGACTGTTGTTAGGGGAGCCATGGAAGTCTCAGGGAAGGCCCAAGGCCTCATCACACAAGCGCAGAGGTAGCCTGGCTTCGGGTTGCTCTGCTATGTGAGTTGCATAAAAGGCCAAGCCTTTCACTCTCCCTGTAAATATAACATAGCTTGTGAGAGTGGGGGATGGGGAGAAAGAAAAGGCAGAGAGGGAGGGAAGGGGGGGTAACTCGAGGAAGTGTAACACGTAGTGCTCATCTTGAGACATTGATCTTTAAAAGCTACAGAAGAGCTGGTGATGGTTGTGCACACCTTTAATCCCAGCACTCTGGAGGCAGAGGCAGGCAGATCTCTGTGAGTTCAAGGTTAGCCTGGTCTAGAGTGAGTTCCAGGATGGCCAGGGCTGTTACACCGAGAAATCCTGGCTCTAAAAACCAAAAAAAAAAAAAAAAAAAAAAAATAAAAAAAAAAAAAACCCAAACAAACAAAAGCAAGCCTCATATCATGGACTTCCAGCCTCCAGAGCCAGAGGGTAACGTACGCCGCCATGTCTACTCACATACAGGCTAAGTCAGTCCTCACAGAAACTACACAGGATACAGCAGACACCACAGGCAATCTCAGGGATTCCTGTCACTGTGTGGCACTGCTTCAGCAGGCTCTGGAGGGGCCAGGGGACAGATGGCTGAGGCGTTGCCCTTCCAGGCTCAGGACAGACACACTAGTTCTGTTCTTAGGAGCATTTCTTTTTGACTTCTGTGCTGTTCTTTCCTCTTTGGGTTTCTTGTAATGTTTGTTCACCTGCCTCAGAAGGCAATTTCCGGACTCTGGCAAAATGCAAGTTTGTACCTGTTTTTATAATTATAGCTTAGGTAGTTGCGGGCCTTGGTCCAGTCTTCATTCCTGTTGCATTCCTGAGTACCCTGGTACTGACTATGAGGATTGTTTTGAGCGTGTCAGTCAAGAGCCTGTTGGGCAATAGCTGACATGCCTTCAAGGTGACCGTCTAGTGCTTGTTGAGCCAGTTTTAATTTCTAGCTGACTTTATGAACTACTCACTAGTGAAAGTAAAGCTAGAGATTGCTTTAAACTATTGCCTGGGGGATACTATTGGGAGAACACACAGAGCTATTTTCTCAGGTCCTCGGGGAATTTATGCCATTATAACAGAAGAAACTAGATCATAGTGGGTGTCCATCCTCACTAATACCTATGTCTGCTATATGCCCAACAGAGCATTAAAGTCTGGGCTCACAGGAGTGACCAAGACACAGTAGTCCTTGAAGTTTCTCCTGTACTTTCCCAAATTGCTGCCAGGTGCTATAGATATGGCTCAGTGTAGACAGCTTGTTTGGTGTGAATGAGGTACCCTGTTCAATCCCAGCATCCCCAACAAAACAAAACAAAACAAAATGGTCATTAATTCCTTCCATAATGGGATGACCTGTAGCTATGCATCCATTTTTTTTTAAAGAAACAGAGATTTTTAGAAGAACTATTAAGTATTTTGGTGAATGTGCCATTCATGTTCTTTCATAGTTCATTTGTGTACACATGGGTGAGGATTCAGGGAAGATATTGATCTGATGGGTAAACTCACTATAGGTCCTGATCATCAGTGTTCAGCTGGGCACTGGTGTCTCCCGACTGGCTGAAGATGAATGTGCTCACCACCTAACAAACCACCCTAAAGTGATGTTGGAAAGCCATTCCTTGTCAGCCAGGTTTTATCACCATGACAACATGCCTGAGGTCAGATTTATTTATGGCTTGTAGTTCAGAAGTTTCAGTTTCCAGTCATTGGGGTCCTTATTTCTTGTCCTGTGGAAAGACCACATATCATGGTAGAAGGGCATAGAGGAAAAGTGTGGACCACTTTCTGGTATCCAGGTAACAGAAGGATACTGCACAACAGGATGGGTCCAGAGACAGGATGTCTTCTTCACAGGTCCAGCCTCAGGGCTGCTTCCTCCAGAAGCTTGGGACCACATTTTCTTTTTCTTTTTCTTTTTTTTAATTTAAAAAAGTTATTTTATCAATCTACATTCCAACCCCAGTTCCCTCTCCCTCCCTTTTCCTGCTTCCCTGCCTCCTACCCTTTCCAACCCCTATCCACTCCTCAGAGGGGTTAAGGCCTACCCTGAGGAGTCACAAGATCTGGCACACCAAGTTGAGGCAGGACCAAGCTCTTCCCCCTGTATCTAGGCTGAGCAAGGTATCTCCCCATGGGGAATGGCCTCCAAAAAGCCAGTTCGTGCACCCGGGATAGATTCTGGTGCCACTGCCAACCCCCGACCCCCAACCGATCAAATCACATAACTGGGACCACATTTTCAACACAAGCCTACTGAGGGAAAACTTTGTAACATTCCTCACTTTTGGAGGGTCCAAACATCTATTTATGGATAGAGCATCTCTATAAATGCATGGCCTTTCCTGTTCCATTTCCTCACAAGTTGCCTTGGAGACAGACTGAATCTGAGCATGCAGTCTCGCACGTGGAAGAGAAGAGGCTTCCATCTGGTCCCTGGGCAGCCCTCAGCCAGTCTGTGCCTGGGCACCTTCCCCACCCAAACAAGCTGGGTCTCTTCCACCTACTGTGGCAAAAAAAAATACAGGGCAAGGTTTACAGGTATCCCACACACATACTCTGCCCACTGTGTGTAGAACTCCACCCTTTGGGCATGTCACCATGTGCTTCTACCAATTCTCAAGAATGCCAATGTCCCTAAGACATGAAGGGCCAGTGTGTGTGTGTGTGTGGGGGGGGGGGACTCAAGTTCACTACTCCAGATACTCAGTTCTGAAGGTAAATTTAAGATGAAAAACGAATACCCTGCCCCCACCCTCCAGACACTAGAAATTATCATCTCTGGGTTGAGAAATATTTTTACTCTCTTTTTTAAATCTACCTATTTTTTCTCCTCCGAGCCCCTTGGAGCCTGTGAAGTCAATCTCACTTGTGTCCTGAGAGAGCATGAAATTAATATAGAGCCATAATGAGGAAACTTGGACTACCTGGAAGGAGGAAGTATGGCTAAGAAGGATAGCAGGACAAAAAATACGGCTCAGGAGGCTGGGGGGGGGCACATTTGTCTTGTAATTCAATTGCTGGTCTGCTTGTGTCTGTCATCATATCAACTAGATTCATTTTATGGAGGCAAATTCCCCCTCCATGCAGCCCGGTATAGTGCCTGGAGTGTCCCTGGCGCCCAATAAATATTGATTATAGGTAGGAAAGAAAGATAGCAGGGAGAGGTTGTAGACAGACACCCGAGCTTCTGAAAAGGGGCAAAGAAAACATGGGCAAAAGGCTGCAGTAGGAATAAAGAGACTTTTCACTCATGTTGACCGCGTTAGTTCCTCGGCGTTAGTGTCATTGAGAACTCAGAAGCCAATGAGAGGATGCGTTTGGTGGGTGTCAGAGGGTCTGCACCCTTGCTTTTACCACCTGGGGACAGCATGTGGCCGCGACCCCAGTGAGCAGAGGGTATAATGGCTGGTGCACAGACCAGTGGTGATTCCACTGGGGCAGAAACACTGGAAGCCGGTTTGCTTCTTCCCTGCCCTCAGCAAGGAGACAGCTTTTGTCATGGTGGCCATAGAGCCCAGACTCATCGAGGGGTTTTCAGGCAGTGGGTGGGACCATGAAGATCAGCTTTGGCACTCCAGGGACCATCAGGTTGGGCCTGTGGAAGAGTCGTGGGAACCAGGATGAACAATGGCTTGAATGTGAGACGCCTGACCGTCTTTGTAAATCTCTTTCACATCCAACCACCTTGCAATTCCTCCGGGAATCAGAGAAGACACTGCCACCCCCATTCTATCAATGAGGGAATCAACGTTAACGAGGAGAATTAATTCTTGTGGTCTCACGACTAATCTAATCGTACCTTCAGGGATGTTGGCCTCTCCTTAGAGGGTCACAGCTGCAGAGCTGGGAATTGCCAGCAGAGGGCACCCTTCACAATGTGGCTGTTGGCAGGCTTTACAGCGCTCAGTGCAAACTCTGCTAGCTAGCATTGATAACAGGGTAATCAGGGGCTTTCTCACTGAAAGGATGTGATTTTTTTTTTTTCCTCTCAGAGAAAGTTTACCTATACTGGATTCTGGAATACCAGGTAAAATCAGATTCAAGGTCAGTCTAGCGAGCAACCGTCTGGTGGCCTTTGAAAACATGGAGAGCCAGAGAATAAAATAAAAGCGGCTCCGGGTTAAGGCGATTGCAGAGATGGAACAGCTAGATGGAATGAATGAGTGGATGATGTTAATGGGTCCTGGGCTGAAAAAAAAAAAAAAAAAAAAGCTAGAGACATAAAAGATGCTATTAGTGTGATTCATGTCATCTTAGCCTGGACTGTGTTTTAGATAAACTGTGTCAATATTATGCTTCATTATGCTTCACGAAGTTGATAACTGTGCTGTGTTTTGACATGTATGGCTCAAAAATATTTAAGGGGAAATGGGCACAATGTCTTTAACCTGTTTTTAAATGATAACACCTCCTCCCCCGCCCAGAATGATAAATCATAACAGAAGGTAGACAAATGTGAATCTAATAAAGAGTAGATGGGAATCCCATACACTACTAACAGCTTTTCCATAGCTTTAAAATTATATCCATATAAAAGTTACACACACAAAGAGGTGTGTGTGTGAGTGTGTGTGAGTGATCTTATTGTAGGGCTGGGCCTTGGGGTCCTACCTGATTTGAGGCCAGAAGTTCCCTCAGTGGGGTAGGGAGCACAGAGAGACCTCTTTAACGTGTGGCTTTGGCCACTGCAGTCCTGATCTTTGCCCTGGGCTGGCCAGGGTGCCTGTGTGCAGAGCTTGCCTGATAAGAAAACTCCCTGACCAGCGACCTTTGCTGCGCATGTTTTGTGAATGCCACACATGCCTGCATTCAGAAGGGAAGCAGGGACCTTGCAGAATGGAGCTTTGGGATCTGGGCCAGAGGGAGCATTCCAGGGCCTGTGCCATAGAGAGCGCAGAGCCTGATTTAGAGTGGGTAAAACCACTGTGTACTGCTTGGCTGGGTTATAATCCTCTAGAACTTAGGGCTCCTAGAATCTGAACATGCATAATATTAATAGTAAAATATTAACCAGGAAATACTGTTGTTAGGACAGCTAATACAAAGGACCCAGACTGGAGAAAGCCCATGGTATAATAAAGAGTAGGTAGAACCTAAGGGCTGCCTCTGCCACCCACCTACCCCAGGATTCTGGTTCACTTAGGCCGGGAGTATGAGAACCAAATGTTTGCATCTCTAACAAGCCACCTGATCTTCTGGTCTGGACCACACACAGTTGCTACGGTGTCAGATATGACCATCACAGCCATCTGTAGGTCTCCTCGCCATGGCTATACATTTTTTTTTTTTTTTTTTGAAATTAAAAGAGGTCCAAGGGAAGTTGGGGCCGCTCCTGGGTGCACAGTAGGTCTTAGGACTGGACAGCGTTACGTATGAAATAAAATGGTCCGGAGGCAATGGGGTAGAGGAAGTAACCCACAGAGAGGCAGTACACACGGGGGAAGCTCTGGAAGTAATCTGGTCCAAGCTCCTCATTTGAGCCCCTTAGGGAAATAATGGGGAGAAAGGCAGGCAGGAGGCTGTGAGATTCAAGGCCCACTATTTTTTTTGGGGGGTGGTTTTATTTATTTTTTTAAACTTATTGCTGGGCCGTGGTGGCACACGCCTTTAATCCCAGCACTCAGGATCCACAGGCAGGTGGATCTCTGTGAGTTTGAGGCCAGCCTGGTCTACAGAGTGAGTTCCAGGACAGCCAGGGCTGCACAGAGAAACCCTGTCTTGAAAAATTAAAAAAAAAAAAAAAAAAAAAAAAAACCAAAACAATATAAACTGCCACAAAAAAATAGTGTCCCCAAACAAACAAAAAACTTATTTTATATCCCAACTGCAGTTTCCCCTTCCTCCTCTCCTCCCAGTCCCTTCCCGCCACTCCCCTCTCTGTCCCCCCAATCTACTCCTCCTCTTCTGTTTAGGAAAAGGCAGGCTTCCCACAAACAAAAAAACAAAAAGCATCGCATATCAAGTTGCAGTAAGACGAAGGACTCCCCCCCCCCCCCATCAAGGCTGGGCAAGGCCACTGAGCATGAGGGGTGGGGTCCTGCATTTGACTTGTGATTGGTGGGGGCTGCTACAGAGCCTCTAAAGGATGCGTGACCAGAGACAGTACCTTCAAAAGACTGACCTGATAGACTAGGAAGGGTGGGGTGTGTGTGTGTGTGTGTGTGTGTGTGTGTGTGTGTGTGTGTGTGTGTTAGATAGGAGGTCCCCAGCCATAGGCCCCAGGGAGATAAGGGCCTGAGAAAAGGGACTGGCAGTGAGTGGCGGAAGAGAGTTTGAGCTTTGTAGCTAAGTGGGCACCAGGGCTCCACGAAGGGTTACTTGCTTTCTTAACGACTCCTGTCCTCAGATGTCCCCAAAGGTGATGGGAAACATTCAAGTTTGGGAAGATGATATGTATACATAGAGGCATATAGAATTTTTCTTCTGTGGTGCTGGGGAAATCAAACCCAGGGCCTCACATATGTTAAGCTAATGTTTTACCAATGAATCATATCCTCAGCTATATAGTTAGAGACTGTGTGGGGGGAAAAAAAAGAAGTGATTGGACCTTCAGGGCTCTGACCCAGTACCTTGGGATTTTCACTGGGAGTGAGGGAAGATCATATCAACACCAGCATCTCCCAGCTCCCAGCTCCCTAGGGCTGAGTCTGCGCACAGAGAACTTTTCTGCAGGGTAAGCATGCAGTGCGCACAGCTGAAAGCCAGTCCTGAACGGCCCAAACAGCTGAGAGACACAATGATCACTTTGTTCTCCCAAGGGTTCTTCACTGTCTCTAAAATGCCAACAGATAACAGTTGAGTGTTGATTAAACAACTGAAGGCAGAGGCAGAGGCTGAGGAGAGCAGTCAGGACACTGCCTTCTTCAGCCCTGCGTTTGGAACGCTGGGGCTGCACTGAAAGGCTGGCAAGGAGGTTGTTCTGTCTCCCCAGGACGCCCGTGCCCTTCGGAAACCAGAATTTTCTCCAGCTCTTTAATATTCAAAGGACTACATCCTTCCAGCTGAGGACTGTGGTTTAATTGCTCTTAAGTGTCAGAGGAGGCTCTGGCATTTTGTGGAATGGTCTATGTCAGGCAGTTTCTTTCCTGCCTAACCTGTCGTATCCCTCGCTTCCCATCCAGAACCATGCTCCTAAACTGTTTCTCATTCCCTCCATGCTCGTTAGTGTTTCTACCATCTACCTTGGGTGCATATTGTTTAGCAAGTTAATGGTGTAAAATAACATTTTTATTTCTTTGCTTCTTTAAGTGGGGCAAGAAGAATCTATACAGATCACTTACCATTTCCAGGGCAGCTCAGCTGTTGGACCTGCTTCTAGGATGACTCACGGCTGGCTGGCTGGCTGGCTGTTGGCTCGCAGTTTAGGCCCTGGGCACTTGCTCCTCTCCATGTGGTCTTCCTCATGGAGCCAGGGCTACATCAGACTGTGGTGACCGAATCCCAAGTGTGAACAAGACAAGAGAGAAAAAAAAGCAGGCAGAGTCTATACTGCTGTGGTGACTTAGTCCCAGAAACAGGTAGGATTATTTATTGGTAAAGTCCCACATGGATGTCAGGAGATAAAATTACTTCACTCTCCTTGATGATAAGGTTCTGAAAGAGAAAAAGGACCAGAAATATTATCTCACCCGTTTTAGGGGAATGCAGTTTACCTTACACCATGTATATATGTATCCTAGTAATAAACTATTTAATTTTATTCTCTCTCTCTCTTCCTCTCTCTTCTTTCTTCCCTCCTCTCCCTCTCTCATTTGTTTTTGAGGAAAGTTCTTTTGTAGCTCAGGCTGGCCTCAGACACTGTATAGCTAGGATGACCTTGAACTGATGACCTCATAGTGTCCGGTCCTGAGTGCCTGTATCACAGACATGTGCCACGATGCCCAGCTAATGTTCTGTTCTAAGTTCATCCATTTTTAGGATTGTATAGTATCTCACAGTAATTATATCAGTGTTATCACCCTCACTGCACATGTACAATTTTTTTTTCTATGTGTGATATAATAGTTTTCTATGTGATACAATAATGAAAACATTCGGTTGGGCGGTGGTGGTGTATGCCTTTAATCCCAGAACTTGGGAGGCAGAGTCAGGCAGATCTCTGAGTTCAAGTCCAGCCTGGTCTACAGAAGTGAGTTCCAGGATAGCTAAGGTACACAGAGAAACCCTGTCTCAGAAAACAAACAAACAAGCAAAACCACAAAAAAACCCAACCAACCAACCAACCAAACAAACAAACAAAAAACTCCCCCAAAACCAAACAAGCAACAAAAAAATTTGCCCTAAAAATTTTTTTTTCAATTTTGTATCATGCTACTCTGAGAACTTCCAATAAATCTGACAATGTATATGGTCCCACTGTAGCAGTTCTGAACCCAGGGTAATGTTTAACAGTGTCAGAGACACTCAGTAAATGTTACGTACACTTTTGGGTTTCATCATTGGTGTACAAATCATGGATGCTATGTAAGACATACTCTTTCTAACAAAGAATTGTCTGATCCAAGATACTGCTGCACCGAAATGGAAATCTGAGGTATTTATAGTTTTAATTTTATTGTGTAATCCTAAATCATTTGACCAGCTTGTTGGACCAGCTCACACTCCAGCCCAGATAGGATGCTGCATATCTTGTGATTTGTCATCCTTTAGCTTTGCCTTTTCCCTTCTAAAATGCATATTCATACACTTTGCCCTTTGTGTGTATATGTGCATGTGCATGTGTGTGTGTGTGTGTGTGTGTGTGTGGTGTTGGAGCTCAACACTATGTCCTTGCACATGCTAGGCAACATACACTGGACCCCATCTTATATATGTGTATATATCTGGGTTTTTGTTTGTTTTTCTGTGTGGGTTTTTTGTTTTGTTTTGGATTTTGTTCCTGTTTGTTTGTTTGTTTGGGACAGGATCTCACTTTGTAGCCCTGGCTGGCCTGGAACTTGCTGTATAGATCAGGCTGGCCTCAAACTCACAGAAATCCACCTACCCCTTTTTTGTTGTTGTTGTTGTTATATTGTTTTTGAGACAGAACCCACATTGGCCTCAAGCTTCCTCAGCCACCCAATTCCTGGGATTTGAGGTGTGCCACCATTTTTTGATGCTATTGGTTTGTAGGAGCTCTTTCTGTAGTCTTGATATTAATCCTTTATTAGTTGTATGCACTATAAATACTTTCTCTCATCAGGGCATTGGTGGTGCATGCCTTTAATCCCAGCACTTGGGAGGCAGGCAGATCTCTAAGTTCGAAGTTAGCCTGGTCTACAGATCGAGGTTCCAGGACAGGCTCCCAAGCAATACAGAGAAACCCTGTCTCAAAAAACAAAACAAAACAAAGCAAAACAAATACTTTTTCTCAGTTTGTGACTT
This sequence comes from Phodopus roborovskii, assembly GCF_943737965.1. Lineage (NCBI taxonomy): Eukaryota > Metazoa > Chordata > Mammalia > Rodentia > Cricetidae > Phodopus > Phodopus roborovskii. The sequence goes on along the minus strand of NW_026126424.1, from coordinate 9,804,536 downwards.
GTCTTCTCAGTTCTTCATGGTTCTTTTGATGAATAGATACTCTCAAGTTTTCTGTTCCATCCATCAATCATAAATTGTCTATGAATGCCTTTGGGACCCAGAGGACCATTCTGCTTCCCTAGGCTGCTACTACATTGAGGGTCTCATCCCTTCTGGTGGTGAGACCTGCAGTTCCAGTTGCTGATGACACATGCATCACTCTCTCCTCATCTGCTGCTTGCCCAGTTTTTAGGCACTTTCCCTGTTGGCACCAGGCTCTTTCTATGACCTCTTTAGCCTGGACTGTACCTGGAACCGGACTCTACTGCCTGGAAACTGACTTCTCTGGGGCCGTGATATGCCACTCAGAATCAGCACTGGCCAAAGCGGGTCCCAGATTATTGGAATATTTGATTTGCACTAATCTTAGACACTCTCTGCTGAGGATGAAGTCAAGAAGGGGTGGACACAAGATGCCAAATGGAGCCCAGAAGTACTGCATCTCACAGGAGAGTACCCTCAAGATGAGCCTGGTTGCTGTGACCATGGGCTTTCAGGCAAGGACTCCCCACTCAACCCCTTCAAAACCGACCGCAATGAAAGGGTAACAGTAGAGGGAAACCTGACATAGCCATGCTTCCTGCTTCCCCATGTCCTGACATGTGACATCCCATCTCTTCTGGAACCCTCTTCCCACCTTTTAGGCTCCATTGCAGTCTGGATTTCCCTGCTCTGGCACTGGCTGTTTTGTCAAAGCTTTGGAAGCATCTCAGCTTTTGTGTCTGACACCTCCTATCTGTCTGAGAGATATGTGTTCTGGTTCAGGATGCTGTGACCCAAATCCAAGGTCTGGATATGGTGGAAGAGATAAGCCTCCAGGTGTCCCGCCTGAACAATTGCCTGGGAGAAGATAAACCTTAAAGGGGAAACCAGGGAGAAGGTCACAATAGGAGTGAAAAAACCTGAGGCAGAGGCAGGCTGGAGAGAGCAGAGGGGTTTGGGAGTCAGGTGTCAGTGTGGGCTCACGGTGCGGGGCTGTAATGTTGGGGCACAGCCTATGTAGGACAGGGGGCTCTAATATTACAAGAAGCCGGTCTTTCTCGTCTGTATTTCGGGGCAACTTACATGCCTGTATGAAGATTAAGGGATCATTTTTGCTAAGTGTTGGGCATAGAGTACATGATCAAGGGGCAGTGGTTCTTATCATTAGCCCATGAACACACAGTAAGCTGTGAAGTTAGTTCCCTGATGGTTGTCCTGGCACCTACATGGAGTCAGCACATGTGGTTTATGTATGTGGCTGTGGTGGGGTCTATGAACTGAATGGTTTTTACGTTTGAAAATGGCTGAAAGGAAACTTAGGAGAATAGTTCATGATGTGTGAGAATGATGTATGATTCAAATGTCGCTGGTTGTAGTGTTTCATTGGATGCTCACTTCTTTCTTCTTCTTCTTCTTCTTCTTCTTCTTCTTCTTCTTCTTCTTCTTCTTCTTCTTCTTCTTCTTCTTCTTCTCTCTCTCTCTCTCTCCATTTTTTTCAAGACAGGGTTTCTCTGTAGCTTTGGAGCCTGTCCTGGAACTCACTCTGTAGATCAGGCTGGCCTTGAACTCACAGAGCTCCACCTGCCTCTGCCTTCCGAGTGCTGGGACTAAAGACGTGTGTCTGGTGTTCATTTCTTTTGTATTGTCCCACTTTCTGCCTTTCAAAGAGACTCAGTGATTCTTGACTTAAGCTTGGAAGACTGGGGGCAAATAAATGCTGTCTCAGTTAGATGTGATATTGTTCTTCATGTTTAGAGAACATAGAAAAGTACATTTTAAAATTTATTTGTGGAGGTTAAATTTTACTCATTTTTAAGGAGTGGGCAAGAGCACTGGCTGTTCTTTCAGAAGATCAGAGTTCGATTCCCACAGCAACCATATCACAGCTCACAACTGTCTAGAACTCCAGTCCCAGGGAGTCAGAGCTCTCTTCTGGCGTCTGCAGGCCCTACATGCATGTGGTATGCAGACATTCACGTATGCAGGCAAAACAGCCATACATATAAAATAAATACATAAAATGCTGTTTTGCTTTGTAGCTTTAAACTTCCTCTATGCCCTAGCTGGCCTTGAAGTTGAAATAAGCCTGCCTAAGCCTCCTCAGTGCTGAGATTATAGATATGCACGACAATGGCTGGATTTTCCCAAATTTTAATTTTTAAATGAGTCACCTACAAAATATGTCAAACCCACCCCAAGATGGAATTTAAAATTGCCCAGCCCCGTGTAGTTTCTTCCTTTGGTGGTGCCTCCTCTTAGCCAGTGTCTATGTTTGGTCTTTGGGTAGCTGGAACAGAGATCGGACAGAGGTCACTGTGTTGGAAGAACCCAAGTGAGCACCAGGCAGCGTTTTAGGAAAATTGCTAGGTAGACATTGCCATTTCCTGAGATGACAGGAACACAATGGGTCAGGCCCCCGATGACTTTACAGGAAGCACAGGATTGGGTGGGAGACATGGATGGGGAAGAACACAGAGGTGGAGAGATGGGTGGCATGAAAATTGGAGTGTGTTTCCCATAAACAAGGGGACAGGAAAGGTGTCAGTAGGACCACTGGGGGGGGGGGGATGCACTGGATCTGGAGAAGTGAGCAGTTTCCCTGGAGATGGTGGTATAGGGTAGGGAAAGAAGATGGCTGGGGTATTTCTACTCTTTCGTGGGGGCCCAGAGGACATGCTAAGGAGTTTCAGGAGGGGTGGGCCAGTGGGAAGGACCTTGAAAGCATTAGGGAGTTAACAGTGAGGGCAGATGCCCTGAAGGGTTTACATTAGGGGAGGAAGCCAAGGACAAGAGGACTGTAAGTCGCCTGGGATTGGGTGGGCTCTGATTCTTCATGCTGGGGTCAGGGCAGGAGGCACAGGAAGTGGATGTGAGGCGCCTGACAGGACAGGAGGCGGGCATGGTGGCCGTCCGGCCGTCAGGAGGCCTTGCTCTCTTAAATTGCTAAAGCGAAGTGCTTGCTGCCCAGAAGAGTGTGCATTGCTCAGTGAGTTCTCATTTCCTGAACAACTCATAGAGTAAAGGTTTAAAGTGGTAAAGGAAGAGGCCCAGATTCCTAAAGATTTTGTGTCAACATGACTAATGGCAGACACCCTGCCCCCAGGTGCCTATGAGGCTCCGTTCCTCTTCAGCTAGCTCTCTCCACCCCAGTGCTGAGACAGCCCTGCTCATCCCTCTATGTCCTCGAAGCTTAGTCTTATTTATTGTTGAACTTGTTTCTCTTAGAGCTCCCTGTGTCCACCTGGCGAGTTCTCCATTTCTTAGGTGTCACCCGCCATTCCCACTAGGGTGCAAGCCCCCTGAAGTCAGAGGCTGTGCTCTCCAGTTTTGTGTGCCGGGCTTGAGCAGAGTTCAGTTGATAGTTACGGACAGACAACTGGGTGACGGATGAATGAGGACGGATTAGCCTAGGTGCACATGTCCTCAGCCATACTCATGGTCCTTGGGGATGTCTACTCTGACAATTTGGTTAGCTCAGCCATCGGGTGATCAATCTTCCTTCATCTTGCCGCCTCTACTGCAGCGAATTTCCTAAAATTCAATGCCCGCAGCTCTCGGTCAAACTTTTGCTCAGTCTAGTCTGACCACCAACGCTTCAGCTGTTTGCCCTCCTCGCTCCCAACCCATCATCCTGTCTCCTGACCTGCTTTTCTGATGTTGGTCAAGATAGCGGAACCTAGGATTAGGTCAGGAAATTGAGCCCCTACCATGACCCCTACCCAGGCCTGTGACTTGATCATTACACACTTACGATTATAATATGATAAAGGCAAGAGAACTTGTCCCTTCAGAAAGATTTCCCTCAATGAGTGGCCCCATGATACCTGAGTATAAGGTAAAAGATAAATAGGATTTTTTTCACTAATGAACTGTTGGGGAAATGTCCCTGGAGCTAGAAGCAGAGCCTATTAGACGGATCAGCTATGTCCTAGAAAACCAGAAAGTCCACTGGAGGTGGGAATGGCATGGGTAGAGCTGGGAAGTCCCAGATCCAATGCTTATTGGGCGCCCCCGTGCACTCCCATGCATGTGGCGATCAGTCCCTATTGTGAACAGTACCTAGGGCAATTATGAGGGTGAGTCAAGGCACACGCAGTGTTAGCAAGTGCCTCACTTAGGAAACGCTCAGTCAGCACGCGCTCCTGTGTGCTGTATTCAGGTGCTAACTACTAAGAGCTAAGTGTCCAGTGCATAGTGTAGGCTCTGCGGTGAAGCATCATTGTAGGCTCCCAAAGACTCTGCCAGGCCACCCAGCTCTCCCACCAAGAACCCTACTCCCTTGCTACAGACTCAGACCTTCACAGTGTACCTAAAGCTGCAAAGCTTGCTTCATTCTGGCTAGCCAACCCCCTGGAATTTTCCTTACTGCAGGTTATGTGACCTGTCACCTTAAAAAAACCAGTAAAAACCTCAGGCTAGCAATGAGACTAAAAGGCCAGGTTATTTTTGGCCAAACTGTGCTGGCTTGAGTCCACACTTGAGGGTGTCAGGTAGGGGATTTCATTCCGAGTCCATTGGGCTATCTCCTGGCCAGGTGGGGCCATGCTTTTGATTTTCCAGGATTAATTTGGGCTAAGATGGATTCCTAACAATTGCTACTGTGAATTATAGCTCCCATGGCTCCCATGGAAGAAAAAAATCAGGGGCTATGGGTGTGCTTATAGAGCTATTGCCCAGCATGCACCAGCCATGGGCTCCGTCCCCAGTGCCATAAAAGCAACTTTTAAACAAGTTGAAAGCTTCAATGTTAAATCGTTAGATAAATTTAAAGTTTCCTGTAGGCTCATAATCCAATGAACGCTTTGATTGTTAGTATTTTGCCACATTTGCACCCTGTAATTTCTTTGACGATAAGCTGCAGACCTGTGACATCACCCTAAACATCTTCAACATGGGTTGCTTAAGGATAAAGGCTTTCCACCACATAACCTCGGAGCCAAGATCACACCTGATGAAATCCTATATTCTCCAAGCACCCTCACACCCAGGTCAGTGTAGGGGCACCAGACGCTGTTCTCACTGATGCTGTGACAGTCCAGTTGGCACTGAGTGACAAGGGCCTTCAGCTCTCTGCAGAGCAAAGGTGGAAGATGTCCTCAGCAGTCTCCTGGAGATTGTGCAATCATGCATTTTCATTCTCTACAGTCCTACATTTATGTTCATGGTATCCATCAAAATGAGACATTGATGGCTCGTCAAAGAAGAAAATGGTTTTAAATTGAAGTTTAGAACCTTTTAAAAGAAGTCATATAATGTTCAGTTCATATTTAAACTTTCCTACTTGTCCCCAAAATGTCTTTTATAGCTATTTTAACCCCAAATCTCATTATGATACATTTGCATTTGGTTGTTATGTCTTTTCAGTCTTTTTTAACCTAATATTTTCCCGTTCCTTCCTCCCCAACCCCACGACATATTTTTATCCAGTAGAATGTCCCAGGCTCAAGAATTTTCTGCTAGTGTTTTTATATGAACAGAATCTAGTAAACTTTAGTTTTTAAAGGTAGTATCTAACATACACCAGGCTAACCTCAAACTCACTAAACAGGTGAAGATGCCCTTGTACTTGTAATCCTCCTGCCTCTGCCTCTGCCTCTAGGGTTTGGAAATTATAGGTGTTGTGGTAGCTTGAATGTAATTGGCCCCCATAATCTCATAGGGGGAAGGCAAAGGACCAAACTCCTGCAGCCTTACTGACTCACCTGTAGTAAACACACAATTGCTAAGTTCTTCAGATCTGTGAAATCATTTTGTACAAAATAATGTTATTTAAAGCTCTTAGTGCATACAGCAATTTACATATTAACAGATACAGAATGATATTTCAAAGTTTTCATGCAACGAGCAAAGATCAGATCAAGGTAATTGGTACCTCCTGATATGAATCATTTATTTATGGGAGGAACATGCAAAATCCCCTCTGCATACCATTTCAAAATAAATGATTGTTGTCAATCACAGTTACTCTGCTGCAAATTTTCCTGACCCTGAGCTGTCCCCTTGAGCTGTCTGTTAGAGGCACTCCTTTGGGGATGGACCTAGTGGCTGATGAATAAACAAGCATTCTAAATTTTGTTTATCTCTAACATGCCTGACTATCATACTTCTTATCTTTGGGGTGCTTGGGGAGGGGCAACACCCCCTTAGCTAATTCTACTTTGTGTAATTTAATGTCCTATAGACAGATCTATTAACAAATCCCTTAGAACATCAGTTTTCTTACGTCGCATCTCCTCAACATCCCCTTTGTCCTTCTCAGGCTCTGAGAGCCACTGTAGTACTTTCCATTGCTAGAAGATCAGCTAAAAAGCAATGTTATATCTATCTGTGTGTTGTCACAATATGACCCAAAATATATTGCTAAGTGAGGAGGCAAGGCAATTCAAGCATATGCTATATGCTGCATTGATCTAAGGAAACAAATGGGTTAGTAATTGTGTTTGATGTTAGGTACATGGGGGCTTATTAGATTTTCTTCTCTTTATGCTGAAAATTCCTAGCCAATAAAAAGTGTTTACTTTAGTGTGTGTGGGGGGTATTTTGCCTGCCTGCATGTCTTTTCATCACATGTATGCTGGTGTGCACAGAGATGGGAGAGGAGTGTCCAGTCACCTGGAACTGGAGTTACAGATGGTTTGGGGTTCTGAACTGCCATGTCTGTGGGCTCTTAACTGTGGAGCCAGCTTCCTAACCAAAAATAAAACAAACGAAACACAGCATGTTCAGTGACAACGTTGCTCACCTTGAGGGTGTCAATAACACCAGCCTGCTGAGGTCACCTCTCCTAGCTTCACAGAGATGGAACAGATCTGGATTCTGTCCTGGGGACCTGTCTCTCCTTTTAACCCATCGAGGCTCGTGGGTTGCTGGTGGAGACCTTTCGTTCACTGAAGGGTCTTCCTGGCCCACGTCTTTCATTTAGTGAGAACGGAATGTTTTCCAAGTCTGTTCTTACAAAGTAGTGACATGCACAGGGTTGGCAAGGGAAGTTCAACTTACAGGAGGCACACGGCCATTCTTCTGCAGGTCTGCTGCTCTCTGCTCTTCCAAGGACTTTTTGCTAATTGTTCCAAACATCTTTCCTAGCATGTAAAAATAGATGAGACTCAGTGCTCACTATAAATACCACTTGCAGACTACTTTTGTATTTTACATTTATTTGTGTGTGGGGGGCGGTTGGTTGTGTGGGGGCTTGTGGAGGTCAGAGGAAATCTTGGGGAATCACTTTCGTTCACCCACCATGTGTGTCCTGAGGAGAGAACCCCGGGGTTAGGCTTGGTGGCGAGTGCCTTCATTTGCTGAGCCATCTCACTGGCCCACAACATATTTTAAAACAATCTTGTTTTGTGTGGCTTTTTTTTTTCTTTTTCATTTTTGCTTTTCTGTCTTTCTCTCTGTCTCTCTCTCAAACCTGTAGTGTGTCTTAGAGACTTTTTTTCATAGCAGCAAATACAGCCTTTTTTTATTCTGCTCTATGGAAATGACAGTTTGTTTCAAGTTAGTTCCAACTGGCAGACATTCTTTCCAATTATTTCCTTTTAGAGAAAACGTTACAGTCTACCATTGTGAATACACACAGATTTGAAAAAAAATTTTTTTTTAGTTTCCTAAGAACCCCCTCCCTCTTTTTCCCAGACAGGAGGTGCCCTGTGATACCAAACACTTGCACAGCAAACAGGCTGGGAGGCTGGGTGGCCAGGCGAGCACCTGCTGAGAGATGACCCAGCATCCTCATGGTTCAGAACTGAGTGAGCACCTGGCAGACTGAGGGAGCCTGGTGTGCTCAACACTCCGCTCCCCTGCGAACCCTGCTCAGCCTGGGGAGGCACAGCACCTGCATTTGAGATTCACCTGCCCACAGCATCAGGTAAGTTTGCTGGCTTTGAAAAAAAGTCTCTGGGCCAGAGGGATGTTAAAAACCAGAAACCTGGCTATACCCAGTTGGGGTGGTTAAGACGGTACTCATAAATGCTAATGCAGACTAGGACCTCTGATGGTTCGGCATCTTTTCTCGTGTGCGGAAGCAGAATAAGCTTTCCTTTTAGTTCATTCTTTTTAGAATGTGGTTCATCTTGAATCCCTTGAAAATCCTCACTGCCAGACAAGCTTTTCCTCCCAGCTGTTTGGGATGGTGTGTGGAGCATCTCTTGCAAGAGTTTGGAATTTCCCATCAAGGAAGGGAGTCAGTTCGAGTAAACCTGATACCAACATAGCTTTTCAGGTGTCACTGAAGATGTGGGAAAACAGAAAGCCATAGATGAAAATTGCCCTTTAACAAAGCGTTCTCTGTGCTTAGGGGTATAGTGGCGATAGGGAATTGTGTAGCATGCAGGTTAATACTCAGTGCCCGAATGTGCACACACACAATACTGAAACTGTTGCATTGACAGCTCTTGTGAGGGTCTTGGCGTCTGTTGAACAGGATAATTTTACACCATTGCTTTGCTGGGAGAGATCAGTTAGACCACTAGGAGAGGGCTTGGAGACAGCTAGCTACCTTAGATCAGGCTAATGGGCGTGGGCTCTCCTTTCTGGTCTGGACATGAGTACTGGGATTTGAGTGAAATATACGACTACTCAACAAAAAAATCCCCAAAACTTATGTGCCAGATGTTTGGAAAAATTGTACTTTGTCTCCAATGAAGTTTTATTTGTTGTTTTGACCATCATTATATTTTTAGCATTAAAGTCAAGGGGAAATAAGAAAGAAAGAACTAACGGAGGTGTGAAGGCTATAGTGCATGGATGGACTGATTGAGGAGGTGATACTCCAGGCAGGACAGGATTTAGGTCACTGTTGATTTCCAGAAACCTAGAAAAGATCATCATAAGCTCTGGTGAATATGGTCCAGTCACCAGCTTTCATGAGGCCAAGAAAGGAAGACCTGACCACATTAGAGCCCAGCAGAGCAAAACCTGGATTGTCTAGGAATTTCTCTGAGGAAGATTTTTGCACCTCCCTCTGGAGCCCTCCCTGGAGTGCCCCACATCCCTCTGTCTGCCCAGTCTCTCTGAACACCTTTAAGATCGGAACTAATTCCATTCCACTGAGAAGCTCCTGTTCAGGGTTCCCTGGCCTGTAAGACATGGTTTTCCACTATGAAATTCTCCTAAGCCTTCTGACGTTGTCAAGTGCCACAGTGATTGTGTTTGAGCAACTTTAACCTTCAGCCGGGTGAAGGATTGCAGTCCCACCCTGTGGATTGTAGATTCCAACTCTGAGATCGGTTTAGTCATCAAGAAGAAATATTAGAAAGGGACATGGAGTCTCCCCTTCTTGCCTCTGTGCTTTGGAAGCTAAGAAATCTGTTCTCTCTAATGACCTGTCAATCTTCTAGTCCATCTTGATGTTAGTTTCTCTAGACAGATCAGTTTCCCAGAGAAGCAAAATACCAGGGCGCCAAGTTTAGAATTAGAGCCCAGGTTCACCAGTGCCTCCAGCATGACTGACTATCCTCATGCCCTTCAGCAAATGTTTCAGTAGTTACCCTTAAGACCATGATGCACCAAGACTTTAGAACATAAAATGAGGGTGGATACTAGCAAGGTTGAATTTAAAGCTATTGATGTTCCAGTTAGGTTTGTAATGCTGTGTTACAAAACTATGACCCAAAGCAACTTGGAGAGGAAAGGATCTGTTTCCTCTCAACTCTGAGGTCTCACCCCAGCACTGAGGGAGTCAGGGCAGGCACCCAGGCAGAGCAGGAACCTGGAGGCAGGCGCTGCAGCAGAGGCACCGGGGATGCTGCTTACTGGAGGGGCTTGCTCCTCCAGTCTTTCTCAGCTTGCTTTCTTATACAACCCAGGAGCACCTGTCCAGGGTTGGCTGTGCCCTCCCACATCAACCATCAGCCAAGAAAATGCCCCACAGACTTGCCTCAGGCCAATATGAGGGAGGCATTTTCGCCACTGAAGGTCCTCCTTCTCAGACAACCCTGACTTGTGTGAAACTGACAGCAGCACAAGTCGGTCACAGAGATAAGTGTCGGGACAGAACTAATGTCTCTATTCAGCTGAGGGCTGGGAGTGGGGCTCAGTTGATGGGATGCTGTCCTGGCACGTATGAAGCTCCAGGTTCAGTCAATCCCTATAACATCACACAAACCAGAGGTGGTGTTTCATGCCTGTAATCAGCACTTGGGAGGTGGAGAGGCAGAAAGAATTCCGAGCTCATCCTTGGATACATAATGAGTTCAAGGCCAGCCTGGGCTACATGAGACCCCCATCTTGAGTAAAGGGAAAAAGGTCTCGTTGTTCTACTTGAATTTAAAGCATAAGGGAGCTCATCATCACAAGTGGTAGTGACAGGGCCCAGCTTCTAGAAGAACGGCGGTTAGAGTTCTGGTTTGCCCTACCCTGGCCTAGCCACGACATTTCCCAGTCCCGGCCTCAGAGCCACTCCAGCCCTTTCTCTGTCTTGCCAGCAGAGTGACTTTTCTTAAAACTCAAGTGTAAGTGTGTCACTCTCTCCTGCCTTTAAGTCTTCCGAGATTCCTATTGTCCTCAGAATCATCTCATGCAAGGTCCCTCACGATCTGGCCCCTACTCACCTCTCCAACCTGTCTCCTTATGTATGAACTATAATCCAAACTTGTGATCTTGGTCTGTAACCCACCCTTCCCCCCCCCCCAACAATTCTAAACCATCGGTGATTCTCAGAATAATCCCACTCTTCAGTGTCCCCCTCCACACACATCCCTATGCTGTCAGCCACTCCATCCTCTGGGGTCCCCACCTCCCCAGGCTTGACAACAGCCCTTCCTACATTACACTGCAATTCCTTAAGAACATTCCACTCTCATACCTCAGGAATGTAGGCTCCTCAAAGGGGCAGTGCCGGCATTTGCTGTGAATTCTCAACATCTATCCTCCTGGTAGACGGTTGGCAAATATCAGTGGAGCCAGTGGAAGGCTAGGCATTTCAAAAACATTTGACCCAAGACCCAAGAGAAAGATGATAAGAATGGCAAGGGCCACAGAAATAGACAGAGTAGCAAATAACCGAAGGAGTTGGGACACTGCTTAATAGAGACGGAACAAGCCACCTGTGTGTTCAGGACCACCATGCCCAAGTAGGATATGACTCATCGAGCTCTCCAGAGGACAGTAGTTAATCCCCGCTGGGAGGGAAAGGAATGATCCTGGGGCAAGGTAGGAGGTGGGTGGCTTGGCAGCTTTGGGGAGTAGTACTGAGAGAGGACTGGGGTGCTGTAGAGGAGAGATGGCTTATTGGTGACCCAAAAAACGCCCTGGCTCTAAAAGGCCCCAGTACTATTTCAGGGCTGTGGCTGGAAAGATTCTCCTGTGAGTGAGGTAGGTATTCACCTACCAGCAAAACTCTTATGGGACATGTGTTCCGGTGTGTGTTTTGCCGGCCGTCTAGATATCCATGATTCTCTCCCGTAGCCATGGCACTGCAGTTTAGAAACTTACACAGACGCCTGGCCTTCCTTTCTTAGCAGCATCGGGGCACTTTACCTGTTCCAAACGTATCTAAGAGGTCTGGTTTGTGTCACTGCTCACCTGGGGAAGGAAAGAGGAATCTGGAGAAATTATGGAACCTGCCCTAGATTTGCAGATGACAATGAGAAAGTCTTAACAGAAAATAGAACTCTTGGTTCCTAGTCGGTGATAAAGAGGAATTCTACAGGTGTGATGATTTCACATACCAGCTTCCTCTGGGAAGTTGCACGTCTTTCGTCTTTTGCTATTCCCCCCCACCCCCGCTTTTTCATACATGAAGAATATAGTGACTACCACCCTACCCCGCAGTCTCTTCATCTTATCTGATCTTGGAAGCCAAGCAGGGTTGGGCCTGCGAATACTTACATGGGGAATTCAGAGTGGCTTTTGGGATGGGCTTTGAAATTTAGATTGCGTGTATGACCATGAAAAAGCCATTTAAGGGCTAGAGTAATGTCTCAGGGTTAAGAGCCCCTGCTGTCGGGTTCAGTTCCGCGTACACATAATGCTCATAATCACCTGTAACTCCAGTTATAGGGGATCCCACGCCCTACTCTGAATCCTCTTTGCACAAACATGGTGCACAGACATACTCGCAGACAGAACACTCACATGCATAAAGATTCAAATTAATTAATAAAAACTGAAATGAAATAATGATTTTAAAGTCCATTTAATTTCTGTCTTCTTTCAATTCTGTTTCATCATTTTTCAGTTTCCCCACCAATAAAATTGATAAAAATAATAGAATTACTTTCACAAGATTATAAGGATAAAATGAGCACACAGTACAAGGTTATGGGGCCTGATGAATAAACATTGGTCAGTATTGCTAGTGGATGAGGAACTAGAATTGGGAATAAAGAAGTCTGATGACCATTCTGTTAAAACGTAATACAGTGGTCATCAGATTAGTCCGAACACAAGCTTAGAAGTTCTTTCTAACTTCCACTGAGAGCCTGCACGGGTATAAGGTATAAGAGATGATCCCGTGGCATAGAGCCAGATGGCTCTGCTGCTGTCACTGGTCCCGAACCCCAATTTGTCATTAGGATCAAGGTAATTCCCTAAAGTTGAAGTGAGGGTACACCTCATATTTCAACACCCTTTCCCCACCACAGTCCTCTGATAATGGCTAGTATTCCTATCAAATGGAATTTGGCTAAATTGATAACCCTTTGGGTCATTAGTTCATCTCCCTCAATGTGTGATTTTCACTTCCTTCCAAGTTCATGAGGGTGTAGCAGGTTCGGTTTCATCCTATGCAGTTAGTCCTCCCATGTCTGGTGTTCACACAAGGGATGAGAGAGTGGCAACAGAAAGTGTTTTGCACTCTGGGTTCCCTCCTGGTGGCATCATTGGAGAACAGTGAAGACGTGTGTGGCCCAGATTCAGACAGTCCAGGAGCCTTATGCAGATTTCCAGAGGCTAGGATCAGAGCCTGTGTGTGTCAGTCACCACCCGCCTCCACCACAGCCAACTCCTCCTTCCCTTCTGTCTGCCTCTGCCTGGAACAGGGCAAGTCTCCCTACCAATGTCACAGGGTTTTCTTGATATTGCAACTTAATAGATTCTCTGTGGATCTGGGACAAGGGACAGATGAGCCATCCAGGAGCTTTCCCTTCTCCTAAGCTTATCTGTGCAGTTCATCACTGTCTCAGAATAAGTCCCAGTTGCCACCACCCCGGGCCCCCTCCACCCCAGGGAAAGGGTGCTGCTTTTGTCCTCTTCCTTGTTGTCGGAGCTCTAGTTGACATCCTGAAGCTCAGCCAAGCTCCCAGCGCTCCCATTGGACAACTCCCCCAGTGACCTACAGGGTGGACAGAAGCAAGGGCAGCCTGCCAGCTGGGCGCCCCCTGCAGCCTCCAACCAGAGAAAAGTGTGTGCTCAAGGTTTGGCAGAGCAGGGGAATTCTCCCAACCTGATAGGGTGTCCTTTCAAGGAAAGAACTAGTTTTTCACAGACTCACAAAGTAGAACAAAGTCTTGGTACTGATTTGGTCCATTCTTCTATCCCAGGCTGGGTTTGGTGAAAACAATAATTGTTAAACTTAGAAAGAAAGAGAGGAAAACACCTCCCAGGGAACTGCTCTAACACCCTCCTTGGGCAGTGGGGTTGTGTTTCCCTACTGGCCACACGAATTCCCTGGGGATGCAATTTGAGCTCCTTGCCTATTGTTCCTGCTTTGGCTCTTTTCTCTCTGCCTGAGTTCTTATCCAATCACCATCTCCCACTCCTACCTCAACACTCACCCCCACTCACATCTCTGTATACAGTTAGTTTTACACTGTAATCACTGGACCGAACCCTGGGAGTATAGTCAGGCTCTGGGTTTGCAAAACCAGGAGGACATTTTCCCAGGAGATGCTCATGTAGCAATCCGGACATTCTCCTGGCTCTGCCTTTTAATTAGTTCGGGGAGTTGCAGCCTAACGGTGTGGGAGTGCTTGCCAGCTGTGCTTTTCGGGAAGTTATATGGTTGGCACTCATCCTGTCTCCTCCCTGGCTTAGGAAATTATAGACTGCTTGCTTGTCTTGGAAGTGTGAGTGCTGACCTTACCCCACAGAACCTTGTATATTCTCAAGCCTGTTTGAGCCAGCACTCAGATCCTTAGGGACCCCTGTGGCAACACTCCCCTAGCTCTCAGGTCTTGCAGCTTGTTGGAGAGATAGATGGCCTTTCTGTTGAAAGGGATTGCTTTCAGCTGTGACTGTTCAATCCACTAGGGTGACCTATTGCAGAATCAGAATCATTGTCTGCCAGAGGCCTAAGGAAAGATTTCATGGCTTGGGGGGTGCCTGCAGCTCTCTTATGTAGGGCTCTGTTTGCACTTTAGGCTGCTGGATAACTTATACCGGTGAAGTGAGAAGCTGGAGGGTCCCTTCTGGCCCCCTCCCTGAAAGGCCTCGCTATCTGTCCTTCCTCAGGGGGGCCTTGTGGGCTGTAAGGCTGAAATCAGATCTCTCATCGCTGCTGTCTAATTAAATGTTTCTCCTCTACGCAGGCCATTCTTAACTCTGTTTGTGAGTGCCATCTCCGAGTGACTGCGTCACACTTTCAGCTCTGGTTTTAACTTCCAAGGTCGTGTACCCTCTTTAAATGGGTGGATGCTGGGGGCTTTCCTGCCTGTCTTTTCCAGCTCCATGTAAACAGCCAGTGTCTCTCCAGTATGCTCCGTGGGTTTTGTTGTTTTCTACCTGACGCTTCCGTTTTAATCCCATCAGGGCAGTTTCCCGTCTTCACTTCGGCATGCTTATTTTTTTCTGTCTACACATCTGCTTTTATAGCTATTAAATGTAGATGCTCATACACACAGAAGCATATACACTCACGTGCATTCCAGTAATCACGTGAGCACACAGACCCGTGCCCTCTGCTTGCTCTTTGGGGAAGGGCCTTGACCAGTCTCTATCCATAGCCCTTGGGCTTCTCTGGTAGAGATTTGTCATTGGTCACTGCATTACTTAGTAGCTGCATTTTTAACTCCTCTCTTTCTCTCTCTGTCTCTCTGTGTCTCTCTGTCTCTGTCTCTCTCTCAATACAGGGTTCCTCTGTGTAGCCCTGGCTGTCCTGGAACTTACTCTGTAGACCAGGCTGGCCTGGAACTCAGAGATCTGCCTCCTGAGTGCTGGGATTAAAGGTGTTTGCCACCACTGCCTACCAATAACTACAGTTCTCCAGCCTTTTGAGTCTTCACTACTGAATCCCATTATGTCTGTCGCTCTGCCTGGATAGTGACAGTTGTTAGTTTCCTTTGCTTTAAATGGATCTTGGTAGTAGTGTGCTATAAATGAAGTCAGTACCTACTTGATAAACAGTGACATGGCTGGTAAGATGCTTAAGGGGGTAAAAACTTGTCTCCTTCTGTGGCACTGACCACGCCCATTGGGGAGTGGAGCCAGGGGCAGAAGTGACCTGTGGAAGGAGGTCTGAGGAGGAGCAGGAATGCTCTCTTATGCTCTCTTGTTGGCGGGACGTGGAGAGGAGAGCATCCGGTGGAAGTTGCTGGTGTTCATCTGTCTAGGTTGTAAGTTATTTCTCCCTGAATAAACATCTATTCGGCCTGTTTGTTTATCCTGATCCTTATTTAACCGCAATACAAGCCTGATGACTCGAGTTTGATCCCAGATCTTGAAAGTTGTCCCCTAACCTCCACATACATGCTGTGGCACACGTGTACCTACACACACATACAACACAAATAACAACAATAGAGAAACTGGTCATATAGCAGATTAAGAAAGACTTTTAATCTGTCACACATTTGCCACTTAGGATTGAGTAACCCATCACACTCCACACCCATGTAGCAATACTTTTGACCTTTCCTCCTTTGACAGTTAACATCATAGTCTTTGTTGGACCATGACATTTTATCTCAGCCATGATGTCTATATCCCTTTTGTTTCAATGTTTTGCAAATTAAGCCAGGTTCTATGACTTGGAAGCTCAGAGGATTGATCAACTATTGAGATAAGCACTAAATTCATTCTTGGAAATCTCCAATAGACAACCTGAAAAAGATTCGGCACTGTCAGTTTACCATGATAAGATTACAACTGCTTTCAGAATGGTTATCTGAGCAGTTTGAAGAGGACTTCAGACAGCGATGGAGGAGTTGAGTGTAAAGTAGAGCATGCCCAATATCAATTATCACTATAGGTGTTCTCACAGCCCTGGTCTTACTTTTTTTTTAAACACAGGATTTCACTGGCAGTGGTGGTGTACACCTTTAATACCAGCATCTGAGAGGCAGAGACAGGTGATCTCTGTGAGTTCAAAGCCAGCCTGGTCTACAAAGTGAGTTCCTGGGCAGTCAGGGCTGTTACACAGAGAAACCCTGTCTCAAAAAACAAGCAAAACAAAAGACAGGGTCTCAATATGTAGTAGTGTCTGTCCTGGAACTCACAGAGGTCCATCTGCCTGTGCCTCATGAGTACTGGGATTAATGGTGTGCACCACCACACCCAGGGAGCTCTAGCTTTTGGCAGAGGTAGGTGGACCAGGCAGCAGTCGAGCATTACATTCCTGAAGGCAGAGAGGAAACTCACCTGGCTGGCTTGCTTTAGGGATCTTCTGGATACACCTACCTTCTGGTCTGAAGGGAGGGCATCAGCAGCCCAGATGTCAGCTGCAGCATGCCTGCAACTGAACAGCCACCTTCAGCCCTACCCTACCGTCTCCATGCACCAGCCTCCTAATATTTTCCCAGACCTATGGTCTACATTACTTTTAACTCATTAGGTCATGTGGTTCTGGGTTAGCTGAGAAGGGCCAACAGTGCTAGTGTGTGGCTGGTGATGATACAGCCTCCTCTGAGAAAAACCTTTAGCTGATGGTGATTGTTTCCTGGGGAAAGATATCCAAATTCATTATATGTGTCATATACACATACACATACATATACACTTACATACATACATACATATGTGCTTTCTACCTGCCAATCAATAGACTATTGATGTTTAATAAGGATCAGGAGAAACAAATAGGCCCAATAGATTATTATTCAGGGAGAAATAACTTACAACATAGACAGATGAACACCAGCAGGATGCCTCCAGATGTACTCCTGTCCCCGTGCTGCAAGCAAGAGAGCTCTAAGAGCCCCCTCCTCAGACTTAGTTCCCCCCCCCCAGGTAACATCCGCCCCTGTCTCCACTCCCAATGGCTGTGGTCTGTGCCTCAGGTGTGGACAAAATGAATATCTCACAACAATAGACAGGGTTAAAAAGGAAATACACTGACTGGTAATCATGAATGCTTCCCAGTGCCATAGATTCAAAATGACCATGTGTAGGCAGACTTTTCTGTCCTACCAACCAGCTCCCAAATAACCACATAGAGACTTATTAATTATAAATGCTCAGCCGATAGCTTAGGCTTGTTACTTACTAACCAACTCTTACAAATTAAATTACCCCCTATTTATTAGCTTACATGCTGTCCCATGGCTCATGGCTTGTTATCTCATTTTCTACATGTCCTGCTTCCTCTGTGTCTAGCTGGTGACTCCCTGTGACTCTGCCCTCCTTTTCTCTCAATTTGGCTCTAAAGCCTGACCTCTTCCTGCCTAGCTATTGGCCAGTCACCTCTTTTATGAAGCCAATCAGAAGGCACCTTGGCAACAACACATCTTCACAGTGTCCAAGCAGATTATTCCCCAACACCATGGAGGTTTACAGAGGTGTCAATGGGAAGTATTAACCTTCAGTTGTGAACATGGGAAAACTGGTCATTCTTTCTCACATACTTAATCACACAGAATATGTCACTTGCAAGCCATCCCCACTGGCTGGGTCTTTACATGTGATGCTGTGGATGCACAAAGGGAAAGTAAACACTTGCCTGGGGAAAGCCACCTGGTCTTTAATTAGGAGTTAGAAGGAAGAAACAGAGTCTGAGCTATTGAGTTGTCTCCCACCTCCAGCTGTTCCCCTTACAAATTCTTGAGGGCACCTCTTCCATCTTAGAGACTTCCAAGCCTTTGAGAAGGGGCAGCCTCCTAGTTACGAGTGGGTGTCTGCCTGGCCAGGAGATATGAGCACGCAAGTGGGTAGACAGTTTCCTAAGGACTGTGTATGAGACTGTGTATGGAGTTAGACTGTGCTGGAAGATACCTCTGGGCTCACACTGAAGGGAGCTCTGCTTGCTTAGGTGGTAGACCTGTTGAATCATAGAAATGGTCAGAGCCAAGAAAAGAGTTGGGAACCAAAACTAAAAAGAGGAAGGACGCTGACCTCCAAACTGAAGAACTCAGCAGATGTGAAAGCCAGGGTGAGAGTCAAGGACTCTAAGTACCTTAAACACCGAGGAAGAGGGAAAGATGGCAGAACAAGAGTCTCAGGGAATTCTGTTTCCCAACAACAAGAAAACTATGGGCTGTAGTAAGAAGTCCCAGTCATAATGCTGTGGCAATGACTAAATAAAACATGGTGACATCCCCAATAGAGACAAGAGAGTGGGAATATCACCAATATTAAACAGGCATGCATTGTAAGGCCTGGTACCCAGGCAGGGCATGGGAAGAGAGGAAGGTTCAGGCCATACCTGTGTCTCTGGCTTAGCTGGCTGGGTGAACACAGTGTCAGCCACAAAGCCTGGCTCTGCAGGGGAAGGCAGAGTTTGTGGATAAAGATGATGGCTAAGGTCTGAGTGTTGCCAATTGTAGGTACCTAGAGGGCATCTGAATAATAGGCCACCAACATTTACGTTTGGGTATCCTCATCCTAAAACAGCAGTGCTAAAGGGTGTTCTGTGGAAAGTTTGGGTGGATTGAGAAGGAGAGAGCCTAGAATAGACCCCCCAGTGGGGTGGCCATAGATGAGAGGCAAACATTTCTCTAGCCAGGTCTCAGTGAGGCATTCATGGAACTTGAGTCTGGCATTACTGGTTTGAAGCCCCAAGTTCCACAAAATGGAGTGTACTGGGTGGAGGAGGACAGGCCTGTGGAAGCAAATCCTGCTGTGTCGAGGGGACAGAGGCCTGTCTGGAATGGACAGCAGTGTTTTTGGCTTCAGTCGTCCCCTTGGACTGTCAGCAGTGGGTAGGAGATGATAGAACATGTTGACTTTTAATGACACTTTACATATAGCCACATAAAGCCAGATGGAGGGTTGGGGTATGGTCTGAAGTGCTCTGTCCTGAGTGAATAAAACCATTGCCAGTGATGGGAATGGGTGTGGCAAATGGTGGAGCCAATTCCTTCTGGCTCACAAGTTGACCATATGTATCTCTGTGTTCTGGGCCATCATCTACACAGCTTGGAGTGGGAGTATTTACACCATGGTGATTGGCCGACGCTGCAAATCAGGCTTTTGTCTGTCAGAGAGACAACTGTTGAACACTGCCAGGTGTGGTGACAGTCTGTAATCCTAGCTCTCATGAGACTGAGGCAGGATAATCACCATGTGTTAGAG
Source organism: Phodopus roborovskii (assembly GCF_943737965.1). NCBI lineage: Eukaryota > Metazoa > Chordata > Mammalia > Rodentia > Cricetidae > Phodopus > Phodopus roborovskii. The sequence continues at coordinate 9,785,132 of NW_026126424.1, read as the reverse complement.
GCCAGTCCGTGTGACATAGGTAGTACAAGGCTAGCCTAGGCTACAAAACAAGACCTCGTCTCAAGGCTGTTAAATATTTCCTGGTACGCCACTGGGGCGAGTAAAGCTTGCATGTGTAGGCAGGTGGACAGGTAAGTTCAGAGAGACATGGGCAAGGGCAGGAAAATGAGGGCGGAAAGTCTGGAATTTGAAACCCAGGAGTCGGAATGCAAATTCTGACTCTGGTTTTTTACCAGCTGTGTGACCTGGGATAAATTATTCAACCTCTCTGGGTCTCAATTTCCAGCTATGGTTACTATTACATTTTCAAAAGTAACGAGTGACAGGGCCTGGCATGTCATCAACATTTCACGCGGACGTTAGCCACATCACACTCAGCACCCCCTAGTTCTCTAGTCCCAGCTGAAGAGCCCTCAGATGAACCCCCTTCCCCTGCCCTAGCTTAGACACCACTACCTCTACCCTAATCCCTCCCCTTCCTGCCCTTCCTGTCTCTTGCTCCCTTCCACATCTTCTCCACACTACACTGCATGCTCTAAAAGACATCCCCAAATAGAAATGCGGTCATACCATCTAGCCTCCTGGGGCCCCTCAGCACAGTCCACCCCCACGTCCATGCCCCCCTGACCTGCTCATTGCCAGCGGTCTCCCAGCTCTGTGCCTCACGGCACCTGCTTCATGCATCTCCGGTCACACCTACCTGCCCAGTGCGTGTTCAGCCTTCTGTTATCGTCTTCTTCCAGATAGCTCGAGGACAGGCATTTCCCCGTTCTCGGAATCATTTAGTGCAGGACTTGGCATCTGGTGGCTTTTCAATAGACATTTGTTGTTAATCAGTTAAAGGTTTGATTGATGCAGCTGGAATGAAAAGCAAAGAAAACGGAGTAGGCTCTGTGTTGCTGGAGTTACTCTTCCCAGCACGGCCCCGCGGCCATTTCAGCCCCACATGAACACACAGAGATGCTATATTAATTATTAATCTGTTGGGCGAGGGGTAGGGCTTCTTATTGACTAGCTCTGTCTTAATTATTATCCCATGTCTATAAATCTATGTATTCCCATGTGGTCTTCACTTACTGGAGAATGCCTGGACCTGTTACTCCTTAATCCACTACATGGCGTCTCTTTCTGGCACCTTTCTGCCTACCTTACCTAGAATTCTCCTCGCCTCCTAGTCCCACCTATCTTCCTGCCTCTATTGGCCAAACAGTGTTTTATTCATCAACCAATAAGAGAAACATATATATATAGAAGGACATCTCCCATCAGCTATTAAAAGCAGAAATTAGCCGCAGAATCCCTTATTGCTGTGGGTTGCCTACAGGTGTCGTGGGAAACAGACCACCTGGTGACACTACCAGACACCATCTTAGGCATAACCCAGCAGACACCTTCTGGCTGAGCTCTGCACCTTCCTGGGTTCCTAATTGAGGAGGAACCCTAAGCTAGGCATTGCTTAGGGAATTAGCAGGACACCAGTGGGTTAAAACCTCTGATGTTTTTCCATGAAGAGTAGAGAAAGAGAATGCTTTCCTGTCTAACTGTGTTTAGCTTTCAGCGCCTTCCTGTTATCAAAATGACTCTTAGTTGGTGGCAGAAGGCTTTTCTGAGCGGTGGGGCAACATTTCACCCCCGGCCACACTTTACACACTGCCATCAGGAGCCTGCTAACTGTGCCATGGGCTGCGTGTTGCATCAGCTTATTTGTGCTCTGTGGGGTGAATTTGGGGACGATGATTGGCTGGTGTGATACCTAATTCTGCAGAATCATGTTTGGGAGAAGCGCAGAGGGGGCTATGCTATGAGCGCCTTGGGCTGGAGCTTTGGGCCTGGAATTTTCCTCAGTTCATCTGCCCACAGCACTAGGCAAGAGGCTGGATGCTGGGAGAAGCCATGTAGGGGTCCTCTAGTGTTCAAGAGCCTGGGCATATCTCCAGCTGTACCCTGATGCCTTTGCCACCTTCGCCCTCCTGCGTCACTTCTGACTGTACAGGACACACCTCCTCTATTTGGCTGACAATGTGCTGATGTCACATACCATGAAGGAATGACTTGGGAGAAGACTGGACTCTAGATGGAGTGCCCCTTGTCCTCACAGCCCACATGGGATTGTCTCCTCCCTCCCGAGGGAAAAGAGAGCGGAAGGTACAGGGAAGAAGGTTGGCTTTCATGAGATGGTTCACCAAATTCCTCGAGTTATCCTGTTCCGGTTGGCCATGCAAAGGTGCCTCATGCTTCCATCCACAGCAAAGTCAGCCATGGAATTATGTGATTGGACTCCTACTACCTCCCTCAAAATACTCGAGAGACAAATGAAAAATTGGGGGTAAATGAAACTAAGGGGCTTGGAGAGGGGGCTAAGTGGTTAAGAGGGACCCATCATCCGGTTCGGTTCCTGTCATCCATATCATGTGGCTCACAAGCTACTATAAAGTCAGCTCCAGAGAGATTCAGTAGTTCTGGCCTCCAAGGGCACAGGAACTCATGCATGGGCTCATAGATGCCCCCAACTTAAAATTAAATAAAATATAAAAAGAAAATAGAGAGCTATTGTAGATAGCATTTCCCTGTTGGAGAAGAGGGGTGTGACCAAGAGGCCTTTGGGTGTGCATGTCTCTGCTTCTTTGGCCTGCCTTTGTCTCCCAGGTCCGTGCCTATCTGCTATTTTGAAAAGATCACCAGACCCTGGAGTATGACAGGAGACAGGACTGAGAGTCCTTAGTTTTGCATCTCAATGAGAACCCAGAAGCCCCTGCCCGCTGGACCCAGGACAGATCCCAATCCACAAGACTTTCTTTCTTGGGAATCAAGTTGGGAGTGAAGTCAATCATGGGATACACGACATAGCATCTCTTCCTTCTCCCCTCCCATGTAGCTCTAGAAGTATACATTTTGAAAGTGCATGTGCCTATTCACGTGAGACTAATTTTTACACAGAATTTGATGTAGCAGTTATGGGGAAGCCACACACTCGTCATCAGAGCCTTGCAACTCTTGGGTTACTAAGGGGACCCAAACTCCTTATAGTCCTTTTCAGGGGCCATGCCTGGACATTTCCTGGACCTTATGGGAGAAGGGCAATGGGTAAAGACAAACTTCTGTCCAAACAATAAATTACCTCTTAGGCGCCAACTGAGGTCCCTGTAGTCTTTGTTAATGTGTTTATTTAAAAACAGTTTAGAAAAGTAAGTGTATCTTAGGACAGTTCAGCTGAAGTTGGAAAAACCAGTAGGAGATACTGACTTGCATCATCAGTTTTTGTTTTGTTTTTTTGTTTTTTTCTCTCCAACTCCAAGAGAGACAAGGGAGTAGGACAAATAAAATGCATGGCCTTTAGTGAAGTGGCTAGCATAGCCAGGATGAGCTGCCCAGGTTTGTCTTCAGGCTGTCTGCGAAGCACCAGCCGCCGGTTTCCCGTGTGAAGGCGAGTTGTATGATGAGGGATAATGAGGTTGGCTACTAGACCAGTGGGCAATATGGTGGAGACAGTGGCTCGGGAGAGCTCTGAGTGTGATCAGCGCCTGGGCTGGCCCTGGGTTGTTCTTCAGAAGACAGGGGGCCTGTGCTCACCAGGACTAAGACACTCCTGGAATAGAAACCATTCTGGGCCCCTGGAGCCCAGTGTTTAACCCTGTTCCTTTATATCATGCAGAGCGCTAAAACCCTGATTTGCATCTTTGTGCTGTTCACAGTTTCTCACAACACACCAAATGTGTCAGGGACTCTAGATAGAAGAAACACAAGTCCAGATAACAGGGGTCATGCTGGCCTCTCTTGCTTGTCAAGGGTAGGTGAACTTCAATGGTACACTGGCTCCTGCCTGTGGGGATTCCCAGTCTGATTTGAGCCCTAAAGTCAATGCAATTTCAGATAACCCTGAGATGGGGTATGAAATAAACACATAGCGTGAAACAAAGGCTCAGAGCACCAGATGTTAGCTTAGATAATTCTGGATAATTAAATATCCCTTCCTTCTACATATACCCCCCATATTTTTACACACATCTATCTATTATTTTTCTTTTGTGTAATGATTTAAAAAAAGAAACCCAGGTCTAGTTTTTCCTCCGAGATTTCGTGAAAGAGTCGAGTAGAGAATGGAAAGCACCCCTGGCCCCCAACGACATTTTCGTCATCTGTTATCTGACTATTGTGCATCCTGCTCTTTGTGTTCAGGGAACCGAGGAAGCCCGAGATTTAGACTCACTGTCACTGATCCCCATGTTGACAAGACCAGCACTGGGGGCATACACTAGGATGCTGGCTTGTTTTTCCAGGAAAGCTGACTGAGCAGTCTCCAAGCATCTGCAAGTGCAGGCCAGAATTCCATACAGCCTTCCAACTTCGCACTAAGACTCAGCACTAACAAAGCCAGTTTCATTTCTTGGACTGTGGGAGTATTACAATTCATCCTGTAAGTGGCCATTCAGTTTTGCTTTCAGTAAGCACTTTGATATGAAACACTTTTATTGCAAAGTGAGATGTCCTTTAAATGAAGTAACTCTGGTCACAGTTTGGACACCACAGTCTCATTTGTCAAAATGATGTCCTGGGAGGAACATCTTAGTCATAGGATTAATGCCTGACTTAGATGTGTGGGTCTATAGGTGTGTGTGTGTGTGTGTGTGTGTGTGTGTGTGTGTTTGTGTGTGCGTGCATTTCTTTCCTATTTTTCTTTACAAGATTTCCTGATTTAAGCCACAGCTAGCAACCTCACCATCTACAAGGTTGCTACTGGGAGCTCTGGTATTCTCACAGTGGGGAATCAGAGCTATAAATCTCAGCAGTCAGTGATTTGCTTATGCATTTCCAAGTTTTTGTTTGTTTGTAACAAGACATCACTACGTAGCCTAGGCTAGCCTTAAACCTTCAATCCTTCTTTCTCAGCCTGCCAAGTTCTGGGATTATTAATTCCAAATGGAGCCAACCTCTTCTGTTAAGACTAGACAGGCATGTATAAGGGGTTGTGGTGTTCATGAACCTAAAGCAGAAGAAATTTTGCAGATATCTTGGTAGATATCAAGAGGATGGGCCAAGGAGAGGCTGGTGCGTCTCCACTGCAAAGAAACAAGATTTGTGAACCGTGAGATATTCTGTCCAATAGTGTGAGCTGGTCACGTTCCCTTTAGATGTCAACCCTGAAGATGTGGCTGTGTCTAAAGGGCACAGTGCAGAAATGAAGACCCAGATTTGAACTTCAGGTCTGTCACTCACCTGCCATGGGTTTAGAGATACAACCACCTTAAGAAGGGACCTTGAGCCTACTTATGTTAGGCAGCTTTCTACTGCTATAGTAAAACACTGGGAACAATTGAAAGAAGAGAGGGTTGAATTTAACTGGGCTCTCAGGAGCTCTCATCCTCAGTCACCCGGCTCCATTGCTCCTAGGCTGTGGTGAAGCAAGGCACCATGGTGGAAGCGAGTTACTCACTTTATGGCCACCAGGAATCACAGGACAGGGCACTTGCTTGTGAAGAGATCCAAAGACACGATGACCCATTTCAGGAGCTACTCTCAGTGACCCCCTCCCCCAGTGCTCATCCAATTGTGACCTTATCGATAAGTTAATCCACTGATGAGTCTAGAGCCGTATGCTCCAGCCACCTCCAAGGGCCCTCTGAACATCGAGGCGATGGGATCAAGCATTTAACACTGAAGTCTTAGAGACACTTCATATCTAAACTATGCCACCCACGTCAGTGAAAGTGGACATAGTCTGCAAGCTTAAAGCACTAAACAAATGCATAGTATCAGTGAAGAAGTTAGCTTTGCACGTCACCTGATTTACCATGAGATGCTATGTAGTAAAGTCATCGTGATAAACGTACCACCATCAATGCAACGCCCATACCATACCACTCTTTTCCTTAAAGCAAAAACAGAAAACAAAACGAAACAACAAAAAGCAAATAAATAAAGGCTGGCCACAGGCAAAGGAACACAGTCCCTTCTGTTTCTTCCCAGAAAGGGAGTCAGAGGCATTAGCTCCTTCCCTGTGACGAGGGATGAGTATGCTCTTTAAATGGGGCAACAGAGGGACCAGCGGAAACATACAGACTGAGGGCACAGGGAAAGTCCAGTCACCTGCTGCATGGACAGATCGGCTGCAGCTTAGGGTGGGTGAGCTTTGAGTGTGTCCAGACACGGGTTTCAGCCCTGGGTCAGCTCCTTCCTCAGTGACCATTGCCACATCACGCATAGTATTCATTAGCCAGAAAGCACACATATATGCACACATACACGACCTCACCCATTTCATATGCTCATACACTGTGGGGTCAGGGGTTCTGAAGCAGCAGAGAAACCGGCTTGTCACTCTTGCACGTTTGAGGCATCAGCTGGGAAGAAGGTTCAAAATCCAGGCCATCTTGCTGGTTGCGGCCTGGAATTATCTGGACACTCATTCCCACACACTTACGGTGCCCCAACCTGGACGATACATGAATTTTGGAACTTCTAGCCAAAGAGCCTACGTAGGCCTCTTTATGTGGCTTCCTATAATATGGAAGTCAGAGGAGTGAGACTTCTAACAAGACATCTGGTTTCTTCCACAGTGAGTAACCTAAGAGAAAGGGGCAGATGAGTCACCTTTCCGACCTAGTTTCGGACGTTCGCTGTGTTCCACGGGCTGAGAATGAGTCCCTAAGCTTGGCGCATGTGGGTGGAAGGAGCGGTAAAGAGTATGTAGACGTGTTTTGAAGCCACCACAGCGACGATGAGAAACAATGATGCTTATGCTTGCATGCTCACTCATCTAGTCCCCAAAATGCCTTTGAGGGGTGAACAGGACTAGAAAAAAGACCCTATTTTGTCGACACAGAACAAGGCTGAAAAGGTCTGTCATTTCAGTCTAAGCTGTAAGAGGGAGAGCGCTTAAGAGATGTCCCCTCTGGTCCCTTTCAGCTCCTCAGTGTGGTGGCTTTCCATTCTCTGCAGAAAGAGGTGGCTCAGCAAGCAGTTTAACCAGAATCCTACTTGAACTATTTCACTGAGTCCTGTGACTTCCTGGGGCAAATGGAATTGCTTCCACTTAGCCCACACCTGGATTCCGAAGTCAGCTAATTTTAGACTCTTTGGTCCAATGCCAGATATCAAAGGAGAGTTGAAAGAATAATCTTTGCTCAATTAGAGTACAAATTCCTTCAACTGAGACCGATTCTGGTGCCTTGTAGTGTTAAGATAAGAAAACCCCCATTTATCACGTACCCTTAAGCTCCGGCATTTCAAATAGAAGAAGTAAGGGGGCGGGGGAATGACGAGCTTTAAGCAAATCACTCACTGAGAAAGTAAGTGGCAAGCACAGAGAGTTGTGATGGTGCAAAGTTGTGGAAGTTGTGCAGCTACAAGGTGATTAACGTAATACTTGTGTTCCTTTCCTGAGTGAAAGTCTGGCATCTATAAATTAAACATTTAATTTTAAATTAATTTGGTAGCGATGCGAGGGTGGATAATTTTCTAGCAAAAATCTCCTGTGAAAATTTACTTCTTAGTTTCAGTTTTTGTTAATGGGAACTTGTAGAAATTAGATTTACTTCACATAATTTCCAAGTAATTGCTAATATGACTTTAGAGGGTTTTTTTTTTTTTTGCCTTCTATGAATATTGCATTAGCAGAATGCTTCTTTTTACTTTATGATTTATATTTTTACAAATACAGTGACAGTGAGGGAAGGGTAATAATAACTGCGAAGAATAACATTGACCAAAACTTTAAAACCAAATATTACCCTTTCCTGTGGGAATCATGGTGGGAAATAATGTGTGAAGCTGGATGTAAAGAATTAAGCTGGAAGTTACTGGACCTGGAACTAACAGACACAAAGAATGAAGGCCATGATGCATTAGACCCGCCTCCCACAGGCTCATGGAGAGTCAGTCCACTGTGCACACTGGGCACCATCACATGGGCAGCTTGAAGTGAGCTGTAGTGAGGGGGTATTTCCCCCTGGAAATGTGCAAACACCACAGAGCGGGACTTCTCTCATAGAGCCAGTTGGTAAACATTGCTCAGCACATCACTGATGGGAAGAACTAAGGAAAGCCTCGTCATTTGCCTACTCTACTCTGTTTAAGTATGTGTGGAAAAATTGAAAGTGAGGTGTGGATGTCCTCATTTTATGCCACATCCCAGGGGGGCATTGGGCATTCAATCCTGCTTTAAGATGTGTGGAGTTTAAAGTCAAGTAGAGGAGATAGAACACCTTGGTTTTGATGTGGTCTAATTGTGTCTCCACCAAAAAAAGTCCACATGTTTAAACAATGGTCCCTGTGATGGCCCTATTTGGAGGCGATGGTGTTTTAAGCCTCAAGGCTTCATGAAAAGTCCTTGGATCAATTTGGGTGAGTCCTAGAAAGGAGTGTGAGACCTCACAGCTTTGTTGTCTAGTTTGAGATATAATCTAGTTCCTGTGCCCACTCTCCCCACCCACGCCATGCAGTGATGAAGTTAGAGAAGCCTTAGATCCTGGGTCATGTGATTTGGACTTTGACTCCAAACCTTGAGCTAAACAAAGCTCTTTTTCTAGCTTGGAAGCCTTTCTCAGACGTTTTGTTATAACAACAAGATGTCTTATACCCAGAACTCCAGCAGAACTAGATTGTGCTAGTAAAGATGCCTTTCTGAAAGCATTCAGTAGCTTTGGATAAGCACATCCTAGAGACAATGTGAGGGGGTTGGGGATGAGGTGGGAATTTTCTAGGGTGAGATGACCTTTGCCCTAATGAAGAGTAAACATTCATCAGGTGTGGAAAGCCATGTGGGGAAAGGGAGGTGTCATTATTAGTAAGATGGGCTGTGACCCCAATGGAAAGAGAAAGAAATGAACAGTGGCTTCCAGGAAAAGCTGGTGATCAAGGAGGCTGCTTCCCTCTAACGAGCCAGAGATTTCAACATCGTAGTGTGTCTGAATCCAATCCAGCCTGGAGTGACATTAATGATGGAGACCTCAGACCCAAAGGAACATGATCAGGCACAGTGCCAAGGGCCTGTAAAAACAAACTATTCTTGGGATGGGTGGGCAGAATTGTGGATCAAGGAGATTGACAGCTGGATGAAAGAGTCGGGGAGGGGTAAAGGAGGTGGGAGACACTCAATGGGTTGGTGAGGCTCTGGGAACTTGAATTCAGAACCTGTAGAAGCCCAGGTAAGTAGGTTGGCTGCAATCCTGTGGGTCTGCACTGACTGCTCAATGCCACCATCAGCTTGGTGCATAGCACTGAGTGGATTCGGTTAATTCATGCTAAATAAAGAAATAAACGTGTTAGGAAATTTGATGGTTAACCCTGTCAACTCGATTGGATTAAATATTGTCTTAGGGTTCCTATTGCTGTCCTAAAACACCATGACCAAAAGCATGTGGGCTAGGAAGGGCTTATTTCTAAATCTTAGAACCCTCAGGTCATACTGCATTGCTGAAGGAAGTCAGGGGGAAGGAATTCAAGGCAGGAACCTAGAAGCAAGAACTGAACCAGGAGTCATGGAGAGACACTGCTTACTGGTTCAATACTCATGTCTTGCTCAGCTTGCTTTCATATACAACACAAGACTACCTGCCCAGGGGTGGCTGTGTCCTCCTAGCCATTATCAACTAAGAAAACGCCCCACAGATTTGCACAAAGGCAGTCTGGAAGGAACAGTTTCTCAACAGAGGTTTCTCTTTCCATATAACTCTTCCTCATGTCAAGTTGACAAAAATCAGCACAAGATACCTAGGAGACAGGAAAGCACACCTCTGGGTATGTCAGTGAAGCAGTCTCCATGGAGGGTCCTATCATTAGGACTCTGACTTATCCAAAGGCTTTGCCTACTGATACATTCAACTTTTCATGGGTTACTGGAAGGCAGTTCCTAGAGGGACATATCTTTAGGGAGCTCTGTTTTCCCCATGATCCTTTCCTGTTCCCAATTTCTCAGCTTCCCACCCACTACGAGGTGAAAAGGCTCTTCAACCACGTATTCCCATCACGGTCTGTCCTAGTGCATGGGCCAAACGGCCATTCAATAAACCCTCTGAAGCTGTGAACCAACATAAAACTAAATCTTCTTCATTTCCCATCATTTGTGTCAGACATCACAGCGAACACAGAAGGGAAACAGGAAAGGAAGCGTTTGGGGTCTGTTCAGGCTGGTGATACAGGATTCAGGGAGGTGGCATTTCCATCCTCTCGGGGCGAATATCTTCCAATTTACTCCTAGATGTGGCTCTCAGCCAGAACCAAGAGGCACTTGGTGGGACAACACTTCTGTCAGGACTGCGAGTCTGGAGATCATAGTGATCAAAGGCCTAAGGATATAAAACAACGTGTGATGTGCAAGGTGGTGGTAAAGTGCCATGCTGGAGGGTTTAGATTTCATCCTGAAATCAATGGGAAAGTTCAGAAAGGTTTTAAATAGGGAACTACAAGGTTCAATTCATATTCGGGAAGGACAGCTCTAGCAGCAGTGTAAATCAGATTGAAGGAGGAAGGTAAGAGACAGAGGAACTATTAATAAGCTATTCCAATAGTGCAGGCGAATGCTAATGAAACCCTAAGGTAATTTTGTGGTGATGGGGCAAGGAGGAGACAATGTTGAACGGTAATTAGGAGCTTTGGTCAACCACATGGAATGAAGATGATACAAAAGATTGTGAACTTGATGATGTAATGTTATTACTCTAGAAAGGAAAGGCAAGAGAATGGTCTCGAGAAAGCTGAGGGTTATCCTCAGAATAACCACAGCAATGCTGGACACAGACACCACAGTCTGTGTTAGTGAATAGTAAATCTAGAACCTAGACATAGCAGAATGTCTCATCAGAATCTACTCTCATCAAATGGAGCCTGCCAGTGTATATATACATTTTTGAATATGTCTCTTTATTGAAAGCTGGAAAGTCGTCAGTACCTGGACTGTCTCTGCTGCCCACCTAAAATCTCAAGGAAGAGAGTACTTCAACAGAAGGGTGTCTGGAGAGACTGGTCAACTGTAAGTGGCAAATGTCCACTAAGTATATGAAGAGTTAGAAAAACAAAAAGATGAAGGCGAGGATCCTAAGGGAAATACTATTTAAGGAACAGAAAGAGTCAGTGAACTCTACTAAAAAGGCTCTAAAGCACCGAGCCAGACAGAACAGCCACTGAATGTGGCAGTATGAGGTGGCCCGTGGCCTGGCCGGAGGAACATTGGCAAAGTCAAGCGAGGGTGCTCACAAGTGTGGAGTTGTGTTAGTGAAAACAGAGATAGAATCTTCAGAAGTTTGACTGTGGTGGGAGAAAGGAAAGGAAAGTCAAGACCAAGGAGTGGCAGAGAATGAGAGGGTGTGGCCTGGAGCTTTTGAGCCTGGATCACCTTGAGTATGTGCTTGTGCTGAGCCAACTCTGTTCTCTAAATGTGCCCACAGGCTGCAGGGGGGAACAAATTTAGCAATGGCCTCTCCCTTTCTGTTGCTCTGAAGAAGCTACTCTGCTCAGTATAGGGTATTAGTGCTCCTTTCAAGGTCTCAAATTCCCTATGATGTTCTTTAGGGATTAAGAACACAGAATACCTCGGCTTTAGTTCTGGTGCTTGCAAACGTTCACTGAGGAAGACATCCAGGAAGGGTGGAGATGTGGAGGCAGGAGACTTGACCTGAGCCCAACCTTGTAGCACCTCAACCTGGTGCGTCTCTACCAGATCCCAGATGGTCATGGCATCCAGGGATTTTAGTGACTGTTGCTGCTATCCTAGAAAACTCAGAACGCTGAATGTTCTCAGCCTCTTCCCATCTTCCCTACATGCTTACAAGCCCAACAACTGATGTGCAGTCAGCCACCTTCCCTAGACAGAGCTCAAGAGAAGCATCAGCTCTGTATTTGTCTGAGTTAAAGCCCCCTTTGCTCCAAAGATGTCAACAATTAGACGCACAGGTACTGAAGATTACTAAGCTTTCTGCTTATATTGTCACCTCCCCCAGGAACATGTCCATGAGTAAAATATAACAGATTTATCTTCAGATAGGGAAGTCACCAGATAAGTGTGTAAGATGGGAAGATACCCCCCCCCACCATTACCACCAAGATTATCAATGCCTGAAAGGCCAGGGCACTTTACAAGAGACATCTGGGAGGAAATAGATGGTGAGTGGTTTGGAAAGAGATGTTCTTCTTAGTCAGCCACGTCTCTCTCTCTCTCTCTCTCTCTCTCTCTCTCTCTCTCTCTCTGTGTGTGTGTGTGTGTGTGTGTGTGTGTGTGTGCCCGTGCTACCCAATAGCTTTGAAATGTCATTCTTCACTGACCATCTTTTGAAACGGGGTCTCTCATTGGTCTGAATTTGCTAAGTAGGCTAGGCTGGCCAGTGAGCTCTAGGGATCCACCCATCTCTTGCCTCCTCATGTTGGAATGACAAATACATATGACCACATCCAGTTTTGTTAGTTTGTTTTGTTTTTTAATGTGGGTTCTGAGGATTGAATTCAGGTCTTCATCAAACACTTTACAGACTAAGCAGTCTCCCCAGCCCTCCATCAACCGCCGTTAATCTGCATAGAACATTTTAGTTAAAAAAAAAAAAAAATCTAACGTTTGGCATGGCCATACCAGCATATGACAAAACAGTTGTTGAAGCAAATGAGCAGTGGCCCACCCTGTTCTCCTCACAGATGCTGTTGACAAGGGCCTTGCTCATTTGTTGAAGGGTGAGATTATCTGTCATCCAAATACCTAACTCCTTGGAGACTGGAGAGGCTGGTACGGCACAGCCACTCCCCAGCTCTGCTGAGCTGGTAGCAGCCCTCCTTCCCCTTCCACTAAGAGATCATGACAGGCCTATGGATTGCTCAGGGCACCTGCTTCTGCCCTGCAAGGTGGGTTCTACCCAGGTGACTTCACCCATCCTTTACTGAGGAACGGTCTCTATGTTTGTGGACCACTGACCCTCAGAGATTGCAGCATCCAAATAGGGCTATGCCTACCTACTGGGTAGGGCAGACATGTATGTGCCTGATCTCCAGCTCAGGTTCCTGGAAATGATTAAGTTAAATGCCTTTGAGCCTTGGCCAAGCTCATGGTAAAGTTAGGCAAGGCCTTGAAGAGGAAAGAGAAACTGCAGTGTGGGCAAAGTCATTCATTTGCACTTTCTTTCTTCTTCCTTTCTTCCTTCCTTCCTTTCATTCCTTCTTCCTTTCTTCCTTCCTTCCTTTCATTCCTTCTTCCTTCCTTCCTTCCTTCTTTCTTCCTTCCTTCCTTCCTTCTTTGCTTCTTTCTTCTTCCTTCCTTCCTTCCTGCCTTCCTTCCTTCCTTCCTTTTCTTCCTGCAGACGTCATGGCAGCTTGTATCTGAGAAGGGCTCCTTGAGGGAAGGTAGGAAATGTTGCAGGATGCTTTGCAATGATAACAAACCATGTCAGCAAGGGAGAGAGAGGCAGGGGAGGCAGGACAGGGGGTTGGGCCTCAGAGCTCTTTATGATAACAGAGTAGCTAGGGAAAGTGAGGGTTTCTGAGAGGTCCTAGAGGGAAGGCCCAGGCTGCTTCCAATGCCTCCTAGGGGGCTCTTTCCAACCCCAGAATGCTGCGGTGTTTCCTTGTGTGTGGCAGAGTCAGCCTCTTCAGAGTGCATCACAAAGAGTGGCACCAGTGCTGTTAGATTCCCCCTCTTACTGTGTGTAAGTGTTTTGCCTACACGTATGTATGTGCATCACATGCTTGTCTGGTACCCAAGGAGATCAGAAGAGGGCATCTGGTCCCCTGGAACAGGAGTTACACACGGTTGGGAGCTACCTCGTGGTGCTGGGAACTGAGCCCAGATCCTTTGTAATTAGCATCCGTGCCCTCAGAAACCACAAAGCCAGCCTTCCAGCTCCTCAGCTCCTCCCTTGAACTCACTTATTAGCAGTATACAGGTTCCTGTGGGAAAGGCACTGCGATATTCCCAAGGCAGGAGCCCTCGAGGGCATTTTGTAACAAGCCCCATTAGAACGTGTCCTTGGGGAGAAAACCAGTACTGATGGGACAACTTGCCAGCTGATCACCTCACCTGGGCTGACACTGGGAAGGGGGTCTAACAGGAGGAAATGATTTTGCTGCTAAGTTTTAATATGCCTTGACTTTTTAAATCTAGAAGGTGGAGCTAATATCATTGGAAGAGTAAAGGGAAATCTCAGGGGACCGTCACATATAGTGTGGATGCTGGCAGCCATTGTTCCCAGCCTTCTGGCCCTCAGGCTACAAGCTGTCTCCTCTCACCACCTTTCCTGTCACCATCTGTCACCCCCTACCACCACCCCAGCCCGTCTTAAGTGTTCTTTTTATATGACATTGTGTTCTTAGCACCATTAAGTTTTAGTCCCCCCCCCCTTTCACAAAATAGACAACAGTATTGTGGACAGAGAGATGACAGTCACAGGGCCAATGGATAATCTTTATATAAAGAGGCACACTAAAGTAAATATCTGTTCGCATGATAGCAAATAATGAGGTCAGTGTACCCCAGGGTAACTTGGGAAGAATGGGCTGTCTGTTTGAATGAGTGCTCTCAGCAAAATCCCACATCATTTCTGAAACAAAGGACTTAACCTGGGAAAACACCACCTGCTTGAGCCAGACTGATCAAATATGCAGAGGAAAAGCCATAATAGTGCTTTCCCATAAAGGCACACCTTTTAGCCGTGAAGACTTATTGGCAAGATTAAATGAATCCACCTGTGGGCCTTTCTCTGTAGAAGCTCATGAACTCGAGACTGAGCTGGGACACTTAAACTTGAGGCCAAACTGGGGGCTACTCAGGGCCGTCAGGTGGATTTCTTCTAGTCTACTGATCTAAAACAGTCGCCTCCAGAACATCCCTTTTTCTGATCAATTTTCTCTGCAATGTGATTTAGTATATCAGATAAAGCTCCGAGAAGACACTATTGATTTGTTTATATTCTATCTCCCATCCTACAGGATTAACTATTTTAGGAAGAAATGCACGGCATAAGAAACTTTCCCTAATTTAACAGCATCATGGTAGTGTTCCTTTTGAGTGTCTTGGGAACGCAACGTTTGGAACAGTTTACACTTAGTCTGATTTGTCTTTAGAGAAGAACCTGAGCTCAGTCTGGGGAGTTCTCAAGGGAGTATCAGTCTAGATTTTGCTTGGCAAATGCACACCAAGGTAAAGAATTAGCACAGATAAGAAAACAAAGCCCGGGGCAGGGTTCAACAGAGCTGTAGTTGTGGGAGATCAGGGTGCAGACTGAGTGCAGACTGGAGAAGCTGAATTTCACCCTGATGGGAATGAAGAGCCAATGGGGTTGTCAAGCAGAAGAGCGAGAGAGGATTTGTCTTTGAACTGCCATCATGATTTTCCTTTCAGAAACGTAACTTGGAAGAACGCGTGAACCCTTGGACCTGGCTGTGTGTTTCACACTATCTTCAGGGGTCTCCTGTTAACCTAGGTGCCCTGGCTCTCCCCACAGTGTTCCCTACATTCCATACAGAAGAGACACTCATGCCATGTCCCACTATGGGGAAAAAAAGTGATGAGTAGCTTAAAATCACCAAGAAAATACACACAAGAAAGCTGAAGCCCAAAAGACAAAAGTGACTCATCCCAGGCCCTTTAGCCAATATCCAGGGAGACTTCTATTTAGCGAGCTTTATTCTGGGTGCGGGGAATACTCAAAACGAAGACATAGTTCCTATCTTCAGGGTGTGTACAGTCTTGTACCAGAGAAGAACACGTGGACAGAGGATCTCAAGGTGTTTGGAATTGGAAGAAGCTATCAGTGTAGTGTTATTTGATAAATGGTTTTGTGTATTATGGGAAAATAAGAACGGAATACCTGACACACACTGCAAGGTTACAGAAGGTTATTCTGTTTAGCTTCAACTCTCAGCTTGACTGACACAGACTAAAGTTGCCTGAGAGGAGAGGCCCAGATAAGAGGAGCCTGCTGGCATGTATGTGGGTGGTTATCTTGATTGTTAATTGATGTAGGAGAGCCCAGCCCACTGTAGATGGTACCACTCCCCCAGACGGTGGTCCTCCTTGGCTGTATAAGCAAGTTAGCTGAGCAAGCCAGCCAGTGAGCCAGGAACAGCCTTGGCTCTCACTGTACTTATTTGGGCATGAAGTGAGTTCCTCGATTGGAACTAATATTGTGTGGAATAGCAGGTATGCCTTCCTTCGAGTTTCTGCCTGACGTTCTGCCCTGACTGCCCTCAGCGATGGACTGTTACCTCAAGTGTAAGCTGAAGTAAATCTTCCTTCTATAAGCTGCTTTTCGTCAGAGTGTTTAATCATAGCAAAGAAAAGAAGTTGAGACAGTGTCTTAGTCTATTTTCTGTTGTACCAATAACCCAACCCAAATAATTTACAGTGAGCAGAAGACGGGCAGGGACAAGATTATGCCTGTCATCCCAGCACTGAAGAGGCCAGGGCAGGAGGATCTTAAGTTCAAGGCCAGACTTGCTAATACCAAGCCTTGTTACAAACAAACAACTAAAAGATAGTTTATTTGGCTTATAGCCCTTAAGGCTGGGCAGTCCCAGAGCTTAGCTCTGACATACTTTCAGCATCTAGTGAGAGCCTTAGTGTTACTTATAATATTGCAGGACTATCACATGGCAAGACAGACCAGAAAGCTTATGTCTCTTCTTATAAAGCTACCAATGTCATCTCAGGAGCCTACCCACCCTTTACTACTTCTCAAAGGCTCCATTGTCAAATATCATTAGCACGTGAAAATGGAAATTGTGTTTCCAACCCACGAACCCAGGCTCTCACTAGGCAAGAGCAGGCTCTGCCACTGAGGGACTGATTTAGAGGTAACCCGAGGCTCCCTGATGTCAGACAGCACCCCTTTGCCATCAAGTGAGCAAGGCCTTTCAGAAGCAAATGCTGGATTCCAAGTTAAGTTTCAGGTGGCTGCATCTCTAGCAGACCGATTTGTCACCCTCATGAGCCAGAATGAAGTTCCTGACCTCAGACACTGTTGTTACAGCATTCAGCCACTGAGTAATGAAATTTTTATTTATTTTACCCAGAAACAGGGGACCTAGTACTTACATTAAAAGCATTAATTACATTAATAGCCAATTCAGAAATCCCTTGACTGTTTATAATTTATCACTATCCTAAACTATTTTTTTAATGTTATATGTGTGTGTTCATATGTGCATCTTTGTGTACACATACATGGGGGCCAGATAACACCTTGCTATCATTCTCAGGAGCCATTTACCTTGGTTTTTGAAGCAGGGTATTTCACCGGAACGGAGCCCACCAAATAGCCGAGACAGGGTAGTCAGCAAGCTGTCAGTATCCTCATCTCTCCCAACTGCTGGGGCTACAAATGGGCATTACCACGCTTGGCATTTTTAACGTGCGTATTAGATTCAGGTCTTTAGCCTGCACAGTGAGAACTTTACTGACTGAGCCATCTCTCCAGCCTCCTAAGATGATTTTAACACCAAAAGTGATTAAATATTACATTATTAATATTAAACATTATTTAATTTAATATTAAATATTATTAATATTACATAAAAATGTAACGTATTATTTAATAAGATACGTTTTATGTTTTAAAAGCGATGAATGGTTAGGAAAGAGGTTTGTGAGTTAGACAGACTATTCATTTTCTTTCCAAGTCTCAATATGAAGGAGGTGGCATTTTACTGTGTGGCTTCAATCACCTTCTTTATATGGTGGCATTTTGGCAAGAGGGTTTCTTTTCTGTGCAGCAGCATTTCTGAAATAGTTGTATGTGGGTTTTATTTGTTTGTTTTCTAAATAGTAGGCTTGCAAAAATTCCGTTTCAACTTGTAAAACAATGCACTTCAGCAGAAATTCAGAGTTCTTGTCAATGTTTAAACACAAGAGACTTAGTGCAGGATTGAGATTCTTTGACCAACTCAGTGTAGGAGAGGACAAAGGCACGATCCATGTGGGTAATAAACCGCTTCTCATAGGTGTAAATTCCATTTTGAACCGACCCAGATGCTCATGTGAACTGGAGATAATAGGACCCGGCAGATGGAAGGGAGCAAAGCCAGGTCCCTCAGGAGTATTGGTTTCTATCACAGCCCACACAAGGAATACTTAACAGATTTGGGGGATTATGAGAGGCCATTAACACCTTGTCAAAAGCCCCACCTTACAGGGAAGACTGCAGCCTCTGTTCTCTTCCTAGAGGCTAGCCCGGTCTTGGGCAACTCTGCTGAGGTTCTCTCGGAAGAGCCTAGTGGATGACAGAGGAAGTGTAGGCAAACCCAGCAAGCATGGTGTTCCTCACTCTAACTCTTTCCACTGCTGTTCCAGAGATGTCTCCCCTGCATCAGCCACAGCCTCCCCATTGGTGCCCAGGGCAAACTGAAAGGACATCTTAGCAGCAGGAAATGCTGGTAAGAGATGCTGACTCAGGCACTTCTCCTGTACCACCCCCATGGTATGACAATGGATGTGGGGGCAGATACACAGGCTCCAATTCAAACTGGGACGCTGTCATTTAAGCTTTGGGTCACCCCAGACTGTTAGTTTTAAGATCTGCCTGTATCCATTAGAGCAGTGGTTCTCGACCTTCCGAAGGCTGTGACCACCTTCCGAAGGCTGTGAGCCTTTAGTACAGTTCCTCATATTGTGGTGACCCCAACCATGACATTATTTCATTGCTACTTCATAACTAGTTTTGCTACTGTTACGAATAGTAATGTAAATATCTGATGTTGGGGATATGTGACCCCTGTGAAAGTATTATTTGACCCTCTAAGGGGTCGTGACCCGCAGGTTGAGAAACGTTGCCTTAGAGTGTTATGCTGAGGACTGCACTTAAAAATACCATAATAGCTACCTGCTCTTGCACACTTGTGTGCAGGCATTAGGTATTGATTTAGTTAATCCTCACAGTCATCTTTCTATTGAAAAATAATGTAGGCACGGAAAGGCTACGTGACGTCCTCCTAGTCACAGAGTTAAAAGGCTTCAGAGTGGTTGGTGTTTGAAGTTCAGGTGGTCTGACCCGGGTCTGTGATCTTAGCCCTGCCCTGTTTTCATGGTAATATGGTGACTTTTAATAAACACGTTCTTCTCAAATGGCAACCTGGAATCTCAGTGTGGACCCTGCTGTCCCTGTGGTTCCGGGGTCCAACCATCAACTCCTACCAGTTAGAGCTGCTTCCAGGTCCCACCTTGTCGTGAATTCCATCTCTGAGTCCAGTGACAAATTTCCTGAAGGTCCCTGGAGGATTTGGGTGCCTGGTGCTTGATGTCAGCCAAGCAAGGAATACAGAGCAAAGACGAGCAGGTTTCGAGCCAAGCACTGCTTATGCTCATCCTTAGCTGCTATCCAGCCAGCCAAAGCCAGGGGCAGAGGGTGTGGTAGTTAGCAGGGCACAGGGCTGAAGCACAGCTGGAAATACCACCTGTGCTCTGGGGTAATTCCTCACTTCCTATTAGAAATAAACAAACAGTAGGCTATACTGAATTTCCCATTGGCTTCTTGGCTTGATAGCTGGTCCCTAATGCCTATGGTCTAAGATAGCAAAGGTGTTAGGACAGGCACTGGACTAGAACAAAAAAGGGTGGGAAAGGCCATCCCCTGCCTGACCTTTGCTTGGCTCGGCTACCAGGCTGTGGGAATCCAAGTGCATCAGGGTTTGGGGGCTGGAAGGGGATGGGCTCAGAATGTGAGGGGAGCTTGCAGGATAAGCCCAGGGATACCTTCTGATTGGGGACCCCTGAACCTTGGTGGAAATCGCAGGTCTTCCCTATGGCCCATTAATCAAGCCATGTGTGGGTGAGGACCCACCCTCAGTAGGCTGATGGAGAGGCCAGTGAGGAGACACTGCTCCCTCTGGGGTTAAAATGGATGGCCCAGCTTGTGGCCAAGGCCACAATAGGCACTCTGGGCTTTGTGTTGTTTGTGTTGTCTGCGTAAAAGAACATCTCTCTGGGCATGCTGACTGTCCTGGCCTGACAGATGTGGGAGGAGCAGTATCCCAGGTGTCCCAATGGTAATGACGCCCAGTGTCACTCTATCACAAAGCTTCTCGAGGCTGGCATTGGATTGCGCTATGCCCACTTTTTAGGCATAGTCTATCCCTCCAGGAAAGGCTGGGGACAGAATTTACAGAAGCAGGTGTCCAAGTTCTAGGTCTCTGGTTCAGAAGTTATTAGGAGTTTCAAAATGCTGACAGCACTTGGTGGCTTCTTCTAAGTTTAGGGCCCTATTCATGTTGCAGCCCATCATATACTTATGGAAGGGCCCAAAGAGGCTCACATTCCTTAGACAAGGTTAACTGGGTCAGAGATATTGCACAGTATACCTTTAAAGTCGTTTTGAGTCTTTGAATACTAACATATTGAATTGCAAGATCCAATCATCAGGATTTTAACAAGTCTTTGCAGGCTTTCTAAACTCCAGAGAACCTCAACTTTGGGACATTGGAGCATCCAGGTGCTAATGTATTAACTCAGCTGTTTGTGATGGCTACTCAGCATACCCCTAGTTTCTGCCCTTCCCTGGGTACCAGTGATTCCATGGCACCACCTCACTCAGGCCAAATGTACCCCTCTAACTGGAGTGAAGATCACTTGAGGTTGGCATGAAGCCAGGCTACCCAGAAAAGACAAGTTCCAGGGAAGACAAAGCTTATAGTCCAGTTCTACAGCGAGAGATCGGGGACCAGAAAGAGGACTAGTTCATATGCAAAGAGGAAGACATGCAATAGTTTTCAAGATTAGACTTGCAGGAGGGTGGAGGCAGTGCCAGGTCCAAGCCAACCACGTGTGTAAATTGGACCAGGGAATCATGCCCTCAGAGAATGAGGCGAAACTCTGACCCTCAGGCTTCTCCAGGGGCTTTGCTTTCAGACTTGGCTCCAGAGTTAGCCTTCACTGATCTGAGGGATCGTAAGGTCTCAGCAAACGAGAACAAATGGCATCGGTCAAATTCAAATCTCAGTTTCACAAGGAAAAATGTTTTAATACATGTACATCTTTTCCAGCCTTCTTCGAATGTGAACTCTCCGTTGTCTTACCTTTGAATTTGGCTGCCAAGTCTGCATTTCATCAGCCACCTTGAGTTGTCACTCTCCCCCTACCTCTCCCAGTGCGGGCTCTCCATGGCTATAAATACTCCTGACTCAGGCCAATTTCAGCAGGCTTTTAGGACTTAGCTACTGATCTCCCCTGCCCAGCCAGCCCTGCAGAGGTGGACTTTACAGACATGTCATTGGAGAAGGTGCTAACCACGGTGGAAGATACTGGTGCCAGGAAGACTCGTCTCTGACCGGAGGCCAAGTTCTGTTGGGCCTCCACGCATTCCTTCCCAGCTCAGCTCATCCTTGGCCCTGATACCAGAAGCAGCAGGAGGCTGAACACAAGCTC
The DNA here is from genome assembly GCF_943737965.1 of Phodopus roborovskii. Taxonomy (NCBI): domain Eukaryota; kingdom Metazoa; phylum Chordata; class Mammalia; order Rodentia; family Cricetidae; genus Phodopus; species Phodopus roborovskii. Next base: position 9,763,807 of record NW_026126424.1, on the reverse strand, counting down.
CACTCCCTCGCCAGCCTGCAGGGTGGGCTCCCAGTGGGTCAAGGTTGTAATTATGGCTTGGGGCAGCCTGGTAGACAAGTTTTTTCTGGATTTCATTTTTAATTTACATGTTTGGAAATGAACAGATTTCCTTAAAGTATGTCATTCAATCTGCTTAATACTCTATGGCTAGCCATATTGTCCCTACTTTGAAGTTGGCAAAACAGTCTTATTATAGGTAGGTGCCAAAGTTTGAATTAAACTGCACTTCTTCATCCAAACCTATGTCCTGTTACTGTCCAACCTTATCACTGACCACACAAGTCGCTCTGTGCTTCTGGACGGTTATTATTCACACGCTCTCTACACAGTCTCATCTCTAGGTCTTCAGCATCTTGCACTTCATACAACTGTATCACTTTTCTTAATTATTCTGAGCTTTCTCAGAAAATTAACACAAGCTGGATGACTTAACACAGCAGAAATTTGTTGTGGTAATCTGTTGTTGTCTTTGCTGAATGAAATAACCTGAGGCTAGGTAGCTTTATAAAACAAAACCAAGGCAAAAAAAAAAAAAAAATTGTTTATCTTACAGTTTTGGAGGCTCAGAGTCCAGGATCATGTAAGCTCCATTGGTTTGGCCTCTGGTGCACGCCTAGTAGTAGATGGTACCATGGCAGCAAGAGATAGCATGATTAGACAGGAAGCCATGAGGGGCCTGGCCAGGCCCCGGCTATTATAACACCTTGCCCTTGTGAGAACCCATTGCAGAAGAATAGCATCCCCTCAGAGGACAGCACCTCCAGGGACAGAGCAGCTGCTCACAGCTGCTCTTTCTCTAAGATCCTACCACCCCGTGAACATCTGGGGGAGAAACCACATTGACTCCATCTATCCTCACAGTTAGGAGGTCAAACAAACAAACAAACAACCCCTCAAAAGTTGAAAGAATCAAGCTATGAGCGAGGCTGCCTCCTGGAGGCATTGAGGAACGAGTGTCCCAGTCGCAGCTTCTTGCTGGAAGGAGGCACCGTGTGTGGCTCCATCCGTGGCCAGAGACCAGATTGCCTTAACTTGCCCCTATCAGCACATGGCTCCTCTTTTTATTTTTTAATTAAAAATATTTTCATGCAATATATTTCTCCTTCTCCAACCCCTCATAGATACTCCCCAACTCACTACCCATCCAACTTTATGTTTTTTTCTCTTTCAAAAAACAGTACACAAAAAGAAAACCAAAATTAAGTGATACACACAACAAAACACCCCCCTCCCCAAATCACTGGGTATATCAACAACACTCCAGGTCAGTCCCATGTCCAGGAGTAGGTTGGTCAACACCTAAGGAGCTTGGTGGTATTTTTGTTGTGTTTTTGTTTCATTTTGCTTTGTTTTGGCACACGACTCTTTTCCTGTATGTCCCCCAGTGTCTGCATCCATCTGAATTTCCTTGTCTCTGTCACAAAGACATCTTTAGGCTCACTCTAGTGTACCATGACCTCCTCTTATCTAGATATAGCAATGCAAGCCCCTGGGTCCACACAGGACTGCATTCTGAAGTTTTAGAAGACACACAGTCCTAGGTGGGGATTGACACACAGTGCTCAGGCATTACACTGGTCTTTGTCTTGTTGAGACTGTCACCTGCACTGGACAGCACAGGAAACTCTGCACTGAGCATCTGAGTCAAGGCGTCCCTATCTCTAACTCATTACTTTCTGGGAAGTTAGGAAGCTCCTCTTCCCCAACTTCTAAATACTCATGTGTCTATATAGCTCACAGCAGCAGCTCTCAGTCTTGAGTGTGTAAAGGGTCAGAAGCAGTGGCTCTCAACCTGGAGGTCGTATCGTAATCCCTTTGGGAGTCAAATGCCCCTTTCACAGGGATCCCATATCAGCTATCCTGCATATCAGATATTTACATTACGATTTATAGCAAGATTATAGTTATGAAGTAGCAACAAATATAATTTTATGGTTGAGGTCACCACAACACAAGAAACTGTATTAAAGGGTCTCAGCATTGGGAAGGTTAAGGACCACTGGTCAAGGGGAAATCCTCTTAGAATCCTAAGTTTCTGATTCATGGGTGAAGGAAAAAGCTCAGGAAGTTGCCTCCTGTCCAGCTCTAGAAGATTGTGTAGGAATAAGAATTCAGATCCTACCATGGCCTATAAGAATCTTCATGTCCTGATCCAGTTTCTAATTTTAGTTGCATCATCCAGTTTTTCCAACCTCAGCCAAGAAGCCTGCACCCAGCCAACTGGACTCCTCTTACTTCCCGCCCTCTTGTCTCCCACACAGGCATGGGTGGCAGTGAAGCAGTTTGCATCTGTAGCCTGCCTGGGCAATTATTCAACTGCCCATGTCTCTGGCTTCTCAGCCAGAAAGTGGAGTAATCTTCCTTCCATGAGCCTGTTGTGAGGAGAATGCCTAATTGTAAAGGGCTTGGAGCTGGAATCCATAACTCTGAAGGGCTTGGAGCTGAACAGGCACACAGAAAACAAAACATAAGCTTTTTTTAAAAAATTATTTTTGCTCATTTTTAGCCTTTTTAGCCTTCTTCTTGGGATTCTGTTCCATCCTTCTGAACAAATTTCTTCCACCCCAGATCTTGAAAAGAAGACTTTGTTTACATGGTATCTTCCTGAACTCTAGGCCCATTAGTTACTGTCTCTTTGTCCAGCCTCCAATTATCATTGGTGCATATTCTTTATCTGTAATAGCACAGCCCACAGCTAACCACAGTTTCCTGCACACGCCTGAGTTCCTTTCTATGAGGCTGGGGAAACACTTGCCCCTCCCCCCTTTAAGCAGCTTGATATCTTTTTTATTTGACTTTTTGCTTTTATGGTTTTCTTTTCCCCCTTTTATTGAAAATATACTTTTTTCTCACTTAGTATATCCTGATTATTTTCCCCTCCATTTACTTCTCCCATTTCCTCCCTACATCCTCTTCCATCCAGATTCACCCCTTTCTGTCTCTCATTAGAAAACAGGATTCTAGGGGATAGTAATAAAATAAAATGTAACATAACCCCCCCAACCCATCAGAATAGGGCAATACAAACAAACAAAAAGAATACAGCCCAAGAAAAGGCCAAGAAACAGATATAGACACTGAGACCCATTCCTTTGCACATTCAGGAATCCCATAAAAACTCTAAACTGGAAGCCAAATATATATGCAAAAGACAATGTAGGGCAAAAAGAGATGCTTGTGTGTGTGTGTGTGTGTGTGTGTGTGTGTGTGTGTATGTGCACGCGCATGTGTGTGTGTGCATTGAAATTAAATTCAAAAGAAAAAGTCCTAATGGTATGACATTATGAGCAAGGAACCTCCAAATAAGATGTTGAACTTATTTTCTGTTGGTCATCTATTGCAGGACATATGGTATGCCCTTAAGAATAATTTGTTTCCCCAGTGAGACTCCCTTGGAGAAGAATAAATTTTAATTTGAAAGTGGTTATCAGTTGGAGATAGGTTCTGGGCTAGGGATGGAGGCATGCGTCTACTTCTCCATTCGGCTCTAGGACCTCATCTGGTGCAGACCCGTGCGGGCCCTGTGCCTGCTGCCTCAGTCTCTGTGAGCTCATGTGTGCTGGTCCTGCCTTGTCTCCTGGTGTCCTCCATCCCCTCTGGCTCTTACACTCTTTCATCTCCTCTTCCATAGGGTTCCTTGAGCCCTGAGGGGAGGGATTTGAGGGAGACAACCCATTTAGGGCCGAGTGTCCCAAGGTTCCTCACACTCTGCATATTGTCTGGCTGGGTTTCTGTATTTGTTCGCATCTGCTGTAGGAGGAAGTGTCTCTGTTGAGGGCTAAGCAAGGCATAGTGCTACATTCTTTTAGTAGGACAGTAGTATTTGGTTTTACCCTCAGTTCCTGGGTTACCCAGTCTCAGGTTCTTGGTCACACAAGCAGTGCTGGCTATGGGTTCCATCTCCTGGAGGGGGTCTTAAGTCAAATCAGATATTGGCTGGCTACTCCAAGAAGCTTTGTGACACCAATGCATTAGCATATCTTTTAGGCAAGACACCACTGTAGACCAAAGCATCTGTGGCTGGGGTGGTGTTTATGTTTCTTCTTTGGTAGTGTGCAAATGCCTTCCTATACCAAAGATTCTAGTACACAAGGAAGGGTGAAGGCTCTGTGTAGGCACCATGTTCCCCATGTTCATTGAGTTGTAAAGGCATAGTCTTAAGCAATGGGACCTTGTCCTCAGTTTGTGGAGAGCAACCCATAGTTTAGGCAGCAGCCTGTATTGCTTGAGAATTCCCACAGGGTCTCTTTGGCCCACTACTCAATTAGATGTAACCTCTTCCTAGTACTGGAAGCTTCATTGGATGATGAGAGATGTTTCCATTGGGGCTTTGTCTTCCCTATTACTTGGCAATTTCAATTTAGACCACCTTCATATATGTACATATTTTAGGAAGCTTCTACTGTTTTATGTTTCTATACTGCTTCTCAAATGCCCTTACTTTTAGCTGTTTTTCCCCATATTCTCCTCCTTTCTTTACTTCCCTCCCCATCCCCACTTGGTCCTTCCATTCCAGTAACCCCCTCATCCATTCATCACTATATAACTATACATTCTATTTCCCTTTCCTAATGAGATCTATCTGCCCCCCCCCCATCCCTTACTCCATACCTAACTTCTGTGCTTCCATAGATTGTAGTTTGGTTGTCATTGACTTAATTTGTCTCTCTGGGTCTGTGTTACCTCACTCAGAATGTTTTTTCTAGTTCCATCCATTTACCTGCAAATTTCTAGGTTGTTTCTAATTTCTCGCTATTATGAATAGAGTACCCATAAACGTGATTGAGCAAGTGTCTCTGTAGTAGGATAAAATGTCCTTTGGGTAGGTGCCCAAGAGTGGTATAGCTGGATCTTGAGGTAGATTGGTTCCCATCTTCCTGAGGAACCTCCACACTAATTTCCATAAGTGGCTGTACAAGTTTGCACTCCCAACAGCAATGGATGAGTGTTCCCCTTATTCCACAAGCAAGCTTGAGCCGTCATTTGTTCAATTGATCTTAGCCATCCTGAAGGTTGTAAGATAACCTGAAGGTTGTAAGGTAGTTTTGCCTTTCCTTTCCCTGATGACTAAGGATGTTGACCATTTCAGTGTTTCTCAGCCACTTGTTTTTCCTCTTTTCAGAATTCTATTTAAAGCTGAACACTATTTTTAATTGGGTTACTTTTTCTCGATATTTAGTTTTTTTGCTTTCTTTATATATTTTGGATATTAACCCTTTATTGGATGTGTAGTTGGGAAAAGTATTATTCATTCTGTAGGCTGCTGTTTTGTGTGAATTAAAATGTCCTTGCCTTGTAGAGGCTTTTCAGTTTCATGAGGTTCATTTATTGACTGTTGATCTTAGTGCCCATGCTATCTGTGATCTGTTCAGAAAGTCTTTTCATAAGCCAATGAGCTCAAACTATTCCCTGCTTTCTCTCTTTCAGATTCAATATATATGCCGTATTTTGGGTTCTTCATCCATTTGGAATTAAGTTTTGTACAGGGTGAAAAGTATGGATATATTTGTTTTGTTTTGTTTGAGACAGTGTTTCTCTGTGGCTTTGGAGCCTGTCCTGGAACTTGCTCTGTAGACCAGGCTGGCCTCGAATTCACAGAGATAGCCTGCCTCTGTCTCCCAAGTGCTGGGATTAAAGGTGTGCACCACCACTGCCTGATGAGTATGGACCTATTTGCATTCTTTTGCATGCACCTATCTACTTTTGCCAACACCATTTATTGAAGAGGCATTGTTTTTTTCCAGTGTGTATTTTTGGTTTCTTTATAAAAATTCAGGTCCATAGGTGTGTGGACTCATGTCTGGGTCTTTACTTCAGTTCTATTGATCAATGTGTTTGTTTTTTACTTGGCATATTTTATAATTTAAACTCTTTTGTCATTCTTCATTCCATAACAATGGATATTCAATTTACTATTTTAGAACTGAACTTCACAGGGCATTTCTGAATTTAATTCAGTGAAGATATTTTGCTATTAAGTCATCTCCTCTGTCTTCCCACCTCTTCCTACTGTAATCTTCCCTGTTTTCTTTCTCCTGAATTCTCCAAGTTTCATCACCATGGCCAGTGTGCAGTGCTGTTTCACATTCCAAAGGATTTATTTAGAAACCAGATTCTGCTGCCCACTCACAGATATGGCCCATACTTCTGGGGCAAGAATGTTCTCCTCTGTTCTGCCTACAGAATCCATAGGAAGGCTGCCAAGTGTTAGGCTTTCAATAGATGTGTTTGCGTCTCAGAAGAAAATCTGGCTACTACCAGTGAATACTGGGAGCATATGTAATTCAGGCCATGGACCTTGCTATCTTGGCTCAAAGAATCTTCTCTCGGAGAATATTATCAACAGACTCCTTTCCAATTAATTGATAAAGGAACACTTCCTAGAACTATAAACACGATGTGAAACACTGAGGGATGAAACTCCGTGGCAGAATTCTTCACAGGCATGAATGGTGACCCAGGTTAAATTCCTAGCAGTAGAAAAAAAATGTAGCTGGGCATGTTGGCTCATACTTGTTCTTCCAGCACTCAGAAAGGTGATATAAGAGTATTGCCATGAATTTGAAATCACTTTGTGATGCATAATAAGTGTGAGGTGAGATTCTGTTTCAAAAACATATATGATAGGCAAGTGCTCTATCATTAAGCTGTATTACTAGATTTTAAATCTGTATGTTTTTACACATACTTACATCTATAGCATCTGTATCTATTACATATCTATATAACTGGGGGTTAGCCATATTCTCTTTTATTCAGACTGGCCTGGAGCTCTCTCTGTTGTCCATGCAGACTTCAGCCCTGTGCCATGAGGCCCAGCTGACCACCACTCTCCCATGGTAACATATTATAGTTTAGTAGATGAGGGACTATTTTAACAGTGCTTTGTAAGCGATGTAATCTCCTAAAGGAAAAGTGTTTGATGCATATGAAGCTTTCCAAATACCCTTTGTTTTCTGCCATGACTAAGCTCATGTCTCAGAGTGGCCACATGAGGAGTAGGAAAAGGTCTTTGCTTGGGGATCAGATACAGAGCCTTGTTGGGCGTGGTTGCTCTTTTCTTGTTATCAAAACATTTGGTAGGTAGAGACAAGAAGATCAGGTTCATGGTCATCCTTGGCTATATGGGGAGTTTTGGGTCAACCTGGGCTACATGAGATCTCATCTTAAACAAAGAAACACAGATCCAGAGAGTCATGTTAGATGGTAATGAGTTGCTCTATAGTGAGGCCCCTGGTATGTGGTTCAGAACTTAGAACAATACAGAAGATACATCTGTAGACAGCTGCTTCTTAGCTTAGGGCACTGGCCACAGAGGCACCAGCTCAACTCTGATCAAGGCAGAGTTTCAAGGCAGAGTTGTTCTAGCTTCATCTTTGTTAATGTTGCAAATTCTCTGACCAAAGGCAACATAGGGGAGTAATGGATTTATTTCATGTTACAATTCCAGGTCATGACCCCATCATTAAGGAAGTGAAAGGAGGAACTCAAGGCAAGAATGTGAGGGCCAGTCGGCTTGCTCTCCCACATAGCATTGCCCCCCAGCCAAAAAGAGAAAAAGCCCCCAAAACGTTTTATAGCCGAAGAAGCACGGGAAGCATGGCAGGATCTGTGCAGAGGGATGCTGGCTGTCTGACAGGCAGGTTTATGCTCAGCTAGCTTTCTGATACACCTCAGGACCAGGAACAATGCTGCTCATAGTGGGCTGAGTCTTCCGGCACCAAACAACAGTCAAAACAACCTCCCACAGACAAGCTAGCTGGTCAGTCTGAGCTAGATGATTCCTTAGTGGAGGCTTTCGCTCCAGATGATGCTCTGCTGTGGTAAGTTGGCGTTTAACCAGATGGGAGACAGAGAATACCACTCAAGAAGGGCCTAGAAGTAACATTGCCCTGGTTTCACAAGCAAATCTCCACTAAGCCTAATTTTATTCCCATCCCATTGCTACTGCTGAGGAATAGAAGGCTGGTACCATCCCTGCCCCTTAGGAGCTGACAGTCAAGTTATGCTAAGAACCCTTCCCAGCTAGACATATTGGAGATAAAGTCACAGAGGGAAGCCCAGGGTGGCATGGATTTTTGGCGGGAAAATTTATCTAGTCTGGGAGCCAAGGACCTTTAATATGGTTGTTGAGGGGTTTATAGGAGTTACCCACAGGAGAGAGTTTCTCACAGAAACCCCCTGGCCTGCCTATCAACTACACCCAGAATCCCTTATGTTGTTCTGTAGCGCCCCCCCCCCCTCGACTGGCCCAGTAACAGCTCTGGATACCTGTCCTGGTGTTCCGATTTGCTTGGAGCTCTGCTGGAGTCACAACCAACTTTGCCTGTTTTGCTGAGGTCCTGCCATACCTGGATGTCATGGTCTCTATACTTGGTTTGTTCCTAGTGGCCCATTCGATGATATAATGCCTCCACCACCTATCCATAACCTTTACCACTGCCACACAACACCACATGATCTCCTCAAAAGTCAGCCCAGGCCAGATCACCCTGCTCCTTGGCCTCCATGACTGTAAGGCCAATCTATCACAGCCCTATTTTCCTCTGACTCATGCCTTCAATACAGCCACACCATGAGGCAGCTCCTTCTTGTATCCCAAACAGGAAGATCCAGTGTATCCCAAAATATTATCCATGCATCTCATTCGAGGCACACCACACTGAAGATAAATGCAGTCATTCCCAGTTGACATGACTATACACATAATTTACTAGTGTGGTAAACAGAGGGACATGGCTTCTGTGAGACCTAGTGTCGAAGCCTTACTGTATTTGTTCTCTCAGCTGAGGTGAGGTGGGTGAATGAGGAGAAGCCCCTCAGTGGGGGTGTGGGGCTCAGACCAGACTTCCCCCTAAGTAGGTGTGTTTGGATGAAGGTGGTATTATGAAGCTACCAAGACTCAACTGATTTCATGAAGGCTTGAAATGTGAGTCTCATCACTTCTTCTAGAGTCTGTCCTCCACACAGCATCAAAGGGAGAGAACATGCTTGCATCCAGGTGGCACCTGGAGTATCTTATTTCAACAGCTACCATTTGTTTATGTAAGACACAAGCTGCCACAGATGTTCCGTCCCACCTAGAACCTGTTTTTGAAGCTGAGTCCCTGACCTTACGTGGCCTTCCTTTTCAGCCTCCTCCCTATCTGTGTCTCTGTTGTAAACAGATTGACTTGAGGGCTCAGCAAGTCCGGTGGCTTTCCCCTGGCATGGAACCACTGCTGTGCTTTCTCTTCAATTAAAACAAAAATCTGTAGAGTGACAGAAAGGTTTCAATGATAGGGCAGAGTTCCTGTGTCCCTCTCACCCCCCCCCCCACTTCTGGTGTCCCTGTTGTTAACATCTCTTGTTCCCACAGAGCTGTTGTCAAAATGAGCGCCCAGTGTTGGGATTTGGTTAGTTGGTCCCAGTGCCACGCTCTTCTGTGGGATCTTACCAGGATGTCACCTGCCTGGAGTCGTCCTCAGCCTACTCTGCCTTCTTCCTGACAGTGCCTGGCTTGCCTTTGGTTTAATGACCTTGGCAGTTTGGAGGGATGCTGTTCAGGTGCTATGTAAACAGCCCTTTGATCTGTCTCTGTGTGTGCACATGTGTGTGTGCAGAGGCTAGGTGCTGATGTCAGGCTCTTCCTCTATCCCTCCTCACGTTATTTTTGGAGTCTGTTGTTACTGCACCTGGAGCTCTCCAACTGAGCTAGCTTGCAGGAATCCACCTGCATGGGGCTCTTCAGTGCTGGGATAACAGTTTCCTCCTGTTGTGCCTGACTTCTTCTTCTGGGTGTTGGCGGGACTGACCGCCTCACCGGCCCTCCAATCTGTTGCTGTTTGGTGCTTTGGTTGAACTAAAATGTTGGGTCTGTGGGAAGACCCCAGCAGTGCAGCCTCATTCTCATATCACCACACCAGGACTCATGTACCAGCACGACTCACCGAGGTGAGAGCTGGCCTGGATCATCTGGCCTCATCGGGTGTGCCAGGGAAGTAAGTTACTTCCCACTCCATTCCCATTCTGTATTCCCTGGAAGCAAAGCATGCTTCCAGGTAGGGGGAGGAGGTGGGCTCTGCTTCCTGAGGAGAGGCTGTCTACATTCCTCTGCAGGAGACATCCTGATGATGCTTCTGATGTGACTGAGGGAGTTGCTTTACTTACTAGCAGGCCAGTGGGGCTGTGTCATTGATTCTTGTGGAGTGGGTGCAGACCTCACAGAGAGTGTTGCATGGAGCCATACCCGGAAGGGTTCTGGCTTTTAGGTCTTAGGAGTAGTTTTGACATGCATCGTGCAAGACATATTCATAAGGAAATACAACCATGGTGCATCGGCCAGCGATGACGATTTAGGGGATGTCAACGAGGGTCCCCCTGTGGATCTGAAGAATGAACAGGCATGATCAAGCATATGGCTCAGCAAGGACGGTGCAGGGAGAATGGCTCTCCAAACAAGGAGCTGCATGTGTCCAACACAACCTGGCGTCAGGGCAGACATCTGGAGGAACCGAGAGAGGTATATATAGAAAGACAGCTTTCCTGGAAAAAGAAAAATCACGTGTCAATTTGGTCATATGGAATAGTTCTGCTTTCTTCAAATGAGTTTGTTCTAGCAAATTTAGCATGTGAAGGTCAATGATGTTTTGAAAGTGTATTTCTAGTTTAATTTGTGGGTGAGCGTGAAGGACAAGCATTTTAGGAATTCTGTGCTGGCACTGGACATCTTGTTAGGGAGGAGCACAGGGATTTAGGACACGCTGATGTGGTCCCAGCACTGCTTCACCACGAAGCTGGGTGGTGCCTGCTGAGGCTCACAAAGAATGCCACTCTCGGCTTTAGTCCTTCAAGAAGGCAATTGTCCTGCTCGGGTTTCTTCTTTCCAATGTCTGGCTGGTGCAGAGTTCTCTTTCCAATGGCCGGCTGGTGCAGAGATCTAGGGTTCCACTTCAGACAACTGGAGTCACCATCCCAGCTCCAGGCTCCTGCCGGGCATGAGCTGTGGCTTCTGTTACAGCCACATCGTGATTCATGTTTGCCCTAATCTCAGCACCGCCTCTCTCACAGCCTTCCAGGCACTGCTTCTGGAGTGCTCCCCAGTCAGCCACCTTCAGGGTGATCTCTCTGTCTCCAAAGCAATTTCCTAGAAGCTTGTCCCTCGGCTGACTAAGCTATGGTCCCTTCCTATGGCTGCTGTAAGAAAAGATTGCAAATGGGTGACTTAAAGCAAATGGATTTATTCTCCCATAGTTCTGGAAGCCAGAAGCTCCAAATCAAGGTGTCAGCATGGCCACCCCGCCCACCCCCCAAGGCTCTAAGGATGAATTCGTCCCTTCTCCAGCTGCTGGTGGTTCCAAGCTTTCTGTGGTTTGTTGGCAGTTGCTACTCCAACCGTACTTGATCTTCACATGGCTTCTTCTGTGCTTGCTGACTCTTTTCCTCTCTTAAAGGACTTGTTAGTGGTTTAAGGTTCATGCGGCTCCTGGATGATCTCACATGGAGATCCTTAACTTAATTACACCTACCGTAATCCTTTGTCGAAATAAGGTTATATTGACAGGGCCTAGGCAGACGCAGCTTTAATTTTGAAAATTGTTGTTATTGTCATCATGTTGGGGGGAGGGGGCATACACATGGGACTGGAGATGTTAGCTCATTGGCAGAGCACAAGGTTCTGGGTTCGATTCCCACCACCAACATCACAAACACACAACAAATGTAATACTCAAATGCCACAGCACATGTGGAGGTCAGACAGTAACATTGTGGACTCAGGTCTTCCCTTCACCTTTATGTGGGTTCTGGGGCTTGAACTCAGATTGTCAGGCCTGCAAGGCAAGTGCTTTGCACACTGTGCCTTCTCACTGGCTCTCAGATGTAGCTGTAAAGGGACCACTGTTCAACTCAGCACCCACAAAAATATTAGTATTAAAGTGATTATATCCCAGTGTGGAGATGGGTCTTACAGATAACTTAAAATTTCTTTTTTTTTTCTACTTTTTGATCCAAATTTTGATACAGAAAACATGCATTATTTTCGTAATAATTTTTAAGTTGGTATCTTGTCCCTGTAAGTAAGTCTCAGTGAAAATATCCTGCTCTGTGAGTGGACAAGAGGTGATAGCCATAGGCAGGATGAAAGGCATTCCCACTACACAATTAGCAAATCTCATATCCTCGACACAAAGCAACTTCAAGTATGCTATTGGACTTACAGTTGACATGGCAAATGTCTGAGTTCTCTCCCAAACTTTTATCCCCCAAAGTCATCACAGGGCAGAACAACAAGTTGTCAAAAGCAAAAATAGACCTGTGGAAGACCCAATTTGGAAGAGAAAGTCAAGGGCTAGGGACAAGGTGGGGCTGCCATATTACCCCCAAGGCCTTCTTAAGAGGCTTCACTAGTCCTGCATTAGTAGCATCATCAATGCAGACAGAAGCATTCTGTTTTATGAACATAAGATTCCTATACATGAAGATCAAGCCTATATGAGTTCACCATTAAGTATCAATAAACACATAAGGAAACAAAGAAACCATGTAGAAGTCAATAGAAGGAACAAACAGATTTAAATTTACTAGGAAAATAAGAGTTTTACAAGGCCTTTGGTTGCAAAATCATGAAAATCATGGTCCTGTTGTACCATCTCTGGTTTTATTTTCAGAAAAAAAAAATATGACCCCATCAATGATACAGTTCACCATTACTTTCTGCATGCTAAGGAGAGAAAAAGATTACCAAGTATAATTCCAAGAAGCTATCAAGCCTAAAGCACATCCTGTAAGACAGGCTGGAGAAAACAACTATATAGAGAAAAGTATAACTTTATTGGAAAGTATTTAATGACATAAAAAGTTGAGATAAGATACATTTATGAACTCAATATTATTTCTCTTTCAACTGCACAGGGCATTTTGGTAGATTTCAGTAAAATAGAATCAATGTAATTTCCACTACAATCCCAACAAAAGTTTTGAGGTGGTTGACAAAATAATCCTAAAGTTTTGATGGAATATAAATGAGTAAAACAGCCAAGAACCTCTGAAAAAGATGGAAGATGGCATCCTCCTACCAGGTACCACCAACCTAACATAAAGAAACAAAGAAATGTTTTCGTGTGTGGATAGAAAAGTTGACCAATGGACAGAATAGAGAGTCCAGCATCAGACTGACTTACTCATGAAATTTTGATATAGGACAGACATTGAGATATAGGACTGTGAAAATGAAGGGTTGGCAAATAAGTGATGATGCAACTCAATAGGGAAGAACGAGAACCCTTAGTCCATACCCAAGTGCTACTTCTTATGGAGCATAGACTTCATCGTGAAAGCAAACACTAAAACTTTTAGGAGGAAGACTTAAGAATGTGTTTACAGCACTAAAATAAAAAAAGTATAAATTAGAATATAATAAATGTACTATGCCACACATGATGGTTAATACTGATTACCAACTTGACAGGATTTAAAATCACCAAAGAGTCAAACCTCTGGACTCTGGAGGGGACAGTTCACTACACCTTTGCCGTCTTCTCTGACACCTCCCCCTTCTGAGGCCATCCTAGAGAAGGGGCTAACATCTTGACTCCATCTGAAGTACCTTTCAGAAGAGAGTTCTCTGGTACCCAGGCCAGAAGGTAGGAGGGAAGCCAGACTACTGTAGACACAGCTTCAAAGTACCAACAGATTGTAGGCATGTTTACACGCCCTTCCAAAACTAGAAGGAATTCAAGACAGCTTTTTGAGCTCTATGGGTGCTGCTTGCATGCTCAAGGTGGGTGGTTGTTGCATTATTTTTGCTCACACTGTGAAGCCCTGAGACTGTGTTACTAAAAGAAACGTTGGATCGTGGGGCGGGGCCAGTGACCAGTTGATAGGAATTAACCATAGAGAGTATGGAGGAGCCAGGAATATGGATAGAGAGATACACAGGAAGAAGTAGGGAGAAACAGACATTCTCAGTCGTTTTTTGGTTCGGGATGAAGTGGAATGACACTTTCTTGCTGGGTCTCTGGCCAAAACGATGGTCAGAAGGTTACTTTTCAGATCCTCTGATCTAGGAAATTTTCCACCACAACATCTGACTCCTGAGTCTTTATTGGTAAATAACTTAGTAAAAATGATATTTGGCATCCCACACTGGACACCAAGTGTAGTCAGACTTTCTTTGGATTGCCAGCTCCCAAATAATGACACAGAGACTTCTTATTAATTATGAAAGCTTGACCTTAGCTTAGGCTTGTTCACAATTAGCTCTTATAGTTTAAATTTACCCAGTTACATTAATTTATATTCTGCCACATGGCTTGTTATCTCTCCTCCACACTGTATGTCTGACTTCCTCAGCATCTCACTGGTGAATCCCTTGTGTCAGATTCTTTCCCTAAGTTCCTCTCTCTCCTGCCCATCCTCTCCTACCTGGCTATTGGCTGTTCAGTTCTTTATTAAGCTAATCAGAAGGTGCTTCAGCAGAGACACATCTAGACAGTGTAAAAAAAAAGATTATCCCACAGCAGAGGGGCTCTCCCTCGGCCCCACAAAGCAGGTGCTCTTGTACGATGGTTTTCCTAACTGCCTAACAGGCACAGTTCTTGAAGAATGCCCTAAGCTAGCAATGGAAAACCCCAGAAAGTCCCCCCCCACAATGAATGTGACTGGTATCTTTATAAATGTCCCTAGCCTGGGATGCACACACGGAGTTCTAGCCACCAGCAGCCAGTTTCCTGTCTGGAGAGGAATCTGTTCCCCTCTGTGGGCACTTCTCTCTTGTCTCTTCTTCCCAAGCAGTAGCTACAGCCCAGTGAACAACTTACCAGCCCTTGTTACCCACTTTATTGCAATACAGCCTGTTCATCTGAGTTCCGTTGCCCTTGACTGGGGGGTCCATCCATTCCTTACAGCTCTCCAGGGACAAGATATTGCTGCAGACTTCCCAGAGGGATGGAGCTGATTGATTTTCCTTTCATTCTAGATGCAATGATCCCTTCAAACTAGAGGGCACACAAGACAGCGAAATGAGAGCAGAGCAGCCATTCTAGTAAGGAATTCCAGGCCACGGCAGAGGCCCTGCCTTCCAATCCCATCTGCTTAGGACTCCTAGCCTTCCTCACTGGCCACTGTAGTCTGTGTTCTTATCTCTCTCATAGAGCAAACTCAAGGTAATGTCTCTCATCTAAGTTCCTGGACATCTGGTTCACACGAACAGCTTCCCAAGGGTGGTGATTTTTCTGGCTACTGACCCATAAAAGATGTATCTGCTTTCTCTCTCTCTCTCTCTCTCTCTCTCTCTCTCTCTCTCTCTCTCTCTGTGTGTGTGTGTGTGTGTGTGTGTGTGTGTGTTGCGTGAGCGTGTAGGGGAAATCAAACAACAACCAAACCAAGCCAAAAGTTAGGGTCTATCTTTAAAACACCTTCCCCAGAGAGCTGGCCCAAGGCAGTTAAGGGAGTAATAGAAGAGCTTCTAAAGCCATAAAAGAGAAACATACCCACCCCTCACCCAGTAACAGTGAGCAGCAGGAGTGTTTGCATCCTTGTCTGTCACTGGTGGGAAGGGAGGCAGGACCACTCCCATGCTGCTCCCTTGAATGCAAGGTACACATGCACACTCCCAGAAGGCTTTTCTCTAAAAGAAGGCCTGTCATCAGCTAGGTGTCTGCTTGCCTCTGAGCCAACAAGGCAGCTGGCCAGGGGATGAGCGGAGTGTTTGCCTGAATTAATCTCTTGCTAGGTCACTTTCCTGGCCAAGGTCTGTACTCCTGCTAAGAGCATTGATTTTGCAGAAACACCTTGTCCCTGGGGCCAGGTTGGTCTCAGGAGGCATAGTTGTGTCTTTTCTCAGAACACCCCTGGGAGGACTCCTGGGAGGACCCCTGGGAGGACCCCAGGGAGTACTTCTGGGAGGACCCCAGAGAGCACCGCTGGGAGGACCCCAGGGAGCATCGCTCAGAGGACCTCTGGGAGGACCCCTGGGAGGATCCCTGGGAGGACCCCTCGGAGCAACTCTGGGAGCACCCTGGGGAGGAGGCTCTATTAGTTCTTTGTCCTCCTCCAGGCATTTTGAAGTCTTGCAGGGAGCTCGTGGCCGCTGTTTTACTCTTCAGGCAGTGACCTTGGCTGACATCACCCTGACCCCTCCGTCTATTTCAATCTCCCATTCTTTAGTCTGGGTAAAGGATTTTGCTCTCAGAGGTCTAATTCCCTCCCCTGCCCCCTGTGCCCACAGCGCCCAGCAAAGAGGAAGGGGTCTATTTGCTGGATTCTAGGGTCTGTAATCCTCACTCGTGAATTCCTGCCCTGTACTTCAGGCCTAGAACACAGGCTTTTCTGTTCTGTCTCTGCCCTTTGGCCACCAGCAGCAGGACTTTTGAGAGGGGACTTATGATATAGAAAGGGACAAGTCACCCTTCCTGTGGGCCAGCGTGTGGTGTGGAAGTCAGTTAGTGTCACCAATGTTCTGGCAATATGACTCCCCAGAGACAAAACAACACCTCTCAGAGTGCTCTGGTTCTATAGTGGCTGCCTGTGGCTAAGGGTGTATGACGGTGACAGAGCCCAGGATGCAGGCCTTATTATCCCCAAGGCCCCCACGCACCCTGGTGGGTCAGTGTCAGCTGCCTAACTTCTGAACTTATAAAGCACATAATTATGGTATTGTTCAACTGCCAAGAATTCTGGGTTAATCTCAGTTTTATTTTGACTGCTACCTAAAATAGCTTGTCCCTGAGGACAGCAGTAAAAAGCCGGGAGGCCCAAACCAGAAGGGCAGGCCTGCCCAAGATCCAGGCAAACTCCAACTTGGGGACAAGGAGCCAGCTAACCGCCCCTCCCCCACAACCCTCTTCTTAGTCACTGGCCCACAGCAGCCTCCACCCTACCCAAGACTCAGGCCCAGGCCCACCTCTACCGTTTTGGGTCTGGCCTGAGCCCATGTAGGGTTGCAGAGATGACCAATCCCCAACACACTCTTATCACCAGATGCATTCCAGATAGTTCCTGAGACCATTTGAGCAAACACGGTACATAACATCCACAGCTGAAGCATGTAACAGCCTGTTAATTCTCTCAGGGCCTGTGGCAGCTTCTCTGACTGTTGTCTGACTTGTTCGGAGCTATGCAACTAGGAAGAGGTAGAAATAGAATTTGTCTGCAAGGAACCCCTCACCAGAGGCTGTCTCCTCCTGGAGGTGAATAGTGTCTGTATACAGAGACTAAAGAGAAGCTCCTACTGGGGTTCATGAGAGGAAGGTGTCATTCGTAAGTAGAGCCACTGGAAGGGTGGGCTTATGAATGACGCCTGTCCTTCTTGCACCACAGGAAGAGATTTGGTGCAAGCGTCCTCCTGCCTCTCAGTTTGGAAGCTCCGCTGTCTCCTCTGTGCCCCCGGGCCTTAGATCTGTGAGCCACAGAGGAAGGTCAGTGCTGCAGTGAGGGGACAACTACACACGGTGCACTCACTCTTCCGGTCCCACACGTTGTCAAGCAGGGATGCCCGGGTGTGCTAGTGCTCTCCAGCACCAGAACCAACAGCACAGACATAGAAATATGTGGGGGGGGGGGGGGAGGATTTAGTAGCATTGGCTGACAGTTGTGCAGACCGACAAGTCTTACAGCAGGTCATCTGCAAGCTGGAGACCCGGGTCATTGGAGCTTGCTTGGCTCAGTCCGACTCTGAATGCTTCAGCATCAGGAAAGCGGCCGGTGTAACTCTCAGCCTCAAGCAAAAGGCATGGAAACATGGGCTCTGGCGTAAGTCCTAGAGTTCAAAGGCCAGAGAGCCTGCAGTTGTGAAGTTCAAGGGCAGAAGAAGGGAGTACATCCCTTGTTCCAGAGACAGATGGAAACACATTCAAGCATTTCTGTTTCTCTAGTCCCTGGCTGATTGGATGGTTCCTGCCCACATTAATCTCCTCTGTGAACACCTTCACAGACACACTCTAAAACAGTGTTCAGACACAGTCAAAAACAGTGTTGACCGGGTTTCTAGATATTCCTTAAGCAGCCAAACTGTTATATAATATTACTCACACATGGAAGGAAGAGACATTTGAACTAAACGGTAAGGTTGTTGGTGCCTCTGTGGAGACAAGTGGAGGTGACTTTCTGGGTTAAAGTAGATGATATGATGGAAAGACTGCTGTGTTCCACCAGGATGTCATCTCCCCCCCCCCAAAAAAAAATAGGGTCTCTTTATGTAGTTCTGGCTGTCCGGGAACTCACTATGTTAACCAGGCTGACCTTGAGCTTGCAGAGATACTCCTATCTCTAACTCGCAAGTGCTGGGATTAAAGGCATGTGCCACCACGCCAGGCAATGTCATTCTTGAACCTTCTTTTCCTGACCCTTCTGAGCAACTCGGCACAGGGCTGCAGTCTGCAGGGCATGGCAGGAAACTGAGTAATGTCCTCTCTCCATCGCCACAGATCTGCACTATGCTGACTCCATGGCCTTCCCTACTTCCTTCCAGCCCCGCCTAATATCAAGTCAGTTTCTCCAGTAGGAGACTTCTCTGGAGTCTGAGGTGCCCAGCGCTACCCCGCCAGTTTCTGCCAACAGCAGCTGGATAACAATGCAACCAAGGGTTGGCATTATCTCAGATACAGCATCCACGGTGTTGGCTCAGCCTTGTTCCAGCTCCCTAGCAGGCAGTGTCAGGGCAGGTAGGCAACATGAGAACACAGGGAAGACACGGGCTCTGGATGCTCCAGAATCCTCATTCTTTCCTCTACAGCCTATTAAGGGCAGGGAGAAAGAAGCCAGGCTCCTGGCGGCAGGGAGAGTCATTTTTCCTACTGGCCTCCTCTTTGGGGCTCATTTGTTCACAAAACAGGTTCTGAGTTCTTCTAATAGGAAAACAAACCAAAGACGGAAGTGGGTAGGAACTTTCCCTTTGAGGAGCAGCTGCTTCTTTATTCTGTGTCCCAGGTTGTCTGGAACTCATCATGTAACCTACACTGACTTTGAACTAATAGCAATCCTCCTGCCTCAGATTTGTGAGTGCTGGGATTACAGATGCAATCCTTGCCCAGTTTAGCCCCACCTCCTAAGGGGTCTGGTTCCTTCCCAGGGAGGCAAACCTTTAGCTCACAGCCTTTGGTGGATATTACCTGCCCGTGAACTGGAAACACTGTTGCGTCTTTGACTACTTTGGGTCTCGGTGGTGGAAACTGAAGGCGCATTTTCACGTAATAACCATAAGGTCCGTCTTGAGAGCATTTCCTTCATGGTTAGACCAGCAGGGCTTGATATACATTACGTCACTTAAACTTTCTGACAAACTTTGAATAATGCTGCTCTCTCTTTTTCCTTTTTATACTTGAGTGAAGTGATACTCAGAGGTGTGAAGTGGCTTGCCTAAGGTCATGGCTGGGGTTTAAGAGAGCAAGGATTCACACTTGTCCCAGAATCTGTATTCCTCCACCCCTTAGTGTGGTGTAACCCTTCCCAGCATTACTACGGATAATATAGCATGGCGGCCCTTCCTCACTGTGGCACATATGGACCCTCATCTTGAGTATGTGGTCTTTGAGGAGTGTCTGGTCACAGGAACTGAGTGACAGCCTGCTTCTCACCCCCTTCCTTTGCCACTGGTTCCTATACAATTTATTCTAACTGCACACAACTGCCACGAAACATCCGTCTCTGCATCTTCCGGTTGGACTTCAGCATCTGTCGTGGTGGGCTGTCAAGTTGGCCGGAGGCTGATTGAGCTAGGGAGGTTCAGAAGCACTCTAGCACATATATCTGCTGCCTGAGTCCATTCTGTACCTATGGTGTGTTCCGCTTCTATGTAAAGCTGACCAGATAATGCCCCGCTATAGGTCTGCATGGGAAATGTCCTCCACGTGTCTATGCATTTGAATACTTGGATCCCAACTGCAGGTACTATTTTGGGATGTCACGAAATCTCAGGGAGGTAGAGCATAGCAAGGGGCAGTGAATCCTGTGAGGGGCAAGCCTTAAAATATAGAGCCCACCCCCCACTTCCTGACCTGCCTGTTCCACAGAGCCGTGAGGAAGTCAGGAGTCTCAGCCACCAGCCAGGGTGATGCCTGTCCTGTGGGTCACAGCCATGACCTCCCCGCGCCCCTCAGCCACAGCAAGGACAGAAGAAAAGGAATATAAATGACCTCCTGAGGGCAGGAGCAATGGGCAAGGAAGCCAGTGGACAAACTGCAGCCTCCCCACCCTTAGGCAGATGATTCCAGGCTGTTCTACCTGGTCTCTCAGAGGGCCCATGGGCAACTGAAGCCAAGTGTCCCATGGTGGCCCTACGCCACCTTTATGTCCCCGCTCCACCACTTTTCTCATGTGATGCCTGCTACTGTCTCATTCTCTAGAATCCTTTTCGTCAAGACATGATGCACTATTTGTGACCAAATCTGTGCCTTAGGATCTGCTTTGTGGAGCAGTTATACAAACACACGTAGGCAGCAGTGTGTTCATGTTAGTCTCGCAGGCCAAGCAAACACCTTTGACTTTAGTCTCCTGAGGGCCTCCAGCAAAAGAAATTTATGTTTTCAAAACAAAATGAGTAGCAGAATTGGGCCCAATTGCCAGGTCTGCTGGCTTCAGGCCAGCACTGTTAAATCCGTGCTGAAGGTTGAAATAGCAGCATCTGAATGTGAGTCTGTGGATTTTTTCTTTTTTTTTTTTTCTTTTTTTCTTTTTTTTTAGAAATGTCATTTCTCTTTCAAGTGACAAGGAATGTATATCTTGTAAAAGCAGAAAAGAACAAAGGATCTATTTTTGTAATCAGTGCCATCACCAGCCATTGTTTTAACATGTGTGTGTGCACGTGCATGCATGCATGGGTGCATGTGTGCCTGCATGCATGAGTGTGTGTGTGTATTAAATAAGGCAGAGGGCTGGAGGTGTGGCTCAGTGGTAGTGTGCTTGTCTACCATCTACCATGTTAGCAGCTCTGGTTTCCATTTCTAGCACACACAGAAATATTGTTTAAGATTTAAAGGGCAGGAGAGCTCTGTTTGACCCCATAAGAAGACTCTGGCCCCATGCCTTGCTCTTTATATTCCTGTCAGCATACACAGGGCTCTCTCAATGTGCAGCATCCCACGGGCAGTTACTGGAGGTAGACCTATCATCCTTTCACTGGAGAAGGATGCTGACATTCTTGGTCCAGAGGAAACTTGGTGGGTTGGCAGACACCGCCCATTGCTGCATGTCATCACAGATAGCTACAAGTTGACTGAATGCTACCCCAATACATTAAATTCTGTGGCTTGTTGTGACAGAAATTTATATAGTCCAGGCCAAGTTTGCAGCTTTCATCTTGATGAGCTGGAGAGCTGAGGGTGATTCATCACATGCAGGTCTGTGGGCTTCTCCCGAAGACCCGCTGTCTGTCTGAATGGGAGGGAAGAAATGCTGTCAGGTTAATTGCCTTGGATCAGCAAACCATCTGTATCCATTTACATCAAGTCCTAAATACTGCAGAGGGTCTGATGGAGGCCAGCTCTGAGCTCAACTCTCTGGCACATTCATGGAAGCATGAGCCACCAGCTCTGGCACCCACAAAACAGGCTGATGAAATGGCAGCCGGACAACTTTGCAGCCAGGCATCTCTAGTGAGATGCATTCTTGACAAGCTAAGAGATCTTTGATGGCTAGTTGGATCTTCTCCAGAACTTGTCTTACCTTTCAAGGGCCCTGCCTGTGACATAGGAGGACATCAAAAGTGGGACTTCCCTTCCCTCTTCCTTCCCAGACACTCACCATCTAGCCAGGGAAAGAGGGTCCTTTAACTTTGCAAAACAGAAACGTCTCTAATACATAAATACGTCACAATGTAAAAAGCAGCAGGAATGGAAGGAGACTCACCGTATATCAGTGCCAGACACACAGAAGGCTACTGGGGCTTCTTCCAATGTTTATTATCCAAAAAGCTCAGGAGTCAAATATTAGGGGTAAAACCTGATCGATCCATAGAATGACAAAGCAAAGATCACTTAACCCTCTTCTCCACCTCTCTGCTCCAAAAGACTTTTTAGCTCCTCCTTATTCTCTGTTCCCTTTCATCTCCCTTGAGTCATCCAGGAAACTCTATGGTTCATTCCATGGGTGGTCTTGGAGTGAAAGCACAAATAAATCTCCTACAACATTCCCCCTTTTTCCTAAATAAAAAGGAAAGGGTTTAACTCTAATACAGGAAAACCATATATAATAAGAACAAAAGTTATTAGCATTAACAAAATGAAACTATATACAATAAGAACAATTATCAAGTAAAAAATACATTTTACAATTTCTTCATTTTTCTTAAAATTAAAAAAAAAATCACTTCTATCCAATGTCATCATATGTGTGAGATCCAATATCAGCTGTATTTCAGATTCATTCACTTAAGGGTAATCTTGTGTTTAAAGGCTTAATCACCCTTTTGTATTCTGAATTAGCATTTTCAAAAGCCAAAGATCTAATTAATATTTGTCTAGCTACTGGGCTTGATATTTCTCTATTTAGAGCTGAAGTCAATCTTTGTTTAAAAAAAAAAATAGTAAAAGATTCTTTTGGCCCTTATATAATTTTTTTTGGTAAATGATTCAGTCCTCTTTACTGGTTCTTCAACCCTGTCCCAAGCATTCAAAGCTGCTTTATGGCATAGGGTCACGGTATGATCATCGAATCTAAAATGTCTTGCAAATCAGTACTGGCCCTCACTGAGAAGCTGGTCTTGGGAAATTTCCATACCTCCAGCCCTACCTCATTATTCTATGACCCTAGCTCCCTCTCTCCACCATGTTTTCCATTGTAACCGAGGATCAGCTTCCAATATTGCTGTAGTTAATCTTTCCAGTCTTGTGGATTACTTCTGAATTGCCCGTGAATTTAATATCTGTTTCACAAAGGGTGAATGCATACCATAAGAAACTATTGATTCCTTAAATCCCTTCAACTCTAGCATTTCTTCTGTATAGCCTTGGGATGGGGGTATCCATCATCTTGTGGCTGTCCTTGCATGGTAACTGGATAGATTAAGGTTGGTTTTCTGACAATGTTGGGCCTCTACTCTGTAATTTCATAATGTGGTGGTGTGGTGGGTTTTGCTCTAAATGCCTCTGTCCCTGTGTGAATATTTTTCTTACTTTCATTAGTAGATCTTTCTAACGATTGTTTATTACCTATCAAATTTTCATGTTTGACACCAATATCAAAACACATTTTTAAGGATAAAACATGAATTGCCAAACTGATAATAATTATCAACGTTATGTCAATCCCAGCTTAGTTGATTATCCTGGCATTTAGGTTTTACATTTTTAAGCCATTCATTATGGTTTAACTCCATTCTTAACATGGGAAAGATACACACACAAACACACACACACACACACACAGTTTTTTGTTTTCTGTTGTTTTCTTTTTTAAAACCTAATTTCCCCTAAATTCCCCTTTAAGAATTCTCAGGTATCTCACAAGATCTGCTGGTAACAAGAGCAGAAGGTGAAGGAGAAGCTGTATGAAAGTAGCAAACTGTGGTGGCAGGCAGTTGACTGTGTGTGAGTGTGTGTGTGTGGGGGGGTGGTGGCAAGGCAGCCAGATTAGCTCCACTTGACCCTAGCACTGTACCATGTCACGTGGGACCAGCCTGAGAGGGAATGGCAGGTGTTCCAGGAAGCTGGCCCAAGTGTTTGTGCTGGGTCCTGCCAGGAGGAGGAGGGGGAGAACTGAGCCGTGGACTCATGGTCAGGAGAAGCCTCCCTCCGCCCCTCTACCCCTCCATCCCAGAATAAAGACAGAAGGATATAAGTGAAGAGATAAATTGCAGTTCATTGAGTTAAGCTTCATCATCCAAGTATGGCCGAAATCCTTTATGACCTCAAGAACTCTAGTCTCTAAAGGTCTCTGTATTAGAGACAAGAAAATCTGATAAGTAAATAAATGCATGAAAAAGTACCTGGTAGGAGTACAAAGCCAAATCTTATTTGGACTATTATCATGAAATCTGGAAAGTTTAAAAAATAAAAAATATCAAATTGGGGCAGATATGGCTCAGCCATCAAGAGTGCTTGCTGCTCTGTCAGAACCACTCGATCCCCAGCATCCATGTCAGATGCCTTAACACTGCCTGTATCTGCAGCTCCGGGGAATCTGATGCCCTCTTGGCCTCCTGTGTGTCTGCATACATGTGCACATAGATACACATAGGCAAACACATATGCACATAAATAAAAATAAGGGGCTTCTGACCTCTATGGGCATTGGGCACACAGGTACTGCACACACATAAACACAGGCAAAATACTCAGACATGCACAAAAATCTTTTTTAAAAAAAATCAAATAGGTAAAAGTTGTATTTCTAATTTTGTAGCCCCTCTTTCCCACCTGTATTTAAGAACTCCCCATGAGCTCAGAAAACATAGATGGGCAAGTGGATAGGCAGGTGGGTAGATGTGAGGATGGATGGATGGTTAGCTGCACTTAAAAACAAGCAAAAGAATGAGTTATTTATTTGTACAACGGGATATACTTCTTCAGTAAACATAGTTGAGAACTAGAATAAAAATCTTTGAAGGCTCACTAGAATCAAATTTATCAGGCAGTCATTTCTGATATCTCTTTGTAGAAAAGTCCTGGATATAAAGCTTAAGTTTCTGGAATTACTGCTGTGGACTTCTAAAATCAGCATGCCTAGAAAACTTGAAGTACAAAGATCTATGGAATTCTAAGCTTCAGGTCAAAGGTCGTATTGACCACATAGTGATTTTAGCAGCATACACTGATAAAGGCAGCCTTACTGGAGTGCTTTCTTTTTATCTTTATGCTTAGACACATTGCTAAGTAGAGCTGTCTCTGGAGAGTCTCAATATAATTGGTACCAGTGTTATGATTTGGTGATTGGAAAGCAGAGATTCTGGAAGAATCTTAGACCAGGAATTTGGACATCATTTCATATATTTTCCTTATGAGAAGTTTAATCTTGGGTTAATCAGTATTCATGAGAAATAGTTCTGTAGCATTTTCCCATTGCTTCTCTCCCATGTATTCGCTCATTCCTAGCCCTCATCTCCCGTCCTCCTCCTAATCACAAACTGTACTAAAAGACCCCAGAGTTATACTTTACAGTGAAGGACATCAACTATTAGTTGGTAGAACACTTGCCTAGCATATGCAAAAGTCTGGGTTTGGAACCTTTTGCTGCATAAGCTGGGCATGGTGGCTCATTCCTGTAATCCCCAAATGTTGGCGGTAGAGACAGGACAGTCGGCAGTTCAATGTTAATGCCATCTTCAGCCACAAAATGAATTCAAGGCTCACTTGTTTAGGCTACATTAGATGCTGTCTCGTGTGTGTGTGTGTGTGTGTGTGTGTGTGTGTGTGTACATATATATGGATATTTGTACACATACATACATATATATGTACATATATATGTATATATAAAATACTTACATGAGTTGTGTGTTTATGTATCTTCATACTAATGACCTATCAAGTGCTCTAAAGCCACATGTGTGTATCAATGATCATGACAGACATCACAAAGAACAATATTATTATAGAAGAATAATGGTAGTTTTGAGAAAATGCTGATAAGATGTAGACCAATAACACAGAGAGGAGGAACATTCTAGCAGGAAGTTGCCACAGAACACACAACTGAGCAGCAAAAGATGAGTTTTGGGAGAAGAATGAGTTTACGTTTGGTTCTCCCACTCATAGAGTGTGTGGCCTTGAGTAGGCATGTGAACTTTCACATCTCAATCTTTTCGTCAGGAAAATGGTGCCACAGGATTGGTGTCAGGATGGATCAGGCAGTTGGTGTAAAGTACTTAGCAACTTCCCTGGCGTACAAACAAAGGTCAGAATAACAGAGAGGATGGGGAAGGGATGAAGCTATGAACAAAGAAAGGGAAGGGCTGGGCAGTGGTGGCCCACGCCTTTAATCCCAGTATTCAGGAGGTAGAGACAGGCAGATCTCTGAGAGTTCGAGGCCAGTCTTGTCTACAGAGTGAGTTCCAGGACAGGCTCTAAAGAAAAATAAATAAATAAAGGGAAGAACCTAGATATGAGACCACTAACCTGGGAAGAAGTCATGTCCAGAGGGTAAATGGACTCGAGCAGTGAGTGCTATTGTGATGGCTAGAAGGCAAGCAGCAGGACAGAGGACCAGACAGAGTCCAGATACCTGAGCAGAGGAAGCCTTTAACCTCAGGACTAGAGGAGCTATGCCAATGGGTAAATAACATGGGACCCACCTACCCATCTGTGGTCCCAGGACTTAACTGTGTACTAAGAGTTTAGGCACTCTCAGTATTTGCCATTGATTACATTCAAGAGATCAAGGGAGGTGTATAGCAGGTATGGCTTGTCTGGTATAAGCTGACAGAGCTAGGATTGTGGCTAGGGGAGTCAGATGAAGTTCAAGATGATACAGGACATTAGGGTCAAAGAAAAGCAATGCCGTGTGTGTGTGTGTGTGTGTGTGTGTGTGTGTGTGTGTGTGTGTGTGTGTTTAACATGGCATATGCAACCAAACAACAGCCCTTCAGCAGCACTCATTGGTCACCCACAGTTTATGGTTGAAGAAATTGTCCTCATCAGGCAAAGGAATTTGATGGTCTTGTATGACAGAAGTAAGATTGTACCCCCTGAAAATCTTGGCCTCAAGTTACCTTCTACCCTGCCATTCCTTGAAATTCTTGAAACTACAGCTGCCAGGTGAATATGCCTGTAAGGATTAAAGTTTTTCCTCCTGCCGCCGGTCTCATCCCGCTGCCGCACCAGCCCCAATTAACACACTGAGACTCTGTATTTGATGTAATGCTGTTGGCCAGGTACTAGTTTCTTATCAGCTAGCTCTGTCTTAAGTATTAACCCATTTCTGTTGATCTATGTATTGGCACGTGCTTTTATCTTACCGGAGAGCCAGCTGGCGTCCTGTTCTCTCCAGACTCTCCATCTTGACTCCTCCTTACTACTTCCCATTTCCTCCTTATCTCCTAGTCCCTCCTGTCTTCCTTTCCTATTGGCCAACAGTGCTTTATTCATTAACCAGTATGAGAAAAATATTTACAGAATGACATCTCCCATCACATGCCCAGGTTATCTGTCCAGATGGAGAAAGACACAGGGCCTTTTACCTCTGTTGCTTTGACCAATGGTCAGCCGCCTGCCAGAGAAATTCAGGAAGTGATTTTAGATCAGTCAGTCCCATCTTACCCAAGAGCAATGGCAGAGGCATGAGCTATCACAGCCTGATTAGCTGAGCCTGATCCAGGTCAGGAGAACTCCAGCTCACCCACAAACACATGGAAATAGTAGATGGACACTTGCTTTGAGCCACTGAGTTTCCATCGGTATGCTTTACACCAAAAGCTAACTGACACACTAGTACACAAACACTGCTTCTCACACATCTTAATGGTCTAATGGAGAAGACCAACTTTCATAACAAAGCCCCGAAATATGTAATGAGGAAAAGGAATGATAATTTTCCCAGCCTGAAGATGCCCCCAGGGATCTGCACCTCCTTCTATACACACCATGTGATCTCTCCTCCCACGCTATATGGGGTTTAGTTTTTGTGGCCAATAGTGTATGACAGAAGGGGTATGCTATTTCTGAGATTAGATTACAAAAGCCTGGTGCTCCTGTCACTTGTCATTGTCAGCAGCAACGGCATCCATTCATTCTGGGAGATGCTCATGCAGACCACCGAGAGCCGTGCGGTAAGGAACTGCGTGAACTCCCTCAAGCCTACCACTTGATCCTTTTCCTCTAAATGCTGAAGTCTGGCTGGCAGCATGGATGTGGCCTCTTATGAGACCTTGAGCTGAAACCACTAGCTAAGCTGTTCCCAGATTGTTTTTCAGCCAACATTTTTTAAAAATAATAGGTTCTTTTCTCATACAGTATATCCTGATTATAATTTCCCCTCCCTTCACTCCTCCCGGTTCCTCCCCCTCCCCTCTCCTCTGGATCCACTCCCCTTCTGTCTGTCATTAGAAAGGAACAGGCTTCAAAGAGACAACAGTCTGTGTTGTCCCGTGGCATAGTTCACTCTCACAGGTGAACTGGGACCACATTCTGTCACATGTTGCCAGTAGAATTTCATTCAGAATTGCATGAGTTTTATAGTTATCTATTGGTTTTTAACATGCAACCCTAAAACTTACTGATTTCCCTCATTAAATTGCTCTCTTGACTGAGTTCCAGCTATTCATGAGTGCATGATGTGTACAAGGACATGTGGAGGTCAGAAGATGATTCTGTGGAGTTAATTCTTTCCTGGGACTCGAACTCAGGTCACCAGGCTTGCACCCATGGAGCTATCTCACCAGCTCCATTGCACAGTTCACTTAACCTATTTTTTTTTCCTTTTTATATATTCTAGTTACAAATTCCTGGCCCAATAAATAGCTGGTGAATATTTTCCTTCATTCTATAGACCATCTCTTTGCACCATTGTTTATTTTGCTGTGTAGATTGTTTTTTAAAGTTTATTTATAATTATGTGTATGTGTGGGTATGTGCATGCGAATACAGGTGCTCACAAGGCCAGAGCTGTCAGATCCCCCTAGAGCTGAAGCTGAGGCTGCTATAAGCTGCCCAGGGTCCACGCTGGGAATCTAACTCTGATCTTCTGCAAGAACATTACACATTCTTAACCACCAAACCATCTCTCCAGCCCCCACTGGATAGCTTTTTAATGTGATAAATCTGGTTTATCAATTCTTGCTATTATTTCCTGGGTTCTTTTTTATTTCTGATGTTGATATAGTCTTGTCTTCTAGCTTCTTGTTTTTTGCAACTCTGGATAAACCAAATCAGGATGTAAAATATCCAACTTCCTCAAGCATTTCATGATATAAGGAAGTCTAAGCTAGACATATGATGAAAGAGGGAAATACCTGATCAACTTCCTGGTGTTTCAAACATTTCAGGCAACAGGTATCTAAGTGAAGAAAACATAGTGAATATTCAGTCCAGCCATTTTTTGGAATCTAGAACTTTAGATATTTCTAGCACCAGCTGCTATCTGATTGCATCTACAGACCTCCCAAGCACCAGCCACCCATGTTCCCAGATTCTTAGCTCAAAAGAAATGTGAGAAAGCAGAATTTTTGTTTTAAGTGTTTTTGTTTGGTGGTAATTTACTACATAGGAACAGATAACTAACAAAAGGCAGTATATAGATAAACAGGCAGAGGGTATAGAAAGGGGTGGAATGTTCCATACAGAAGAAATAGTTACAGCAAAGGTCCACAGAAGGTGGGGCAATGGCATGGCAGAATGATGTGCCAGGAGTTGAGAGGGCCAATGGTACCACATGAGGCTGAAAGGCCAACGGGGACCAGGTCTGATGGGTGTGGCCTTGTATGTGTTACTAAGAAGAGGAGAATCTGAGGATGCTCAGTGTCTCAGTCTAGTGAGAAGAGGAGAATCTGTGGATGCTCAGTGTCTCAGTCTAGTGAGAATAGGAGAATCTGAGGATGCTCAGTGTCTCAGTCTAGTGAGAAGAGGAGAGAGGAGGGCAAAGCCCGGTTCTAGACAAGATTGTTTCCTTTTGGCCTTAATCATAAATCGTAACAGGACAGGGAAACGTCTTTAGAAACTAGCTTGGCTGTCCTCATTGAGGATTGCTCTCTTCCCCCTGTGGTGCACATCCTGGGTGCCTGGGCGTAGCAATGGATGGACATCAAAGGAGGGAGATAGTAAGGAAAACATTAATAAGAGAAAAAAGCTTAGAGTTGGGGGTTCCCACGGGAAAGATGAGCCGGTAAAGAAAAAAAGACAATGGCTGAAGGAAGAAAGAACAGCATCTATATCTGTTTCTTGTGCCTTTCCTTGGGCTCTTTTCCTTCTATTTTTGGGGGGTCCTATTTTAATGTTTGATTTTATCATATTAGTCAGGGCCCTCTAGAGGAACAGACTTAAAGAATAAATATATATGGGATTTATTACGACGACCTACAGTGTGGGCCTGCTAGTCCAACAATGACTATCTCTACCAATGGAAGGTCCAAGAATCCTACAGTTGTTCAGTCCACAAAGCTGGATGTCTCAGATAATCTCCAGTATACACCAGGATTCAAAAAGAATATGCTCTAATAGCAGTGAAGGAATAGACTTTCCAGAGAGACCCAGAGCATGCAGGCAAAAAGATGAAGTTTCTTTCTCCTATTCTTTAGGCTGCCAGCAGAAGGCATGACCAGATTAAAGGTGGCTCTTTCCGCCTTAAAACATGTGGATTAAAGGTGGATCTTTCCACTTCAAATGATTAATTAAGAAAAACCCCTCACAGGGGCACTCAGCCACTTAGGTTTTAGTTCCAGATGTAGTCAAGGTAACAACTAAAAATGGCCATCACACTCATTCTTTCTTATTATTATCCCTTAGATATCTATTTGTTTTCTAAAGAAAGGCAGAATGGGGTGGATCTGGATGGAAGGGAGGTAGGAAGGAGCTGGGAAGTGTAAAAGAAGGGAAACTATAATCAAAATATATTGCATGAAAAAAAAACACTCTATTTTTCAATAAAAGGAAAAAGTTCACAGGATGGAGTAGTCATTGTTGTATGAAACTCTCAAAGGATTAATAAAAGTATTATAATTTTTTTAAAAAGCTTGGTCCTCAGCTGGACACCATTGGAAGATGGTGATATAACAGGTGAGAGCCCCTGGGAGTTCACCAGGCCCCTGGGAATGGGCATTTGGATGGACTGTGAGACTGTGAGACTGGGGGCTCTGGTTTCTTTCTCTTTCCTTTTGCTTCCTGGCCATGGGGTGAGTGTCTTTGTTTTGTCTTCTGTTTCCGCCCCAGAGTGCTGCCACAAGGCTAAAACAGTAATGCCACCCAAACCATGAGTCAACACCTCTGATGTGGAGAACCAGAATTTGCCTGTCTCAGGCATTTGTTATAGAGGTGGAGAACTATTTCAGTCACTCTGTTGGAAAATAGAAAGGTCCAGGACAAGAACTAAGTGGGGTTAGGGGAGCATGGAGTACAGAACTGGTCAGCAGTCATCACCCACGGGATTGAATGTCCCCTGTGTGCCAGGCCGGAAGCTCTCAAGCCATCACTGAGGCTGCTCGGAGCTTGAAGCCCCTGGGAATTCTCAGTCCTGACAGTGACCCTGGGGGGAGGAATGGTGACAGTGATGGGCAGGATGCTGGAGATGTACTGGGCTTCCGAACATGCTCTGCAGGCTCTCTGAGGCTGCACTGCGTTTTCAGATTTCTCCTGGCTAAGCCACAGCCTCTGCAGCAGGGGTAAGGCATCTCCAGCCCTAGCTGTCACAGCTCTGTTTTGCTCGCCAGACTTTTCAGGTCCAGGCCCCAGCAGGTGCAAAGACAGAAGGAAAAGGCCACTTGTTTTGGGAAAGAGCCTGCTCTCGGGCAGTCTTTCTTGGATCCTATCTCCCCATCTCCCAGTCCCCATCCCACCAGTAATGCATGAATATTGCTTCCTCAATTGGGGACACAGACTCCTATTAGTTAGTTGGTCTAACTTTCTTTTTCTATCTAGGAAGTATCTAAAGTGATGAGTATGCCCCCCCCAAAGCATATGAAAAGCAAAGGAAACAGCATCAAATAGGTTCGGTCATCTGGGGACTTGATTATAGGAGAGTAATTTACATATTGACTATTGAACCATTAGTCCAAATTTAATGCCGATAGTTCAAGGCATACACACCCAGGACACTTTCTTCCACTTTTCTGTTACTCTTTCTGACTACACTAAAGCTAAGCAGTTTATAAAGAATATAGGCTCATTTGTGTCAGCTCTGAAGGTGGGCGACGTAAGAACCCGGTGCCACATCTTGCTGTGTCATGACAAGGGCAGGAGACATCACGTGGTGGGAGCGCAAGTGTGCTATACACAGGTCTCCGTTCACTTCCTCTTCTTATGAAGTCACCGATGCCATCACAGAAGCCCTGTCCCTCGTGGCTGCATCTAATAGTAATTACTCTCACAGGCGCCTTATCCAAATACCGTTAACAAATGAGTGTAAGGCTTAACTTCCCAACCCAGTGTTTGGGCGGGCACGTGGTGAACTGTTCTGAGAGATGGTTCCACTGGCAAACACCTGTGCAGAACACAGCCCCACTCGCCTAAAGCTCGAGAGAGCAACTTTAAGAAAGGGTTTGCAACTTCGCCTTTGCTGGAAACCACTTCCTGGTCAGACAGACTCCTTGGACCCACTTCCCTGCTGGGTATGCTTTGAAGAGACCACAGACTGGGAGGGACCCGAGGAGAAGAAAGGCAACCCGACAGAAAGCAGTGTGGCCCCTTGAACACTGGAGGTCACATGAAGGGAACATACACCCCACTTCACAGGCCCGGGTTACCACTGTGCCTGAGTGTTACCAAGAGTTCTATTTCGGCATCTGTACACCCCTTGTTCTTTTCTCTGTGGCATGAGCCACAGGCTTATGAAAAGAAATAACTCCGATTCATCACCCCTACCCTACCGCCCCCAACTTTCCAAACAACGACTATAAGTGATTTAAAGGAGAAATTCCTTCTTAAAGGATACAATCCCTTCTGAAAGAAAGTTTGTGATCTCTGCTCTTGCAAGCCTGGAGCTTTAGAAGCGGATCCTGATAGACATCAATAGAAATGTCTGGATATTGTCACCACTGTCACCTCTCACGGAGAAACAGAACAGCCACCTATATCCTGCCTGAGCCTTGGGCTGTCCCCTGTAGAGCAAAGGTCACCCCAAACACCCTTATTCTTTGGGAGGAAAGAGGCGACTCCAGGCCATTCATGTGTTTTAGAGATTTTTTTTTCTTTAATGCAGTTACCAATGCGGTTTGAGAATAGGATAAACTGCACGGGGGGCGGCGGGTGGAGCCCCCTGGCCCTGACATATGAAAAGATCAAAGGTGGAAATGAAACTGGTTTCTGCCAGTCCAAAGTTTCCTGAAGCCACCCAGCTTCGGAACTGGCTAGTAACATTTAATTTTCTTCCAAACATCCTCAGGTCTATGGTGTATGATGGGATGCCAGGGAGAGAATTCATGAGCTAACCGCACCGAGAAGAAAAAGATTGTGACGCTTTTCAAAGGACTCACCACGGTTTGGATTACAGGAAAGGGAGGGGGGTATAAAATGACAAGTGTTAGAGGAAGCAAAGCAGGCAAAGCCAAACGAGGCACGTTGGCAAAAGCTGACATGTTTTCCGGATTCACCCTAACGCCTGCTCTCTGGTACACACAGGCTTCCATCCAACTCTAGTGGCATCCATCTGAAATCCAGATGCAGGGTCTGTGGGGTCTTATTCATTTGCAGGTTGGCTCCAGATGCAGAGGGCAAGCATCCCTGGTGTCCAGCAGTTGGGATTTGGTGTTCTTTCCAGATTCAGGATACTTGGAAGTTGTGATTGCTTTGCAAGACTGAGAAGTGATTTGCTGAAGTTCTTGGTTTGGGATAGCTTTGGCCTTACTCGTCTTCGTTTGCATTCTCCACAAATGACCATCCAGCTGGGATGTGTGTCTCCTTCCTAACCCCCAAGGTTCCATTTCCTCCTTGAAACCTCTGACTCACCCCGCCCCACCCTGTCCTGTCCTGTCTGCACTCAGACCCCTGGCGACTCCCCCTCCCCACCGCCTTGCTCTGCCCATTGCTTTTACATAGTGGGTGGGCTGCTCTGGTGGTGTGACATACGTGGGTCAGCTGTTGTTTAGGTAAGAGTCAAGTCTGATTCGGTAGGTGCAGTTGGCTTTTGATTATTCCCAGGCAGGAAGCAGATGGTACAATGGATTCACAGGAACATTTAATGCTGTGGGATTCTTTGATGGTGATGTTTGACTTCTCTACAGCATGTGATAGTGATCACGACTTAGCCTCACAGGATTGTGGACCATGGCGGAACGTATTGTTATGACTCCAAAGCATGATCGGGTCATCTGGCTCCTGGACATCCACTGCATTTTATTTCTTTCTGAATAATTTTATTGGTTTTTTAATTGCTTAAGTAATATATGTAGATTGCAGGGGAATTTGGAAAATGGGAATATCCTTTTAGTATATAAGTATACACTTTAATATTATATTTCTGTAGATTTCTTTATTTAAAGATTTACTATGAGTCTGTGCACGTATGCACACAAGTGTGTGTAAATGCTCCTGAAGGCCTGAGGGGTACTGAATCCTTTGGAGCTGGAGTTAGAGGTGTTGTGAGCCACCTGATGTAGGTGCTGGGATTTGAACTCTAGTCCTCTATTGAAACAGTCAACATTCTTAACTGCTGACCCCACCCTCACTCCTATCCGTAGACTTAGTCTTTTTAAAATGATATCTACTGTACAGTTCTTAAAAATCAATTCCACTAATAATAGATCATGAATGCACTTCATGCTCCTATGAAGATTTTAATGACTATGTGGAATTTATATAGTCAATTCCCCGTTATTGGAATTTACTTTATCAAACAATGATATGTGTGCTCTGTGTGCCAGACACATGTAGATACCAACCATTTTACCCTCACCCTAACCTACCGTGTAAATCCTACCATTGTCAGCCTTTTGCAATCAAGGACGCTGAGTCACAGAGAGTTAAACAGCTTGTGTCCAGTCGTACCTAACGTTGAAAGTGGTAGCTCCAGGTTCAAACCTCTGAACACACTCCAAGTACCTTCCCCCTGTGGGAAGTGTCGGCTTCCCTTACCTGGGGATTGCTTCCTGAACACAAGACTTTCCTGGAAAAGAAGAAGACAGTCGTGAGTCACTGTCAGTGCAATCATCAGCTCCTGAGACAACAGCCAAAGATGCAGCTGGGCAGGGTGGGTGACTGGAGGGTGAGACCAAGGAAGGCCACAGTTTGAGATCCGAGCTGCTCGACCCCCAGGTTATCCACCCCTACGCAGAACCAGAGAGAGCGCAGCTTCTCCTGATGGATGGTGACTTCCTGGCAGAGGTTTTTCTTTTATGTTTTGCACAGGAGCTGTTGCCTCTGACCCAGCCTGCTGGCTGGATGCCAGGGAGACAGATAGGAAGTGAGCTGGCTGGATTCTCCCCTGCTGAAGCAGCAGGAGCAGCAGCAGGGGACTGTGGCGGGGCTCATCCAGCCTGTGGGTGACTTCTGGCACATGTCTGTAGCTTATGGAAGTCCTCTGGCTAAGCTGGGGGGATCCTAGGGGAACATGGATCTTACCCACCCTGGTCGGCGACTGGGTCGGGGATATGGCTACCTCCCTTCCTATCTGCTTCTTTTCATTCAATACTGATCATATGACATCATTGTTGACAGAGATAATGGTTGCTTGACCTCATTAATTCTACCTTAGCCTCTTTAATTCCCAAAACAGTGCCAAGAAATTGGATAGAATTTATCAGCAATTATCCTAATTTTAGTAATTAAGAAAGACCACCCCAGAGAGGCTAAATATTCTGACATATATAGGGAAGGATGGCCAGGTGTAGTGATACACACTTCCATGCAAACATTCAGGAGAGCAAGGGAGAAAGATTAAGGCCAGAGGACTAAGGCCAACTTGAGCCTATATAGTGATATCCTGTCTCAAAAAACACCAACCAACCAATCACACAATAGGAAAAGGGGCACCCTGTATTGTGGAATTATAACCTTGATGCAAAGCTGTGACCAGAATCAGGCCATTGCAGAAGGCAGCTATGGCTCGAAGGGAAATGATGGTTTAACTGTCTGCTCATCAATAGTAGAAGAGATTGACAGCGCTTGGATGGATAAGGGAAAGTGTTATGGGCTAGAGAGGGTTAGAGATCGAGTTGTTGAGACAAGGTCTCATATAACTCAGTCTAGTGTTGGATCCTATGTACCTAAGCTTGGCTTCAGACTCTCAATCATCCTTCTACCTTCCAAGTACAGACATCACTGGCTTGTGCCACCAAGCCCAACTAGAAGCTATCTTTTATTTAAGCAACTTAAGTCAGTTATGTGTAGAGCCTGGGAGTAGAGTAATATAAAATAACATTCCTGTTTTCCTTCCAGGAGGTCTGTCAATTTCATTACCTCATTCCTTCTTTTACAAGGGAACCTGGAACACCCTGACCTTGCATGCAAAGTGAGTGTTGTATGGTGAGCTGGTCTGAGGAGATATAGTTATCCCTGCAGTCTCCTTACCTGCCTCACTAAATGCTCAAGAGCAAGACATGTAAGTTCCCTGCAGCTCAGGAGGCCCCTCTCTCCCACACAGAATCCCGCTCCTGGGTGTTGCCTGAGTGAGCCCTCTCCTTATAGAAACTGAAACACCTGAGTAGAGCCAGAACCAACTCAAGTCACACTTCTGAGCAGAGGGACCCTTGCAGTGATTTGATAGCCATAGTGCCTCAAATCCAAACAAGGGACGACTAGGCTGAAATGCTCTCCTTCAGTGACTGGAAAGTTGGGTTGTATGCACTGAGTTTTGGAGCAGCCAACTCATAGGGGTGTGTGCGTGTGCTTTCATAGAAGACATAATTGCCTTATTTTTTCATAGTCCCTGAAGATTAGTAAACGGTGAAATGGATTGTAAGTCTGAGACCAGTCTGGGCTGCTGAGTGACAGCCTTTCATAAACAAAGTAATGAGCCAGAAGTTTAAAAGGAAAACAAATTGAAGAGCTGCTAGCTAGAGCCAACGTGGGTATTGCCTTGGATAGACAGGTAGTCCCGACATGGTTGGCTGTAATCTATTCTTCCCCCTGTGAATAGGTCCTTAAAAACTTGCAGTGACTCTCTGTATCACGCCCATGGCCACACCCCCAACTGGACTGAAGTCTGTGTAACTTTGGTAGTCTATCCTTTGGGTCTCTGACTTGATTCTGTTGTTCTGGTCACTGACCT
Organism: Phodopus roborovskii; assembly: GCF_943737965.1. Classification (NCBI taxonomy): domain Eukaryota; kingdom Metazoa; phylum Chordata; class Mammalia; order Rodentia; family Cricetidae; genus Phodopus; species Phodopus roborovskii. The sequence goes on along the minus strand of NW_026126424.1, from coordinate 9,727,027 downwards.
CTCAAGAAGCAGACCTGAACCCGAAGCAAGTTAATTAAGACAGGAGGTCACATCAGAACTAAGCCCCCTCTGAAAACCATGCACCAGCCTGTGACTTGGAACTAGGGCATCCCCACTGTGCAGTAAGTCATCCCTCTATGCAGAATCTAAACCTGAGCACAGAGACAGCTGGAGCAGGACCCACAGAGCTAGCTCCACTGATCAAATGTAGACACTGTCTGGGAACCTGGATCAGGCTGTTGTGTCTAGCTGTCCTGCACCTAAGCCGGTAAGTCATTGGTACAGGCTGGTGGAGGTTGCTTTTAAGAGTGCTTTGTGGTCTGTGTGCTTGAATGTCTTCTCAACAATTCCCTTCTTGTGCACCTACCATACCTCTACCTCCAGACATAGGCTTTTCCCTATAACATCAAACCAGGGACTGGAGTCCTGGAAAGGTTGAAGTGTGCGTGTGTGTGTGTGTGTGTGTGTGTGTGTGTGTGTGTGTGTGTGTGTGTGGTGGGGCACACGATGACTTGGCTTTAGGAATTGGTCTGTGCTGAGGCTATCTGAGAGGAGGGGAGCATGTAAGGATGGTAATATTAGCTTCTCTAGGTGTGTCCAACCTGTATCCGAGGGGCCACATACAGCCAAAGATAGCTAAGAATATGGCCCAATACAAAATTTTATATAGTACATGAGCTCCTTTTTGTAACTTGACTATGGTTTTATTTAGTGTCAATGTTGTAGACAGCATCATGTTGTGAGCGCATATCCTTGCCAGAATTTCTCTCTTTGGGGGCAGTGGGATGATCCCTGCCTAATTTAGGAAGGTGAGACTGTGAGCATTGGGCCCACGCTGATTCTGACTATAGGCACAAGTTATCATCTGCCGGCACTCAGGCCACTGTCTACAGACTTAATCCAGGCTCGCCCCGCGCCTTGGGTACTGTTGAAAAAAATGAAGGTGGGGTTCTCTAAGATGCCTGGCTCAGAGACACAGGAAGTGGCTCCTGGGTTGCAGGCACCTGCCACCTCATCTGTGAGTCACTTAGAGATGTTGGGCCCCAGGGCAAGCCTGTCTAACAAGGATTGTAGGCACCGTGGCCAAAGACAAAATTATGGTTCCGCATCAGTACATTAAGTGAGGGCAGAGAAACCCTCAGTGGCCCTGTAATCCAGCATTCTGCCACTTCCTCTCATCTGTGCTCTTTGGGTTGGTTTCCCCCTACCCCAAGTGACTGTACTATTTCTACCTTTTGCAAAGGCTTTCTGATTTGTCTATGTCTTTTTCAAAAACAGTAATCTGTCTTTGTGAACATATGTCTTGAGGAAGGGATCTCTGTTGGGGGGCAGTCTCTCACTGCCCAGTAGACACACTGGTAGAATGAACCCCAATTCCCATGGCACCAGGAGAGACTTACACCGTGGGGCACAGGTGACATAGGCCTCTCCTGCCATTTCTGAAGGGATTTGGGGGTTGGAGAGAACCCTGGGTCCCCCTGGGGGAAGCTCAATAAGAGATCTAGGGCTCTTTTCAAGGCAAGTGGACCATCTCTGTCTGTCCCTGTCTCTCTGCTTATCTGGCATCATCCTGTCTCATCCTCAAAGCCTTGTCTAAGAACTGAGTCCTGCAGGATCCTTACTTCATGGTAGGGAAATGGAGGATCAAAGAAAGCCAAAGGATGTGGGTAAGATTGTGCTGTTTGCAGCAGCAGAAACAGCCCTCACAGCTCTGGTGGGGCTGCCCCTGAGGCTGTGCTCTTAGGGACTAAGCTGTCGCCTTTCACCAGATGCCATCCTCTGAAGGCTTCCCACATCCTCACCCTGCATCAGGAGCTAAGGAACACCACAAACACCTCTGGGCAGTAGTCCTCTGCTCTCTCCTGAGAGTGGTCCATTTCCTTCCTCCATAGTCAAGACGCTCAGACCCCTGCCCTGATGTAATGTTTCTTCCTGCAGGCTCCTGACCGTGTTCATTTGTTCAGCACAGGAGAACCCTGTTGGGGGAAAGATTATGAAAACATTTTCCATCCTCACAGGGAGTGCTCGCAGTTGTTGCTGGAGCTCTGCTGGGTGTGTGCGGATGTGTTCTCCTGGCTTCTGTCTGCATCCGCCTGCTGAGGAGGCGAGGAGGGCAGACTATATTTAACCCATAGGTGGAAGCTATATTTAGCCTCTGAGCCCATTAGGGATGCTCAAGTGCAGTGCAGATGTCTGCCACTGGCACATCCAGATAAATACGCATTTAGGAATTGTCTGCTTTGAAGTGTTACATGGGCACAGACTCAGAGTGTGTTCATTAGCATATTCCTAGAGTCGGAGGTACTCCGAGACCCCAAATACAGGAAAGAGCCCCCAGTCCTGACATTTCTACTGGCTCTGACCTTGACCTGAATTTGTATCCTAGCCTGTGACATGCGGAGGGGGCGGGGGAGACACAGGGAAGCTTCTAGGAGTCAGGTTGTTCAAGTTCCCTTCATTAGAGATAAAGACCCATTGTGGGTTTCACTTTCTGTCTTTGTACTTGTGTGTATGACCGCATGTGCACACTGCTCTCTCTCTCTCTCTCTCTCTCTCTCTCTCTCTCTCTCTCTCTCTCTCTCTCTGTGTGTGTGTGTGTGTGTGTGTGATATCTCTGAAGTGCTGCTTGGCTATGATACAACAAGGCTGTTATTATGAGCCTTGCCACGCTTACATTTTATGGACTGCAGTGCGGATCTTGGCGGTCATTCTCATAGGGATGATGCTTTGCTTGAACAATGGGTTGAGTAATAGGCTGGAGGCAAAGAAGGTTCTTCCTGGGAGTTATAAGTGGAGAGGGGAGATCTAAGAACGAGTGAGGCCTATATATCATCTGTCTGCTCAGAGGCATCTTTTGCCTGCCCTTCTCACCCTCCCATGGTACATCGTTAGTCAGGAACTTCTGTGTGGAAGTCCTCAGGGACAGGCTCAGAGGCATGGAGTCTAATTTTCTTCAGAGCCTGGCTTCCCTGAGGTTGGCCTGAAGTGAAAACCAGGAAGGGGGGAAGATGGATGGAAGATGGGCTTCAGTTACTCAGACGGAACGCCACAGATGCTTTCTGCTCCTTTTAACTATTTTGAGTCTCTTTCTCCTCAAAGAGGATACTTTGCATGTGACACAGTATAGGTAAAAACAAAACAAAGCAAAACAACAACAACAACAACAACAACAAAAAAAACCCCAAAAACAAAAAAAAAACACCAAACAGATAACAAACCACCCAGGAACCATGTTAGAGCCAGCCAACCAGGGATTTCAGATGGCGAGTCCCTAAGGCTCACCAACTGGCCAAGGATGTTTCTTCCTAGCAAAGTGGACTCTTTGTCTGCAGAATGGAGATAATGAGACTCTCCAGGGGTTGCTGTGGGCTGGAGTTCCCCCGCTTACAGCACAGCACAAGCCTCCCTTCCATGCTTGTGGAGAGGGTTTCTGCTTCCTTGTCTTCCTTGTCTGCCTTCTGGACCAAGCCCAAAGGCAGGGAGCTAGGATTTGTTCCGTAGGATACTGTTGTCTTTCAGATGAGGCTGTGATCTTTCAGAGGTTTCAGGCAGGCTAGAACCCGTGGGCTGCCATCTGCAATGGCGATGCTGAAGAGAAGCTATAAATAGGAAGGAACCTAAGGGAGAAAATGCAATGTCTTCAGCCACTAAGTGGTAGCTTAGCTTGGCTAAGGTCTTGGGGGGGGGGATGAATAGCAGGGACAGTCACAGGCAGGCTGAGGACACTTTTCTCCACACAGGTATCTTCATCCTGTCCAGAAATGGATCGTTAGGTTTGGGATGGCTGGGGCCAGTGCCATGAGTAGTTGTCTTCTTTCCTCTGCTCACAGAGGCCTCAGGGCTGGGGACAGGTAAAATTCTGAGGCACACCTGGCAGAGTCCCCAAGGATCCCAAAGCCCTTGCCACCTTCTGCCAGCCACTGGGTTGCTCTGGTATCCTCATTGCTGCTGCCAGTGTCTTCTCCATTAAAGTCGTGATCATCTCAAATGGTACCTTTACACAGACTAGAAACAGGAACCCTCTCTTCCTAGGAAATGCATCTTGCCCTAGCTTGCCAATTGTATGCACAGTTTGGATTTCAGTCTCAGTTGGTCCCTTGGGTGGGCACCCACGTCCAGTCAGCAGCACTCACAAGTATTTGGCAGCTCCGCCTCCCACTCCATGCTTTATTGTACACTGTTCTTGAGCTGCCTCCCCTGAACCCCCTGCTCCGGACTCCACGGATGTCCTTCCTATCTGCAGGCCAGCTTTAGAGGCTGCAAAGTCAGCGCAACACTGTGAATTTCCAAGCCCACTCTTGAAGTGGCTGGTGATCCACTCTAGGAGTTGGTCAAAGGGGACCCGAAAGACCCCACAGAATGCAATTCAAAAATATTCTTTCTGACACCAATCAACACTCCAGGCCAGGTAAAGGTCCACTTGGTCTCCTATAGGAAGACCCCCATGAGAGTCTTCTGCTTACGCAGAGACTGGACAGCATCCCCACTATTGTGGGCAGAGAATGCATCCTAGAGTCATGGAGCTGCTGCCATCCATCCTAGACTGTTCACTTTTCCATGTGGGAGCTTCTGAGGTGGCATGTCATGTGACCTGCCCCCCCTTCTCCGAAGCTCCGCTCTGATGACTTAGGATTCCTCAGGTCACTGGCTAAGTAGACTAGTCCTCTTCTTCCCACCGCACAGTGCCCCCACTGGTAACCTGGCTCCTGGGGCACAGGGTGGTCTGAAAACATGGTATTTGTGTGATTCTATCTTTTCCCCTTTGAAATTCACAGTTCCTGTCAGAGTATCTGGACCACCTGTTTAGACGTGAATGATTTGAAGCCAAGTTTCTGGTAGCTTTGCCAATAACCAGGAGGGCCACTCCCTCAAGGAGCAGAGCTAGAGCTGGGCTGATTCCTGGGTGGTCCTAATGTTATGAGAGGCCCAGGGAGGAGAGATTTGATGTCAAACACCATCTCCATAGGAGCGAGGAGGCAGCTCTAGACACCGATAGCAACCAGAACTGGGGGGGGGGGGGATGTAACACTGAAAAAATCGACAGACCCCAGCTCATGCTCAATTTGCCACTAGAACCGGGTCATGGGAGGTAGTTACAAAACACCTCTGAGGAACACAAACCAGACATACAGAGCCAGAAACAACTGGGGTGTGTGATGCCAGCTGAGGGAAGGAGATAGAAGAAATGATGTCGTCCATGACACGGAGCAGGGAGTTTAAGGAGTTAACCCTGCGATGTTTGCCTTTCAGCCTGTGGGTGGCAATTGAAGGGATTTACATAGGAAATTGGGCTTGTATTTTACAGATGTCACTCAGGTGACTCAATGAAAGACAGCTTGAAGAAGGACAGGAGAGAAGGGGACCAGCTGGGAAGCCATGATTGGAGGTGAGAGAAGATGAACACCTGGCCTGGAAGAGAAACAGGAACGAGGGAGCCCTGGTTTTGAGGACTAATTAGGATAAAATATCCAGGTCTTTGGTGAACAGTGTGGGGAGCATTTGGGGTGGGGGGCATTGTGTGTGTGTAAGGGTAGTAGGGGGCATATGTGGAGTGTGTGTATGTGTGCTTGCACAGAGATGGAGAGAAAGCAGGGTTTAGGACAGTTCCTGGGTTCCAGCTTGGAATCAGCTAGATAGAGAAGCCACCCTAGCATAGGGAAATGCAGCTGTTTTGGGTTAGTTGAGCTAAGGGTGTGCTCACTTTGAGCCGTCTGTACCATAATTAACATTTCCCAAACAACATTTGTGTATTAAAACCTGAAGCCTAGAAAGCAATTGTCATTAACGCTGTGGACACGTGTGTGGTGACCAGGGACAGTGGGCTGAGCTCCGGACCAGATACACTCATTTGCAAAATGGTTGTGGAAGGGAGGACCCATGCGGAAACCAGACTGGAAACTCCTGAACATCCTGGGGAAGCAGTGTCTCAGAGGTCACAAGGTGAGGGAGCTTTACAAGGAGGAAGTGAGTAGCAGTGTGCAGTGAAGAGGCAAGACCAGGTGGCTCGGGTCTGCGCTGCATAAATCAACTCACGGGGCAGCTCTCCGGAGCTCAGAGTCATGGGCCTTTATCAAAAGGAAGACAGGAAAGAGATAGAGTAGGCTGAGGGGGGGAAACAGCACCTAAAGCAAGACACTCAGGGCATGGGCAGCCTGGGCAGCATGCCTGGCTAAGCTGGGCTAGCTAGCTGAGAAGGAGAAGCCATAGACACAGAAAAGAGAGAGGGCAAGATTGATGGGGTCAGGTAGGACATAAGGTGGAAGCACTGATTCTCAACAGGGATAAGGCCTGGAGCGCTAAGGTGGGAGGAGCTTGTGGTGAGGGTGACTGAGCTGTTGGATCTAATCTACCGTCAGTAAAAAGAGGATGAAGAGTTGACGGCTTGTTGGACCCAACTTCTAGGTGAAGTAGAGTCCAGCTGAGGTTGGAGATCATGGGTTCTTGGTGGACTAAGCCTGTAGGATTGTGAAGCATCTCCAAAGACCTTAAAGTTCAGGAGGAGATGAAGGAATCCGAGGCTGTTGGAGAAATATAGCAGAAGTGTTTGAATGGACTGGTACCAGAGTCGATCCTGTGAACAACCTGAGTTCCAAATGGCCAGGAAAGGAATAAGGATGCTCAGGAAGAGACTGATAGACCATGAAGATGCTCATGCATGAAGGGACAACATGTAGAGGGAGGGAATAAGAATGTTGAAAGGGAATATCATGTAGGCCGAAGGAGGCATTTGGAATGTCATGTTGGAACCAGGTGATAGATAGCAAGGTCCGGTTGGGGTCGGGTGAAGGGGACAAGGTGTAGGTCACTGGAGTTGGGAGTGGGTTAATTACAAGACTGGAGCTTTGGGGGACATTGTTTCCTGGCAAGGAGGAGATGTCCTTGGAGACTGTAGCTGCCTCCAGGTGGCTGGGCAGTAGCAGTTGTTCCGGAGATTAGTCCTGTAGGGTTTCCAGTTGTACCTCTCAGCTTAGATACCTAGGACAGGAGCCCAGGAATCTACATTCAAGCTCCCCATTGGCTTTCATGATCTGGCAAGTTTCAGAATATTGCTCTGAGAAAGAGGAAAGCCTCTAAGTAAGGAAAGCCGGGCTATGCAGAAGGATGGGTGGAGAAGGGTGAAGGGTGAAGAGGACAGGAGAGCCATGGGTAGGTTACAGAGCGCATCCATGCCCAGAAGATAGCTTTTAGGATGGGAACAAGCATGACAGACTAAGAAGCACTCTGGTGTCATGATTGGGCTCTGTCAGTGTAGCCCAGGCGTCAATGAAAACAGAGACACCACCAGTCCCTGGAGAGTTCTGCAGTCAGCTCAGTTGCCTGGTATTCTTTTGGCAGGTGGCGGGGGGGGGGGGGGGGGAGCTGACTGTGTGCCCCTGAGCAAGCAAGGACTGAGTTATTTGTGGCTTTGCATCCTTTGTCCTCTGATGCACTGTCTCATATGGCAGTAGGGGAGTTAACACTTGGTCAGACTCCGTTGCCATTGTTTCTTTGGGCGCCTTGTTTTTCTGTGCCTTCCTGCTTGTGCTTCCCATGAACAAATGGTCAGCACCCATCGCTTCAGTCTGCGGTTTTGTCTCTTAGTGAGTCACAAGGGTGTCTCAGGAATCTGGAGCTGGCAGTAGACTGACACATACATGGAGTGGACAGTCACCAGTGTGATGTGACGGATATACCAAGGAAACCCCGACTGTTGCTTTGCTTTGCTCTCCATAGACATCCCTCATATGCCTAATATCCTGGAGTTTGAAACAACCAAGTGTGGAGGGACAGACCTGCCCTTGTCTGATTTTTATCCTAATCTCACACTGCTTAGACGTATGACTCCTCAGGGCTTGGATTTTCATCTATAAGATAGAGCTAATAATAGCCACCCCAAGAGCTGTCTCAAGTATTACGCAGGCAAAGCACAGGGGATGCCTGTAAAATGTGCTGAAGAAATGTGAGGGTCATGGGGTCATCATTACCTAGCCTCAGCACCGGGAGCCCAGAGTAAACAAGAGGGGGCCAGAAAGGGAGCAGGAGAGACGAGGGCCCCTGGAGATGCTGCTGAATTCTAGCCCTAGTGTTAGCGTGCCCACAGCGTGCCAGTGTCCACAGAGGCGCCTTGCCTGTCCTGTGTTTTGGTTTTGTTAGCAGTGTGGTAACAGTATATTTTCGTATGGAGTACTTCAAGGTCAGAGACCTCCCTTCATTCAGGGAGACACTTCCAAGGTTTGTGACTTGGATACTCAGAATTGGAAACAGAAACTAGAAATGTAATCCTCCGACTCACAGTCCTCTGTGACTCAGTGCAGAATGTGTGGGGATTTATTCACTCATTTCCTTCCATTTGTCACTGAGGAAGTAGGGCTCTCACTCCCTCGATGTTCATGAACCTGAGACACACAAGGTCACACGCAGATCACACAAGGACCAGTCTTCCTGGAAACACTGACAACTGAGAAGTCTGCCTCCCACACTCACGGGGACAGGCTCTGTGACGGGGCACAGGCCAGGGTGGCTGTACTTTTAGTCTCCAAGGGCAGGAAGAAGGACTTTCCCTCCTGCTGCCTGGGGTGGTGACTGGAACATTCCTTTGCAGAACAGAACATTGCCGAGCCCTGGAAGTGTCCCTTAACATAACTCACCTGGGAGGCTTGCTGGTATGCAGGTTCTCAGGCAGTGCCACTGGGTGGGGCTTGGCATTTCTGACAGGTGTCTGGGAGGTGGAGAAGGACAGCAAGGTAGCTGCTCTTGTGGGGGGGGGGGTCAGGCTTGAGAGAGGTAGTGACCATAAGATACGGCATCCTCCCTCGCCCTTACCCACGGCCACGTCTAAAACTCCTTTGAAAAGTCCCGTTCACAAATATAACTGAGTGTTTCCCAAGCATTGTGTACTTCGCTAATGATCTGTAACTCACCTTCTTTTTATGTTTTAGTGCTGGGATTGGACCTCGGCACTGTGTGTAAGAGGCATCCATTCAGCTGCTGTCTACATGCCCCTTGTGCTAGAATCTTTCAAGATTCACTTGGCCATTCTACATGCTCCTCGGGCAGTTTAAGCAGGACGTCTGTGCGCCTTCTGAAGAGCAAGGGCTTACACAAAGGGACAGTGTAGGCCACAGGGTAGGGTACACTTTTGAGACCTCTAATCCCAGTTACGTTGTGGCTGGTTACTCTGCCTTTTTGTGCCTGTGTTTTCTCAACTTTGAAACTGGCTTTATAACTCCTCCTTTGTAGCTCTCTGGACATCTGGAAAGATTCATGAGGTGATACATGATAAAGTATGAGCCCACTGATGGTAAACATAGCTGTTATTCACAATCAGGCTGTGTCCTCCCACAGGGCATTTGATGCTCTGCCCCTCACTGCACACGTAGAGTGTTGCATTCTAAGGGCAGGATTCACTCCTTGGATTGGACTGTGTAATGCTTTGGAAACTTTAGTGCTGTCCAAATAGCCACCACCCAAGAGGAGTGTCCCACGCTAGCTCACTCACTTGAGAAGAGAGGGGAGGGTTCCTATAAGGAAGAAACCAGAGAGGAAAAGATCAAACCGACAACCTTACCCAGGCCTCCAACCTGCTGTCCCAGCTGTATTGCACTGGAACGCCGGCATTTACAGTGCCTCGGGCTAAAACTCGGTCATCTTTGAGGGTTTGATACATATATACAACGAGAACTCATTTTAAAGAGTGAATTAGGAGACACAGATTATCTCCACCCCAATACCGCGTTTACTCACTTGTATCCCAAAGGCCTTTTAAACATTTATGTTAACTTTTCATTGTGGTGTTTTTAAAGCATATTCAAAAAAGAGTGCAGCAGACATTTGCACTTCATTTTATTCATGTCTGTGTCGTTTCTTTTCTTTTTATTTATGGCATGTGTGTCTGTGCACCGTTTGCATGCCTGCTGTCTGTGGTGGCCAGAAAATAGCATATGATCCCTTGGAACTACAGGTGGTTGCGAGCCACCGTGTGGGTGCTGGGAATTGAACTCAGGCCCTCTGAAGAGGCAGCAAATGCTCTTAAGTGTGAAGTCATCTTTCCAGGTCCCAGAATGACTGTAAAACTCATTGAGTATTCACATTACTGTCTTACCTAGACTGGTTTTAGATCAAACTGTGACCTGGGATCATCTCTGCTTTCTTGGTCATATTTTTCTTTCCCAAAGCAGTGTTTGTAAATTTTCAAACACAGTGTGTGTTGTGGTGTGTGTGTGTGTGGGGGGGGTCCGGGAGGCGCGGGCAGGGGGTGGGGGTGCTTATCATGTAACCTCAGGTCTCCACCACGGGGATGTCCACAGGTGTGGACTTTAGTCCACATGTCAGCAGTCACAGGGCATTTTGAGTGAGTGACAAAGGTACAGCATGATAGCCTAGGATTGCACCCCGTGGCTCTTGCATGGGAGTCAGATGGACAATATCCATGCTTTGTTGGGAAAAATAGGCTGAAGACCCTGGGATTCCCAGACCCCAGCAAGGTGTTAATTCTGTGTCTGCAGTTTTCCCAGGCATGCCATTGCTTCCCCAACTCTCTCTTTCCATCTATTCTCGAAGCACCAGATGCTGTCAGGCTAGCCATCCAGAAAATAGTCAACAACATTAATATGCTAAAGAGGTAATAATTCAATTTAAGCAGAGAACACAGACTGCCCAATGCTCACTAGCTGGCACTGAAGCTGGATATTTGTCACAAAGGGTGTAACTATTATCATGGGAAACTGAGGAAAAGTAAGACAGTTGCTAAGACTTGTGCAGTTAAGTAGCAGAGAGCAGGATTCAAACCCAGATGGGGCCCATTCTGAAAGCAGTGTTATTTGTTTATTTTTATCATCTTGAGGTGTTACAACCTCACCATTGGGAGCACAAAGTCCAGGCCAGATGGTCTCAGTGCAAAGTGAAACTCCTTTGCCTTTTGCTCTGATACTGGCAGAAACCGTCCTCAACCCAGAGAAGAGGACAAGAACAGCTCTGCCTCTCCAGGGCTGGCCCTGCAGTCTTGTAATTCCAGATACTTGAGAGGTTGAGGCAGGGGGATCACAAATTCAAGGTCTGTTCCAGTTGCAGAGAGAGTTCATGGTCAGCACAGACAGCCTGGTGAGACCCCCCACATCATTAAAAAGAAAAGAGGGCTCTCTATATGAGTCAGAGGTAAAACCCTCGGACAGCCAGCTCAGCGAGGTATTTTCATAATCCAATGAGTTAACTTACGTAAGGCTCTTGGAACAGTATCTGTACATAGTAAGTGCTGCGTTCACTTTTTTTTAGTTTTGATTTTTATTTATTTTAATTCATTTTAACAGTTTCTTTTGCTATATTAATTTATTTTTTATTTTTATTTTACATATCGATCCCAGTTCCCTCTCCCTCCCTCTTACCCTCTTTCCCCCCTCACATGCACCCCAACCACCCTCCCCTCCCCACTCCACATAAAGGGTGAAGCCCTCCAGGAGGGGTCATCCAATTCTGTCAAGACATTTGGAATAGGGACTAGGCCTTCTCTCCTGTTTCTAGGTTAAGGGAGTATCCCTCCATGGAGGATGTGTTCGCAAGGTTCTTTTGTGCACCAGGGATACATCCTGGCTCCACTGTCTGAGGTCTCTTAGACTGCTCAGTCCTTCTGGCTGAGACCCATATTCAGGGGGGTCTGAGTCAGTCCCATGCTGGCTTCCCAGCTATCAGTCTGGGGGCCCGTTAGCTCCTCCTTGTTCAGGTAAGCTGTCTCTATGTGTTTCTGCCGCCTGGTCTTGTCCTCCCTCTCTGCATCTGGATTCCAGTTTGGCTCAGTGATTACTTGTGGGTGTCTACTTCTGTTTCCCTCAGCTACTAGATGAGGGCTCCATGATGGTAGATAAGTTAGTCGTTGATCTCACTATCAGGAAAGAGTATTTATGGTAGCCTTTCCACTGTTGCTCAAATTGTTAGTTGGGGTCAGTCTTGTAGGTCTCTGGACCTTTCTCTTTTATGCTCTCTCTCTCTCTCTCTCTCTCTCTCTCTCTCTCTCTCTCTCTCTCTCTCTCTGTCTGTCTTCTCCTATTCCTCCCCTGAAGTGAGTGGAGAGGGAACTAGGAGGAAGATTGAGTCGGGGAGGAATAGAAGAGAGAAAAATGTGTTCACTATTTTTAATTGTAAAGATGTCCTTTGTGGGGAGGAACCAACCCGTTTAGGAAAACATTAAGGAAAGAGGAAAGCCCCTTTTCCTAACTCATCAACTTCCCTTTCTCAGACTACCTGGTGGGAAGACTTCTCAGTTTATGGGACTACCTAGATGTATGTGTTCTACCCACTCCCACACAAATGCACACCGATACAGACATTTGGTTTTAGATATTAAAAAGACATTAAGAAAAATAAGACAGATTCTTGCCATATTCCTGAGGTGCACTTCGAGGTACTACGCCCAAGCTAGCATCCTGCCTCTGCCCACCAGGCAGAGGGAAATACAGGCCTCCAGCCCAGGGTCTGAAAGGGTAACAGGTTTCTGTTTTGCTTTCATTTCACCTGATACTTCACAGCTGTCTCTCCTCACTGTACTCTTATCAGCTGCAACCCAAGCCCCAATATGGATGAGCAATAATTTAATTATTGTTGACAGCCTGCAAGTGAAGTGTCCATAAATTTCGTTCAGTTTAAACCTTAGTATGTTCAGGTAAGTGAAAAACCTCGAACGTCAGCTTCGCTCGTGAGAACTGATTAGCAGCTCTGCACAGGTCAGTCTGGCTCTCCTGTATCAGGGGAGCGGGTGGTTGTATTTCCTCCATCCCTTCTGTCTAGGACGAAGTGGCGCATCTCGCCACCCCCCACCCTGTCTCTCCTTGGGGACAATGCAGGACTGAAACTGAGCCCTTCTCCATCAAGTTGTCAAGTGGCCACCAACAGACTTCACATGTACTTGCTTCCTCTGATTCCCATAGTTACGTGGAGAGATACATACATCTTATATGCGTGTTTGAAATTCCACCGTCTCCAGCATCTCCACCAGTCTCTGCTGCAGTCTCGGAGCCCCACAGTACAGGGACCCCTGCTCTAACCCCTTTCTTGCTCCCTTTGGAGCTGTGCTACATCCAGATAGGAAGTCTGGTACTGTTTCACCTTCCTATCTCCCAGATTAGAAATGCTTCCTGTGGAATACGAACGATGAATTTGCTTCTTAAGTAATGTTTCAATACAAACGCTTACTAGAAGAGAAAACAAAAAGGAGGGAGGGTTACATAAAGGGAGAAAGTTTTAAAACTTTTGGAATTCCATAGCTACCCAGAGACATTTCATTGTATTTCCCTTCCAAATGTTAAAGTTCCAAAAGTTAAAGTAGTAAGAAGCAAATTAATGAATAGTAATAAGACCAAGAAAGTAAATGATAACCCAGTGTGTGTGTGTGTGTGTGTGTGTGTGTGTGTGTGTGTGTGTGTGTGTGTGTGGTGTGGCATGTTTGTAATCACAGCATTCAAGTGGCTGAGGCAGGAAGACCATGTATTCAGATCAACTTGGGCTATGTAGCAAGACTGTATCTCAAAACAAATAAACAGCAATGAAACACACACACACACACACACTCAGGGAGAGGGGGGAGAGGGAGAGGAGAGGGGAGAGAGAGAGAGAGAGAGAGAGAGAGAGAGAGAGAGAGAGAGAGAGAGAGAGCAGGATGCAGACTTTGGCAACGAGAGCAAGTCCTGAAGAGGCCGGGTCAAATACGGACAAGCAGGTTGAAATGGACCTTGAATAGAAAATGAGCCTGTGTTGCTGGGCTGGCTTTTTCACTCTCACTATTCAGCAAGCACTGAGTGAGGCCCGTTAAGCCATAGCCCTCATGCCATGAATTCTCTAGCCAGTGTGGCAATGAGTAAACAGCTGTCCTGCCAGCCTCTTGGAAGCAGACTGCCTGCCCATCTCAGTAGACTGGGGACTGCCATGGCACCAAATCCATGGCAGGAACCTAGAGGGGAATGTTCTGGAAAATCCTGCAGGCCCTGCTGCACGGTCGGATTCAGAGCTGACAGTCCTCTGTGTCACTGATTTATGATATATTAACTTCAGGGACTTCTCAGCCAGTCTTTCTGCAGTTGTTCAAGTTCAGGTTTTCGGTTTGGGCCTCATCACAGCTGCCTGTGCCCCCCCCCCCTTTGTTTTTGGCTGCCACCCTGCAAAGATGAAACTTCAGGGATCATTCTAGCTTAATGTGCAGTTTGCCCAGTGCCTGCTGCAGCTGCCCATCAACATATGATGTCATGGGACAGGACTCAACAAACTCCTTTGTGGGTCCACAAAGTTGAGGATCAACTCCAGGCTGAGTGCTCCCTGCCCAAGCGTCCTGCTCAGCCCCGACGCCAGCACAGTGCTGTCCTTTCATCCATTTGCTGGACTGAGGCAGCTGAGGGCTCCCCTGTCTAAAACTGCAAGTGGAGGCTAGTACACAGCCTGAAGAAACATGAATCCTAAGACTGTTTATGGCACAACCAACATAGCATTCCATTTATTTAGCCCGCGGGGAGCTGTAGGATGGAGTATAAAGATAAAAGGCCAAAGGACTTAGATGTCTGGAGTTCATTTATTCATTCAACAAGGTCTGAGTACTTATTGTATGCCCGGCCCCTTAGTAAGAACAAAACAAAGGCCAACCTAAACATAGACCATACATTGTATAGAGCAATAAATATTAAGCAGCAATAACAAAAGCAAACGTATAATTAGCAACAGCAACAAATACAAGGAAGAGAAGGAAGCTCTGTGCACGTGTAACCGAGGAACCTGACCCGTGGGAAGGCTTTCTGCAGAGTAGGACATCTGAGCTGAGATGGCTACTTAATCTGCTTTCACATCAGCAACAAGAGAGCAACACTGCTTCTCCTGACCCACAGAGATGTGGGGAGAACACTCATGGAACAAACTCTGAAAACTAAGTCTCTGGAGCCAGAGGCAGCTGTTCCCAGGCCTCTGCATCTGTCACCAGGCTAAGCATTACTCACGTGGACTGAAGACTTTGATCATTTTCCTTTACCCTGCCAGGCAGCTGGGGCTGAACAGACCAGGGGTTAGCCTTATCCTGCCACGTACCTCTCATGTGAGTTTGAGCAACTCACTTAACTCATAAGACTCACCTTTTTTACAATCCTGGAAGGGTCGGGAACAGCTCCTGAAGCACTCGGCAGCACTGGCGTGTCATCACCCCTAAAACCACTGTAGCTGTTGTCACTAAGGTTACTGACTCCTGTGAGTTCATTTTCTGGTGTTGGTCCTTCACTCCTATGCCCAACGCCACCAGCCAAGTGAAAGCACTTGTCATAGGACAGTAGGACGATTGCCCCTGCTTTCTAATCAGTGTCCACACTTAGCTCACTATTCCAAATGCTTTCGATGTGGGCTCCTAAAAGAATTGGGCTTCCTCTCCATCCCCTCTTTAAAAAGTTATGATAGAAAAAAAAATGCTTACAGCTCATACCATGAGAAGCTGAGCTTCCTGATATGGAAAGACACCCTAAAACTTGATGAACAGATGAATTTTTTTTAATGGAAATATAGGGATCTAGAGAGTTTCTGGCTCAGCAGCTAAGAGCACTTGTTGCTTTTGCAGAGGACCTGAGTCTAATTCCCAGTACCCACATGGTGGCTCCCAGTTCTTGTTCCAGGGGATCTAACACCCTCTACATCCTTGGGTGTCAGGCATGCATATATGTGCAGAGATACATGCAGGCAAAACCCTCAATACACATAAAGTAGAGTAACTGTAAAAAGGAAATACAAACTCAAAAATGGAAAAACAAAAGACTAGTAAACACGAAATATACACGGAAAGGCAAATTAGAACTCATATGGAAACCCCAGCATCTACTAAAACCTGATCAGGCTGGGTGAAATCAGACGGATACTTACAAGTTTCCTGTAGAAAGCAAGCTGTCATTATTTATCTCAATTAAAAAAATATACTCTTTGAGTCAGTAATTTTTAATTGTGGACATTTGTTGCATGGATATACTTGCAGAGTTTATTCATTGTAGTATTCTTTGTACTACAGGTAAAGCTTGGAAATGACATAAATATCCGGTGAGTCCAGTGCCTTCTGACCTACCAAGGAAGCAGGCATGAACATGATACACATACATGCGTGCAGGCAAAGACTTCATCTACATAAAATAAATAAATCTTTAAAATTTAAGGACACTGCACCTGAGGGAATTAGGGATATGCTCAGTTGGTAGAGCTTTGTCTATTTTGTGAAAGCCTCGCATCCAATTCCTAGTCTTATGTGCACCAGGCATGCATTTGCACATCTGTAATCCCAGCACTGATTAGGAGCCAGGAGGATCGTATAGTAAATTCCAAGCCAGCCTGGACTACATGAGACTCTGTCTTTAGAAAAAAAAAAAAAAAGAATCTGTATTTGGGAAGTAGGAGGGACTAGTGGGACATGCAGGATTAAAGGGGGAAAGTGAATGTGGTTTTTATATTCACATCTGAAAATGTCTCTTTTCTATAACTAATATACACTAATAAAATGAATGAAAATGTGTCCTTAGTGTCTAAACAATACAACTTAACAAGTATATACATAACATTTGCATTGTATTAGGTGCTACAAACTATGGAGAATTTACAGCACACAGGTATTTGTAAATACTATACCGTTTTCTATAAGGGACTTGAGTATCTATGGATTTGGGTGTTTGTTGGTTTTCTTCAAGCCTCACATGGGTAATGAGGAATTGTGTGTGTGTGCACGCACACACACACACACACACACACATACTCGTGTTATGTAGTTTTAATTTGTGAATTATGTAAATTTTACCTAACCAAAAGTTAAATTTAAATATTCTCATTTACTCCATTAAAATATACTCTTATTAATTCCTATTACTGTGAAGTGATCCACCATATTTACATTAGATGAAAATGGGAAGCATGCCATTAGTAATATATTTTTATAATTTGAAGGGAAAATTAAACTTGACAAGGAAAGGTAGGAGGCCTAAGTAAAGTCTTACGAAAAGGTATGCACATTGTTGAGGACAACCACGTGACACTTAGCAGTCAGTTGCCATTTGAGTCTATATCTTTTGTCAGTCCAATATAAGCGGTAAACAGTATGCAGTATTGCAGTACACAAAATAAAGAAAGGGTCCTGCTGGGCGTTGGTGGTTCATGCCTTAATCCCAGCACTCGAGAGGCAGAGGTAGGCAGATCTCTGTAAGTTCGAGGCCCGCCTGGTCTACAGAGCTAGTTCCAGGACAGGCTCCGAAGCAACACAGAGAAACCCTGCCTCGAAAAACCAAATGAAAAACAAACAAACAAATAAGTAAAGGGCCCCTGCTCCAGTGAACCTGGCTGGTCAGCAGACCTGACCTGGGTTGCAGCTGGCAGTGCAATCTGGGAAGAGTGAAGTGTGTGATGACCCGGCTCTTACAAGCGGCTGTTTACGATCTTGCACCCACAGACAAGGCCAAAGCTTTTGAATATTGTGTTATAAAGCCTTCAGCTGACTTGGCCTCAAAATCCACTGGAACAAACTTAATGTTCTGGAACCAGGTCACCTTTTTTAAAGGCTACTTCAAAGCAAAACTAAACCAGTGCCTCTTTCAACAGTGACATGGGGGGGGGCAGGGAGGCATGGTTTTTAAAAGGAATTATTGTGAAGGTAATACATATACCAATAAATGTCACGGCTCTGCTTGTGAAGTTTGACTGCAAGATAGCTTGTATTTATACTTAATTGGTTAACATTCTCTGCACTCCATGGGTCAGGGTGTTCCTTTCTCGGTCCATTCAGGACGTTTTCTTCCATGTCTTTCTTGCTCCTGCCAGAATGCCCATAATGCAATACATTGGTTCACTTGATGGCGTTGCATAAACTGATAGGTTTTTCCCTTTCTTCTCAAAAAGACACAAAGTTCCTCAAGTTTACTGAATGTATGTACATACACACACACACACACACACACACACACACACACACACTTCTTGGGTCTGTTGTTAAAGCTGTCTGTGGAATTTTTTTCCAGTTCAGCCATGTTTTAGCTGTGGAATCATTTGGCTCATTTTAAAGATGTATCCTTGGTGAACTTGTGGTTGCTTTCCTGGTTTTGTCCAGTTGCCCAGCTATGGTGGTTAGTTCTTGTCAATTTGAATAACCTACAGTCACCTGAGAAGAGGGTGCGTCTGTTGAAGAATTACCTCCATGAGATGGGTCTGTGAGGAGTCTTCTTGATGAATGGTTGGTGTGGAAGGGCTCAACCCTGGATTGTATAAGAAGGCTGAGCACACCATGGACAACCAGCCTGAGCCTCCTTCCTCCCTGGTCTCCATTTGAGTTCCTGCCCTGGCTTCCCTGGATGAGGGACTGTAGCTTGTAAGCCAAAATAAACAGTTTTCTCTCCCAAGTTGCTTTTGGTCATCACAGCAACAGAGAAGCGAACTAGGCCACTGCCTAAATAAAGTTACCCTGCCTGTTTGCAGTTGAACTTTCTGGCTTATTCATGTGATATGAAGGTGTCTTTTATATAGTCTGTATACATTTCCTTTATTGGATGTATGTATTACTTACGTTTTCTCTGTGATTTGCATTTTCAGTCTTGGTATGGGAGCTCTTAATGTCAATTATGCCAACGAGCAGTTTCCTTTTATAGTTAATAGTTCATGTTTACAGCAAGGCACTTTTTGATAACTTATTTAGTGTCACCGTTTTACCTTTTATATTTAGATCAATCTATCAGGATTTGACTTGGGGGGTCTAAACTCTACCAGGATTTGATTTGGGGTGTGTTATAGGGTAGGGGCCCCCGACTCCACGACCTAGCATCAGTTATTGGACCCTACCATCCCCCAGTGCACCACAGCAGTAACTTTGACACAAGCCAAGCCACCAGACAGTGCAGATGCGTTTCTGGATTCTGGTCTGTCTGTGTGTGTTTCTGTGACTTTATAAATAGGTTTGATAACTGCTAGTATGTGCGCTTGCATCCACTTGGCTTTCCAAGCTCACGTGTGAGAGTGATTGATTTGCCTGTTTCCAGGCTTGTTCGCTGTGGCTACCTTTGTCTTTGTCCCATCAAAGCCCTTTAAATTGAAAGCCAGCCAGGTGTCTGCTGAGCTGCAGATCTGTTGGGTAATTAAATAACGCCGGGTAGGGGGAGGAGTGGATTAGGCGAGGCTGTCCGGTTGAGTGGGGCTCCCTAAGGAAGAGTTCGACATACACTTGAAGTCTTGCTTCTCGGGGGGGGGGGGGGGGGGGGTCAAAACTCTCAAATCCGGGTCGAAGAGGGCCAGACGAGGTCAACGAATGTAAATGTCGCGGGGGTTCGGCCCAGCCCGACGAATCGGCTGGGCGGGGTGGGGCCGCCAAGCCGCAAATCACCAGTTGAGGGCCAGAGAGCGCGCCGCGGGCTCAGAGCCGTGCTTGCCGCCGCCGGGCCGGGCGGGAGCCGGAGTGGAACCGCGGTGCGCATCGACCAGCCGCGCCGGTCTCTCGGCGGACGCCCGCGGACCATGAGCCGCCCTCGCTCCCGGAGCTGCTGCGAGGCGGTGCGGGCAGAGCGGCGCTGAGCGCAACCGGGACCCCGAGCGCCGCGCGGGGAGGTGAGTGTGCCCGGTGCGGACCTGCTCAGGCTCCCGGGCTTCCCCGGCCACTCTGAGACTGCACCGGGAAGTTCTTTAGAGCAAAGTTAGGCTCGGGCAAGGGCGCAGTCCGCGTGCTCTTCCCCCGAAGCCCCCCCAGACTTGGAGTGGGGGTGGGGGTAGCTAGACTTGTGCCCTCGGGGGAGGGGGGTTCGTGGGATCCCGTGATGTGCTTCCAGCATCTCCACTCTTTGGCTCCGGGACGGTACCCTCCTGGGTGCCCTGGCCTCCAGACTCCCTCCGGACCCTTGGACCCCTTCCCAGCCCTGTCCGGTTCTGCCCGAAGCGGGTCTAGGTTGGGGAGATGAGGTGGCCCAGAGTACTCTGCTGGAGGCCTGAGGCTTTCTCCACTAATCTCTTGGGAAGTTTGCAAAAAAAAAAAAAAAAAAAAAAAAAAAAAAAAAAGTGAAGGAGTCTGCCCTGTAACCGTTGACAACATCTCCCTCCCCTCGCTTTCCCTTTGTTGAGAAAGAATGAATAGTTGGTTGTGTGGCTCCCCTCGAGTCGGGGAGGGGAAGGCAAAAGGAGGGAGGGACGGGTCGCAGTCCATCTTCCTTCTCCCGCCTCTTCTATGGCCACTTAAAAAGTTTGATCAGGTGTAGACGCTCATTGATGGCAGCTGGCAAAGGCAGCGTGTGCCCTGGGATAGCGCATCACAGGACTAAGGTTTAACAGAGCACAGCTGAGAAAGGGAGTAACCCGAGTCTGTTTTTTGCCTACAGCAGCTAGGCAGGAAAAGTAGAGTTTGGAAATTCTTTTAAACCTTGACTCTTATCTCCCAAGGTTCTACCGACCTCTCCATGGCAAGTACAGATTGGCCCAGGGAAGGTCAGTTTGAAGCTGATTTATCTCACTCTGTGTCCCCCATGCTGGAGATGAGGTCCTGAAGGAGGGCTCTGCAAGGCCAAGTGGGAAGGGGCCTCTAAGTCACAGGGAAGCCCACTGGCTCAGCCATTTGCCCACCCGAGAGCCAGTGTGCCAGGAAGCCTCCTGCGTATAAAGAAAACAGTTTACCATGCCAAATGCTCCCTCAGTGCCCAACACCGACTCCCTCACAAGTGTTGTTAAAAAGGCCTGGCATTTCCAAGATGAGTAACCAAGACTTCAGTTCCTATTGATAAAAGAAAGAACTGCTTTGTCAGATGGGTGCTAGTCTTAAGAACCTTGCCCTGTAACTCCTTCACTGTATTGCTTGAAATACAATCCATGGAAGAATTATTCATACTTCAATCGTTTGGCTAGACTTCATAAGTTTACTTCAAAAAGAGAAGGATACCCTCCTTTGGAAAAGCCAAGCAAAATCTCTAAGTGGAGAAGCCAATTTTGTCCGTGGGTGTAGTCCTTCTGCCCTTGCTATCTGACTTAGCAGGGATGGTAGGGGCCACTGATTTGAATTGTAAATTCTCTGTCATGGTAACAGCAGCTGAGGCGGTGACATTTCCAGTTTGAACTATGCAAGTTCTTGAGGCCCCTTCATCAGATTGCCGTGTGTGAGTTCAACTTGAAAATACCCCGTTTCAGAATGGGGGAGGAATCTAAGCAAAAGTGGGCCGTTTATCTTTGCTGCAGCTTGCAAGATCATCAGGTTTTTCTGCTTTGTTTTAGTCATCTTTGTAGAGTAAGTGAGAAGGACTAAGCTGGTTAAGTTTTCGAAGTTGGGTGGCTGACCAAGTCAGGAAGGCAGGCAGCAAGGCTGCTTTAGAGTTTGTTGTGAGCCATCATGTCCTGAGCTCTCCCACTCTCCCTATCAGGATGGAGCTTCTGACCTTGTGTGTATTTGAGGATCTGGCAGTCAAGGCCGATGGGTCAAAGTCTTTGCTGGTGTTTGTTTGAAAGCTCACGGATGGTTCAGTTGGTGTCTATGCCCTTTTGTCTGCTTGGCATGTTTGCATCAGTTCTAGGTTGAAACGCCCCACTCCTCACCCTCCCCAGCTGCAGGGTTTCCATGTGTGAACTCCAGCTTCAGTGGAGACACAGTGATTAAGCTATTCAGATTTGGGCCCTGCCCTGATCGGAGGAGGTGTATTCTTCCTGCGCACCAACGACTTCATTATACATGATCACATTTCATTTTCACAGCAATCCCTGAAGACAGGCTTGCTAACAAATTTAAGAAACGGTGACTGTTAGAGAGTGGTGTAACTTCTCCCAAGCCTTATAGCTACCAAGACAGAGGCAGGGTAGAGGTTTGGAGTAGTGAATACTGGCTCTGAAAAATAGGTTCTGACATACCATTTTGATTTTCAGAGGCCAAATGAGTGTTTAACGGCTAGTGGCATCAGTGCAGAAATATCTGCCAGTGAAGAATGCTTGGGTCTCAGAGTTCAGAACCTGTGTGGATCTGTTCTAGCTACTTATCCCTGGGCTTTTGCACGTGTTGTTCTGGAACTTTTCCCCTGCCTGGAACTGCTGTCAGATCTTTTCTTGCCTGGTTCCTTATCTTTTTTTGTCAGATCTCATGCCATTGTTAACTCTTCAGAAAGGGCCTGCCAGACCATCATATCATAAAGTTATCTTTTCCTCCAACCAGCATCTTACATCATTTCACCCTGTTGTGTTTTGTTTTGAATTCTTTAGAGTACTTACAGCTTGGGTCTTGCCTGGCTTATTTTTTTGTTTATGTGCTTTGGTTGGACTCCTTTCTACATCTCCAGCATCTTGACAGCATACCCTTATTTTAGCCTCCACTCTGGTACACTGAAATGATTTGAATGAATGAACATGATTCCTCTGAACTGGGGAAATAAAGTTGAACTACCAATATTTACTCTTAATGGTCAGCTTCTGCAAGTTTTCAACTGGCCAGCTCAGGCATCATTTCAGACCCATTTGAGGCCTTCCACCATTTGATTCTGTTACCCAGATAGACAAGTTGAGTGAAAGGTGCTCTCTGCGAGGAGAATTCCCACTGCAGTGCTGCTCAATCTTGGCTTGAGATTGGGCAGTGCCGTAGAGCTTTAAAAATGCTGATGCTGGTGTCCTGCCCACGGAGATTCTGATTTTAGAATCTGGTTTGTGGTTCAGCCACACTGTAAATATCCCCTATAGGATTCTTAACAGGCAGCCAGACTGGGCCCTAGGTTTTTGTGTTTTAGAACTCAGTCTCTGCCTTGGTCCTGACAGGCTTGAGGCAGCCATGGTGAGGATGCAGTTCATGTTTTGTTGATGACTCCTGGTAGTGTGGGAGATACTTCACATCGGTCACTGCTGACACCAGTAAGTGCTCTGGTTTATTCGCTTTGTGTTGATTCCATCTGGCTCCACATCCAACATACAGAAGTTCCTTCTCTACTGAACTGTCCCCTGGTGCCTCACACACAGCTCCAGTTGGTGACCTTATCTTCCTCCTGCCTGGACCCCTTCTGAAACCACTTGCTATAGTACCGAATCATGCCATCCCCGCATGGCCATGACTTTGGCTTCCTTCCAACTAGAGACCTTGAGCTTCTACTAAATAATTATTCGCTCTGTCCTGTCCTTTCTCTTGGCCACTTCCTGAAGTCAGAATCCTTCATTGTTCTTCCTGGTTTACTGCCATCTGCCTGAGTGACTGCTTGGCTTCCTTTTCCCCTTCCAGAATTACCAGAGTCACTCACCGAGGTGTAGTCTGGATCCCTCCTGTACAGGTCTTCCCTGGTGCTCACCAGTCAAGCCCAAGACACTTTGGCAGAACCCTTAAGACGCCATGGCCTTGCCCTAAGCTGTAGGTCTTTCAGGAAGTGTTTCTCAAGTTCGCCACTCAAGCCATAGTACTTGGCCTGCAGTGGCTCCAGCTGTGTGGGGTTGCTTCTACACAATGGGTCTGCTGCTACAGTGTCCTCTCTGAAGACTTTCCCTGATACATTCAAGGTTTTGTCTCTCATCTTTTTTTTCAGATCCCTAGGAGTACTTCTGTCAAAGTTAACTGTTGTTCCTTCCAGCATGAGGGTCTCCATTTGTGAGTTCTAGGTTGGGGCTCTCTAATCTGATATAGAGTACTACTTAAATGTTTGTTGAATTAAAAATAGGAAAGGAAGATATTAACAGACTTTGCTATGAGAGGGTAAATAGAGGTGTGGGGTATTCAAGGGCATTTTAGAGCCTTCTAGTGCAATCTCAAACTCCACGCCAAACTTGGATGTGCAGAGAAGCCACATGCCAGAGTCACTGGGGCTAAAGTCCCTTTGGTTCCTCCTGGCTCAGGGAAACAGACTTGATCAACACTGTAGCCTTTACTAACAAAGATATATTGTGTGGTGCCAGGGGGGTGTGCTGTGTCTCTCTCCCTCCCCCCTCCCCACAGTTTCTTTGAGATGATGCAGGCCTGTCAGTAAAGGAGGGTGCTGATAGCTTGAATAGAGGGAGTTCACAGCTGGGGGGGGGGCGGGGGAGTTGGTTTGGATCACTGAAGGTCAGGGAGAGGGCTAGGGACTTCTGATTTCCTTTTTCAATAACAATGATTAACATCGAGTAAGTGCTGACAGTGTGCCAGGAACTGGCCAGGACAGGAGGGGCCTCCCTGGATTCATACGCAGCAGGCAAGCTTCTGCATTATCAAGGCTGGCAAAGAACAGAGGGCAGGGTTAGGACCGTATCCTTGAGTATATTCTACCCAGTTCCCAGCAGCCGTGACTCTTTCCTTCTCTGTTGCATGTAGCAGTGGACTTGTGTGACTTCACATACAAAGTGTGAGCTCCCAGAGTGGCTGATGGGGAAGCCAAGTCAACAGCTCTGTGTGGAGCCAACTCTGCAGAGGTGCTAGAGGGGCAATTTTCACTCAAGGCTCTCTCCCACTTCCCCCCACTCACCCCCCCCCCCGCCCAACCCCGACATTTGCAATGGAAAGGCTGCTGAGTGAGGAATGGGTGTTGTCAGCTTGAGAGTGGGCCGTGGAAGTTCAGCTGTCCCACAGTGATGGTGATGCGCAGACCCTAGGATGTCCTGGGCAATGGAGGACATCTTTTCCAGGGGATTGTTACAGCTTTTTAGGAGTTGGCCTTAAGGGGTCTTGTACAATTTGGCTTAAGGAGAAACTATAGTTTAGTTTGGAGCTTCAGTTCTGTTCAAGGCAAGTGGCTCCGCCAGCCATACCTGGGGACAGTTGTTGGAGTTGGTGCTGCTGACTCAGTGGCCAGTCTCCTTTTTCTGTGCCCCCTTCTTATTCTCTCTGTCTTCCCTTCCTCTTCTTCCCTAACCTTACATGCACCTGTGGGCATTACTTAACCCTGCTGGTGACTGACAAGTCCCTGACTCGTCTTGGAAAGAATCTACAGGGTGTTACCACCTGATGGCCTTCCGGCACAACAGAGCATGCTGACGTATGGAAGAAAGAGCCACCCCTGACCTCTGACCCCTGTCCCTGCCTTGGTTAAATAGAGTACAATGATTTATTTATAAGCATCGAGTCTTTGCCAGAAAAGCTGCTCTATCATTGTGGTTAGCACGGTTTTGGTCTGGCACTGTAGAATTCTCGGGCTAAAGAATTCCAACCACCTCTGTCTTATCATTTGCAGGGTGGTGGAAATCAGTGTAGCCATCATGTATTTTTCTTGGCATTTACTACTGACCCTACCAGTCCTTCCATAAGTCTTTTTTCCTTACCTGCATCTCCCCACTTCAGTAATGACAAAGATGGCCCACATGCCTCTAACAACCCTGAGATGGAGTCACCTGTTTGGCTTTGCTACCCGTCCTACTGAATTTCTCTCCACAACCCTGAAAGAGATGAAAAAACTACCCATGCTTACAAAGTTCCACTAATGATGCTTTCAGACACTATTTATCTTTTGACGGTTCATGATCTTTTTCCAGTTTCTTCGATACACTTGAAGTTGACTCTTGCGAATATCTCAGCTTCATCCTTGCCTCTATTTTCCCTTCTCAGAGTTGAGAATCATGGCTGCGGGAAAATTTGCAAGCCTTCCGAGAAACATGGTTGTGAATCACCAGTTCCCCTTGGCCTCGTCCATGGACCTTCTGAGCAGCAAGTCCCCTCTCGCTGAACATCGAACAGATGCCTATCAAGACGTGTCTATACACGGCACTCTTCCACGGAAGAAAAAAGGCCCTCCTCCCATACGGTCCTGTGACAATGCCAGTCACATGGGTACCCTCCCCCACTCCAAATCCCCACGACAGAGCTCACCTCTGACCCAGGACATCATCCAGGAAAACCCACTGCAAGACTGGAAAGGGGAAACCTTCACCTTCAGGTAACTTCCTGTCATTTTATGAGTGAAAATTATTTGTCTAAAGGGCTTTGTTACATGTATGTAAAGCTAGAAATCCCTCCTTCCTTTTCTCCCTTCCTTCCAGTGTTAGAGGACCCAGGGTCTTCTATGTACGAGGCAAGTGCTTTACCCCTGAACTGCATTCTAAGCCCACATGAACAGTGTAATTTCTATAAAGCTGTCACTGCCCTTTGCTATTACCAACAAATACAGCCAGTCCTGTTTTGCCTTTATTTCTCTGTCTCTTCTCTTCCGTTTTATTGAAGCAAACCTCATTTTCTAATAAACTTATTTTATCGACACATATTTTCGTATGTGCTCTTTAGGATAAGGATTCTGATTTAATGTTCATGTAACCACAACTTAAATATAACAGCTTTAGAAAATCATTTTCTTCATATCATTTAATATTTGAGATTTAAAAATCTTAACTGGCTACACTGAGACTCTTAAAGGGAAACATATTAGAAAACTCATAGTATTGGGTTAAACTACATCCATTTAATTCTATACCAATGCCAAGGCATATGTAAGTTAGGGTTTGCGTTTCCTTTAGTTGTCAATGCACCAGAATTAAATTCTGTGTGGCTGCATTGCCAGATCAGCCTCACGACGTTGTTGTGGAAGGGATGGTTTCTCTCTGCTGAGGCCAGGGCTCTGGGTAAGTAAGGTTTAGAGCTGTAGATGCTGCTCCTCTGTTTGTAGTGGGTGGCTGGGCTGTGATTGGCCTCTGCTTGCTAGAGCCCATTTGGGAACTGCTCCTTTTCCTGTAGATCAGCAGTGTGTGATGGTATCAGATAAAGAACAGGGCAATTTCTTCCCTCATCTTTTTTGTTCAACCTTGTAGCAAAGAAAGCTCTCATCCCGGCTCACTTTTTTTTTTTTTGGTTCTATTTACTGAACACCTATGTTCACCGGAGTATTTTGATTTTATAGGCCCCAGGGTTTCCACAGGAAAATTCTCCCCAGTTGCATTGAGCGCTTTAAGGCTTGGTCCAGCATTGACGGTACCCTAGCCGCCAAAGTGTTGCAGTAATCTTGCATCTGAAGCCACCTCTTCTCTGAATTGTATTTCAGTAGGAAATGCAAGTAATTCAATAAGACAACTCAAGATCACACAAAGTGCTATAGAAGAAATAGGTTGGCATGCTGACCCCTGATGGACACAGGGAGTTATTGCTTTGTATTAGTAAAGGTCATTAAGGAGATAATGATTTTATATATAAGATGATTACTTAATGAAAAAGGCAACCTTGACACATGTAGGCTCTTCCAAAGGCAAAGAGCTGGAGCACAGAGCAAGTTTGGTGTGTTTGCAAACCCCAAAGAAAGCTGGTGTGGTCTGTAATGAGTGGGTTAAGTTGAGAGGTGAACGGTAGAGATTCTAGGGTTTGGGGAATGGGCAGACGAGAGGGAAGCATCAGTTTTAGTTTCATGATGTTTGTGAGAGGGAAACGGGTATTCTCCATGGACAGTGTTAGAGAATCCCGAAGTGTGTCTGATGTTCGATAAAATGGTTATCCTGGGGAATGGGAGCCACAATGGGAGCCATAGGTCACCTCTGGGACACCCAGGTGTGTGGCTTCTTAACAGAGAGCCTGCAGGTAGCCAGCTGCTGAAATGAGCAAATATACGAGTACACAATTGTTAATATGGCACCGATGGCATCCAGTAGGCAAGGATGAAGAAGTTGAAGATGCAGAAGCAGGACTGGCTGCCAAGATTGGCTTCCTGGGGAGTGTTTTCTTGCCTAATCTCTTCTTGAACTAGCTCTCTGCCCTGTACCAGACACAGAAAGTTCACAGAGCCACACCTTAAAACCATGAGGTCCTCCCTGACCAGATGCCAGCTCACACAGGGGAAAACTGTTGAGTGGGGCTGGGGGTGGGGCGGTGGCAGGACACTCATTCCTATCTCCAGGAAGTTCTTCATAAACACCCAAGGTCCAACCTGCCAACCTGCCCGGAGTTCAAAGCTTTGTGACTTGGATAGAGGTCAGGCTCTGTAAAAGATCTTATCACAGGGTGGGCGCAAGTCCTGCGTTTACAGCTCTGGCTGCAGAAGAATGAACAAATCCTGGCCACTTAGCATTTGTGTATTGTTCACAGCTCCATTTGACTGTATTCATACCTTCTTTTCTTCACTCAGAAAGTTATGCTTTTTAACATAAATCCAAGAAGTACCAAGTGCATATCCCACTCATTAGCAAAGATTCATTTTCCAACATGTTTTTTTTAAAATCTCCCCTTGATTTAAAAAAAACATTTAAAAATATTTTAATATTTAGATATTTAAAAAAAATATTCCAGGTAGGTGTTGGTGGCACACGCCCTTAATCTTAGCACTTGGGAGGCAGAGGCAGACGGATCTCCGAGAGTTTGAGGCCAGCCTGGTCTACAGAGTGAGTTCTAGGACAGGCTCCAAAGCTACACAGAGGAACCCTGTCTCGATAAACCAAACCAAATCAAACCAAACTCCAGTAAGATTATGAGCTACCTCAATTCCTTTTTGAAATGGAGCATGAACTGGGGAAGGGTTCTACATATGGGCTGTAGGAGCTGAGGAGCATGAACGGGAACCTGAGGTTCTGGTGTGGGGAGGTTTTACCTGAGGTCACAACGGAAATGCAGTAAACATGTGATTCAGCTTGTAGCTGAAGGGAGCTGGGCAAACTCCAGCCACGGCGCCCACAGTTAATTTCGGTTCACCGTGACCTGCCAAATACAGAGTATGGGCACTTTTCCATGTCACCACAGTTGGCATCAACACGGCAATGGCAGGTCCTTGTGGCCATCCTAGGTCACCTCTTTATGTGTACCCCATCAACACACAGAGGCAGTGGTCCTTGTATTGTAAATCTCTATCTGTGCTTCTGGAGTTTCGGCTACCCACCGTCAGCTGTTGGCTAAAATATTAAAAGGAAAATTCTAGAAATAATTCATGGAATTTCAGTGGGGGCCACCCTGTGTAGCATGAAGAAACCCCACTCTGTTCTGTTTTATTCCAGTCGGGACAGGAATCTCGTTCTGGTGCGGGCTGACTGTTATGGTATGGCAGTGTTTGTTTTCAAATAACTGTACCTGACTTCATAGTGGCCTCAAGTCACAAGTGTAGTGGTGCTGGCAATGAGCAGCTCTAAGGGGCGTCTTTAAAAGTGAGAATTGAAAGTTTTAAACATTAAAAAAAAAGTATGATGAAGTTGCTAAGACATACAGTATATTATGTTTGTTATAGTTTTTTTTTTCTGTTGTTCTCTTGTGCCTGATTTGTAAATTATACTTTATCATAACTGTGTATCCAAGACAAAACACAGCACGTACAGGGTCCAGCACTGTCTCATCATCCAGCACCGTTGGGAGATAAGGGGCCTACTGTATTAGGATTTGTTGCCGATTTGCCATTTTTACAACAGACATGCTTAGCTTATTAATCATTAAACTGTGACCGTTATTGTAATTGAAAATGAATAGAGCACCTATCACATGGGAGACCTTGAACAAAGTAGACAATCTCCTTTGTGGCCCAGATGTTTACAGTGCTTAAGCTCATATATCCACATAGATCATCTCCTCCCTTTCATAAGCCATGTACAAAGAAAGCTATATAATATAAAATGGTGCTATTAATATTCTTACATTTTATAACTTTAAAATATCTTAAAGGGCCAGGCGGTGGTGGCAAATGCCTTTAATCCCAGCACTTGGGAGAGAGGCAGGTGGATCTCTGAGTTCGAAACTGGCCTGGTCTACTTACGGAGTGAGTTCCAGGACAGTAGGGATACACAGAAAAAAACCTGACTCAAAACCAAAAAAAAAAAAACTTACGTGGTATATCCATATCCTTATTGGACATCAAAACCTGCATATGGCATCACAGAACGCCTCCTCCTCCGGCTCTTCCTCCCATCTTGCTCTTCTTCCTCCCTCCACCTTTTTCCTCTTCATCCTCATCCTCAGCATCACCATCAACATCAGTGGGGATCTTCTTCCTCCCACCCTCCATCCTTTTCCTCCCCATCCTCATGCTCATCCTCAGCATCACCATCAGCATCACTGGTAAAATGGGTTGAGAGCTCTTGAGGCACCTAAGCACACACCCTAGTGGATAACTGAGTTTGGTGGGAAGGGGTGGTGCTTGTTGGCCATCCCCTAGACCCTGTAAGAATAAGTGACAGCAGTCAGCATCTCTGAACTCTCTGCTGGAGTGGAAGAGAGGAGTCTCCTATCTCACACACTAACACCTCAGACACTGGGAAGAATAGAGCCTCGGTGCCAAACAACAGCTTGGAGAAGGGAGTTGTCTTCTCTTTCGGAGACCATATCTCTTAGCTTTCTTGTTGTCTTGGCCGCCCTTGGATGTACTTGTGGTTTTGAAAAGTGGCCAGAGCCAGAAGCCAGAGAGTTCTTAAGTCTGCTGCTTGATGCCACAGGGGAGGCCTTTGTTCCATACGCACAGCCGGGCTTCTCCAAGAGGCCTACAGACAGGATTTCCTCTTGACAGTAGCGTCGTGTGGTTTCTGTCCCTTTGATTCATTTATCTTCAGGGATGGATTTGTGTTTGAATCTAGAACCCTCCTTGAGCTGAGAGCAGCCCAGTTCCTGTTGGGATGTCTGTGTTGCCAGGATAACGGAGAGATCAGTGCTTGGGCCCTTTTCCTGCCTGTGGGTATGTGGAGGCATACATTCCTGGGAACAGCTGTGAGGAGCTAATTCCTTCTGCACCTTGTGCTGTGGACACATGTGGCAGGACAATGTGGGGTTTCATTAGCGTGCATGAAGTGTTCTGATGGACTCGGCACAGGTGTTGTAATTGACAGTGGGCTGCAAAACCTGGGCAATTGTCCCTGGTGTGAGCAGCCTTGCTTTCCCAGACAGTAAAGTAAGCTACCACATCACCACATCAGATCTTTAGAGAGGTAGAGCTGGGGAATCAAGCCCACTATCCATGCAGACTTTTCTCTGAAAATCACTTCGAAAACCTGGCTCTCGGTGACAGTGTCCTCATCTGAAAAATTCTCCGGCTATGGCTTTCTCCTTCACAAAACAAGATGCTGCCCCAGACCTGCCAGTAAAGGAACCTTTTCTCTCAAAGATAACCAGAAGATCTGCAGTGCCAGGGGCCAGGTGCCACAGTTCATGCATGTCATATCTGCCACCTGCAAGTTGCAGACTTTTCATATGCAAAGGAAACCCTGGCTTTTGAGTTTTGAAAATGTATTTAGTAGATTAATAGATGCTATTGCGTAAAAGGCTCGCGTGTTGGGTGATTAGGGTGACGTTGGCTTTTTTAATAGCTCTGAGCATGAGAATGCCTTCAGAAAACAATAGCCAGTGGCTTGACTTTTACTAGCATGTGGAAGTGCCTCCTTGATGGTCAAATGCAGCTGTTGTGGATGGGTTACTGGTTTCCTAGAGATGGCAATATGGCCTGGTGTGCTGAGGCTAGGCAGCTGGGTCAGAGGTGACCCTGTCCCCTGTCTTATACTGCTTCTATCTTGAAGGAGACCAGAGAACAAGCTGCCTAGAGGTCTACCAGCTGCCTGATGGTAGCCCTAAATCCTGTCCTGACAGGGAACAGAGGGGCTGGATCTCTGCATTCCCAGCTGCTTGGGGAGAAAGGACAGGACTTTTTATTTATTTATTTATTTTTTAACTGATTGTAAACCACAACCAAGAAAATAACTAAGGAGTGACACAATGCAGTCCTTGTCTAGTAGAACTTCTTAAGTCCTGTCCCACACCCCCCCCCCCCATCCCCACCCACAGACCTGCTCTAACTCAGGCTTTTTGCAGACTCATCCATGCTATTTGGGAAAGGCCATGCTTTAATCTTAGTTGTTTACCTCCCACAGTATCTGCTAAGGCACACTGTAAATAGATCACAGCTATGCCAGCCAATCTGCCAGCCACCCCAGGCTGGCCAGGATACAAACTCTGGAGAATGTGTGGTTGCTTTTGTTCATTGGGAAAGAAAGATTGTCTTCCAGGGACCTGCACTAGGTGATCCACAAACCCTCAGGTCGCAGCCACTCTGTGGTTTGTAATGGTCATCATTTGTAATGGTCATCATCAGGTCTTGCCTAGAGAATTGGAAACATAATATCAAGCTCTCTCTTCTTAGCTCATATTGCCTTATTGAAGGATGGTGTTTCTATGTGCACATGGTGGAGGGCTGAGAACCGTCTAGCCTGTATAATCTCTAGTTCCAGATTCTTCTGCATATAGACATCAGGTTAGGGTGACTCTTGTAGACAAAGTAACTCCTAACACAGATGAGCTAGAGGCCTCAGTTCAGATCTCCACTCTGCCACTTAGGCAAGTGACTGGAGAAAATTCTAAATTCTAAAACTGGTTTGACAATAACCCATCCGAGGGGGTGTTCTGATGGTTAACTGGTCCCTCACTTTCACAGTTAAGCCAGGGCCACTGGCTGGCAGTCTACTTTGAACAGGTCACAGGCTTGCTCTTAGCTCTCACCTGGTTGGCAGCAGGCAGTTCTCAGCTGCCCAGCTCTACTGGGACACATGACCCCCGAGGGTCCCTGGGAAGTTCATGTTGCCATAACTATCAAAGCGGCCAGGGATCTAGACAGTGATTCCAACAGCCAGACCCAGTAGCTTCGTGACAGTAGGCACATTATTTTACTGCTCTGAATCACCGCATTCTTACAGGGTGGCTGAAAGCAGGTATGGAGGAGGGGCTAAACTGCTTGACTTCCTTCCTTCCTCCTGGATGGCAGAGCAGGGAGCTCCTAATCCCCCTGTGTAACCCAAGCTCACGTCCTGTCCCATGCCTGCAGCTACCGTAGGAGAAAGTTTCCCACATGTTGATGGAGCTTGGCTAGGATTCCATTAGCTAGGCCTGCCCCGCAGCAATGTGCCTCAGCCAACACTCACTGTGGGTGTAACAATCACCCGGGGTGGTGGTGAAACACCAGCACACCATTGCCTTCACACACTAAATAGAGCCTGGCTTGCCCCGCCCCCACACTGAAGCGACTCCTACCTGGTGGCTCTTGTGCTTAACCTTACTTTGCTCTTCATTCTCCGGTGCATTTTTATTAAGTTGGTTTTATTTGAGGTTTTGTGTTAGGTACCGGGGACCAGTACCGGAGAATGAAATAGAGTTGACCCCTGTCCTTAGGGAGCACCCAGTTATGGGCCTTGGGACAAAGGCATACGTAAATACAAAAGGAAGTGTCAGGAAGATACCATCAGCGGACCCTGGCTCTGATCCGTGGTGACAGCATCTCTAGGGTTGGGAACACATGGAGATTAAAAACTTAAAGGAAACATAAAACACTTCGCTAGTCGTTTTGAAGTTACTATGTATGAAAGGATAATGTGTTTGAATGGTGTTAACTACACCATTAAGTCCAGCTCTGCCTAGTGGTCTGTTTTTACTTTTAGGAGACTTGGAATCACCTGTGTGATTCATGGTGTGAGTCCATTGGACAGCAGCAATCTAGACCTTGGTTAAGGACTTTAGGTCTCTGTATGCGCCGGGAAACTTTGAAAGGGACAGCTCGACCACACTGGGGTTTGAGAGGATGCCTTGTCCCTCTGGTGCAGGACTGATTTAGGGAGGCGAGGTTGGGAGGGGACAGGAGCCTGTTCTGTCCCTGAATGATAATGAAGGAGGGTGGGTTCAAGATCCTCTTTAAAGCGGGGTGAGCTGGTACTTGTCTGTAATCCCAGCACTTGAGAGACCAGAGCAGCAGGATCTTTCTTAAAAGCCAGTTTGAGTTCCAGGGTAAAAAACATATCTAAAAAAATATCGTGTGTAGAGTCTGGCAAATATACTGAGGTTTGAATGTGGTGGGGTGAGAGGGAGGGGAGAAACGTGGTGGCGGCGGTTGGAGGTGGGGCAGGAGGGGGTGGGTCCTTCCTGTGATGGCACAAGTAGGGGGGGCATCTTTACCTTTATTTTTGTCGGATGCTTTTCCTTGGGGGAGGTGGTGGCTGATCTCGGGAAGGAGATCTGTTTAGGGTGTGCCACGTTGGCCCAGACTTCATTTCTAGACGGGCAGTTGGCATTATGAACCAGGGAGCTGTGGAGAGGAATCTGGTGTATTAAAAAAAAAAAAGTCTGCACTGAACTGAAATTAAAGCCACGAGAGTAGACACTGCCCTGAGGGAAAGACCTCACTAGGGAGAATCACAGCAGTGTGTGTAAGGATTCGGGCATTATGCCGGCCTGCCCCTGTCACCTGGCAGAATGACTCAGGCAGTGCCCTGGTCAGCCCAGGGTTCTGTGACTACTAGTCTGCGCGCAGGTGCAAAGGACCCCTTCACTCTTCCCACTACTTTCTCTTTCCCCCATCTCCTTCTCTCTTCCCGTGGTTCCCTTTGGGCAGACAAGGCTTTTCCTGTCTCGCTTTTCTCTTCTGTCCTCTCTGTGTATCTTTTCCTCTTTTCTCTTTCCTTCTCCCTCCCGCCCCCATTCAATAAAACTTCTCACTTAAGCTCAGTGTGCCTGGAGTGTTTGCCCAACCGCCATGGAATCCACGCAAGGTTCCCTTCTAGCTTTATCAGAGTGCGTTCTGGGATCGGCAATAGAAGCTGAGTTGGTGGACATAGAAATGTGTTAGAGTCTAAAGGGAGAGTCGTTTGAAGGAAGACTTTGTTTTTTGTTTTTTTTTTTTTTTTTTTTTTAAGAAATTCTTTAGGAAAGATGAAATCTTTTCTTTTATGTTGCCCTGACTGTCCTGGAACTTGTGTACAGCAGGCAAGCCACCAGCCTCTGCTTCTGCTGGGATAAAAGGCACTCAACACCATGCTTGGCTCAAGACTCACTCATTTAAGCTTTTCATAAAGCAAAGCACACCTTTTTATTTTATTGATTCTTTTCAATAAGCATTTTTGTTTTTTGTTTTTTTAATCCGGTTAAAGCACACATACCTTCAGGGACCACCAAACCTGTGAACCTGTGTTTGCATCTCAGTGGCAATGCTTTAATAGCCCCAGCTGTTCCCAGCTGATCCAGATGTTTCCATACTGAGGCCAAGAACAACTACGAATATGGCCTGACACAAAATCATAAAGTTACTTGAAACACTGGTTTTGTTTTGCTCTGTTTGTCTGTTTTGGTGGCTACATTATGTGGTTCTTAAGTATCAGCTTTGTGGATGACAGCATCATGATGTGTCCAAGGTTAGACGTGCCTGCATTGGCAGCCAGGCTTTGGCACAAAGAGTGACAGCCGCTCTTCCAAACATTAGAGGGGGCAGCCCCCTTGAGAATGGCCGTCTACCTCAGAAGGCAGGTCTTCTGTCTTCTTGTCTGGTTAGATGGAACTCTTTTTCTGAGTGGCCTTGACAGTGATTAAGATCTTATTACTTTTATTCTGCCTTTGATACTTGAGAAGAAACCTCAGCAAATATGCTCTTTTATAAGGGTGTGGGGAAGAGGGAAGGATGGGGGTAGGGTGAATGGGACAGGACTGGATGGAGGGAGGATAGAGAGATACCAGCCAGACAATGCCTCTGCTGTCATAAAAGGTGCTGTGTTTGGGCTTCGAGAGCCCGACGGGTCCCGATGCCAGACCTTGTGTGCCTGCCAAGAGACGTGCTGGCCTTGATATGGCTTTTCTTGTTCTTACTCTATTCAGTCTGGATACTGCCAAGCTGAAATTTCAGTGGTGACCTTTAGCGTAATGCTGCCACTGGGGTTCTGCTGGGCACAAGCTCACCCCAGTTTGGTGGTTTACCCACCAGTACCTGCTTACTCTCAGTCTTGGATTCCCGGGTCAATTCCCTGTAGCTGAGGGTGCAAAAACCAAAGCAAACAAAACAAAGCACACAGATGGTGCTGTTGGGATGTGATGCCAGTTGTTGTTGCTTTTCCTGGTTCTGGCATTGCTACATTTTCAGGTGAGCTAGAAACGGACTCAACTAGGAATTGGCTCTTGGAGAGAAAAAAGCAGTTTTAGAAATACCCAGCCCTCTCACCCCCCCCCCCCCCAAGGAAGGATGCGCATCCTCACCTCCAGCTTCTCTGGACTATAAACAGAAAGATTCTCGAAACTGAAAGTTGATGGCAAATGTGACCCCATGGACTCAGGCTCCATATGGGAAACTGTTAGGGAAACTAAAATAGAGTCCTCTGACCCAGATAGAGGGGGAAGAGGCAGGCATGTGACCTTCCAGGTGGTTCTTCCATTGAAGGCTTTGTGCAAAAGGCCACTTCCGGATAGCATATACTAGTTTAGAGGATCCCCTCCCCTACATACACGCACACTCACACTCACACACACACACTCACATACACACACACTCACACACACTCACACACTCTCACATGCACACACACACATTCACACACACCACTCACACACACACTCACACACTCTCACTCACACACACATACACACTCTCACACACGTTCACACATACTCACACACGTTCACACATACTCACACTCTCACATACTCGCACACACTCACACGCACACACTCACATACACACACTCACACGCACACACTCACACTCACACTCTCACACACTCATACACATACTCACACACTGACACTCTCACACACTCATACACACTCACACACACACTCTCACACACTCTCACATGCACACACTCACACACACTCACACACACACTCACATACACACACTATCACACACACTCTCACACGCTCTCACATGCACACACACATTCACACACACCACTCACACACACACTCACACACTCTCACTCACACACACATACACACTCTCACACACGTTCACACATACTCTCACATACTCGCACACACTCACATACACACACTCACACTCACACGCTCATACTCACACACACTCTCACACACTCATACACACACTCACACACACTGACACTCTCACACACTCATACACACACTCACACACACACACACACACACAGAGTGTGTTAAGCCACAGTCCCTTCATATTTTTATTCACAGTATGTTGACCCACCATCAGGTGAGAGGCTTTGTGCCAGGGGCTGAAAATTCATAGAGAGACCAGGCTGTGTCCCAGGGAGTCCATAGGTCATGGAGAAACATGCTGCTTTTGAACTATCTGGTCTTCCTGGCACCGTTCTCTCCACCTCGCATACTCCTGACTTCCCATCCCCCACATACCCTTTGTATCACTCAGTTAATCCTTCTGAACTCTGACCTTAATACCGGTCCAGGTACCACTCGATCGCACCCCAGCATGGTGTAGCGATGCCGCTTAGGTGATCTTTCCTCCGGCCTGCCTCTTTCGTGCTAACACTACTGCAATGGCATCCCAGCCTTGGACCTAGACCCCAGGAAAGGTCAGGTCGTGCAACCAAGGACGATAGCGGAGGGTGTCACCGTGAAAAATGCCACGGGTAACAAAAGGGCTTTCACAAGTTACGTCTGGGACGATAAGAGCAGAGGGGGGCAACTAGAGAGACCAAATTGTTGGGCTAATGTTGGGCTCACTTGGGGTAGGGGCACAGGAAATAACTTGTTCTGATGGGAAGGGGGTGGGTGGGAAATGCCCTGGCAGAATTGCTGGCCTGGTTGTGTGTGTGGGTGTGTGTGTGTGTGGGTGTGGGTGTATGTGTGTGTGTGGGTGTGTGTGTGGGTGTGTGTGTGTCTGTGTGTGTGGGTGTGTGTGGGTGTGGGTGTATGTGTGTGTGTGTGTGGGTGTGTGTGTGTGTGGGTGTGGGTGTGTGGGTGTGTGGGTGTGTGTGTGGGTGTGTGTGTGGGTGTGTGTGTGGGTGTGGGTGTGTGTGTGTGGGTGTGAGTGTGTGTGTGTGTGTGTGTGGGTGTGTGTGTGTGTGTCTGTGTGGGTGTGTGTGTATGTGTGTGTGTGGGTGTATGTGTGTGGGTGGCCGGGAGAAGAGGCCCAGAGATCACAGGGAAGAGAGAACAGGACCTGAGGGACTAACAAGCATTGTCACTTAGGGAATGTTGGGCTGACGAATACTGCAGGGGAGAAGCCACAGACAGTTTTCATTGTTGTTTTTTATAAAGAAGGCAGGGAGTTAAAACTAGTCTACAAGATGTGTAAAGTTTAGACATGGTGGGGTGTAGGAGAGGAACATTCGAGGTTGTGGTTCTGGCATCTGGGGCTGGTGGGCCAGGGACTAAGATATCGACTGAGAAGGGAGAGGTCGCCGTTGTTTTTGTTGGGAAATTTTCCTTGGGGGAGATGGAGGTGTCTGGTCTTTGAGAATGAAGACTTAAATGTTTGGGGTGTGACAAGTTGGAGATGTGCACATGTCTCAGGGGACTTCCTTTTAGTAAAGTCGGGGCATTAATAAAAGTAAACCATACCTGGCTTCCTATGCTTACTGGGATGGACATGCATAGCATTGTTGAGAAGGAATGCATGCAAATGACAGCTATTGGTCCCATTCTTAGGGTGAGAAATACAGGCTTCATGGTAATACATGGAGCCTGCAGAAAGCTGTGTCCTCAACCACATTCTTATCAATTAAAAAAAAAGTCACTTAGACAATAATACTGGCATAGCAGTCACCTGGGTGCCTGTCGTGAATCTTGTAGACATAAGAAGGGTATCCGATGACAGACAGCCACGGAAGAGGATATTCGTATTCTGAAACAATACACCAAATTAATTAAATAAAACTTTATAGGGAGAGACAAAGACTGACATCAGAAGTCCCAAAACATTAATTACAAAGTAGAAGTATGGGAATTCAGATTAACTGCTTGCTGTGAAAAATGCCCTAGGAATTGGATGGCTGTGGCCTCAGAATGAGTCAGTGGCATGCTACGGTTGTCAAAGAAAATTACTGTGATTTTTCGGGGCATTAATTGACGCTCACTATTCAGACCAAGGGAGGTTGTCACACATGACTGCACAGATCACATATGGTGGATGGCTTTAACTTTGACCTCAGAAACGTAGGACGATTCCTTTACCCCAAGCTTCACGCCTTTCTGCTGTGCGGACCTGTTGAGTTAGTCTTTAAGAAATAGGCCTTACATTCTTCCATATTGGTCACAAGGTAATTCCAGTGTCGTGTGATAACCCTGTGAGAACATTAAAAAGTCCTCACTCTGGCCCTGTCAACAGCTGGCAATACACATTGTAACATCGCAGCCAGCATGCCCAGATATGAAGAATGATGCTCTTCTCATTTGCTTTTTGCAAGCTGATGTAACAAAGATAACTCCCTAAGTCACTTGTCTAAAGTGCTCTAGTCCTTGTGCCAACAGCCACATCCCTTTTGGAGTTAGCAAAAGCAAATTCAGGCAATATTTCCCAGTCCCATTAATATTTCCCAGTATAATGAATCTTAGTATCAGAAACAAAGAAACAACAACAGCAACAAAACAAACAACCAAACAAACAAAAACCAACCAACCAACCAAACAAACAAAACCAACCTCATCATCTCGTCAGTCTGGGCACAGCTAATATTTACCCCAAGATGTCATTACTCCACTCAACCGGGTCAGTGCTGGGTTTCATCCTTTTGTTGAGAGAGTTGCTATTAGTCCAAGCTGGCCTTGAACTCACATCCCTCTTTCCTCGGCCTCCCAAGTGCTGGGATTGCAAGTACATTACCAAGTACAGCACCTGTCCTTTGGGAAACATCTGTTTCTCCTTATTTTCCCAGGCAACAGATGGAAATTGCCCCATGGTGAACTCTGTCCTCTGGGTTATCACCCCAGTTAATTTCCTCCCTGGCATTTCAAAAATGCCCAGAGGTTTTCATGTTCAGCAGGAGCAGCCAGCCTGTCAGCGTCATGTCAGAAGCATCCGGTCTGTGGTGTGGGGAGTGAGGCAATCCTCTGGCCTTGGGGATGGATGTTCTATTGCTGAAGGAGCCATCTGAGGCTGTCACACTCAGTCCCCAGTCTGTGGTTCAATGCCCTTAATGGTTAGGCTCCTCAATCCACGAACACTCTAAATTTGATATTATCTTTCCGTTGGTGAAGCCGCTGAGTGTGATGAAAGAGAAGGCTTGGGGTCTAGGTCTTCTGCACAGTACAGACCAACACATACACACTCAAACAAACCAACATTTATTGACCAGTCCTGCCCTAGAGATGCAAGTGTGGATATGGGGAATATGGAGCCTGCGCTCAGTGTTTTCATGTTCAGTAAGAGAGACAGGGTGCACAGTGTGTATTAAATTTTTCTTACCTTAAAACTTCAGAATTTGGGGCTGCAGGGATGGCTCACTGGTTAAGAGCGCTTGCTGCTCCTCCAGAGGACACAGGTTTGATTCCCAACATCTACAAGGTGACTCATAACCATCTGTAATGCCAGTACCAGGGGGTCTGATGTCTGCTTCTGACCTCTGTGAGCTCCAGGCTTGTGTGTGGTGCACATACATACACGAAGCAAATACTCATACACATAAATAAATAAATCTGTTTAAAGCTTCCACATTTGTAAGAAAGGTGAATTGTTGAGATGCTAGCAATCTTTGAGCTGTAGGCTGTGATAGCATAGGAAAGAGTGATCACAGTGTGTGTGTGTGTGTGTGTGCGTGTGTGTGTGTGACAAATGTTAATAAGACAAAGCATCAAGGCTTCCTGATTCAGAGAATTTTGATTTATTGGAGTTGTAAAGAGACAGGGCTGGCAGATTGGCCAGGAACCCAGAGTCACAGATAGACTCTAATGAAATAGAAAAGATGTTGGATTTTCTGTGCATTAATCTTCTCTAAGTGAATATTATACTTAAGTACACTATATGGTTACATGTGGCGTGTGATTGTTTTGTAGGTTTAGGGTCTGTTGCTGTCTCTCCCTTCCACCTTCCCCTTCCCAGTCAAGATTCTCAGAGCTCAGTAGAACTTGAGGGGGACAATAAATTCTAAGATGCAGAAGTTACCAGTGGGAGGCAGGCTTTGTCCTACATGTTAGGTGCCCTTTCCTGATTATTGTGGCATGCCCTGGTGCAGGGGTTGGTTAAGAAAGTAATTGGTAGACCACAGGTCTGCAGGACTGCTCCTTTTTGGGGGTCTATTACTTTAGGTTCACAGGCTCAGCCTCCTGGCCACACTCGAGTCGTCTTTTACTACAGTTCCACCTGGTGTTCTAGGAATGATCTAATTTTATGAACAGTAAGCTACCCGCAAAGCAAGGCCTATATCAGACTTATAAACCTGCCAGTTCCTGCCCTCGGGAAGTTTTAATTCTACGATTTCATGTGGTACTTTGATATCTAGGTCCTTGCCCTGCTTCCCAGATCCGTAGATTTCCTTTGGGTTCTGTGTGGACAGTAGCGTGACAAAGAATTTGACAGAAACACCTTCAGGGGGAAAAGGTTATTGGCTCATGGCTTCAGAGGAGGTTCAGTCCACCAGGATGCGGGAAGCATCACCCAGCACTCACAGCAGTGAGAACTGTGGCCCTCCGTTTTCAGCTCAGATGACGGTAAAATCTTCAAAGGTTTTCCTCCAGTAACTTAACTTCTGCCAGCCAGGTCCCACCACCCAAAGGTGCTACTGCCATCCGGTATTCAAACCATGAGCCTGCGGGGGACACTTTCCATTCCTGTCCTACCCTCATTTATGAATTGTGACAGTTTGAGTCTCCCTTGGCAGCTTTGTACCTTTATTTCTTTTGCTTATTTCGCTATACAGTCTAAGGCCTGCAAGACCATGGCAGACAGAAGTAGTAACGGGGGGGGGGGGGGGGGTGTCCTTGCCTTGCGTCTGATTGGTTGCTGCAGTGATTGACTGGTTTTACTAATGCTTCTAATACTTTGTAAGTGAGTTCATCAGGTATCCCTAGTTTACACATTTTACTTAAGGTGCCATGAAAAGATGATTTCAAAAGTATATTCCCAAGCAATTGGATACCCCCACATTCATTTTCTCTTTCAATACATGAAGTTGTGTCATTAGAACTTCTCTTACTAAATTGACAAAATCACTGGAGCAAATCTAACCTGATTGTATTTTTCATGCATTCTTGGCTTTTGGTTTATCAATGTTTTGCTTAGACTTTTTTTTCCCCCCATAGGATGCAAAGTTTAGCATATATATTTCCCTTTTCACTTTTCTTTACTCACTTTTCTTTTGCTATCAAAATCTTAGCATCTTCTTTGTCTAGACTCCCGGAGAGTTTTGATAATTTCCAAGGACTCGATCATTTCAGTTTGGCAGAACTGACTATACAGTAAAAGCTTGCCTAGTGCAGAGATTTCTCGCATTGGGTGGTTTGAACCACGGATTCTGTGTTTCAGATGGCGGTGGGAGCAGGGATTCTCTCTCTGCTTGGAGTCTGTTTCCAAACTCTGTTTCCCCCTACACATATGATTGGTTTCCCTGAGATTCTAAGCTTGTTTATAATTATGCTTGGTTTTGTTCCTGCGGTGTGTTGTCCCCCCTTGCTATCAGGGGTTTGTTCCAGCAGGCTCTGTGAAGAGGCAAGGTTATCTGTTGTTCTTCATGCTATCATTGTTTACCATTTAACTTCTGCCCAGTCTGTATGTATACTTTGTATTTTCTCTGTTGTGGTAACTAAAACCAAACCCCTGATGAATTCCCAGTCTTTCTTTCCAAAAACAGGCACACACTTCCTTCCAATCGTCACAGTAAGTGAGTCCTTGTACCATATCCTGTATTCTGAAATATGCCTTGTAATTAGGAGTTCAACTTCGTTCCA
Organism: Phodopus roborovskii; assembly: GCF_943737965.1. NCBI lineage: Eukaryota > Metazoa > Chordata > Mammalia > Rodentia > Cricetidae > Phodopus > Phodopus roborovskii. The sequence continues at coordinate 9,684,630 of NW_026126424.1, read as the reverse complement.
GCCTGTGTTTTATAATATAATGGGTTTATACCTGCCTCTTATTCTAGAGTTCTTATTTGGGAACTTAAAAAAAATATGGATTTTTGTTACTGCTTTATTTTGAGTTTTTAAAAGAAATAGTCTCAGGCTGGGCATGATGACAGCTGCCTTTGATCCCAGAACTTGGGAAGAAAAGGCAGAAAGATCTCTGGGAGTTCAGATCAGCCAAGGCTACATAGTGAGATTCTGCCTCAAAAAAACCCCCAAACAAACAAAAAAATAAATTTCGCTCCTGTTCATTTAGAGGGTACTTTTAAACACATTTTTAACACCATGGAACAGCAGTAAGCAATGCCTGGGCTTGTCTTGAGCCTTCAAATAAATCACTGTTGTCCCATATTTTAGGAGTTCTTATTTGTTAAAAAAAAAAAAAACTGTGAAAATACACACAATGCAAAACATAACACATTCACCATTTTAGTGTAATATTGCATTTATTTTAATGCACACATTAAAAGCTTAAAATGTGTACCTATTAACTGAATAATGTGATGTTTGGATACATACATTCATTGTATAATGTTTGACTCAGATTAAACACTAAGGCTGGGGCAGTGACTCAGTGGGTAAGGTGCTGGTTGTGCAAGCATTCAGACCTAAGTTTGAATCCCCAGCACCCAGGCAAGAAAAGCCAGGTATGGATGGCTGTGTGTCCCTGGAGCTACAGCATCCAGAGGGCGAAGACTGGCAGACTGTGGGAGCCCAATGGGCAGGCAGCCAAGTGAAAATGGAGAGGTTCAAGTTCAGGGAGAGAATATGGCATAGCACAGCAGAGAAAGACACCAGCAGCTTCCACAGGCATGCACATGAACACACACACACACACACACACACACACACACACACACACACTAAATGCTGCTAGCTCAACATTTATCATCGCCTCGCAGAGAAGTCTCCAATGCTTTCAGCTTTCTGAAATACAAAGCAGGCTATTGTTATCTGCAGTTACCTCACCTCACTGGACCATCCTGCTCTTCTCAATGTGTAATTTACTATCCGCTCATCAACCTGGCCCCGTCCCTTGCTCCAGCCTGCTCTCCCCAGCCTCTGCAGCCATCACTCTGCTCTCAACTTTCACACAGCTCCCTTTTTTTGGTCCTACGTGAGGTCACGTGGTACGTGTCTGTGTGCCTGACTTGATTCTTAGCCATCTCTAAGTGTGTCAGCAGTACCTTCACGGTGCTGTGTGGCCATTGTCTAGGAGTCCTTTCATCTTGCAGTATGTGTGCTGTGTACCGGTAACCCTTCCAGACCAGAATGATAGCATGGTTCTACTCTCTGTCTCTCTGAATTTGCCTGCCCTGGGTACCTCGTGTATGTACTCATACACTAATTTTGCCATGGGACTTATAGGCCCTGTCATGAGGTCACATCAACAGCAGGGTCCCTCACATAGCTCCATGCTCAAGCTTCATCTAGCCCATCTGGGTAATGACTATATTTTAAATGAAACCGAACTGGGACCTTAATTCTGTCCTCAAAAATCCCTTCACAGAAATACCCAGGTTAGTGTTTGGTTGAATCACTATAGGACAGAACTCTTGGTGCCAGGGGTGGGGGTCTTTAGCATGCTGCCCATTGGTATGAGGTTGCTGAGCCGGCTGGTGTCATTATAAACAGGTTTGTAGGCCATGGGTATGGCAGAGGGAGGGTCTTTGATGTGGTGGCAGCCCCGAGATGCTGAGTGAGGAAGGGTCTCCGCTACTGTGTGCTGAGCAGGTTGCAGAGCAGCGAGGTCACTGCAGGAACCCAACAACATTAAAAGGTAGCGGTGTCCTATATGAAGACATGCTAACTCTCTGAACAGCTTGCAGCTTCCCAAACATGCCATGTCATCTCAGGCCCTCAGCCTTGTAATGCGTCTCCTCTTGCCAGGACCGTTCCTCGTTGCCGCTTACCCTGTGACTTCTTCACCAGACTGCTCAGGCCTCAAATATAGCTTGTGTGACGTTGAAATGCTCAGTAGGATACCCCCCACACACACACACACCTCACCTACTGAAGCTGAACCTGCCCTCTCCATCTGTCCTCCCCATTTGCCAGTGAGGACTTTGTGTGCCAGCCCGTGGGTGGCATGTGGTAGGAAGGTCCTGAGGACATTTATGGGGTGAATTCACGATGGGTGGGAGATGCTGAGCATGAAGCAGGCATGCACTCCCTTTAGGGGTTGGTCATGTGTAGGGGGAGAATGCATACAAATGGATACATACGGGGATGGATGAGCACACAATGACGGGGACAGGATGGATGCTGGCTCTGTAAATTTGGTGTACCTGTGACGTTATCTCAGTCTGGAATAGTTGCATCTGATTTCTCACATTCTTCTATGATATCAAATAATGATCTTAACAGAGATGATTCATTTTGTTGTTGCTGCTGTTATGTTCCAAAAGGTATTTGGTGACATTGATAGCCACTAATTATACATTATTATTATTATTATTATTTTTTAAAGCAATCCTTAAGATATTTTGTAGACAGGTAGATCTTTGAGTTCAAAGCTAGCCTGTTCTACATAGCAAGTTCCAGGCCAGCCAAGGTCATTTAGTGAGATCCTAATAAAAACAAAACAAAATAAAACAAAACACAAACAAACAAACCATTTTGTGATTTCAGACAGAGAACTCAGTTTATATTCTAACCACTGAAGAAAAGCTGGAAGGCCTCTTCCAGCGAGATACTGCTTAAGAGACAGAACTCAGAGCATCACTCATGTCTGTCCCTTTGAGAGGAAGGAAATAACCAATCTGGTTACTAACGAGAAAGTAAATTGTAAGTGTATGATTTCCGTGACTCAGACATTCCTAAAGTTGAAACTATAAAAAGTGGGATGCTTTTTAAATGACTTGGCTTGAGTAGAGAGTGATGTTATCAAGGATTTAATAAATTTAAAAATAAAATAACAGAGTCTAATTTCACCCTGCTGTCACTTCTGTTGACCTTCTTGCTACACCAGCCTGCCCACCCACCAGCAGCGAGGTGCTGCCTGCCAGACCCCCCCCCCATGTAACCAGAGATACCACATCATGGACTCACAGAGTGGGGATTCATAATTAGCATAAGCCAAAAATATTATTTTTACCCCTGTCCCCTTCGCTTAGATTGCCAAGACCCTCTGTTTGTTTTCTAGACTCTTGGAGTCTAGACTCTTGGAGTCTAAATTCGAGATTCTAGACTTATGGCTGCAACCTCGTGTGAATAATTGGATATTCTGTTTCAACTTAGAGGCAGCTCTCTAAGGCCCATTGGGAAGGGCATTTGTGTGGGAGAATGTTTGCTCCTTTTTGGTGAACTAAGTTCAAGTGGCTGGCTGAGAAAAGAGTAGACAGTCTTCTGTGTCTACATAAGTATCTTTTAAAACATTATTTTAATTTCCTTTGGAGTGCTGGTTTTTAAAGCATTTGGATGGGGGAGTTGAACCCAGGGTCTTGTACATACCGCCAGGTGGTTTTCTGTCTATATCCTCTAACCCCATCCTTGCCTAATTTGGAGACTAGTTAGGGAGTCTTGATGCTTGGTTGACTATAGGAGCTGCAGGGCTCCCTGGGTTCCTTTGAGGATGTGGCTAAGGGAGACTTGGGTTGTATTCTGTCTCTGCTCTCAAGGCCTTTCAAATGAGGAAAACAGAATAATCAGAGGGAGTGCCAAATCACCCCCTTGGAAGATCCTCCAAGCAGCTTGCCAGGACTTCCTTCCCATCCTGCTCGCAGCGTCTTCCAGCCCTCCATGCAGAGAGGCATGAGCTGACATGCTCTGTGCTGATGTCTTCCACGCGCCAGCCCAGAGCCCTGCTGACAAGAGCTTGGGAGATTCACTCTGATTTCCTCAACACCAAGCGTCTTCTCTCGACTTCACCTTTTGTAGGAGAATCGGGGAAGTAAGAGTGGCAGACAGATCTGATGCATGCATCTTTTGACCCGGCTGTCCAGGCAGCTGCACAACTGACTCTTTCAGCTGCTGCTTTTAAGAGTGTGGGTGTGGGGATTACTATATAATGTCACTTGCTCAATGCCATGTGATATTAAACAGTTACAGGTTCAAACACTAATCCTCCTATCTATCAATTAGTCTGAAGGTTAGGGGAAGTACCACTTGCTTCAAAGTATTACAGTCTCTCTCTCTCTCTCTCTCTCTCTCTCTCTCTCTCTAATGGCAGGCTTTCATTTGCCTTGACTAGCCCCAGAACTCCCTTTGTAAACAAGGCTGACCTCAAATTCTCAGAAACCTGCTTGCCTCTGCCTCACAGAGTGCCGAAATTAAGGTGTAAGTCATTTTACCTGACTCCTTGGAACAAATTAGCAGAAGGTAAATGTTTGTTCTTTTATAGAGAGACAGCCCCTGCCGTCACACCTAGCTTTTCTGCCTGGAGGAGACCTGCTCCGCTCTCGACTGACAAATGAGCACAACCCTTCCTTCATGTGCCTTGGGATAGTCTTGATGCTTGGAAAGCACTTCCTTGAGTGGGGCTGATGGCTTCTTATGGGTCCACCTCCACCCCGCCTTGTTTAAACAGAATTATTTGTTCTTTCTTGCACAGAGACACTGAGCTGTGAGGTGACAATCTTGTCTTCTCTTTCTTCAAGCCTGTTCTTTTACAGGTGTCAAGACTTTCTTCCCTTCTGCTCAGTCTGGTTGTTATGGCTGGCCCCAATGAGCCAGCATTTCATTTATTACTGTTTTATCACTTCTAGCGTATCAGTGACTATGACAGACATGTTCTGACAAGCGGCTTGTACCTCCCTTCTCTGGCATTGAATCTATCAATATAGCCTCGGGTCCCTCCAGATACTTGATAATCTCATCTCTCTATTTCATGATCTGAATATGGTCATCTAAATCTAATGATCATAAAGTTTTCATCTTTCCCACCATCTATTTATATAAGTATGGTTTTTAAAATGAGAGGTTAAAATGTTATCCATTCATTTTATGTGGTTAGATTTTTATCCTTCACTTAAGCTATTTGGGGAGACTTGCACTATATATGGCTTTGTGTATCAGGCACCGTTCAAAAATATTTTGATAAATTAATTTCATCCTTATTTAGTGTTCACATGATCTAGGAGCTATTATTTTTCCCACATTACAGATGACGAAACCAAGACATGGAGAGGTTTTGTTCAGATGGCAAATTGGGCCCACATTCTCGCGGTTCATAGCTTGTGCACGGAACCCCTTTGCTCTAGCCCTGCTGGGTTTCCTTCATGCATCCAGTGCTTGCTGTGCTGTCAAGCCACCATGACATATAACTAGCATGGTGGCTGGACTGGGGTGCTTCGCTGGGGGGCCTTTCTAGGTAATCAGGGGCTCCTTTGTTTTTGATGGCATGATGTTGGTTTAGTCTGAAACTAAACTACTGACTTCCTGTAGGCTATTTTGTCATAGCAATATCATGATCTCTCCGTTTCCCTACTGAAATCAAGATATAATTCAGCTACTGCATTCCTCAGACCAGCTCAACTGTTTAGCATATCACAAAGGGAATAGAGTCGTGTGCTGCGATTTTTGATGGAACTTTTGTAATCTAGGATCTCACTTCCCACCATATCTGAGTCTAAAATTCTTTTCTTTCCCCCCTTTGAGCTGGAACATTCTTTTCTCCATCACCAACAATGCACGTTGATAGTCATCTGTATTCCAAGCCTCAAACCTCCTTGGGGAAAGGGGTACATAACCAGCATTTCCTCTGTGCCCTGAGCCAGTACCAGCTACAATGTCCCTTAAGGAACGGGGTCACCCAGGTGCCGGGTGGCCTGTGCTTTCCCTCAGGTAGAATGTCTCTTTAATGCAGCAGAGGAGATGGTTGACTGCCACCTAGGACAGTGGGTGGAATAGAGTGACCGAAAGCCAGGCTCCCCCAGGGCCAGCTTCCTGAAGGAAGGACTCAGGAGGCCCATTTTCAGATGGACCATGCCTGGGAAGGGCAGACTTGGCCTTTCTCAGGATAGGGAGGACATGAGGTCCCTTAACTAATTTGGATTTCCAACTAGCTGATCCTTAGCTCTGCCACCGAGACACTAGAGACGTTATTAGGAAGTGGGAGTTTTAGTCACTGATGTGAAGGAAATCGGACCAAGCACTCACTGATTTGTGTCACAGATGAGAGGAAATCAAACCTCCAACATGAGTGAGCCAACTCATGGGAAATGCTTGTATTTTCCTTTTCCTCATCTCCTCCACCTGAAGCCTTAGTTGTTGAAGACTAGCCTTTGGGACCGTCTACATGAAGGCGCATGGAAGGGCATCCCTCTTCACCCTTCAGGGTGCATCCTCCACTTGTCAGGAACAGCTTTTAGCAACACATTCCAAGTGTCTAGATATACTCAGCACCTTGTCCCCCCTTCTAATTTTTGGTAATAAAACTGAAATCCCAATCTCAAAGGCTTAAGTTTATTGCAGACATTTGCAGAGAATGGCACTGCAGGCTTGTGCACGATCTCTACTGAGTCAAAATTGTTCATGCACTGCTTTAGAATGTTTGAATGGCATGCTAGTCTTCACATCTAAAATAGCCCACTGACACGAACTTATTTCAGGATGTTGAGCAGGAAATTTAAAAACTGACTTCTGAAAATGAACACACTTATTGCACTGCTGGCCTGTGAAGCCAGTGTCTGGAGAGACCTCACCAGTAACTGCATCTCAAATTTCCTTTGCCAATTTAGTCAGCAAACCATGGCCAATATTAACAAAGGAGATCCTCTTTGGAAGATGGATGTCCTTCTATTTGGGAGTGTTTTCTAGACCACCACTCTCTGAGATAGAACTTGGGGGATATGTGGTGGCAGAACTGATTTGTGATTGGGATGTGCAGGACTAGAGCTGTTGACCACAAATGGCTGTTGAACACTTGAACATGCTACTTAACTTTAAATGGTCACTGGGACTAGGGACAACCACACTGAGACTGTAGAAGGAAGTTGTTAGTCTGGCATGAGCTCTTGCCTAGTAAACCCATGATCCTGAATTTGGTCCCTAGCATCTTAAAAATAGAAATGGCAGAAAGAAAGGAAGGAAGGAAAAAGAGGAAAAGAAAGGGAGAGAAAAGAAAGAAGTTTACATTAAAGAGCTGAAATTTAGGGGGCTGGACAGATAGATGGCTCAGTGGTTAAGAGCATTTGTTGCTCTTCCTGAGGACCCAGGCTCAATTTCCAGCAACCACAGTGGATCTAGCGCCCTCTTCTGACCTCCATGGTGACTGCATGCATGGCGCACAAAGATACACAACACATGCAGATAAACATTCACACATGTAAAATAAAACTAAATCTTCAATAGATGAATATTGTCTCCTAAGAACAAGCCTCACTGCATGGTGCCAGCCAAGTGATGGTTGTATTTTAAAGGTGTTTGAGATGCTTTTAGAGCGGCTTGTTAGGCAGAATGGGACACGTAGAAGACCTTTCACTTCTGAGCTTCCTGCTTACCATGCTCTGCCAAGCCCACGAAGCCGCACTTGGCTCCATCCAGGCTTGGCTGATGGCTTGGGTCTTGTCCATTGTGACACCCCCTTCCACGATGTCAGCCTTTAGCAGGTTTTGGACATCAACAGGCTCCATCATGTGTTGAAGATGGTGTGTGCTGTAGATTAGAGTTCTATTAAGGTACATGAAAGGAGAGTGGGAACAAGTTCAAAGCGATGAGGAAATGCTGTCGCTGGAGCTGGGTTACCTTGGTTAGTAGCAGCACGGGTCTGAAGGGCAGAGGCTGACATGTCTGTCTGTGCATTGTTGCCCAGTGAGAGCAGCCGAAGATGGACAGACACTGTAGGAGTGGGATCTCTGATTGTACTTTTTAAAGAGTCAGTGTTACTGTATCCATCTGAGGTATACAGCCTGTTATTATGAGATACATACAGATAGTTAAAAGGTTACTACAATAAGGCAAATTAATACATCATCATCTCATATAGTTACCTTAACTTCTTTCTTTGATTTCATGGGAAGAGCAGCAAAAACAAACAAACAAACAAACAAACAAACAAAAATCAAATCTATTCATTTACTATGAATCCCAAATGCAGTCCAGTTTTGTTATCTGTACTCCTGGGGTTACAGCAGAGAAATCTGATTTTTTGAGCACTTGGCTGGAATGTGCATATTTGTGTGTATATCAATGCAGGAATGCACGCACGCACACACTCCTTTTGTAATGAAAGTTTTTGAAGTGTGGTCTTGAGCTGGGAGAGCTTCTATAATTGCCAGCCCATTGTCAAAATGGCACTAGCATAATGGTAGGATGCAACTGGCCTTTTCTCTCTGTGCTGACATTTGCAGTAACAATGGTAGAGGAAATGGCTGATCCCGCAGGACAATGCTCACTGTAGTCCTAATATCTGTGCTATCACAGTTACATGCTTTTTATTTCAAAATGTCAGATGAAAAGGTTAAAAACTTTATTAGTTTTTTTGCTAGTCTCATTTCCTTTTTAAAAAATTTACTCACACAGGTACGTGTGTGTGCGCATGCATGTTGTATGTATATGTGCAGGTGGACATGCCACATTATGTGCAGTGTCATTGGGGGCCAGAAATGGCTGTCAAACCCCCTGAAGCCAAAGTGAGCTACCCCATGTGGGTGGTGGAGAAATATGTCCTCTGCAAGAGAAGAGTGGCATTGCCCCAGCCTCCAGACAGAAAGCCGGTGGCCTGTGGGGGCTTTTTCAGTGAGGATGCAGGTGTAGCCAGCAGAACCTTGGGGGTCACTGAGGCCCAGCACACCGTTCAGCCTGAGACATGGCTGTGAACGTGAAGTGAGTTTTCACGTACATTTCTACAAAGAGAGAAAAATGCTGCAGCTCTCAGGGCTAAGGGCATATCGTAGCCAAGGAGGTAAGAAGGGCACAGATTCTAGACGTAGGCACGATCTCAAGCAAAATTATGAAATAAAGACTTGTGGCCTAAAACATTTTATTGTCACAGCACTGCTTTAAAAAAAAAAAAAAAGTTGAAATCACAAGTCATGACATTATGGTCTTGGCATTTGACAGATACTGGCCTGAAAATGAGTGACATCCAAGGAAAATATTTGATAGTGTTAGTTGCCAGTGATGAGGGTGGGGGGAGGGAGAAAAAAACAAAAACTTGATCTTTCAAGTGAAAATTAGGAGTTTTGAAAACTTGTGTCTTTCACCATGAATTTGATAGTCTTTGATACTTAGTAACTTCTCAGTGAGGTCAGTGGAGATGTTAATAAACACATTTCTCTCTCTCTCTCTCTCTCCCTCCCTCCCTCCCTCCCTCTTCTCTCTCTCTCTCTCTCTCTCTCTCTCTCTCTCTGTGCGTGCGTGGGTGGGTGGGCATTTGAGTCAAAATTTGGGAGATCTGCAAAATTCATTAACTAGTGTTTTGCAGAGTTGTTGGTCACAGAATTGCACACCCTAGGCAAAGACACTCCAAGCGTACAGCACTTCATTTTGGTTCCATACCTATCCTTAACCTATGTGGACACCACCAGCTAGCCTGTCATGAGTTCAAGGCCTGCCTGGGATGCAAAGTGAGACAGTCTAAAATGGGAAGAGTGGGGAAAGCTGTAGTGGCAACTGCCACTCGCTGACTGTTTTGACTTTGTGGTATTTCTAAGGCAGGGTCTAAGGTGCCCAGGCTGCCTTTGAGGTTGTGGTCATCCTCCTGCTTCAGCTTTCTGACATTTGATATCAGAGCAGGTGTCTGCAACATAAAATATCTGTAATTGTAATTATATAATGATAGTATCTGTAATTACAAATATGTAGTTGCACTATTAGTAATTTCTTTTTAAAGTAGCCTTCCGTTTGCCACTGTATGTCTGGCTTTTCTCCCTTTTTTCAAATAATACATATCACACAATGCATGAAATGCCATAGACTTGAATTCAGCTGAAACTAGAATGATGTCATCTCACTAAATCTTTGCAGTGTAAACATGCCTATTTTAAAGATCCTATGTAAATATAGTGACTCAAATTTGTATTTATTTTATTACTGTGTGTGTGTATGTGTGTTCTGTGTGTGCATGTATGTGTGTTTGTGTGTTAGTGTATTATATGTGTGTGTTTGTGTGTGCATATGTGTGTGTATATGTGTTTGTGTGTGCATGTGTATGTGTGTATGTGTGTGTGTGTTGTGTGTATGCATGTGTATATTTATGTGTCTGTGTATACATGTGTATGTGTGTATGTATGCATGTGTATATGTATGTGTGTGTATGTGTGCATATGTAGCATGTGTGTGTATGCATGTGTATGTGTGTATGTGTGTTTATGTATGTGAGTGTATATGTGTGTGTTTGTGTGTGTATGTGTTTGTGTGTGCATGTGTATGTGTGTGTATATGTGTGTGTGCATGTGTATATTTGTGTGTCTGTGTGGGCATGTGTATGTGTGTATGTATGCGTGTGTATGTGTGTGTATGTGTGTATTTGTAGTATGTATGCATGTGTATATGTGTATGTATGTGTGTGTGTATGTGTGTGTATGTGTGCATTTGTAGTATGTATGTGTGTGTGTATGTGTGCATATGTAGTATGTGTGTGTATGTGTGCATATGTAGTATGTATGTGTGTATGTGTGCATATGTAGTATGTATGTGTATGTGTGCATATGTAGTATGTATGTGTGTATGTGTGTGTGCATATGTAGTATGTATGTGTGTATGTATGTGTGTGTGCTATGTAGTATGTGTGTGTATGTGTGTATGCATATGTAGTATGTGTGTGTGTGTGCATATGTAGTATGTATGTGTGTGTGTGTGTGTGTGTGCGCGTGCGCGCACCACAGTGCACACACAGAGGACAGTTCTGTCATATCATTTCTCTCCTTTCCACCTTTTCATTCATCCCTGGCATTGAACTCAGGTCTCAGGTCTTGAGGCCTGTGCTGCAAGCCTTTAAACTGTTCACCAGTCCTGTAGTAGACTTTTTCTCCCCCCTCCTTGAAACAGTCTCTTTCCATAGCCCTGGTTGTCCTGGATGGGCTCTCTCAACTTGATAGATATTTTGAAGTTTCTCAGTTTTAATTTCTAATATCAACAATTAATAGGTAAACAAATACTAAGACTAAAAGACCATCACTTTCAACAGTACATACCAGTGTTTCTGTTTTTCCTTAATCCATGCTTTAGGGCATGTGTACGTATGGGATAAATTTTAAAATATATGTATGGAATAAAAAGATGGTGAATATTAAAATCAGCATTGTAGTTCCGACTCCCAGGGCTGGGCCTGTAAGCTCCAAATGTCAAGTGAGCGAACCCCAAGTTTTAAGAACTTAAATGCTGCTGGAAGCTTTGGTCACTGGCTGGGTGTTTCCATGGAACCAAAGCTTAATGACATGACACTCCAGTGCATGACACTTTCCAGAGTGAGCCTAGGGACAGCGACCTGCAGAGGGAGGTAGTGATGTCACAGCAGGTAGACTCGGGATGCCTGGCAAGGGAGCACCCCCCCCCCACACACACACCCCTGTGTTCCTCTGCTGAAGGCACGGAGAGGTTTTGGGCCACTCCCCTCTTCAGTGGGCACATACCCTGTTTCTGCAGGCTTGGGCCCTGCTGGATCCCTCGACCCCACAAAGGACTCAAGTCTGAACCTGTTTCCCTGCCGCGCAGCACCTTGAACGGCAGCCTGCCTCTGGGCCTGTGTGCTCTGAACAGCTCCGAACCATGAACAGTCAGAGCAGTGTGAATGAGGAGCGCTTATGAGTAGGATCTGTCATCACAACAGGGTCCTTGACCTGTAGGATGGAAGGATGGAACACATTTTGTGTCTCAAACAGTGGCCTTGCAGCCATTCATGTCCTCGGTCTCAGCCGTGGGCTCACCCTCCCAAGACAGCAGCTGTCAGTGGGTTTCCTGCCTTCCTGTGGTGGTCCCTGTGCTAAGAGACCTGCCTGCTCTTCATTCAGGGACTGGCCCTGCAGGCTTTGGCCTTTCTGTTCCTTGTAAGCGATCGCCTATCGGTCCGAATGCCTTGCTCTTTTGAGGTTGAAGTCTGAAGCAGTTGTCCTTTTCACATTGAATGCCTCGCTAAGATCTGGTGTCTCCCCAGCCACCCACCCTCCCCAGGTCCACCTGCTGCCTGCTGCCGAGTATCTGGCCAGCCCTCATGGAGGATTTGAGCAGACACAGAGTGTATGTTAGATCGCATGCCGTGCTAGGAGAGAGTCAGCTGAGTCACTCGGGTTTACACAGGTGGGTGGGGGCATTCATGAAAAGAGAGGTTCTTGAGAGGCAGAGCTGTGCACAAGGCCCCGGGGGGCTGACCAGGTGCCTGCCAGTCTGCACCTCCGCTTTCTTACCGTCTCAGCAGGCACAGTGTAGTGGCCCGCAGTGACCTGCAGTGCCTTTAAAACTCGAGGCTAGTTTTTACTGTCTGTGTGCACTAAGAACCACCACACATAAAATGCCACAACTTCCCAAGACCCGAATTTGGCTGGAATGAATGCCAGGCCAGGACTGAGCTCATGGTTGTTCTGCCTCTCATGAGATGACTCTGGCTTCACCCTGACTTCCTTGTGTGCTGGGCGTACTGTCTGGGGGTTGGGGGCAGCTCACTGACGAGAATGAAGAGAAGGGAATCATGCTGGCTGTGTTAGTGTGCATTGTTCTAACTGCCTCACGTGCACCCTCTGCTCTCCTTTCAGGGACCCTTATCTTCTGGACCCGACTCTGGAATATGTGAAGGTAGGAAAACGGGGCTTAGCATGGAGTTATGACTCTGGCTAACGGTACTGCCAAATGCTGCCTGCAGGCTGGCGGTATCACCGAGAGCTGGCCATATCACCTGAAACAGCCAGTGGAAGTTTGGCTCTCATTGGCCTTAGATGAGCTTGGCAGGTCTCTCTGTCACTCTGTTAAGTCTCTGGCCTTTCCCCCATATGGCCCAGATGGGTTTCAACATTTGTAGCCCTGAGTTTGTTTTTGCTTTTGTTTTGTTACTCAGTGATATCTCCAAAGAGGTCTGGAGCCAGCACCATATAATCAAACTCGTTATTGCGGCACTGACATATAAATCCACACTGGGTAAACAGCTAGCAGAGGATTTTATGTGTCCAGATCACATTTTGTCACCCAGTGAAGTCATTCTGTTCTGTCATTGAGTGAATTCTCATTCTCTCTCTTAATTTTCAGATTTGGGGGGACTTGGGCGTGGAAGAGGCATTGTGGACAAAGCTTTATCTTGGGTGCGAGGAAGAAGACCCTAGGGTCTTATGAGCTGTCTTTTCCTTTTCAACAGCCCCTACCCCCACCCCTCAGTAATTAACCTGGGGCCAAGTAGTAACCCTGCCCCTCCGTAGGGCTCACAGTCAATGCTGCTTAGCATTCTAAACCTTTTAAACCGTGTTTTCCTTTCTTCCCTCTGCCCTCGTCCCACTTTGGATGTGAATATTTGCTTTATCATATTTTACTTTTAAGCCATAATTAAATCAGGCACTTCCTACAGAAGGGAGGAATGATCACTCTTGGATTTGTGACAATGGCTCTTGCTATTGGTATGAGTTAGGTTGTATGATCCCTTCCTGAGGACCCACGGCCGATCTTCTCTATTCCATCTTCAGAGCACACAGGTCTGCTGCTCCTGTAGCTCTGGCATTCCCTCCGTTTGGACCAGAGGGTAGATGGTGCAGAGATAGTTCCAGTGATGGGGTGTGTGGTGATGGAGGCGGGAATTACTTCTTCCCCTTTCATTTTTTCTTGGTGGTAGTGGTGGGGGTTCTCTGTGCAGCCTTAGCCTCCTGGAACTTGCTCTGTAGACCAGGATGGCTTCCAATTCACAGAGATCCTCTTTCTTCTGCTTCCTGAGTGCTGGGATTAAAGTCGGGGGCCACCGCCACTGGCCTTCCCCTTTCTTAATTCCAAATAATGTGTGAACTATTAGGACTGTGACACGTGTGTGAGCCGCAGTGAGCAGTGAGAAATGGCGTGTCTACACCCCTCCTGAGTGCATCACACCTATTCTCATATGGGTCGTGCATCCCTGAGCATTGATAGTACACACAGAGTGTGTTTGACTAGACTGTAGCAAGAAGACGGTATGACCTAGAATGATGCAGTTCAGACTTTAAAAGTCCTTCTACCCCATGGTTCAGAGTTTGGCTGTCTCCTGCCAGAGGCTCAGACTCTCTGTGATCACCAATTGTAACCCCGATCCTTGCTCCAATAACTCATTTCCCTCTTTTACAAAACTCGAAACCTCTTTTCTAAGAGTCCCATGGTGAGTCTGCTAACCTGCTAAAATGGTGAGCCCATTTTAGAACGTTCTGTTTTAGTACAGTAGCTCTCACTTCTCTGTTGTTTTATCTACCTACACCCAACCATGAATCAAAAATACTAAGTCAAAAGCTCCAGAAGCAAGCAGTTCATCGGCTTTAAGTCGTGCGTGTTTCTGAATAGCATCCTGAACTCCTGCTGTGTCCTGCTCATCCTTTTGGGGTATCCACACTGCACACACGGCTGTTCCATCCGTCACACAGGAGTAGACTGGTTGTCACAGTATTGCAGGGCTTGTGTTCAAGTAACCCTCACTTTACTTAGAGGGTCCAAAGGGCATACGAGTGGGTGAAAGGGCGGATTGACTGTCCACGCGGCAGCCCGCAGGGCGCATAGGACAGGGCCATGCTATCTACAGGCTGTTGGTATCTGTCATTTCAGTCATCCACTGAGGGCTTGGGATACATCCCTGAGGGTAAGGGAGGGACTGTTGTGTTATCTGAGTTATTGCAACTTATTCATGAATGTCAGTCACAAAGCTCAAAGGGGACCTTGCATGGATTCCATGGCAGACGAGGGTGACCGAGGCAGGGGACAAACACTCCAGAGCCTAAGTGAGAAGTTTCATTAGAAAGGGGAGGGAAGGGAGAAGGAAAGAGAAAAGAGGTAAAGAGACACAGAGACAGAGAGGACAGAAGAGAAGAGGGAGACAGGAAAAGTCCTGTCTGCCCCAGGGGAACCTCAGGAAAGGGAGGGGGAAAGAGAGCGCAAGTGGGCGGGGTCTTCCTTTTAAAGGGGTCCTTTGCAACTGGGCTGACCAGGGCACTGCCTGAGTGCATTCTGCCAGGTGACAGGGGCAGGCCCGCATAATGCCTGAGTCCTTACAAACGGTACAGACCAAGAAGTGGTTTAGTGAATTCCAATGTCTTCCATTTATCCTGGCTTGCCCTGCCTTCTCCTGGCAATGGCAAGGTTGATAGAACTGCCCTTTGGAGTCGTGGAGAGTCTTATTTGCAAGGAGATCTGTGGGTGCTGAGGGGGAAGGTAGGTGTTTCTGCTGTTCTGTAGTACCTGTTTCCCCCTTCCCTGATCTGAATCCACTCAGAGCTTTGAACTGTGGCTGCATCCTTGACTGAAGAACAAAGCCCCCTCCTCCCCACACACATACACCTGTGTGTGTGTGTGTGTCCGCTTGTGTGTGTGTCTTCACACACACCCACATGTGTGTGTATGTGTCCTTCCCACCTGTGTGTGTGTGCGTGTGTATGCATGTGTGTGCGTGCGCACTTACACACGTGTGCATGTGTGAGTGTCCTGAGGAGGCCAGAAGACAGCATTAGATACCATGTGACAGGAGATGCAGATGGTGTGAGCCACCACATGGGTGGGGGGAACCAAACATGGGTTCTCTCGAGAACGACAAGTGCTCTTAACCAGTGAGCCGTTGTCTCTCCAGCTCCCAGCTGTAACGAGTAAGGTTTTTCTGCCGCCACCTGGTTTGTCCCACCGCGCCAGCCCCAAATAATGCACAGGGACTCTGTATTTGATACATTGCTATTGGCCAGGTGCTAGTTTCTTATCGGCTAGCTCTGTCTTAATTATTAACCCATTTCTATGTATTTCCACGTGGTCTTACTGAGAGCGGAGGATGGCGGTTCTGTTCTCTCCAGACTCTCCATCTTGACTCCTCCTTACTACTTCCTCTTTCCTCCTTGTCTCCTAGTCCCTCCTATCTTCCTTTCCTATTGGCCAACAGTGCTTTATTCATTAACCAGTATGAGAAACATATACAGAATGACATCTCCCATCACCCAGCCTTTATTTTCTTTCTTTGCCCTTGGTCTACAGCAATGGTTCTCTACCTTCCTAATGCTGTAACCCTTTAATACAGCTTCTCGTTGAGCAGTGGTGGCTCACGCCTTTAATCTTAGCAGTAGAGAGGCAGAGGCAGGCCGATGTGAGTTTGAGACCAGCCTGGTCTATAGAGTGAGTTCCAGGACAACCAAGACTACACAGAGAAACCCTGTCTCAAAACAAAACAACAACAACAACAACAAAAACAGTCCCTCATGTTGTAGTGACCTCCAACCATAAAATTACTTTCATTACTACTTCGTAACTATAATTTTGCTACTGTTATGAATTGTAACATAGATATCTGTGTTTTCTGGTAATCTTAAGCAATTCCTGTGAAAGGGTCATATGAGACCTCTAAAGGGGTCACAACCCACAGGTTGCGGACCACTGGCTAAAGCAGTGGGTGGGGAGAGGGATATTTCATTGCTTCAGTGGTCAACAATGACATCGAGAGGCCACTGAGCACAAGGTCCCAAGGGACCCTACCTGTCAGTCTTCTTGGGTCAGTTCTGTTCGCCACAACACTTCTGTGATGGAACTGCCCCTCAGAGCCAGGCTGATGGTGTCAGAAAGGCCAGGGTCAGGGCCACTGGTGCCGGTGATGGCTGGGGAGAAACCGGGGCAGATGAGAGGCGTAGATAAAGGGAGGTGCAGTTTAGCCCCCTGACTTTGAGCTACCTTCTTTCCTGCAATTCCCTGCTGCATTCAATGTCTTTGGGGTATCAAGAAAAATCTAAATCCTACATTAAGTCTTGTTATGCCATGAAAGGCCCTTCTGGTAGATTCACCATTGGCCTGATGAATGAGAATCAAGGGGTCAGATGTTTCAGAATTTAAGGTACCCTAGAACAGGAGTGTTCTGCTCAGTGGCCAAGCCCTGAGCAAGATGGAGTGTCTCCCTCGCTTCTAGTTACGAAACTGCCCCATGCCTCCCCGGCCTGAGGGACACAAGGCACTAAGTTACCTAAGCTCTTTGCATGTGAGCCTATTACTATTATTGGTGTTGTAGCAGAAACCAGAGGTCTGGAGCCAGACCAATGACTCCCGGCAGTGAACATTTGCAAGCAGAGATGAATGGACAAAGAATCAATAAAAGTAAAAAAAAAAAGCAAAACAAAACAAAAACCAGTGTGACCTTGAATTTACCACTTTCTCAAAGAGTCCTATCTTCCCACAAAGAGGAAGGCTGGGAAGGGCTTTGTTCTTGTAATCTTAACATTTTATAGGGATCTTTATGTCTATGAGAGACCAGAGAGAAAGACTTTTCTTTTTAAGTAAGTGGAAGGATTTTTTACATTGTTATTGTGGTTTGTTCTCTGTTGTTGTTTGAGGCAGATTTATGTAGCTGAGGCTAGCCACAAACTCACTCTGCAGCCCAGGTTGGCTAGCTTGGAATTTGTAATCCCTTGTCTCAGCCTCCTGAGAGCCTGTGCTATAGACGTGCGTGCGCCACCTCGTGCCAGCTACGTCACCCAGCACTCTTGACTACACACTTACCACGTTGTTTGGACCATGAGAAGCTTTTCAAGCTGCGTCTCAGACACCAGGACCAACGACTTGATGGCCAGTGGCCACTCACTGCTCCTGCTCCTTCTGAAGGCTGGAGACACCTGTATTTGCTTTGTGATCCGTTACGGTGCACTTTTTAAAAAGCCACTCTCGCCAGCCCTAGAGGAGTAACATTCTGTTTATGTATTTTAGTATGTGGGCACACACGTGTGACAGTCAGGTTAACTTGCGGGAGCCAGTTTTCTCCTAACGTGGGTCCCGGGGCCGAAACTGTGGCTGTCCGGCGTGGCAGCCATCACCTTCGCTGGCTGAGCCATCTCGATGGGCTCTGTCTCACTTTTGTAACCTTTATAAACTTACTCTCTGGTCATTCTTTCCACTGTTTTCTGGGCCTGGTTTATTAATCTTCAACTGCCCATCTCTTTTCACCAAACTTCATGAGTTTATTATTTCCTGCCTCTCTTCTTTAGTCCATCTTCCTTGTCTAATTAATACATAATTACATCACTTCCTTTCCTATTCTCTTTCCAACCCCTCCCATCCCTCTCCGAACTCCCTCTCAGACTGATGGCCTGTTTTTGATTATTGTTGCTAAACAGACACATATGCATAAATTGATAAAAATGCCTACTGGATTTCTTTAGCATGGTGTGTGTGTGTGTGTGTGTGTGTGTGTGTGTGTGTGTGTGTGTGTGTGATTTTTGGGCTGATCACTTGGTATTGGACAGCCAGTTAGGATGCTCATCCCTGGGAGAGCCTAATTCTCCATCTCTCAGCAGTCACTCGTGGCCTGTGGTTCTATGCCTAGGCATGGGACCCTTGCAATTTCCCCCTTCTGCATTAGTGTGTCTGTTGATATCACCATTGCTTGGGTCACGTTTGGGCGGCTATGTTGTGGAATTATCCTGGAGTGTTCCCATCATTTCTGGGAGACAGGAGCCTTCCTGGTTCTCTGGCTCTTACAAGCTTTCCATCCTCTCTTCCAAGATGTTCCCTGAGCTTTAGATACGAGCTCATCTTCCTTATGCTGAAGATCCTCTTTAGCTTCACATGGATGGCCCACCGTTACTTTAGTGAAATCCATTTTCCAGGCATGTTTGAAAGTTGAGGGGGGATGTGATTGGCAAGGGCACGGCTAGGTGATTTTCTTCTAGAAAAAAAAAGTTTATTATATATTTTTTCCAGCTTGAAATAAATTGCTTTTTAAAGAAAGATAAATTAGAAAGCCTGATGGAGCAGAAATCCTGCATTTTCAAGTTAGGAGGGAAGAGGCAAGTGTCCTTCGGTAGGTGGGACATGAGTGAACAGCAATGTGGCCAGAAGACAAAGACCTGTGCTCCAGGGGCCACGTGAGGAAATGTCGGGAAGAGATGCAGCCTTTGTTCCCAGCTGGGTTTCCTAGTCACCAGTCTTGGTGGACTCTTGTTGCTCACTTGTGAACATTAGTAAAACTTGCAGTCCCCAAGCCTGCTGTGCAGGTTAGAAGAGAGGTCGCAACACTGGAGCTATTGTGCTGAACGGGGACCAGAGCCCTCCGTCTCTTCTTCTGGAGCCCAGAGGAGTTGGAAGAGGCTTAGAAAGCCATCCTTTGTGGGGTTAATGCTTGTTCCCAGAGGGTCTTCTAAGTCTATAGACATTAGTCTGCCAGGGGCTCAGATCTCTGGGAGGCCATTTCCCGAAGCCAGCTTGGGATACCTCAGGTCACCCAGCAGATGAAAAGGGAAATAATTATGCGAATTCCTGCACCAAGAATAAGCAGCTTGGCTGTGGGAGGCCCCGGTAGAAGGGGGCCAGCAGGGCCTCATCGCCCCTTTTGTGTTCAATATGGCTGCAGCCATGGTCACGGCTAAATAGCTGTCTTTGAGGGAAGTCTTTTCTTCCAGCAGGAAAACAGGCGAGTCTGCTCTGAATTAGCCAGCTCACACAGTCATGAAAGGGGCTTACAGAGACAATGGTGCGCTGTACATTCCGTGAGATTTTAACAAGTTATACCAAGCAGATAATGGCCCAGTCGGCTGGCTCTGCAGGTTTTCCCCTGAGTGTGCACATCCGGAGAGACCACTCTGTCCCCCGTGGGGCCAGATCAAACGGGTGCCAGCAGCGAATGTGAAACAGTGCAGGCTCACTCTGGGCCCCTGTTCTGCTTCGCCCCTCTGCCCCCAGTCCATGCTCTGTGGCTATTCTTAGGAAGTTTAGTGTCACTACCATTTAGAAAATTGTAGCAGCTGGGTAAGAAGACAGATGAGTAGGGTAGGAAACAGTCCTTTATCCAGCAGAATCCCGTCCGTCAGGTTTATGGAAATATGGCCACTTTAGAAAAAGCAGAAACTTATAATAAGAACATAAACTCCTAGGAAAGTCTCTGTGTACATGCTAATATGTGACATTATTTGACATTATTCACCATTGACAAAAACTGAACACATCTTGAATGTCTGCTTCAGTTGTGACCCATAAATGGGGTATGTACTCTTCAGCTAGAGAGAAAACGGATGCACAAACCGTTAGTGCACCAGAAGTACAGTGTACCCTCGTGGAAAGATGGTGTCCCAGGGCTACCAGCAGGGCTGGAGAGGTCGCTCAGTAATAAAGGGCATGTGCAGTGCAGCGGGGTCCTCTAGTCGCAGCAGCCATGTTGGGTGGTCCACAGACACCTGTAACTCCAGCTTCAGAGGCTCTGACACATGTGACCTTCCCTGGGCACCTACACTCACGTGCACACACCCAACACACAAACACATATATACACATAATTAAAAAAAAAAAAAAGAAACTTAAAAAAGAATCTTTAAAAAGCCTGCCAGCCAGAACAGCATCTGAATGACAGAAAATGAGTTCATGGTTGACAAGGCATGAGAGAGAGGGTATCTTTAAAAGGGAACTTTGGGGGAATGATGAGGGAAAAGTCTTTGATTGCAGAAATAATTACCCAACTGGTCACTTGTCAGTGCTCACAGAACTGTACTTAAAAAGGGTGACACTTACTGAATGCAAATTAGACTTAAGCCTGGCTTTTGAACAGAAGTGAAAATCTCCTTTTTTAGCCTTTGGGGACTGCTGCCCCCCTCCCCCGCAGATTTCCTGTTTGGGATAGGCTGATTCAGTGGGGACAGACCCCATCCCTGCCCCTGCAGCCTCCCCCCCCCCCCGCCTCTTCCTCCAAGGTGGAGGCAGCCCTTAGAGATTGGTTTTCACCATGGAAGCTCATTCATCAGATGTTCCCTGAGCCTCTGCCATGTAGTCACAGTGTCAGTCAAGAGGGGAAAGTGACAGGAAGTGTGCTTACCTAAGAGAAGAGAGTGGTCAGTGAGCTCGGCAAGGCCATGTGTGGCCTTTTAGAGGCAGAAGCAGAAGCCATTGAATGAAGCAAGCCAACAGATCCTGGCAGGACTTGAATGGAGCAGGTGAGGGAGAGGAAGCTGAGGGCAGCTCAGGTTCACATGAGGCCTGGGATCTTGCCAGAGGCCAGGCAGCTTCTTGAGAAGGGAGGGGGTCCCCACACAGAAACCTTGCTACCACTATGGTGAGTCAACCCAGCAGCATTTGGGGATAGGTTTAAAGCCAGGGGTGAGGAAGCTCCCACTCTGGGCCTAATCTGGCCTCCCCCCCCCCCCCCCCCCGTTTCTTCATTGGCAAAATATGGACCTTAGCGTTTAGACGTCTTTATTTCTTAATTTAAAAATAGTGACAAAATTATACAAAATCCACATGTCAGTATATATTCATAAAATTTCATCGGGGCACAGCCACATCTGTATTATGAGTTACCCGCTTTTGTGTGACAGCAGAACCCAGCAGAACCCTGCATAGGAAGGTTTGCCGCGCTCCCGCCCCCTTAGATGGCTCACCCCTTCTCCCTCCCTCTTTTGCCTCTCTCATGATGATGATGATGATGTGTTGCAGGCTTCCGACAGAAAGTTCTGTCACCTCATGCTGACATTACCATTGTGCAACTTCGTATAGCTGACCTCATCCTTATCTTGCCTCATGACTCAGTTGTGAGTCCTTGTGAAAGGCCTGTGATCTTACACCATCACAGGTGCAGTACCCTCGCAACACCATGCAGCCTTCCGATGCATCTTGTGGGGTGGGTAGACATACTGGCATCGAGCAGCATTGCTTTGCCGATCTGCTCGGCGCTGTCTGGATAAAGAGATGCGTGGGGAGGTCCTGGTGCTTGAAGCCTGGTGGCTCTGACCAGGGCTTGTCTAGATGACCCGAAGGTTAGACAGTGCTCTGTTAGGGCAGCCTGAGAGTCCCGTTGGCCAGTGAGTAGAATAAAGTAAATGTGGATTCCCTGGGAATTTATATTTCATGTTACAGGCTCCATCCTTGAAGCGGAGAAGCAGCCTCCCTGGCATATGGAGGCTTTTCTAAGACCACATGGAGTAGGGGTTCTCAGCCTTCCTAACGCTGTGACCCTTTAATGCAGCTCCTCATGTTGTGGTGACCCCCAACAGTAACATTATTTTGTTACTACTTCATAACTGTAATTTTGCTACTGCTATAAATCATAAAGTAAGTATCTATGTTTTCCTAGGGTCTTAGGTGGCCCCTGTGAAATGGTCATTTGCCCCACGGGGTGGTGACCTACAGGTTGAGAACTGCCGACTTGGATCCTGTGAGAGAGAAGTCACAGAAAACTGATGAGCAAACATGAATCAGAAAAGTGGCTTCTTCTAGAATCAGAAATGTGGTTGGACCTAAAGTCTTAGGGAGTCTGTCTGCTTCTAACCTCATGTCCGGCCATGCCCCTTAGTTTTTAAACTCCACCATCCTGTCCTTCCCGCTGCCCCTGGGATCACATCTTTCCCTTGGCTTATGAGGTTCTGAGGCAGAACAGCTTGAGTGAGCTTGAAACCACTCTGATTTCATGGTGTGTCACACTGTTTCCACTGATAATATATATTGAAAGTGTAACTCCTAGTATCTGGGCACACTACCGTATTTAGGAGCTATAAGGTCCTCAAAAAAAAAAAAAAAAAAGACAGATTGAAGTTCTAGCCTCAGTATTTATGAGTTTGTGAATGAAATCTTATTTGGAAATAGTCTCTTTTTGCAGATCAAGTGACCAAATTAAGATGACATTGTACAAGCTACAGAGATGGCTCTGTCTGTGAAGCGCTTGCTACACAAGTGTGAGGACCCATTTGGATCCTCGGCAGCCACTGGGGACAGTAGCATGCATCTGTAATCTTAGCCTTGGGGAGGCAGAGACCTGGAGCTCACTGGCCAGACAGCTTCCCCAAACCAGGGAGCTCCAGGTTCAGAGAATCTCTGTCTCAAACACTGTCAAGTACTTCCCTGGGGAGATGGGCAACGGAGAAGATGGCTCTCCCCGGTGAGGCTTGTCTATTGTCCTTGGGATTTGCTGACCCCTGTGACCTCCTCAGATGCAGGACCTCACACTCTGTGGTTGTCAGGGACTGAATGCATCTGCACTCTTCTCTGGGGGCGCAAAGAAGGTGGGGCTTACTTCAGTGAAAGCCTGTGCTGCCCTCTGAGCAAGCTCTGTTCCTGCGCTCCCCTGGTGTGTTGGTGAGGGTGTGGACTTGCTGATCTCGAGAAACTTCGAAAGAATACTTGGTTTTGAAGCAGGATATTGCTGTGTACCCAAGGCTTTGAACTCAGCATGTGGCTGAGGCTAGCCTCAGACTTGCGGAGCTCTTCCCCTTTCAGCTCCTGAGTGATGGTATCATAAGCATGCACCACCACCAGCAGCTTTATTCTAAAGCCACAGAGTTTGTGATTATTGGTCACGATGATGCTGGTAAACAAGAACACATGCCAAAATGGTTGGCCAGAGCCATTTCTGGGGCATTTACTGAAATTCTCAAGAGCCAGGTTTCCTTGACAGCAAGCAGGAATGCAGGGCTTGAATGAGAATACATGGCAAGTTCTCCATACAGAACCTAGGATGTGACTGGACCTCAGGTAGCAGCCGCTGTTCCAGCTCCCCATGCACAGGGCTCATCCCTGACTGGGACTTCACTGCCTCAGACCTTCGCTAACGCCTGAGAGCAACCTGGAGGGTCGCTCTTGGCTCTCCTGAGCAGTTGTCCTTCAACGTTGTGCACTTAAACAACAGCTCAGCTCTGAGGCCAGGGGACTCTATTCTCTTAATAGATTGTCAGTGCCTGAGTGACATGCAACTGGATACAGGGAGTGTCTAAGTGAAGTTAGAAACAGGGTCTTACCATGTAGCTCAGGCTACTTAAATCCATCCTGCTTCTCTGTTTTCTCACATGCTAGGATCACAGGTGTGTGCTCATAAACATTCCAAAGATCTCTGTTTCCCAGTGCAAATATAACTTATGTCTGCAAGGAATCTTCAGACTTTCTTCCGTGTGCCTGTTTGAGGGTCCTTGAGAGGTCCCTACATGTGACCTTGGTCGGCCTTCTCTTGCTAACCCACTTATAAGATGGAAACTGAGTCACTTCTTGTTTCACTAAATACTCACATATTTAGGAAGAAGTGTCCTAAGTTTTTAGAGATGCAGTTCTGGCATCTTCTGTGGCTTAGGTCTGTCTGCTTGGATCTTGTTTTTGCACTTCATACTTTAGAGGCCAGTTTAGCCCTGGCCTTGTTTGCTGTTAAACCCTGCCCTCTAGTGGCCACTACGTGCTACAACAGTGCATCATTTGGCTGTAGCACTGTTTGTAAACATTATGGGAGTTTTTAATATGAAATATAACAACATAGCACATTATATATAGCTCAAATTCAAAAAGAAGGGCTGTGTTTAGAACACACAAAGAAGCAAGCTGTCTGTGTTGGCTCCGTCTAAGGGTCAAGTTATAAAGGCCTTTTGTTATTAGAGTATTGTCTGGCATTGGGTGGGTGGAGACTATTGGGTTTGGCCTGGAGTTTTACCCACATTAAAGTTTCCATGGAAAGACTTGCATTTACAAGTGAACAAAACTGACACTTTGCCAGGAAGGGTGCTTGTTTTAGTGAGGCAGGAAACAGCTATGAGGACTCTGAGGACTGTTAGGGAGGACTGCCTGTGTGTGTGTGTGTGTGTGTGTGAGATAGAGAGAGAGAGTGTGCGTGTGTGCACGTGTGCATGTGTGTGTGCGTGTGCATGCGTGTGTGAGAGTGTGCATGTGTGCGTGCATATGTGTGTGTGCACGTGCGTGAGTGTGTGTGAGTGTGCGTGCATGTGTGTGAGTGTGTGTGCGCGTGCGTTGTGCATGTGTGCGCGTGCGTGCATGTGCGCATGCTCAGCCTGCTGGAAAAAGGAGAGAGAATAGTGGATACTTAGGGAAGCCACGGCCACTTTCATAATCCTTGCATGGAGAAAGCTGAGGGAATGGTGTCCTTGCAGATTCTGAAAAGATCGTCATGTTGTTGAGAGAACAAGACTGAGTTTCCAGACGAAGTTTTATTTATTTATTTATAGTTCTTTGTGACTTGTTTGTTGGTTATACGTATTCTATGTCAAACACATGATTCCATTCTGTGTTAGGCACATGAGCCCATCTCCTTTTGGTACAGGTAGTTGTCCCAAATCTATCTGAAATCCAGCTTGCTCCATAACCTATAACTTTTTTGAGCAACAACTTGAAGCCACAACTAGGAGCGTCTATTCCATGCAGCTTTGTTTCATGAACCAAATTATTAAAATATTGCATAAATTACCTTCATTACATGCATATAAAGTATATTTGAAACATAAATTAATTCCATGTTTGAAATTTGATAGCACTCCCAAGATCTCTCTCTCCCTGTCTTTCCTTTTCTCTCTCCATATGTGTGTGTGTGTGTGTGTGTGTGTGTGTAAGTATACAGTTATTTGTTAAAAATCTGAAATCTGAAGCGTTCAGGTATTTCAGATAACAGATACCTAACCTGAATTTCTTTATAAGAAAATGTTTTAGTGACATTTGGGCTCTTCTAGGCATCTCTTGTTTAAAACAGCTTTACATTTAGAGCAGTCATTTCCCAGTATGTGTTATCTACGGCGCTGCTACTGCTGTGAGCCACAGTTCTAAGGGCTAAGGATACAACACTGAATACGTCCTGGACCTTCTGTTCGGGAGGTGGCAGAGGGGACAATAATAAGAAAGACAACCAAGTCAGTTAGACTGTGGTTTGTGCTAAGGGGGAAAAGGCTTACCAAGGATGGGGCTGGGAGGTGTTAAAGGAGCTCACATCCTCAGCAAGAACTTTCCTTAGCAGGGAAGGGCTGGTCAGCGGGGTGTCTAAGGGTCACTGTGAAGTCAGCCTGCCCCATAAGGGAGCAATAGGGAGGCCATCAGGGATGCTGGGAGCAGTGTGATAAGCTGCTTCTGGAATTCTCGCTGAGAGGCGAGGGTGATGGTGTGGTCAGGGAGCCTGCCCATCAGAGGAAGGACTAGAGTTTGTAAGGAATGAGGCTGGCAGCTGTCTGAGGTTCACTCTGGAATCCTCATTGCCAGTGGACAGGAAGGGAAAAGGCAAGGGCGGTTTGGAGGCCATGCAAGAGTTCAGCTGACAGGATGGGATTTGGCCCTGCTGGTAGCAGGGAAGGTGGGGGGGGGGGGAATTGGATGACTAATATGAAGATAGAGCTGGTAGTGGTTTGGATCATGGGTAGAGGAGAGGGGTACGGAGCAATACTGGAAGAGTCAACAACTGGGAAGAATTGGGTTATATTTCCCCAAGAAAATGTCCCCACGATAAAAACCCAGGGGCTGGAGACACGGAGCAGTGGTTAAGAGTGCTTGCTGCTCTCCCAGCTCCATTCCCAGAACTCACGTCAGAGAGCTTACAACTGCCTGTAACTCTAGTACCAGGGACTCTGATATCTCTTCTAACCTCCGTGGACACACACATGCACGCACGCGTGCACGTGCACAGAGACACACACACTCACACACAAGGACACTCACACAGATACACACACACACTCATACACATTCACACACATGCACACATACACACACAGGGACGCACACACATGGACGGACACACACATACACATTCACACACATGCCCAAAATCACACACAGGGCCACACACACAGGGCCACACAGACAGACACACACTCATACACTCACACACTCATACACATTCACACACATGCACACTCACACATACTCACACACACTCACACATGGACAAACATAGGGACACACACACATACATGGACACACACACAGGGACAACCAGATAGACGCACACTCATACACTCACACACACAGGGACACACACCCACACGTGGACATATACACTCACACATGGACACACAGACACACACGCACACTTATACACACTCATACACAGACACACATACACATAAATAAAAATAGATCTTTTAAAAAAGAAAGACAACAAACCAAAGGCAGAATGGCTAAGTTTAAGTAACAAGTTGAGCTAAATAAATCCTCCTGGCAATTAAAGGGATTTTTCTGTTTTGTTTTTCATACTTCTCACAGTTTACATATTTTTCTCTAGTAGTGTTTTGTAATACTTATGTATAAAATTAAAACACTCCCTTTTTTGTCCCATAGTTCACTCCATAAATATACTGAAAACTGTGAGTTGATTTAAATTATTTAAAATAAACAGTGTAAATACATTAAAGAAAAATTCCTAAGCTCTGGTCTCAAGAATTTTTTACATTGTTAAAAATTGTTGAGAATCCTTTAAAAGATCCTTTAGTTTATATGAGCTGTAACTATTTATACTCATCATGTTGGAAATTAAAATGGAGAAGTTATTTACGTGTGTGTGTGTGTGTGTGTGTGTGAGAGAGAGAGAGAGAGAGAGAGAGAGAGAGATACCCATGTCCACATGTGTGCAGGTGCATGTCTCTGCTGGGGTGTGTATGTGTGTATGTATATTATGTGTGTGCATGTATTTGTGAACTTGTGAAGGTTTAAGGTTAGTGATGAATGTCTTCCTAGATTTCTCTTCACCTTATATGTTCAGGCAGGGTCTCTTGGTGAACCACTTTGGCTAGCCTGGCTAGCCAACTTGCTCCAGGGTTTACAGGCAGGCTTCCAGGTATACCCAGTTTTACATGAGTTCTGGACTTAACCTCTGAGGCCTCTCCCCAGCCAATAGTGGGAGATTTTTAAAAAAACATTTATTTAATGCCATTTTGGGTTCACTTAGTGCATTCATTTAAAATGAACAATAAGCCTATTATGCGTAAAGATAAAGTGCTTATTTTATGAAAAGAGTCATGTTTCAGGACAAAACACATCTGGTGGTGAGAATGGCATTGTTTTGTGTTTTTGCAAATCTCTCCCGTGTCTGGCCTCGCAGATCTTGGCTTCCCTGTGTGCCCACGATAGCTTCAGCATACTAGGTTGTTCTGTTGGATGCTGAAGAAGCCAGATTCACAAGAAGCCCTTTAGTAAGCAACCACTTAGAATAGTTACAGCTGTCCTCTGATGCTAAGCTGACCTTGGAGTTTGCCTCACCTGGGAGGGTATCTGCGGTGTGGGAGCTGAAGCGACAGGAAGCTCTTCCACTCTTCCTGTACGATCCATCTGTCTGCCTGGCTGTTTGAGTGAGTGGAGTGTCGTGCCCTGGATATTTGAAGAATATTGGTTCATGGAGTCAGGTAGATCTTTCCAGCATTTGCATATCTCATTATATCCTAATTGATAGCATCACCTATCTTCCCAGAAACGTCATTAAAATGTGGACAAACTGTGAGCTTCTTGGTGGTGACTATAAGTCCTTCAGAATCCCAGTCACTTCACAGCTCAAATCTTTGTTTTGATAACAAAAGCTATTGGTTGTTTTCCTTGAAGAAACAGCCCATTTCGTTCATCCCACCTCACACACCCCCAGCAAATGTCTGCCAATTAACTAACCAAGGGAGGGGCTGGAGAAATGGTCCAGAGGTTAAGAGCACTAGCTGCTCTTCCAGAAGTCCTGAGTTCAATTCCCAGCAACCACATGGTTGCTCACAACCATCTATAATGAGATCTGGTGCCCTCTCTGGCATGCAGGCAGACTGTACACACACACACACACACACACACACACACACACACACAAACAGATAAATCTTTAAAAATAATAATAAATACTCAGGCGAGAATAACCATAGTTTGTTAGGTAGTCTTTGTTAGACAGAGAATGGTGTCCCATGATAGAGTGACTCTTCACCAGGTGACACAGGCCAACATGTGCTTGCAGCCACTGTGCTTAATGGACGGCCCAAGTAAGGCCATATTCCGCCCATAAACTCTGAGCCAAGTCTCGATGAATCGAGTAGTTCTTACAGTTTGTTTCATCTACACTTTCTTAGGTGGGAACCGTCTCTGTTTTCTTACATGCCATGGGCCTGGGACCGTCAGGAGTGGAGCCTGCTGAACCCACAGTGTAGCTGGCACCTCTGCCTTGCATCCTCTCAAGGAAGCTGCATTTCACTCAGCATAACTTTTGCCCCTGTCACTGCGACTCTTGGCTCGGTGTTATAGGTGAAGAAGCTGTAGAAATACTAAGAACAGTTGCATTTCTAGTTAAGAACTGATCGCTAATATGGAGAAGACATTACATTTTTATTTTAAAATAAGAAAAATGAGAATGTTTACTAGAAATTAGGGCTCTGAGCCATGGGCTGGTTGCTTACAATGGGGTGAGCTGCGGACCCCTATAATTCTTCTAACTGTTGAACATAACAGAATCATTAATCATTGTGCTCTGTGAAGAGCAGGGCCAGAAACAGTTGCTGTTCTGTAATCACTTTCCGTTAACACTATGCAACCCAAATTTAGCTGAGGTCAAGACCTGATCCACAATAAAGATGCTGTGCTTGGAGTAGAGGTGCAGGCAAGGGATACATTAATTCAGGGGTGGATTTGCTTGGGAAAGCTGGAAATGCACGCACTCCTGTTCCTTACATTTTTATCGGTGACCCGAGCGCTTGCTCACTCTGGCCGCCCGCAGTGTGGATGAGCTGGCTGGCCTCCATCCCCTCCTCTACGTGAATGAGATAAGGATGTGTCAGACCCTGGGAATGAGAAGAACATAGCTGTTTGGCCCTCTGAGGCAATTTCCCAGCTCTCTCCAGATGGCATCTAATTGTTTCTTGAATGACCTCAGTGTCCGGGCTGCAGGAACCTGGTCTGAGAGGCCATTCCACATATTTATTAGCTTGTGGATGAGAACTTGCTACATAAAGCCTCCATTCACCCTCTCCAAAGAGCTCTCTGTGCAGAAGACAGAGCCGAAGCTGATGGAGTACTTCCTGTGCCCCAGGCTCCATCTGGACTCTGGTTTTTCCCAGGCCCAGGTGGCTGTGTACTTGGCTGAATCCGTCCTGCGTGGACTCTCCTCCCACACTGCGTCCTCACGGGCTTTATAGAAGAAGCCCGGACCTGAGTAGAGCCAAGGCCCTGTGAGCTGGGAAGTAATGCATTCTGCCTCACCTCCTCCCAGTTTGGGATCCTGGCTTGTTTGCAGACTAAGGGACCAAGATGATTATTTGAGTTAAAGTGAGAAGCAGTTCCACCATAGTTTCATTCCTGTTGAAATAAAACACCCTTGATGGAGAGGAAAGGTTTTACTTGGCTTTCAATTCCAGTTTATAGTCCACTATTTCCAGGAAATCGAGGCAGATGGTCACATCACATCCAAGGGCAGAGAGAGAATAAATGCACACATGCCCACTTTCTCTCTCTGCTCCTCCACAGCACAGGACCCAAACCCAAGAAGCTGCACTGTCCACAGTGGGCTGGGCCTTCCACTTCAGTTGACTAAGACAATGCCCTATGGGGATGGAAAGATGGCTCAGCTCTAAGCAGAGGACCCAGGTTCAGTTCCCAGCACTCAGGTGGCAGCACAAAACAGGCTTGACTCTAGTCCCATGGATCCTACATCATCTTCAGACCACCATGAACACTACATGTATGTGGTACATAAACATACATGCAGGCAGATCACTCATACACATACACATAGCCAAACCTCACTACAACTTTCTTCCCGAGTGAGTTTAGATTGCGTTAAGTTGACAATTAATAACTGCCACAAGTCCAAATCCAAACAGAGGATGGCAAGGCTGGCTCATCAGTGTGGCGGTGGTGGTGGGGGGGATTTAATTTCAGTGTGGCATGTCATTCCTCATGCCTGTGTGGGTAGGGTCCCTACTTTTTTACATCTAAGATGCATAAAAAGCATCCCTGAAGTAATGAGCACAACTCTTGTGCATCCTTCTCCCAAGGTGCTTGTGAGCTGCAGATGGAGAATCTAACAGTGCCCGTGTTTCCTCAGCCCCTATTATGCCGGACATCATGGTGATGAATGTCACACATGAGTAAGACATGGCATCTAAGGATGTCAGTCATGCTAATAGCTGGACCTGGAGGGCAGGTAGAAGCTGGTGATCCTCACTGGGAATCAGAAGAGCAATAGCAATGTGAGAAGGGATTATTAAAAAGGCTGTAATGACCAACAACCAGGACTCCCGAGTCCTCTAAGCCCATCCACCTACAGACTGACTACAGAACAAATCTGAGGACCAGTTGAGTGTGTGTGGAGATGGTATAAATTCCATGTCTTTAAGTTTTTCCCCTGGGGTCTGACCACCGGAGGGGCTTCTGGCTTCTCCAACACCTCTAGATCTGGTTCTGTGGTTTTTCAAATAACCAAACAGCCTTTAAGAAATGTCCCCCTGGAGTTTTAAGATAGTAGATCATGCCAGTGCCCGCATGGAGGAAGCCACAAGATGTTATGATTCATAGCTTCCCCTAGCCTGGGAGGGTGCTGGGTATAGAACAATGGTCACACCTGTACTCACTGACACAGAACATCCCAGCTCCAAGAATCTTCTTCCCTACAGGCAAGTCATGTCTTCTTTTTCCCAGAAAACTCAGGGCAACACAGTTCTCCCATGTAAGTTCCTAGAGCAGAGTGAGGAATTCGTTTCCACCTGTTGCTGATGCATCCCTGAAGAGAGAGCCCTGTTGTTAACGGGGAAAAGCATACACACAGTTTCATGCAGCGGCAGTTGGTGCTGGCTACCTTTTCAGCCGCCCCCCCCCCATGCAGAAATGGCACATACATCACTGTAGCACAGCCCAACATGCTGTATTAACATACATCTGGGACTTACGCTAGACTTCGTCGTTACTGTTCAAGTGTCAAGGAAACACTTTAGAAGAGCAAGTTTTAAGGACACCAATGTCACACCACACCATTAGCCCCACTCCCAATCCTCATAAAGGGGCCTGTGTTAGGGCTAATCTCAAGTTTGGTTCTCACTCTGATAAGTGATCCTGTAAACTTTCACTGATGATATAAAGTAGTACACTTCCTGCTGGGAAGGGCTTGGGTTTGGGACAGCCTGGGTCACTGCTCCTTCTGGGAAGGGAGACCCCCAGGGATGTCCACTCCCTTGTCCCTTCCCGGTGCAGTTGTGGATTTTCTTAGATCAGCTGTACGCACGACCGGATTGTCCAGTGGAGTGAGACATTCCCGCCCAAAGGGAAGGGGACTTCTTCCTCAATTCCAGTTTGGAAAATCCCCAGGAAGTTTTGTGGTTGGCCCCAGGTTGGTCATGTGTCCACTTTTGGACAGGTCAGTGTCCAGCATTCTGACTGGTTTACCCATCCGTTGCAAAGGTAGATACACACGCTATCCAGTACAGCTTTGAGCTGTGAGAAGCAGGGGCAGAATTGGGTTGTTAGGTCTGCTTTCGGTATGAGGTGTGCTTAGAGTTCATCAGTCACCAACAAGCAGGAGGCCCACCCCTTCGGTACTGCCACCTGCCTGTCCCCGGACTCTGAGAGTCGGAAGGTTACAGGAAGTCTAAGTGACTGGGTCCACATCAGAAAAAGGGTCATTCTCAAGCCCCAGCTTATTCCTTAGTCCCAGCCAATGGAATAAAAGGACAGGAAGTCCTTTTTAAAAATTCTGTCTTATGCCAAGTCAGCATGCCAGCCAGCCATTTCTGCCATTTCTCTGCTGTATCCTCCTTTGTGAAAAATTATGTATTAAAGACAGCTTCTTTCCACCAGCTTCTTTTATTTGTTATGATCTTATTTCCAGTGCCACCATCTGCTATTTACACGTTTCTCCATAATTGTTTAGGATCATAGTAGGCTATTTTTCTAATTATCTATGTCTAGTTAGGATACACATATAATGTGTTGACACGTGGCTGCTAAACTTTGCAGAACTTCCTCCCCCAATCCTTTAGGCCCTGAGCAAAGGCTCCTGTAGTTTCACTCTCTAACAGTTGATTTATGAGCTGTGTGCCCATTGCCTCAAGTTCATGGCGGCCGCTGTTACAGAGGAGGTAGCAGGTGGGACCTTGAGAGAGCTTGTTATCAGGTATGTGGGCTTGGAAATGGTCCCACTTCTGTTATCACAAGTGACCCAACCCTAAGACACAGTGTTCCAGAGAATTATCCAGGTCAGCTCCTGCTGCTCACCCACCCCAGTATCTCTCCCTCTCTCCCACCTATTTGGGAAGGAACACTTAAGGCGTGCAGGGACAGGGTAGAGGTTGGGGGTATTGTGCTAGCCTTTGAACACTGGCAAAAACAATTCATTGTCCCCACCCTAGGCACCAGGTAAAGAAAATACTGACCTTCTAGATGGTACTTCTGAAGATGTCACTGTACTTGGCAGCAATCAAGGAAGTGAAGACATTGGCTGCTGATCAGTTCAATCGCCTGCAGAGAACCCTGCAATCTGGCCTTTCCCTGTCAAGGGCACAGCTTGTGTCTATATACAGAGGTGCTCCTGGCCTTCATTCAGTACCTGAGGTTCTGCTGCCTCCTGGTCCTGAGAGTCTGCTGTCAGCATCCTTAGTCTATGCCCTGCTCTTTCCCGCCAATCACATGCTATCTAGTGTCTCTGACATTCCAGATGAGCCCATATTGTAGGAATGCCTGTCACTGGATGGATGGTTGAAGGGAGGTCTGCTGCCTGGATTTGCTTTAGATAAGGCAGTCCTGGCAATCAGGTGTGATGGGCTTCTATTAACACATCTGATGGAGCAGATCCTGACTTGCTTTCATTATTCACTCTACAGAATAAGTGAAAATGATGCCGGTCTCCTGGTGTGTTAAATGAGACACTGGTAGAATTTTCTGTAGAAAGACTGGATTTTGGGAAACTCACTAGGAACTGAGGTAGAAAGATGTCAGTGGCTGCTGTGGCCTTCCTCAATGAGTTCCCCAAAGGTGTGACTGCCAAGGGGTTGCTGTGTTCATATTCCACGTTTACTGTGATATTCAGCAACACCCTCCTCCTGAGGAGGGCAAGGGCTTCTCTCTTACAAGTGGGAAAGTTACTTCTCAGCCATAAGGGGCCTCCATGCTGCTTGCCTGGCTCCTCCTCTTACCAGTCACAGCCCTGTCAAGTCAAACTGTGTCCATGGCAACCAGACAAGTTGTCCTCAGTCACGTTCATGACCACTAGAGTATTTTGTTCACATCTTTCTTACTAGTTATATTGAAAAGCCTTTCTGACTCTCGGGTTGGTGACACTCAGCAGGTAAAGGCACCTGTCATCAAGCCTGATGACTTGAGTTTGATCCCTGATGATGGAGAGAATGGATTCCCATGTGCATGTGTGTACATACATGTACACACACACACACACACACTAATAATGGATTTGTTTTTCCACAAAATAAATGGATAAATAAATAAAATAAAAGATTACGTTTTTAAAGAAAGCAATCAGTGAAGACTTCTAGGTCACCTAAGTGTTTGAGAATTGAGCATAAGCAGTAACCCATTTCTCCAATGAGTAACTCCTCACACAGCAGCTTGTACGGTTCAGGGAAGCCGCACCTCACCCCGAAGTAAAGAACTCCTCATCTGAATGGATTCTTAGCGCTATTTTGGCAGAATGCAGGAGTAGCCATTGGGTCATC
This sequence comes from Phodopus roborovskii, assembly GCF_943737965.1. Lineage (NCBI taxonomy): Eukaryota > Metazoa > Chordata > Mammalia > Rodentia > Cricetidae > Phodopus > Phodopus roborovskii. Next base: position 9,650,203 of record NW_026126424.1, on the reverse strand, counting down.
CAGATGATAATATCCAGGATGTTTCTGACATGACATGACAAACGGCCATTTTCCTACTGAAGTGCTCGGTGGCTAAAATTCCCTGTTTTCTGTCTTGGGTGGAGTGGGTGGGGCTGACCCTGATGCCTCCTCCCACCTGGTGCCTGCCTGCCCTGCTCTCTGGCAGCCCTGCCCTTTGTGCATTCCTTGGTAGCCAGCTGGTCCACTCGGCCTTCAGGAGGGGCTGCAGTGGGATGGCTTAGGAATGCACTGTGACTGGCGAATGCTTGCTGTTAAGGGCCGAAGGGGAGAGGGGGCAGAGGATAGCTTCTTAGGGATACAGATGGGCAGCATCTGTACAAGGACAAGGAGGCAAGAGCCTTCATGGGGCTAGATCTGGCATGACTCTAGAAGTAGCTGGCACCAGACACTCCAGTAATATAAACCACAGCAGTGTGAAGAAATCAGGCACCAGGGAGATGGCTCTCAGGGGACTCTAAGCAGAAGCCAAAGATCTGTTGTCATGGCAACAGCGGCCCAGTGTTGGAGGAGTGAGATTGGCAGCTCAGCAGGCTAGAATGTAAACCAAAGTCCAAGTCTGTAGCCAGAGTGGAACAAGGGCAATGAGCGGGGTGGCGGATGTCACCCATATCCCATGGGAGTTGCCCACAGGTGCTCCGTCTGATGGGCTGGGACCAGGTGGCCGGTGGAGAGCTTAGATGTCGTAGATGGGCACTGGGGGTGGGCATAGAGGCAGACACTGTGGAGATGTTTCCTACCTGTTCCCATAAATAGCTCCTCAGATGACCTAGACACAGAGGTCTGTCTGAGACATCTGAGCAAGTGTGGTTAAACAAATAATTTTGATTTCCAGGTTTTAAACTCAAGGATTAAAATATACTTTTAAGGCTGAGAACTCTTGACCATCTCCTGTTTCTTCTCAGTTTTAAAAGAAGGGCCCTAAGCACCAGCTGCAGTATGGCAGTGGCTCAAGTCCTTGTCCACCTTCTCTGAGAACACAGGTCTAGTAGCCCAGCAGGTAATAGGGGGCAGTAGAGGGCGGTTTCTTGTGCCTTTCTTCAAGGCTGACTGTGGCTTCTATGTGTTGGGGACAGACCTCTGATCACCTGTAAGTTGGGGAACAGCCATCTTAATTTCCTATGGTTACTCGACTGGCTATTGGCACGCCGAGCTCTCACAGTCCCACCCTTCTAGTCTGGAGCGTGTTCAGAGCCACGTTAGAGCCACGTGGATGTCTGTCTCACAGCCCAGTTTTTGGAAGGTGCCAATTTACAGAAGCGCTTGTAAGGTGGGAAAAAGGCTCAGTTGCTCCTGGTTGGGGCGGGGTGCTTTTTGAAGGCTCCCCTGCACAGAGGGACCCCTGTGCTACGTCTAGTCATTACCTGTCAGCTGCTTGTGTCAGTCACAAGTACTAAAAGCAGGAGGGAAGGGAAAGGGAACACATACAGCAGAGAAAGTCCAGAAGTAGAGATGACAGAAACAAAGTATTCGATGTCTGCATAGTAGTGTGAGATGGGAGCTAGCCTGGCAAAGCAGTTGGTGAACCACCTTGGATGGGCTAGACTCCCAGGGCTTTACAGGGGATATATAAGAGCCCTCTGGAATGTTCTGTCAGGCACCATGAATCTGTGCCTCTTGCCCTGGGAAGACGGCCATGCCCAGGACTGCCAGATAGCCTGAGTCTGCTGTTTGAGTTGAAATTACTATGTCCTGCATTCCACCACCTCCTCTTGTGTATCCCAGACTGACCTCCGACTCATCCTATCATTAGAGATGACCTTGAACGTCTGATCCATTGGCTTCATCTCTTAAGTGTTGGGAGTATAGGCGTGTACCACCACATCCATTTATGTGGTGCTGGGGTATGGAATCCAGTCTTCATCTGTGCTAAGCTGAGTCACAGCCTTATCCTCTGTGCGCGTTTTCTTCATTTTACCTTAGTGCCACAACATAGAGACAAAAGCCTGGGAAATAAAGTGTTTCTGAGGAGGTACCAAGGAAAAATAGGTGGTTGTGATGGAGGGATGTATGGAGTAGAATTATACAAGATACCGCCAGAAAGAAAAAGACGGCTTATTGCATCACACTATTCAGTTATGCAATTTTAATAGCATTTAGAGAACATAAAGCTGTTGGGGGAGGGGCAGGGACCCAGTGTCCAATAGAAAGACATCTCTTTGTGGAGACTGTACTTAGTCTCCTTGTGTTAGGCAGATCAATACTGTTTCCTGAAAGAGACCATTTAACGGCCATCTCCCTTCATCCCCCTCGAGGAATCGGGGGAAACTGTCAACCTGAGATCATGTCTGTCAGAGAGTGTCTGTCACACTGGAGAGCCTGCTTCTAGAGGCTCTGCGTCCACCAGGACACCCAGAGCTGCAGAGATCTCAACAGCATTACCTGCCCTCTGCCCACCAGAGGCAGAGCAAGAACTGAGTCTTCTTTGCATAGCGAGGAATGTTTGGGCTGTTGAAGACAGCCTTAGCTTCTCCGACTGCCCTGAAGAAGAGTGGGCCTCTCCTCCAGTCTCACTGTTCCTCCGTGGTACCTGAGACGTGCTCTGCCCCATCACGCCCCGTGGCTTTGTGTGAGGACGTATGTGGGGACCACATCAGCTCCCTCTGCCTTACAGATGCTGACAACTTGGGATGGCGTGGCGTCCTAAGGAGCAGACCAGAAGCTGAAAGTGTTCTAACAGGAAGAGGAACTTAATAGACCTGACCCACCAGGCATCCCCGCTTTGCCCAGCCTTTCCGTAGTATTCAGAGCAGTTAGCATGACCAAGTCCTCTAACACAAAGACTACTCCATAAGAGCATGTCCAGTGTCTCATGTGACTAGCCGGCTACTATTTTGAAAGGGAAATGCAGAGTGGATGCTGCTTGAGTTCACTTTGGAACAGTCCACCAAAGACCAGCAGAGCAAATCCAAATTGTGTAACTCCATGTCCTGCGGCAAAGAACTTAGATGTGTCTTCCGTTCCTCCTCGTGGAGTGCGGTCCACTTCTCTCTCTTGGGCTAGTGGACCCCCTTTCTATAACTCTTCCTGACAATTCTCCCAACATCTTGGGGTCTCCAAGGCATTCCAGGCTCCTCCTTCACAGCCTCACACAATGGCCTCTCCTATCCTACACACAGTACCTCCTTTGCCACTGGGTTTTCTTGACTGCCACAGAAGATTTTATAACCCATTTCCTGTACCTTGCTTGACTCTAAGTCCAGAACCAGGTGGATAAAGCCCCAAAAGGAAGCTGGAGACCTGTGTGTTTGTTCAGAACTGGGCAGCTGCGGTGCCAGCATCTTGGGAAGTCGAGCACTGATTAAACCTGTCTCCTGCGGCCCCTTCCCTGGCGTTTGCCCCAGAGTCCATCAGGGACACTGCAGAGAGTGTCCCATTGCAAGGCTCAGTTACTTTTCCCTCTTTTCAGGGGCACCAGAGGCAGAGAACGGTTTCCTTTGGCCTTGTCCCATAGCTCATTAAAGATGCCTTTGTTCACCAAAAGCCAGGTCACTAGGACTTGGTGGAAAGCAAAAACCAACCACAACAAGCCAAAAAGGATTGACGGTGTGTGCTTGGGAGGGATGCAGGGATGAACTTCGGTTTTGTGGGGGTGGGGGAGGGGAGGAGAGCCTCTCACTATCACCTTGAGAAGCTCAGCTATTTTGAGGTCAATGACTAATGTTCACCCCAATTGCTAAACTGAGACTGCTCACTTTGGGTGGGGACTGGCTGGGCCTTGCAGCCTGGACAGTGCCTCCCAGTACACTGATCACTGGGACCGCTTGAAAGAGACCCAGAGTAGTCCAAATGAGTTTGGTGTCTTGGTTTTGAGGTGGATAATGGATGGAGGCTGCGGGTCGTATTATTTCCCCTGATGTCCTGAACAGTGAAAGATGGAGATGCTTCTACATGGGGTGGTTCTGACACTTTGGGAAAGGGATTCTGCACACAGTTGCCCTGGAGCCAACGGCTGCCAATAGGAAGCATGTGACTGCTGAATGTGGCTGGCAGGCTGCTCTAGTTTCCATGGTGACAGTGTAGGGCAGGTCAGTTAGTAGGGCTACTCAAGGGAAGCCTGCCATGGAGGGTAGATCTTTTGTGTGTTTTCTGGTGAGTGGGGGTGTCCCTTTTCCTGTTGAACCCTCCATTTTGGATGGGGTATACAGTGTTTGATCTGAGGAATGGGGATTTCCTGTAAGAGTCCTTCAGGACTGCCTGGCTCGGCCCTGTCACCTACCAGGTGTTTCCCTCTTGGGTGGCCTGAAAGGGGTGCTTCAAAACACCCCAGTACCTGTCCCAGAGTTCTGCCCCTTCGCCTTCCACTGAGATTCTAGCAGAGGCCCCCTTCCCATCCACAGAAGGCATGGTGTTCGGAAAACTAAGTCTGAATGGGTTTTAAGTCTCATTTACCAACATAACACTGAGAACCACTTCCCCAGGACCCCACATTTCCTGTGGCTACATGAATGACAGGGTTAACAGCACTATAAAATCTTTTATTTTGGGTTCCAGGCAATCAGTTAACGGGGTTCTGCAGTCTGGAATTGGAGCCTTTATCCTTTGGTCTCTGCAAATGACACACCATTCTTGTTATTTATTTCTTTGCAACCAGAAGAGAAGAATCCTTGTGAAGAGACTGAGGGGGGGGGGGAGCTTGGTCAGTGTGGATGGGAAACATTTAAAAGCCTAACCAGGCAGTGAAGGGCACCTTGGAATGTCATGCAATTATCATCTTTAGTTGCAAGAACACATTATTTTTGTATCTCTTTGGCCATTTTAGAAGAAAATTCAGAATTGAGTGCTACTTCAGAAATGTATGTGTATATGAGTATGCATTCAGGAAAGAGTCATCTAATAAGATTAGCCATTCTTAAATCCTGATGGAATAGTCTCTGGACATTTCTTAAATAGGGGAAATCTCTGGTGACAGAACAGCGGTGACTCTGTAGTGACCTGAAGCCATTGTTCTGCTTTGATCTGACTCTAGAGCAATAGACTTCATAACCCTATGTACTTTATGTCAACGTGGTTTGCGTATTTGTTTCCAAGAATGTATTTCCAAGGCTGGCAAGAAGGTTCAGTAAAGGTGCTTGCCATGCAAGCCCAGTGCCCTGGGTTCAAGCCCCAGGACTCACTTAAAGCTGGGAGAAGAGAGCAACCTTCACAGAGCTGTGTATAGACACCACCGCATGAACATTCCTCCCCAACCCCAACATCATAGACACGCAATAATAGACATCTTTGAAGAACGCATTCTCTTTTGCTGGAGATGGGGGCTGGAATCCAGAGGCTCTTTGCTAACTAGTGTTAGCAAGTTATGTGCAGGAGTGAGGATGTCCCTTTTGCTGAGCCCAGGAAATGTTTTTCCAGCCTCTTGGAGAGGATTTTTGCCTGAAGGAGCTTGCCATTTCCCACCAAGGGAATAATGGCGGTGAAAACTGGCCCTCTTCTGTAGTGGTGCTTGCCCGGGCTGATGAGTCATTGCTGTAAAGGGACTCTGGAGACTTACCCTGTGAGCCCACCTGACAGACATGATAGCAGATAGAAAATGCTGCTTCCTGGGTACAAGACCCTGAAGGACATTGTTGACCCACCAACTGAATGAACTCTGGGCTCCGCCATCTTGGAAGCCGATTTGAGGCTTCCCTGACCATTTGATGTTTTAGGTAGACTTCACAGGGCCCAGGGGCTCTCAACAGCCAAGCCAGTCTCTAGCAGAGCAAGTGTGAGGGAGGAAGCTCAAGCAAAAGAAGCGAAGCCATCTTCCCTTGCTCTTTCTGAGCCTAGAGAGCCATGAGATCCCTGAGCCCGCGGTGGACATGCCCTACCTAGGCTCAGCCTCTGTGAGACCTGCGACTCTCCATTCTCTCTGATCAAATATAGAAGCTGCTCACTGGGCACTGGACAAACAATTCCCTATTTTTATAGGCAGTTCTGACCTCGGCCAAAGGCCAAAGCCTCGGAGGATTTGCTGCTAAACCACTGGATATTTCTCATGCCTCTCTCATGCCTCATCCGGTGTTGTTCTTTGCTGGGATGAATAGATTCTGTTCCTCCCTCGTTACAGGTTTCTGCCTGAGTGAAGTTTAGGAAACTTCGGGACACATTCCACTTTTGAAAGGGGCTGGAGCTGCTGAAAGCTAATGTATGGGATGGCGGGAGAAGAAAAGCTATGGGGCCAAAACCTGGGTTTGATCTTAAAACACAACAAACAGACAAAAAAAAAAAAAAAAAAAAAAAAAAACAGCAGAAGAGCTGAGCATCCACTGGAACTGGAATGAAGGAGGGAATCTACTGCTGTCCCCTCAAGGCATCTGAGGCTCTTGCCAGGCCTCTTTCCATAGACTCATCTAGGAAGGACTTTTTGGTGGTGGTGAATGCATAGCCTCTGTGCTGAAGGGAGGTTGGGCAGGGTAGGCAATTAAGTGAAGATGCCCAATTAAAGTGAAGGACTTAAAGGGAATGAAGGGAGGAGAGCAAACAGCTGGGTCACAAGGGAGTACTCAGCTGCCATCCTTCGGCTGACTGCACAGCCAGGTGGGGAGGGCACCGGCCCTTCCGCATGTTTGCCGACAGACTTGCTAATTAAACACCAAAAGGCAATAGTGCTTTGCTAATAATGATGACTGTGCCAGTGTTACCGGCTGTATAGTAACTGCCAGGAGCATCCTAATTAAAAATAAACAGCCCTGGAGGTGGGCATGGAGACCAGGATCCTGCCTGGTTTCTCGGCGCTTCTAAGATTACTCTCAGAGAAAGCCACAACCGATCACTTGTGGGCCACCTTTTCCTGAAAGGAACCTCTGTCTCACACTAGGATGGTGTGATATATACAACTTGTCCTGCTTCTGAAAAAGCCCTAAGTGCTGGGGTGAGAAACAAACAAAGCCACTAGGAGCAGATTGCCTGGTGTGTTCCAGCCCTGGGAAGGGAAGGCTGTCCAGAGAGGGGGCTGGGTATAACGATTTCTGCCTGGCCTCGGAATTAGGGGACAGCTAAAAGCTCAAGCACAAGCCCTCTCATAAGAGGGGTTAGAATTTCATCAAGTCTGGTCACATGAGAATTTCTGGCACCGTGTGCATGGCAGGCTGGACACAAGCCGGCCAGAATTGAGCGAGTGGATCGTATTGGCTTCGGCAGAGGGGAAAAGTCACAGACTGGCCTGGGAGAAGGAGCCGACTCACTCTCTTGGCTGCGGGCTGTGGACAGCAGCCGCAGAGGCAGAGCGCCGAGCAGGACTGGGGACCCACCATCCGATGCCCCCATCCTTTGAACTTGAATGAAGGTGTGTGGTGTCTGGGATTGAAGACAAGATGCCTAAAGAATGCAACGCTTTCCACGCCCTCTCAGCAGCCCTGTGCTGCTTCTATCACCGCAGGTCTTTCCTTGGAGGCAAGGTAGGTGTGGCTTGGAGCCGTGCGCATCTCAATCCTTCTGGGGCCCCAAGACACTACGTTTCTAGAGGGCACTAGAGGAAGCTGGCGTTTGGTCTGGTGGATCTTCTGAGACCCTGGCTGTAGAGAATGGGGGCTCCTTGTCCGTGTTTGGGACAAAGCTCTGTTGTTCGGGACACTTTCAGGTTTGAAATTGTTTGCCAAAGTAACCAAGTATAGCAAAGCTGTTTTTCCCTTCCTTCTCTTTGTCTCTGTCCCTTTTCCCCCCCCCGTTCAGAATGAGTGCTAGGTGGCCAAGTCCCACGCTCTGTTTAACCACATGGTCCATTATACACCCACAACATATATAGAATGGACAGAAACCACAAATTATCTTCTCTCAAATTGCAGCCAGCTCCCCAAACACTTCAGGGCTCAGAAATGTGTTTCTCTTTACCACTTGCATTTTAACCTTTGTGACAAGACACCAGTGCCAGTGGCTTTTGCATAACATTTCGATAGACTGTGTGGGTGACCTGACTACCTTAATCCAAGGTCTGTGCTCTGTGCCGCCTGCCCATGATGGACTAAGGATTAATGTGAACACAGGCTTTCACCAATCCGGAGATTTGTCAGCCTTGAGAAGACTCCCAGAAGCCCAGAATAACTGCAGACCTCAACTATTCCTGGGAAATTGGAGGCTGAAAGCTCTCAAGGAATCCTTCCCACCCTAAAGCAGAGCTGCCTCTCCCAAGGGGCAGACAAGCCACAATGGGACTGTAACACTCTGTTCCTTTCCTGCTACACAAAAACTAAGCCTTGGGAAAGTGACCTGCTACAGAGAGAAAGACCCAGCTATAGAAAAGTACACAGTGGGCGAGAAGAGAGCAGGTGGCCTCTGGCTCTGCCGCCTGGTTGGAGTGTTTGGGTACCCTCAGCTGCTCTGCAAGTTTGTTTCTGTGTCTCTCTGTCAAGAACTTTTGAGGAGAGTACGGTGTTGTGGGTTGAACGCGCTCCTTCTTGATTCACTATAGAGCTCCTGTGTTATCACAGAGCCCAGCAGGGTGCTATGGTTTTCGACCTAAATATGGATTGTTCTGGAATTGGGTAGATGATGTCATGCCATCAACAGTATTTTTTGAGTTGTCAAAGATAGACTGGGAGGTCCCAAAGGGACTCATGCACTTCAGAGATTGGCAGTAAGTTCTCCCTCGAATAGAAGTACATCCACACGCCAACTGCTGTTAATTCAGATGAGCTCAGCATTTGGTAGATGAGGAATCAACTCATAAATGGCTGGGCCTTTCTTAGTGGTGAGCTGTTTGGATGCCCCCAAGGCCTTCACAGAAGGGGATACATAGTGGCTTAACTTGAACCATGGGTCCTTCAGTTTATTCTTTCTTGACCTCCCCTATGATCAATCCTGGTGGATGCCTCTTGCTAGAAATGACTTCCTTTTCTGCCCAGGTTTCCCACCCCACCCAGTTACATGGCAACTCTTAGAACATGCAGAAAAGCACTGACCTACTCATACCTCACTGTGGCTCCCACTGGACCCTCCAGATAGTTCCCTGTTTTGTTTTGCTTAGCTGGTTACCTGGAAAGGCAATCTGCTTGTACTTACTTCTTCGTGGTGCCAGAGTTGCCCCAACGATAACAGAGAATCATTTTATTGACTCCCAGTTTAATTAGGGGGTCAGGTCGTGCTGCCCATAATTAGTTTCCGTTGCAATTAGGATTTCAAAATTAAATTGGGATTGATTGCCTGATAACAAGGCGGAAATGCTGCTCCAGTTTGACCAAGCATGCTGCTTCCCTTGGCGTGAATGTCTCCTACCCAAAATAACACTGCGGTAGCCATGGTAACTTTCCATTTGGTCTAATCCATATCATCTCAGGAGAAAGCAGGGTGTTATTAATAGTGTTGGTTGTATGGGAAGAAAACTAAAAATATGAAAGTCCCTTGGTTGCATAGGAGACCAATCACACAATTGCACTCTGGGAATAAGATCTGATTTGCAGAGGTCTTACAGAACTTAGCATGTAGTTAGGAGTATATACAAAGACCCTGGGAAGGGATGATGTGGGAGGAGAATGGTTAGCATTGAACATACATTGCTGGCCCTTATCCAGCCAGGCGAAAAGTCACAACTCTAACATGCCAAAGCAGTTCACCATTGGCACCCATTTCAGAAAAGCGAACCTTCAGTCTGCATGAAAAAGAATGGCTTTTGCTTAAGCCCATCTGGTGGATGGTCACAAAGAGATCCCAGACCCATGATACAAACAAGGCACACTCAAATTTAGAAGTCATTGACCGTTGAATGCAACCCTGTCCATGTAGTACATGTGCAAAGATCTTTTAGGTGGGTGGACCTGGGAATAGAGTTGAGGAGTAATTCCTGACTTCAAAGGACTTGCCACAGGAATGCTAAGTCACAGTGTCATTTGGTTACTTTTACAACAGGCTTTCCAATGTCTTCATTTTTCATGGGTTGTTTCCTCGGAATAACTTCTGTGAACTGGGCAGGGTAATAGTTTACTTTTTCACTAGAGGGGAGGCTGAGCCTCAGAAACAGCCTGTCCACAGTCAGTCTGTGGGGCCCCATGAAGGGGAGCCAGATGTTCCAGCCTTGAACCCAATCGTCTTTCTACAATGCCATATTAGGATAATTAAAGTCTGAACCAAGATGCTGCTGTGTATATTAATACTTCATTTTGCACTGTAGTTGGGAAAAGACAGTGTGAGCCTTTGTTTTTAGAAATACTTCAAGGAGGATTTTTGCATGTGTGCCTGCGTGCATGAATGTGTTTAAAGGAGATACCTCTTAAAACCCCTTATTTTTAGTGACTCAGGATTTAGATGATCAAAGAAGAGGGAGGCCTGGGGAAGGCATTCCAGTCTGGGTGAGCTGCAGGCTCCTTAGCTCCAAGGTGTAAACGGCATTAGCAGAAGCACCGAGGACAGGCGTAGTAGAGCAGAAAGCTCACAGAAAGGCTCAGTTCGTAACATGGCAGGAAAAAGAGCAAGAATGAAGAGGAATCCTTGCTCCAGCCCTGCCCTGCCAGGAGCTCACTAACAGCAGAAGCTGATTTCATCCTGCTTAGGTCTTAGGTCAGGAAACAATAATTGATCTCATACCTTTGTGTGTCGGGCCTTTGCTAGTTAGGACCCGGTCTCTAATTTGGAGAGATCTGCTGCAGGGCTGGGCAGGTGTTTATTGACAGGCTGAAAGGTTTATCAGAGAGTTGGTAGAAAATACCTTGGCTCCCCAGAGGAGGGTATCTGGTGTAGTCTGTGCTGGAGTTTAGAGCCGCAGTGGAGGACTCCTTGGGGGGGGGGGGGACAGGTCTCTGTTAAGCCTACCAGAGTTAGTAGAGGATATCCTGAGAGAGGAAATGGTATTCTGGGTTGAGGGAGGAGTATCCACAAACCCTAGACATGACAGCCAGGTGTGGGCAGGGAGATAGCAGGGGGCAGCCTATGGCAGAAAGCATACTGTGTCCTTTAAGGGACTGCAGAAGGACTTTGGTTAAGAAAGCATGGAAGACTACATTTTAGAGGCTGGCAATGGGATCCAATTGTTTCTGGCCCCTTTGTCTCTGATAATTGATATTTTTGCTTGTGGGAGGGAGGAAGAGATAGATAGAGACAGTGTAGCTCTGGAACTCCCCACTGTACCAGCATCTGGTCATAAAGTGCTACCATTTTATTGGAGAAATCTAAGGGACAGAAACTACCATGCAAGTGTTGAAATGCTGCTTGTCCAAAACTGCTTGGACAGAAAGATAGAATACAGAGACTATGTGGGTAAATGGGCCAGCAAGGCTTGGTTAAGAACAGGCCATTGAGTCCGGTCCAATGGTCTTGTCCATGAGCTGCCATTGTTAGGAAGAATGGTGAGTGCAGACTTTCCCACACTGGGATTGAGCCATCTTTGCAGTCATTATGTGCCACCATATAGTGAAAAGATCCTGAATTGTGCTAGCATGTTTCATTGGGCTTGACATGTTCTTGTCTTCCCTCTGTGGGGAGATTTGAAGCCTATTCAATCCATATTTCAGCCCAGGATTTCACACTGGCCATCCATGAAGTGTCAGGCCCCTGGCACTTGGTTTCATTTAAAGCCACCTTCCTCCTGTGAAGAATATGGTGGAGTGACAGACCCACTCATTTTTCCCGTAGCTCATTCTCTGGGTCACGTTACCTGGATAGCCTGAGTAAGAGTGACACATTCTAACAATGACAGTGGCCCGGTTGCCTTTGTACCAGTGCAGATACATTGTCAGCTCAAAAGCCATGATGAGGATCCTTCCAAGTGACTCAGCCCCTCCTCCTGGTGGGTGCTAGTTGCTCATTTATGCCCCCAGGCCTTACACTAAAGAGCCCACCATAGCTTCTTTGTGAAAAGAGTATCAGTGTCAGGACGTGCCTGACAGAGGCTATGTCCCCGTCTTCCCCAACCAACATCAGAGCTTAGATCCCAGCTTAGATCCCAGCTGAGGACTTCTTTTTGTTGGAGAAACCACAGGGGAATCAGGGACAGGGTTAGGCCCTGGGAATAGCTGCCTGGGGATTCAGCACCTGCTGAACTTCAAAGTCAGGCTGAGCTAAGCACTGTAATGACACTGGAGAGGTCAAAGAGGGGTGTGCATGTATGTGCATGTGTGTGTGTGCATGTGCATGCACGTGTGTGTGTGTGTGTGTGTGTGTGTGTGTATGTGTGTGTGTGTGTTGTAGAAAGAACATCCTAGAGCTTTCAACAGAAGTGGGGAAGACTAAGATTAGTAGAATAGTGGAGAGGCCTCCCAGCCATGTCTAGAGTAAGAGGTCACCAGGACACAGCAGGGCCCTCCTTCTAGGGTTAAAGCCATTACCAAGGATGGCTCAGTGAGGTTTAACTGACAAGCAATTTGAATGTTCTGGTTAGAGAGGAAAGAAGTGTGTCATAGGGTTAGATGCCACAGTGGCATCTCTGTCGTCAACTGTCATAGCCCTGGGAGATGTTGCTGCTCTCTGGCTCTGGACTTACTGTCTAGCTCATGGAACCCATAATCAGTGTGTTAATTTTTGTGGCTAAGAAGTTTCCCTGGTCCTCTACTGTGGATATGTGTATAGTTTTATAAAGATGACTACACATAAAGGAATGACTATCCCAGATCCTGGGTTCTCACTAGGGGACTGGAGAAAATGTTAAAAGCCTCATCTGTCCCTCCCAGCTTCACTCATCCACTGCATCTAGACCCTGGGTGTACTAGGGGAACAGGGATGAGTTCCTACCAGGAAGGAGCCCTCCATGGCTGCTGGGGCATGACGACACAGCCAGTTCTCTCCATGCCTATGGCAGGAAGGAAGAAGGAAGGCAGACAGACGAGCACAACACAGCTTATTGAGATATCCTAGAGGTTTTTAACGCCAGCCCTGGCCATAGAACTTTCCAGAAGAGGTAACAGCAGGGGCATGTGTGTGAGGCAGGAAAGACATCAGTCTAGAACTCTGAGTGAAAAGGAGACCAGATGGGGAGATCAGGTGGAGAAAAGCGGGTGACATGGAGCACACGGGTGTATGTCCTGGGAAGAGGAAGGTCACACCCCACTGAAGAGCTGGGATGAGGAGTCAGGTGAAGTTTGATGACTGTTCTGAATGTAGGCTGAGTGTGGAACATAAACAGCATCTCTCCCAACACAGGCTCTTCCAGCCTCCCACCATTCCTGCGTCTGTGCTCGGGTCATGCCCATGCTCCTGTTGTCCTTTTAGATACTCGCCAATACATGGTTTCTTTCTTGGAAGTAGCAGTCAGGGCCACCCAGCAGGATCTTTTCTGCCTTCCCCCGCCACCACAGTTCCCTCAACTCCAACTCATTTCCACGTCCATTGCTTCATTCCTGTAGCTGGTGAGGATGAAGTCCGCTGTCCCTGGCCCAGGCCTATCCCGTCTCCTGTGCTCCTCGAGCTTCCTTTCCTTGGTCCCTCCTCTCCATGGGGAACTTTAGTATCTCCTCTGCTTTCTCCTGTAGCCTGGAAACATGCTCTGGTGCTCCCCATTCCCTGTGCACTGCTCAGCCCCTTTCCCAATGACCTGTACATGATCAAAGCCGGCGGCTGCTACCTAACTCATCGATTGGAACATCCTGCTGCACTTGACACTCACAGTTATTGCTTCCAGAAACTGCTCTTCCAACCTCCAGGAGACTACACCCTCCTTAGCCCTCTGGGTCTTTCTTACCAGCCCCACACCTGGTTTTCATTCTAGTTTTGCCTCTTCCAAACCAACATCCCAGCTTTCTTCTCATGCTGTATTCCATCTCTAAGGGGGGAGCTGAGCTAGGCTCTTCTAATACAGGGAGGATCGACCACACGTTGTGTGTCTAGGCAACCTATCTCCACAGTCCCCCCTAGTCCAGTGAACAGTCCTATTTAGATGCCACACCAGTACCCCAGACTCTACCTTCTCCTGAAAATCTGTTTGCCTCACTCTTGTGTTTCTTTATTGGTTGTTGGTGACTCATGCATCCTTTCAGGGCACCCATACCTCTCCCCTTACTCACTTTCCACATGTGATCAATCACTGAGGCTTCACAGTTGCACCTAAACATAGCTCTCCTTGGATTCTTCCCTTCTGTTTCCACCACCACTGTGTTAATTCAGGCCTCATTATCTCTTGCCAGATTTCCTCACTAGCTTCCCAACTGGTCTCCTGAGCCTTCACAGAGTGTTGACATTTCTAGAGGAGGTGGCGTGTCCCCACATTTGAACAAATCTCAAATCTAAGTGCTAGATTCTACAAGGTCCCATCTTGTTTGGCTCAAAAATCTCTGCAGCTTCAACATATTCCTGGCTCTGGTCAGGTGGGCATTCTAGCTGTCAGATGTACATTCCCCGCCTCCAGACTGTGAGCAGGTCTATTCTGAGGTTGCATGAGCTAGTGTAAATGAACACCTAGAAACATGGATAAGAGAAATTCTGGATCCATTTCTCTGGGGAGTTGAATCAGGAATATCTGGCCTGTGATCTTGGGACACATTAGCCTCACAAACCTTGAGATGCTTCCAGCAGCCCTCAGGAGCCCTTAAGTGTCCAGGCTAAGTGTTTCTGGTTATTTTCTTTATAGATATTCTGGATGACTTTCATTCTAGACATCATTTCATTAAATCTACTCAAATCGTGAAACACAAGGCCCCAATCATGCGTTCTCTTGTGATAGACAGAGATTCTTCTTAGCTATTAGCTCTCAGGGTACATTGTGCGGCTTTGTGAGGTCTCAGTTGTGTTGTGTTGAGTGTCTTGTCCAAGTGAAGCATTGTACAGCACGTAGTGCAATATTTATGTCTTTAAAAATAGCTTATTACACAAGATTTGTGGGTGTCAAGTGGCCTGAGCTCCTCTGGGAAACATATACCTTTAAAGGGATCAGCGAGTTATATATTGAAAGCAGTGAAGTTGCTACAGAGCCTAAATCCATGTTGTGACTAGTAGTTTGGTTTTACTGAAAGCCTACTACTATGTATGCAGCACTGACACATTAAGTTCTATCCCAGATCAGAGTTCTAAGACAGTTATTAGTCACAGTTCTATTTTGGAGAGAAAATTTGAAAGTCATTTATTCCATATCCCACACTAGAAGACTATCTGAATCTTTCCCCTTTCCTCTGCATGTGTTGGCACATCTCGATTTTGCTTCTAATTACATCCCCCAGTGCCTTTCAACTGTGATACATTCATTGATTCATCAAAACTCCACCCATTCAAGATGAATTGAGAAAAGGATGGTGTTAAAATTAAGTTGATTTTGATTTTCTGACATTCCTTATCGAAGGGCAAATAGGACATCTATTTTGGTTAAAAGCTATGTTCCAACTCATTTATAATTTACAGTAAGATGTTGAATCAATGAGGTTAAATTACCAGTGATCAAAAATTCTGGCTCGGATCTTATACTGTACGTTCTGGTCATCTAGTCTTCAAACCGTCTTGTCATGGCCCACCTCAACCCCACAGTCTGTTGTCTCCATTCTCTGTAGACCTTTACTAAATAAACACTGCTATTTCTGAATGCAAATCTCACTGAACAGTGATTGATGTCTCATTTGTTCTGTCTCTTTCAGCACATGTCAACCCTGTGTGAGAGAAAAGTATTATGGGAGTCTCTTGAGGGCATGGTGAAAGGACCAAAATGCTTTAGAGGGAGTTTTGTGCTCAGCCTTTATTTCAAGCCCATCATGTCATCAGCCCATTAAACTATTAAGTGCAACCAAGTGATCTTTGACCATAACTGTGGCACTCAGGGTTTCTCCATGGGAATCAGGATGCAGGGCTGCCTCAGAGAATGATTGGGTGTCCAGTCTACTTCCGGCTACTCCAGAAACCATCATCTAAATTTGATGTGGAGAGAAGGTCCCCACCCTGGCTGGAGCAGGGCAGTGTGTTCACAGATGGCCTACTGAAAATCTCTTAGTTATTGGTTAACAGACAAAGGAGAAAAACCATCACCTTGGAGCTGAGCTCTGAGTGGCCCAGGGTAAACAACACTTTGTCAAAAGTAAGCCAGGCGCTTAGCGTGCCTTTAGGGGCCAAGGTGGAAGGAGATCTTAGAGCAGATGAATTCACTGAGTAGCTTTGCCAGTGAATAGAAGAAATAAGCTGTTTGTCTCCTTTGGGTTCCCTGCAGTTTTTGAAGCTTAGCTGCCCTGGTCTTCAGTCTGAAACCTGTCTCCTTCAGTTTGGGGTGGAGGGGTGGGGGGAGGCTTTTCGGTCCCTTGATGTTTCCTCAGAATAAAACAGAGCAGGCAAAGCCATAGCTTCCTGATCCTGCAGGGTGGGAACGGAAAGGAACGCAGAGAGGAGACCTTGCCCAGAGGATGAGTGTGGATGAAAGGAGAGACCGCCTGCATCAAAGGGAACCGTGGGCTCCGAGCAGAGTGACTCTAATGTAATTAGTTTGGATGTAGGATTAAGTTCCTGCTTGCAGGGTGCTCTACTTCAAAACGCCAATCCACAAAAAATTGCAATTAAATTAGTCTCTTTAGTCTGCACACAGGAGCAGGAGAATTTTAATGAGTGTTTCTCGGAAGTTTGACAAGCACAGAGCTCTGTAGAGGGCCTGCTTGGTTCCCATTCATGGCGGCTGAGTCTCTTTGATAAGGGTTTGATAAGTCTGGGTAATGAATTATCTCTTGGACTTGGGCTCTCTGGGGTTATTGATGGTTTTCCTGTCTGCGCAAGAGCATCTGATGGCCCTTGTAATCATCGTTTGTCTGCGAAAGGGAAAGTCACGTACAGCAGGGAAACGAAGCATCTTCACTTAGCTGAAAATTGCAAATCAGTTTGTAATGGTACTGGAGTGGGAATCTGCTCTGTGGGGTGATAAATCACATAGGCTGAATTACAAAATGGGGGAATGGTGAGAGCCATCTACAGAATCTGCCCAAGACGATGAGGTTCTTAGGGACTCGAAAGAGCAAGTGATGTCACCCAGGTGCTTAAGTGTCAGCAGCACATTAATGAAGACAGGTCACTGAAACTTGCTGAGGTTTTGTGTCTCTTTCCTACTGATCCCTTTCTCAGAAGGGGCTGGAAACCTCCACTGACCTCATCAAACAGGTTCCTGGGGGCTCTGCAGTACCGCTGGCCAATTCTCAAATGCCTTGTCTCAAAGAGACCGTGAGACCGGGAGCACTTCCAGGCATGGAGTCCTTCTGCCATGCCATTTGTGCCTCTCTCACATCCAGGTAGGGAGGCCAGCAGGGCCAGCAGGCACAGTCTGGGGCCTGGGTTTGGGTGAAGGGGGTTGAGCTGAAGACTATCAAAGTGTTTTACAGTTCCTGCGGACTCAAAGCCAGCAGGGTCACGTGCATGTTAGGGGGTTGGGGAGCATTGCAGAGCTATAGAGGGAGGACTGGAAAGAAAGGTTCAAAGGTAGGGGGCCAAGGTAAGGCCAGAGGTGCTCACCACTAAGTGTTGAGCACTTAGAGGGTGGCAGGGCCATAGGGATAGGTGACTTATAATAAGGAACCCTTTCCTTAAGATCCTTCATTACCATCTGCCTGACAACGGTTACAATCAATAATAGACAACTTTGATTGCAATTACCATGGCCTCATGACCAGCACATGCTTCGGTGCAATGTCACCATACTGTCCACATCTGGAAGCATCTGGAAGCACAGGCCAAGACACCATACGCTCACTGGGCTAAGAGAGGTAGGGATGCTTTGGGGCTTTCCGTACTAAGCAGGAATATAAATTTTGCATTTGTTCTTTTCATCTTTGGAACTTTCTTTCCAAAGTCAATTATTGATTTAAGTAAAAGCTTTGGAATCAATCACATTGTTAACATAAGAAACTTCTAGTCTGTAGAGCCGTATGCACACCTGGCTTAAAAATAGGAACTGTGAATTCATAGTTGCCATGATTTACCTTTGGATTTTTATTTCTTTAGTGGGGTGGGATAGGTGTGCACATGCCATAATACATGTGTGGAGGTTAGAAAACAACTTGGGGGTCTGAGTTTTCCCTTTCTACCATGTTGGTCTAGGGATCAAACTCAAGTCATCAGGGTTAGTGATAACATCCCCCTCTGAGACCTGCTGGGGGCCTCCTGCTGTGATATAATAAAGTATTTCAGGTAAGCCCCTGTTTTCCCACCAGTCTGGTCCCGCTGGTCCCACCGGTCCCACTGCCACGCCAGCCCCAATTAATACACGGAGACTCTGTATTAGATATAATGCTGTTGGCCAGGTACTAGTTTCTTATCAGCTAGCTCTGTCTTAATTATTAACCCATTTCTATTAATCTAAGTATTTCCACATGGTCTTATCTTACTGGAGAAAGGGGGCCGGCGGTTCTGCCCTCTCCAATCTCTCCATGTTGACTCCTCCCTACTACTTCCTCCAATCCTCCTTGTCTCCTAGTCCCGCCTATCTAGCTTTCCTACTGGCCAACAGTGCTTTATTCATTAACCAGTATAGAAACATATTTGCAGAATGGCATCTCCCATCAAGCCTCAAAGGCAGTGTCCACATATATACAGTGTCATATATACACACCGGCACAAATGCTGTCTCATCTTTTTGTTTACTTCATATTGGTGCATCCAAGGGCTTGAACTAAAAGTTGCTGGCCCTGAGATCTATAGAGAATCTCATCTCTTTTGGCTATGGGTAGAGCTAAGGGTTATGGAAGCCATTGAGATGTATTTGTTTGGGGGAGTTTATGATCCATTCAGACAGGGTTTTGATTGTAAAAATACCATCTGGTCTTTAAAAGTCATTTATGGGGCTGGAGAGATGGCTCAGCTGTTAGAAGATAGGCTCATAACTAAATCGTTTATGTGTACACTTTGGAATTTGGCTTTAAACTTGGCCAGTTTGAAATTCAACAAAAGACTGGGTTCTAAAGAGCTGGGTTTCTGAATTCTACAAGGAACATGATGTTTAGGTGGGGTTCTTGCAAGATACTCGAAAAGGCAGAGCATTTCAGAGTGATTTGTGGGTTGGCTGTCCCAAGACACACGTTTGGGGATGGTTTGACTTTTCCCCACATGATCAAGGTGTTATCAGGGATAGTGACATGCTTTTTCGTGTTTGTCAGTGCTTAGAGAATCAGAGATGAGAGTCTGTCATCTTGAATCCCTGCACTGGCCCAGCTTGGGTGTCCCAGCACAGCATCCACCATGCCACAGGATTCCTACCTGAGCTCAGGGTACAACAGATTTCACTTAGAAATTAGACCAATTTTACACTCGAGCTAGAACTCCAGTCAGACTGCTAAATTTGTGAGCATAATTTCTGGGTAAGATCTCTTTAAAAACCCTGGCCTATGGAGTTGTTTGGTACAACTCGATAAGAGGCCTGCACTGTTGCTGTAGCTGTCCCCCTTAATCTAATAAACTGTTCCAAGGCCGAAGAAAGAAAGCTTTTGTGTGAGACCCCTAATGGCATTCTGGGTGTTGTGGCCAGATACTCCAGAGTAGAACAGAAAAGCCCAGACGCCTGCCTGCTTGTGTGTCCCCCCCAGTCTCTTCCCCTCTTCCCGCCCCCCACATCTTTTCTTGTATGCAGTTTCTTCTTTGTTTCTAGTAATCTAATTTCCAGCCTTGATCATAAAATGAATGACTGACCAGAAATTTATCTTATTTGTGAGAATTTGGTAAGATTTTCTGGTTTTGGGCTTTTTGTTTTCTAACTAAATGTTCAAGGCTCCAAAGAAGGCATAGAGTAAACAAGGAACTCTCAGCTTTGCACACATCTCAAAACCTTCCTGCACTCCTGTGTGAGGCTCTGGCATCTTTGCGACTGTGGCCTTGCGAGTCATCTGGGGCCAGCTGTATATAGATAGGTATTAGTCTGTGAGTCATTTAAGGTCGAAATCTGCGCGCATCACCACGTCTTCTAAGGGACCAGCTTCATCTGCATAAAAGTGTGTAACAGATGGTTTTTATTTTTTAATTCCATTAGAACTAATTTCTCAGAGGCCAGCGAGATGGCTCCGTGGGTAAAGGCATTTGCTGCCAAGCCTGACAACTTGAGCTTGATCCCCAGAACCCACATGGTCAAAGGAGAGACCAAGTTGTCCTCCAATGCCCCCACACACCATCAGTCAATCAAATAATCAATCAGTGTAATTGAAAATTATTTTAATAATTTCTTAAAGGCCAGATCTCTAAAACTTCCTGGTGGATTTTATTCATAGGTTATGTTCTAATTTTTTTTGGTAAAAAGAAACTTCATGTCTGTTGCTAAGAATTATCTTTGGAAGAAGTTTCTGGTTCCATATTGGTTCAAGCAAGTGTCTGCCTGTGCTGGCTATGGGACTAGATTCTTTTTGAGTATTAGTTTTCTCGATGAGGTGAGAATTCTCACCCCTGAGTGCCAGGA
This sequence comes from Phodopus roborovskii, assembly GCF_943737965.1. Taxonomy (NCBI): domain Eukaryota; kingdom Metazoa; phylum Chordata; class Mammalia; order Rodentia; family Cricetidae; genus Phodopus; species Phodopus roborovskii. The sequence goes on along the minus strand of NW_026126424.1, from coordinate 9,629,955 downwards.
AAAAAAAAAAAAAAAAAAAAAAAAAAGTCATGTGCCTAAGGTCACCTGTCTTCAACTGCCCTGTAAATCTCTTCCCCATACTCAGTGACAAAGAGCTACCAAGTAGAAGGTGAGCAGATGGGCTCAATCCCTGTCTGTCAGAAAGTGCCTGCTTGGGCACAGCTGTGTATGTGTGTGACTCTGGGCTAGGCTCTGGGCTGGAAAGCAAATGAGGCCAAATTGATGTCCTGAGGGCCTCTCATACTGCTGCCTACAGTCTGAGTGGACTCTTTTCCACTTTAGATAATTAGCTTAAGCTTCGACCCTTCCGACACCTTGTCTTTCTCCCCTCCGACAGCTCCCCAGTCCCCTCCCCCGGGACTCCAGCCAGGATGCACAGTCAGCATCCTCAGGGGTGTCAGTCTGCTTTTCCATCCACACTGCTGAGGCACAAAGAGGGGACTTAGGGAACAGTCTATTTGGGAAGCTATGGAACAGGGGTGCATGAGGACATTACAGCAAGTTATTTGGGGGCCTTATGGGAGGAAGCTACGTTTTATCTGTAGGTGCCTATGAGCCCTTGGAGACATGTCTAGTATTTCCTCAGGCCTCCACAACCTGTAGACCCAATTAAGAGCCAGAAAGCTTTATGCAAATTTGTGGGCTCTTAGACCCACCCACACACACTTGTTCCCTCATGCCCATCTTCCCCATCATTTAGTCCTGGGCCAAGATCCTCAGTATTCGTGACCCTTGCATGAGCTGGGCCCTCCTGACAAGTTCAGAGCTGATTCCAGCCAATTAGCAGGTTCAGTGTAAGGCAAGGCTGCGGTTTGGCTTGTGGAGCTGTAAGGAGAACGGGATTGGGCAGGATGGGGGTCTGGGCCCCTGGCCCTCATGGACAGGAGCCCTAGGGAAGGAATTGCTTTGTATTAGAAGCCCATTAATTAGGGAGTAAGACTGAAAGGCATTCAGGTTCTCATGTCTGCCTTAGCCTGGTGCAACTGTGACTAGAATCTCTTGATATGAGTCCTGTGTCGTTGTGGATAGCAGGTTGTAGGACTGAAGGCAGAAATCATAGGAAGTGGCTACTGCAGATGCTTCAACAAGAATTGAACTCAAATGGGATTGTTTTTCATTAACAAAAGGTAGTTTTGAGGGTCGTCTGAGTAATGAGGTCAGAGGAGATGCCAGTAGCCATGAATGACTGGGTTTATCCATATGGACCCCGGAGCCTGCCACTCACTGGAAGGGGTGGAAATACAGATTTGGACATTCCTCACATGTCAAACGACTGCACTGGCCTTGTGCCTCAGAGCCCTGCTCCACCCAGCCTCTGCCAATTGCAGCAGATTCCATCCCTCTAAAGACCTTTGTGTACCTGTGCCTTCCCATTCAATGGCATTGTCCATGGAATGAAGAGTTGACCCTCAGCCCCCAGCGCCAGGCCCTCTGTGTCTGATCCCTGCCTTGCTTAATTAGAACTGCTTTGGTCACAAATGAGACCCAGCTTATATTGGCTAAGTCTCAGGGGACTTTGCTGTATGTTATAAGGGTTTGTGCTTAGAACTTGCATGTCACGGGGGCTCCAGTCACCCTTGTCCCTCTTCTTTTGGAGTGCTGACTTCTCAGCCATATTGGTCCTTGGCTACTTCTTCTTCCAGAGTGGATGAGGGGCCCTCTCCCAGACCAATCAGTGGTGGCCAGGAAGATGCTTCATACCACATCCCTGGAGTGAGGATGGAAGTGTCCTTGGGGATGGGGGGATGGGGGGATGAGGGATGGCGGGATGGGGTGGGGGATGGGAGTTAAGGAATGGGGGTGGGCGATGCATGGGGGGACGGGAGATAGGAGGGTGGGGTAGAGAATGGGGGGCTGGAGGTAAGGGTGGGATGCTGGAGACACTGGTGTATACCACACCATTGTTAACCCTTTGCAGGTTTCAGCCCGTGTTCCCTAACCCAAGCCTCTAAGCTACTGTACCCGCTACTCATGATCTCCCTTAGCTGGGATACCCAGGGTCTTCCTACCCTCCTTCAGTTTTGTCCTGGAGACGTCCCTCGGATGCGCTAGCCCTTCCCTTTCACCCCACCCAAAGCCCCGTGGAACTGTCTTGAGAACAGCTATGGGCCACGGTGTTTCTCATTTTGACACAGGAGAAAACCCAGAGACAAAGAGGTGGAGTAACTCACACAGGCTGCGGGTCAGGGAGTGGTGGGGATCATATGGCAAGGCGGTTGGTCTGTCCCCAAAGGCTGGTGTTGGGCTGTTGTGTGTGTGGTCTTCCCAGAGAATGTGCCCCTCTAGAGCCTCCATTCCCTGTTCACAGCCCCATGCTTGATCAGGCCCCCAAGTGTCCCTTCCACAGCAGCACACCACCCCAGTTTGTGGGGATTTGTACAACATAACGTTCTATGGGAATGGGGAACTCCCTTACAGCCAGGGATGGACTTAAGCAAATATTAATTAGAATGCA